>NC_139035.1:7952883-8701462 GCF_964662115.1 Mustela nivalis | reverse complement strand
GTTGTGACTACCTTCAGAACAAGAGAACCACAAGACTGCAAAGAATTGTGACCATAGCACCCCACATTTGAAAGAAACAAATTTAGGATTAAGTTCAAGGGTGCCTGGGTGGCTCAGTGGGTTAGGCCTCTGTCTTCAGCTCAGGTCATGATCTCAGGGTCCTGGGATCGAGCCCGATGGCTCTCCGAAGGGATCCTGCTTCCCTGCCCCAACCCCGCCACCGCCTTTGTGATCTTTGTCAAATAAATAGCTGAGAAGCTATTTTTCCACCCATTTCTTTAACTGAACTTTTTGGTTTTGGAATGTTGAGTTTATCAGTTTCTTTTTTAAAGTTGTATGAGTTCTTTATATATTTTGGATACTAACCCTTTATCAGATATGTCATTTGCAAATACTTTTTCCCATTCTATAGGTTGCCTTTTAGTCTTATTGTTTCCTTTTCCATGCAGAAGTTTTTATTTTGATGAAGTTCCAGTAGTTCCTTTTTGCTTTTGTTTCCCTTGCCTCTGTAGACATACGCAGAAAGAAGTTGCTATGGCCGACATCAAAGAGGTTACTGCCTGTGTTTTCTTCTAAGATTTTTATGCTTTCCTGTCTCACATTTAGGTCTTTCATCCATTTTGAATTTATTTCTGTATATTAATTCTTACATTATGATATAAGACAGTGGTCCAGTTTCATTCTTTTGAATGTTGCTGTCCAGTTTGCCCAACACCATTTGTTGAAAAGACTGTCTTTTTCCTATTGAATGTTCTTTCTTGCTTTGTCAGAGACTAACTGACCATATAATTGTGTGTTTATTTCTATATTTTCTATTCTGTTCTATTGATCTGAGTCTGTTTTGTACCAGTACCATACTGTTTTGATCACTACAGCTTTGTAGTATAACTTAAGTCTGGAGTTGTGATGCCTCCAGCTTTGCTTTTCAGAATTGCTTTGGCTATTTGGGGTCTTTAGTGGTTCCATACGATTTTAGGATGTTTGTTCTAGTTCTGTGAAAAAAATTCTATTTTGATAGGGGTTGCATTGGGTACATAGTGTAGATTGCTTGGGTGGTATAGGAACTTTAACAACATTCATTCTTCCAATCGATGTGCTAGAATGTCCTTCCATGTCTCTGTGTTGTCTTCAGTCTCTTTCATCAGTGTTTTATAGTTTTCAGAGTACAAGTCCTTCACCTCTTTGGTTAGGTTTATTCCTAGGTATCTTAATCTTATATAATCTTAATTAATTTCTCCTCTTACCTGGTATATAGTGATCATTTCAAAATGTTTAATAGCTGAGAAGCTATTTTTGTGTTTTAGATCATGGTAAGAGCACTTAGTTTGCTATTGCTTGTTGATAATCCCACTTTCTGATAGTTTTCATAACTTACACATTTTATTGAGCCTATAAAAATTTCATATTTAAGGGCACCTGGGTGGCTCAGTGGGTTAAGCCGCTGCCTTCGGCTCAGGTCATGATCTCAGGGTCCTGGGATCGAGTCCCGCATCGGGCTCTCTGCTTAGCAGGGAGCCTGCTTCCTCCTCTCTCTCTCTGCCTACTTGTAATCTCTCTCTGTCAAATAAATAAATAAAATCTTTAAAAAAAATTTCATATTTAAGAAATATAATATCCTCCTCTCTAGTCCCAATTAGACCTTTGATATTCTCATCACATTCTCCTTCCCACTTCACTAGATTTAAAGAACATAAGAATTCGTTTTAATGTCCTCCAAAGTTCCCTCCCAAAAAGAGATGCTCATGATAATAGACAAATGGACTAAGAAGACTTTGTGTCTTGCTTCATTTATACCCACTAACCTATTTTTATCATAAGTGTCTGATTTAAAAAATGATTGTGCCTTGAATTATTTTAGATTTCAGGTCTTAGGATTATAGTGCTCCTTTTTCAAATGACAACAATAGCCTAGCAACCCATCCAAGTTATTACATCTTTCAAAAAGGGCTTGTTATTCTGAGGGAATAATATAACTTGGAGAGCCTGTCTCATCATACAAACGCTCTTGAGGTTTCCTTTAGTGCTCAAAATAAATAATTCAATGTTTGCATTTGCATATACCTGCTGTCAAAATCAGACTTCCAATACAAAAAGTATCAGCCCAAGGGGCGCCTGGGTGGCTCAGTTGGTTAAGCATCTAAATTCAGCTCAGCTCGTGATCTCAGGGCCTTGGGATCAGGCTCTGCACTCAGGGGGAAGTCTGCTTTTCCCTCTCCCTCTGCTGCTCTCTCTCTCTCTCTCAAATAAATAAATAAAATCATTTTAAAAAATAATCAGCTCAAAACTCTTTTAATAAATTTGAAGAGTTGCATACAATAAAAATCTTAAAGCTTCACTTTTTTTCCTCCATAATCTTTTGTAGAGTGAAAATACTACATACTCTCAACATTAGTTCACTCTCACTGCTCTGCATGAGATAGGTCAGTGTTCAGTTTTCATATTTCCCAGGAATACCCAGAATTTATGGTGACATGTGATAACATAAGCAGCTGTGTCAAAACTAGAATTTACAACTTTTAATTCTCAATACTCGGGGTATGCAAGACACAGTCCTACACATTCTGCTTTCCCAGTAATAAATGCCAACGATTTTATATATCTGAATTATAAAATGAAGTCTGCTATAGAATCCCATTTACCATTTTAACAAGAAAATTGGAAAACACCATCCAGGAGAATACGAAAATTAAAACTGTAGATAATCTTCCTACAGATTGAAAACAACTTAATTAAACCAACAGGGCAGGTAAGGCAATTCTGTTATTGAATGACAACCTCTCAGCTGTTTGAAGTAACCACCTTAGTAATCAATACTGTGTTGAGATTTTCACCTAGCATTTATTTCAAGGGATGTCTTGTTTTGAACAATCATTTTAAATCCTAGTAAACTGAAGAATTAATTAGCAAGCATGGAGGCTCAGCAAACTAATGCTTTAGTCTGTCCAACCATCTGCTCAGAAGCACCCTTCTCTACTGTTGGCATTATTGAGAATGGGGGAACACAGCACTTTAGACGGTGGTGCTGGTAGACGAGTTGGTCCTGAGTATTTAACCATTCCATCTTCCAAATGCTCATCAAGAGACTCAGTCCCAGGAATCAGCTCAGGAACTTCCTACCTCCATTTGCACTTGTGGTCAGAATGACGGTGAGGCCAAGCTTTATTTAAGGGCAAGGACCCGGTCAAAAATTACTTATCTACCCCAGCTAGTTTTGTCCCTTTCTAAGTAAGTACCACATGGTTCCAGTCTAAATCCAATCAATTTTCTACTCAGATCATATTTTAAATTTCATTTTTGGAACTTTTTTTGCATATTCATTCTCAAACAGTGGGAAAGAATCTGAATCTGTTTAATATAGTTAGCTATTTCATGTAAAAATGTTTTGTAATTATAACCTAATGAGACAATTTTTATTTTACAGTTTGCTAACTGATTCAGAAGGCAGTTCAGAAATGGAGGTTCGAGACAAAAACAAAACCATGCTGAGGAAAAGGTGACATGATTTGAACAAGCATACAGTTAGCTCCCTGAAGGGGCTGCTTGTGCTTAGTGGAAAAGACTGATAGACTTGTTTAGGAAAAAAAAAAAAAAAAACTCATGTCCTTAAATAAATTCAGCATATTTGCCAACTGAAGCATAAACCTGCTGCTTTGTTTGCTCAGCACTTACCCTTCTCTTTTCCAATGACAAGACATGGTTTTCCTTTGGCAATGAGCCCCTCACCCACTTTCAGTCCAGTTAGCACCTGCGGAGGATGGAGAACCAAGGCCAGACCAGTTGGATGCATGCTATCACTACTGGCCCCAGACCCAAGCCTGAGGGTCCATTCCATGACTTGGCCGAAACTGGGAAGAGAAACGTGCTTTCTTTGGAGGTTACAAAGCTTAAATAAAGTGGGGGGTGGAGATGGTTGTAATCACTAGGAACCATCATGTGGAGAGAACCTCCTGAGGATGAAGCCAATGTGGAGTAAGGCAGAGCTGAAAGATGGAGGAAAAGAACCCTTATGACATCATTTGAGCAGCTAGATCCAGCTCTGCCTGAAGCTAGATCCCTGATCTATACAGTTATGACAGCCAAAAAATTCTTTTTTACAAATTTACTCCCACTTAAGTGTGTTTCCCTACATAATGTTTCAGTCAAGGAAAAAAACGACAGGAAATGTTACAGCATACACACAGGCGAATATGATGTGACTTACATTGTGTCCATTTCTATTTTCATTAAGTTTTAGTTTGACATCTTTGGTCATGTGTATTTCATTTTTCTCAACTTCATAGCTACACAAAGTGTTTTTAATTTCTGGTCTGTTTTAGGGGCCCCTGAGTGGCTTAGGCTGTTAAATGCCTCTCTTCAGCTCAAGTCATGATCCCAGGGTCTTGGAATCAAGTCCCGCATCTGGCTTCTCATTCAGCAGTGAGTCTGCTTCTCCGTATTGCCTACTGCTCCCTGTGCTTGTACTCCCTCTCTCTGTTAAATAAATAAATTCATTTCCTTAAAAAAAAAAAAATTCTTGCCTGTTTTACAGAGCTGAGGATTTAGTGGCTGGGGTAGGAGAGAGAATGTGCTTAATCTTTAAGACTATTTTCATTCACGACAGCTTAAGTTTGCAATATAATGATTCTGGATATGATATATTTAAAGTCAGCAATGTTACCTTCAGAGGCTAAGAGACATCAGATCAGAAATCAACGCTGACATCTTGTCCCTTCCCTCTGTGTCACAACTTTCCCTTTGTAGTGCAGGGTAGCCAATCTTTGGGTCTTTCTGGCAGCCTATTTCCTGGGCTATCACATCTCAGCACAGTAAACCCACTGCAGGCTGTTTTTCTCTAAAAATCTGATCAATACATCTGTTTCCCAGAGCAAGAGGAAGAACAAACAGCAAGTCCTGATAACCCTTCGCTGGCATTGCTCATTTCCTCAAAGGCTGTCCATGGCACACACTTATCGCGTTAGCCCTGTGCTATTAATAAGCCTTCTTGAGTAAACCCTGAAAGCTCTAATTCCACCCAGATGCAAGCAGTAACACCAAGTGCCTTGTCCCTGATGTTCCACTGAAATTACTAAGAGCACATCATGACTCACATGTTCTCAAGCACTCCTCTCTATCCTAAAATCTAAAACTAGGGAATCTGGAGCAGGTTGTCTTTTGACAATTGACTTTTCAGCAACTGTAACTCACACCGTGGCTCCACAACACATTTCCTCTCCTCACAGAAGAAGGCAGTTTGCATTAAAAAATTAGCCTAGTTTGGGGAGGAGTGGGGAGGAGAAGTGAGGAGCAAGATAGCAGAGGAGTGAGAGACCTAAACCCTATCGGGTCCCAGGAGTTCAGCGAGGTAGTTATCAAACCATTCTGAACACCTACAAACTCCACAGGAGACTGAAGAGAAGAAGAGCAGCAATTCTAGGAACAGAAAAGCTAATACTTTCTGGAAGGTAGGACATACAGAGAAGTGAATCTGAGGTGATATATGGTAAGACAGACCCCCCCCCCCCCGGGAGGGGCCCAGGTGGAGTAGCAGAGCACAAAATCGGAACTTTTATTAGTCTGCTCTACTGAGGGACATCGCTCTAGAAGCTAAGCAGGGGGTGGAGCCCTGGCGGGGACAGTGTGGTCTCAGGTCCCGTGAGGTCACGAAAAGACCAGGGGTGTCTGAGTGCAGCAGAGTTCCCAGGTATTGTAGGGGGGAAGCCAGCTCCACAGATGGAGCAAGGAGGGAGCTCTCAGCTCGGGGTTACCTTAAACCATGATCCCGGGCACATTCAGGCCACTGCTCTTCGAGCAGGGACACCCCCCCCACCCCCAAGTGGCAGATCTAGGGAGACTCACCTTCCTACTCCAGGAGGTGCGGCACAGGAACGTGGTAGGAATATGCTGGGTTTGCAGACTCCAAACAGGGCTGCGGCCAAAGATAGAAACAGTCCGTCACAGGCCGGGTGAGCTTGGGGCGCGGCCAGAGACCAGGGAGACTGGAGGGACTGACTGCTTTTCTCCAAGGTGCCCTGAGGAGTAGGGGCGGAGCCCTCCGCTGCCCCAGCCAGACACTGGGCGGCCGCCATCTTCATTCCCGTCTTCCCAAGCGATACGGAAAGCGCTCAGGGAACAAAAACTCCGAGCCTGAACCCAAGCAGATTGCTTAGCCCCGCCCCTGGCAGGGCGGTGCAGTTCCACCTCCCGCAAAGACATTTGAGAATCACAACAACAGGCCCCTCCTGCAGAAGATCAGCAAGAACGTCCAGCCAAGACCAAGTTCTCCCATCGGTGAGAACTGAGGAATTCCAGAGCAAAGCGAATGCAGCACATAGAATTTATGGCTTTCTTTCCCCATGATTTTTAGTCTTTGAAAGTTAATTTATTTTATTTTATTTTTTTTCTTATTCTATTTTTTTAATTTTTCCCTTTCCTATTTTAACCTTTTAAACTATTTTATCTTATCAATACCCTTTTAAAATATATTTTAAAATTTCCATTGTTATATTCTATCCCTTCATTGTATTTAACCTTATTTTTTGTATACATACAAGTTTTTCTTTCTTTAAAATTTTGGATTATAGTTTCTACTAACAAATCAAAATGTAACCTAAATCTAGCATATGGCTTTGTTCTAGTCTCCAGCCTGATCACATTATTTCCTCCTTTTTTCTTTCTTTTTTCGACCAACTTCTTATCAATTCTTTTTTTAAATTTTTATAATATTCATCTTTACAGTCATATTCCATCCCTTCATCGTATTTACTTTTATTTCTCTATGTGTGTGTGTGTGCGTGTGTGTGTATGTGTGTGTGTATAAGCTTTTCTTTCTTTAAAATTTTGGGAAGCATTTTCTTCTAACAGACCAAAATATACCCAAAAACAAGTGTGTGGCTCTGTTCTATTCACCAGTCTGTGTATATATATATATATATATATATATATATATATATACATATGTATACACACACACACACTTTTTTTCCCCTTTCTTCTCCAGTTTCGGGTCTCTTCTGATTTTGTTAGTGTATATTTTTTTCTGGGGTCCTTGATACCCTTTTAGTATTTTGTTCTCCCATTCATCTATCCTTCTCTGGATAAAATGACAAGGCAGAAAAACTCACCTCAAAGTAAAAAACAAGAAGCAGTACTGATGGCTAGGTATCTAATCAATATGGACATTAGTAAGATGTCAGAACTAGAGTTCAGAATGATTATTAAAAAGACACTAGCTGGGGCGCCTGGGTGGCTCAGTGGATTACGCCGCTGCCTTTGGCTCAGGTCATGATCTCAGGGTCCTGGGATCGAGTCCCACATCGGGCTCTCTGCTCGGCAGGGAGCCTGCTTCCCTCTCTCTCTGCCTGCTTCTCTGCCTACTTGTGATCTCTGTCTGTCAAATAAATAAATAAAATCTAAAAAAAAAAAAAAAAAAAAAAAAGACACTAGCTGGGCTTGAAAAAACCATAGAAGATGCTGGAGAATCCCTTTCTGGAGAATTAAAAAATTAAAATCTAACCAATTTGAAATTAAAAAACCATTAATGAGGTGCAATAAAAAAAAATGGAGGCTCTTACTGCCAGGATAAATGAGGCAGAAGAGAGAATTAGTGATACAGAAGACCAAAATGATGGAGAATAAAGAAGCTGAGAAAAAGAGAGATAAACAACTACTGTACCATGAGGGGAGAATTTGAGAGATAAGTGAAACCATAAGACAAAACAATATTAGAATAATTGGGGTCCCAGAAGAAGAAGAAAGAAAGAGAGGGGCAGAAGGTATATTGGAGCAAATTATAGTAGAGAATTTCCCTAATCTGGGGAAGGGAATAAGCGTCAAAACACAGGAGGCACAGAGAACCCCTCTCAAAATCAATAAAAATAGGCCCACACCTCATCATCTAATAGTAAAACCTACAAGTCTCAGTGACAAAGAGAAAATCCTGAAAGCAGCTCAGGAAGAGGACTGTAGTACACAATGGTAGAAATGTTAGATTGGCACCAGATTTATCCACAGAGACCTGGCAGTCCAGAAAAGACTGGCACAATATGTTCAGAGCACTAAATGAGAAAAATATGCAGCCAAGAATACTATATCCAGTTAGGCTGTCATTAAAAATAGGAGAGATAAAAAGCTTCCAGGACAAACAAAAATAAAAAGAATTTGCAAACAACAAACCAGCTCTACAGGAAATATTGAAAGTGGCCCTCCAAGCAAGCAGAGAGCCTAAAAGTAACAAAACAGAAAGGAACAGAGACAATATACAGCAACTGCCACCTTAGAGACAATACAATGGCACTCAAGTCATATCTTTCAATAGTTACCCTGAATTTAAATGGGCTAAATGCCCCAGTCAAAAGACACAGAGTATCAGAATGGATAAACAAACAAACAAACAGACCAGACCATCGATATGCTGTCTGGAAGGAACTCATTTTAGACCCAAAGATATGTCCATATTTTAAGTGAGGGGGTGGAAAACAAGTTACCATGCTAATGGACATTCAAAAGAAATTGGGGGTGGCAATCCTTATATCAGATAAATTAGATATTAAGCCAAAGACTATAATAAGAGGTGAAGAAGGACACTATATCATACTTAAAAGGTCTGTCCAACAAGAAGATCTAACAATTTTAAATATCTATGCCCCTAACATGGGAGCAGTCAATTATATAAACCAATTAGTAACAAAATCAAAGAAAGACATCAACAATAATACAATAGTAGTAGGAGACTTTAACCACCCCCTCACAGAAATGGACAAATCGTCTAAGCCAAAGATCAACAAGGAAATAAAGGCTTTAAATGACACACTGGACCAGAGGGGCAGCACATATATTCAGAACATTCCATCCCAAAGCAACAAAATACACATTCTTCTCTAGGGCACATGGAACATTCTCCAGAATAGATCACATCCTGGGTCACAAATCAGGTCTCAATGGTACCAAAAGATTGGGATCATTCCCAGCATATTTTCAGACCACAATGCTTTGAAACTAGAACTCAACCACAAGAGAAAAGTTGGAAAGAACTCAAATACACGCAGGCTAAAGATCATCCTACTAAAGAATGGGTCAAACAGAAAATTAAAAAATTTTAAAAATTCATGGAAACAAATGAAAATGAAAACACAGCTGTTCAAAATCTTTGGGATACAGCAAAGGCAGTTGTGAGAGGAAAGCATATAACAATACAAGCCTTTCTCAAGATATAAAAAAGTCCTCAAAGAAATAACCTAACCCTACACCTAAAGGAGCTGGAGAAAGAACAGCAAAGAAAGCCTAAACCCTGCAGGAGAAGAGAAGTAATAAAGATCAGAGCAGAGATCAATGAAATAGAAACCAACAGAACAGTAAAACAGATCAACAAAAGTAGGAGTTGGTTCTTTGGAAGAATTAATAGGATTGACAAACCCCTCACCAGGCTTATCAAAAAGAAAAGACAAAGAACCCAAACTAAGAAAATCATGAATGAAAGAGGAGAGATTACAACCAACGCCAAAGAAATACAAACAATTATAAGAATATATTATGAGCAACTATACGCCAGCAAATTTGACAATCTGGAAGAAATGGATGTATTCCTAGAGATGTATAAAGTACCAAAACTCAACCAGAAAGAAATACAAAAACCTGAACAGACCCATAACCAGTAGGGAGATTGAAGCAGTCATCAAAAATCTCCCAACAAATATGAGCCCAGGGCCAGACAGCTTACCAAACATTTAAAGAAGAATAAATACCTATTCCCCTTAAACTATTCAAAAAAATAGAAATGGAAGGAAAACTTCCAAACTCATTTTATGAGGCCAGCATTACCTTGATCCCAAATCCAAAGATCCCATCAAAAAGGAGAATTACAGAACAATATCCCTGATGAACATGGATGCAAAAATTCTCACCAAAATAGCAGCCAACAGGATCCAATAGTACCTTAAAAGGATTATTCACCACAACCAAGTGGGGTTTATACCTGGACTACTAGGTTGGTTCAACATCTGCAAATCAAATAATCAATATAATATTAATAATCAACAAATTTATACATTAATAAAAGAGCAAGAACCATATGATACTCAATAGATAAAGAATTTGACAAAGTAGAGCATTCTTTCTTGATCAAAACTCTTACATACCTCCTTCATCAAAGCCATCTATGAAAAATGCATGGCAAATATCATTCTCAATGGGGAAAAACTGAGAGCTTTTCCCCTAAGGTCAGGAACACGGCAGGGATGTCCACTATCACCACTGCTATTCAACAAAGTACTAGAAGTCCTAGCCTCAACAATCAGACAACAAAAAGAAATAAAAGGCATCTGAATTGGTAAAGAAGAAGTCAAACTTTCACTCTTTGCAGATTATATGATACATTATGTAGAAAACCCAAAGACTTCACTCCCAAACTTCCAGGACTCATATAGGAATTCAGTAAAGTGTCAGGATCAATGCATAGAAATCAGTTGCATTTCTATACACCAACAACAAGACAGAAGAAAGAGAAATTAAGGAGTCGATCCCATTTACAATTGCACCCAAAACCATAAGCTAACTAGGAATAAACCTAACCAAAGAGGCAAAGAATCTCTACTCAGGAAACTATAGAGTACTCATGAAAGAAATTGAAGAAGACACAAAGAAATGGAAAAACGTTTCATGTTCATGGATTGGAGGAACAAATATTGTGAAAACGTCTATGGTACCTATAGCAATCTACACATTTAATGCAATCCCCTGTTGATCTTCTGCTTAGATGAAAAACACTGCTTTAGGGGCACCTGGGTGGCTCAGTCTGTTAAGCATCTAACTTTGGCTCAGATCATGATCCCAGAGTCCTGGGATCCAGTCCTGCGTCAGGCTCCCTGCTTAGCAGGGAGCCTGCTTCTCCCTCTCCCTCCACCACTCCCCCTGCTGTGCTCTCACTCGCTTTCTCTCTGTCAAATACATAAATAAAATCTTCAAAAAGGAAAAGAACATTGCTTAGTCAAAAAGTTGTTGCTGCTTCTTGCATTCCTTGCAACTAAAGTTCTGCATATGGGATCTTTGAAAGTCAATTTGTACACGTCATACTAATAATCAGTTTAAGTTTTCTTTTGTCATTATATAATTTCCAATTTTTAGGAAAATACTAGTATTTATAGATAGTCTTCACTAATTATGCAAATCGAAAATACAATAGACCTTTAGTTGCAATATTCACATCACCACATAGATGACTAATTTTTCAAATTAGTCACGGAAGTCAGAACCATGAGTCACTGAGTGGCTCACCCCAATGAATGAAAATAAAATATATGCTTCTCCCAGATGGACTGTATTTTATTTTTTAAATATTTATTAAGGCTTATTAGCTTTGTGCTGGAATTTTGTGAGTTGTTTCTCCCCATGCACGTTTCAAGCTTTCGGCATGTTATTGTGTTTGTACCTGTGCAATCTAATACCAAGTCAGACTTGGGATGGAGCCTGGCATGTGATACAGATGTACAAATTGTACCAAATATTCCAGTTCGCTCGCAAGCACAGGCTGGCCACTGCATCCTGTCGCCATATTGGGAATGGTCTCAATATTGAACACAACCTTCACAGCAGGAAAACTGTCCTGCACAGCTAAGCTAAATACCAACTACTAAACTCTTAAAAAGAGAGATGAAGCCATTGATGTGACTATTTTTTTAATACCTTGTCAAATTTTACATGTCATTAGACTTGTGTAGCAGGTCTTGCTGTGTGGAAAAGAAATAGTCTTATTGTAGACGGCAGTAAATGTATGAACATACGTAAGCATTGAGCAGTCATCGAACATTCTTGAGCACCGACTGTGTCTGGCATTATTCTGGGTGTGTGGTACCAAAGAAAAAGGCACAGTCTCTCTGTTCAAGGAGTTGTACCCAGTATAAGGGAGGTCGTGTAAACAGATGTGTTATAGGAGAATCTTGGTATGTTTTTTAACGGTATAAAGAAAGGACCACTGAGTAAATTGTGCACAGATTGGAAATTATAAGGCTGTCGCTTCATGGGGCAAAGAATCAAATTTAAGAGAAGCAGTGGGGTGGGGGGCCTGGGTGGCACATTACTTAAGTGGCTGACTTGGTTTCAGCTCAGGTCATGATCTCAGGGTCATGAGATCAAGTCCCACGTCAGACTCTGAGCTCTGCAAGGAGTCTGCTTGAGATTCTCTCTCCCTCTGCCCCTCCCCACACTTGCTTGTGCTTTGTCTCTCTCTCAAATAAACAATCTTTTTTTAAAAAAGAGAGCGAAGCAATTGATCCAATGATGAATGTCCTTTAAACTTAAAAAAAAAAAAAAAAGATTCTTGAGACCAGCATATGGAGATCAGTGTGCAACCATGATCTTTTCTTGAGAAGTTGAGTTCCAAAGGGAAAGATCCTAACAACACTCAGGGACTCACTTCTGTAACTAAGTGAAGCAGAGAATGAGAACAGAGAGTGAGTGTCAGGGACCTTGACACCAATGTTCGGGAGCTGCGGAGAAGCCCTAGTATATTGCACACAAACCTAAGGAGGCCAGCAGAATGGAATCAGAGAGAATCACAGGGCCCCCTTTTAATTAGGGCACCTGAGTATTGTAGCCCAGAAACCTTTTAATGCCAATCAGGCTTCAAATCTTAGCATCTCCTACAAGCACTCTCACTCTGAAAGGTGCAGATTGAGTTTGACCTCCTTCCTTCTTTAGGTTACTGTTGGATTCTCCAGGAAAATTGGCTCAGGGGTAGAGAGTGATCACCAAGAGATTCACTATGGAGGCGCGACAGACCCTAGGTGTTCCTATTTCTTTAAATTTTACCCTAGTGTGATCCCACTGACTGACCTGCTCTTTAATACGTGTGCAAAGTGACGGCTATAGAGAACTAGATTCGTTTAAAAATACATGTGACTGAAAACAATAATCTTTTCAATTTGACATTTCCAAGTTAATTATGCGTAGGGACGTTTGGATCTTTGGGGGCCATTGATCCATAAGTCAGCACCTACCCCACACACATGTCCCTTGTAAAGGCAGCTTATCTTAAACGCAAGCAGGACGAAAGAACAGAAACCGCTAACATCTGCTGACTTGCGCAATACGCCAGGCACCGTATTAATTAGTTTGCATGTTGCTTCTTCATTAATTTTCTCAACTACCTTAAAATCCAGGAACCATAATTATCACCACCTTATACACAAGGAAACTGAGAAGAAATTTGCACCAGGTCGCACAGTCAGCAAGTGGAGAAGCCAGAATTCCAGGCCAGACATACTCTGACTCCAGAACCCACACAGCGCAAACTGGGCTCCTTTGCTGTGGTAGAAGCAGTGGGGTGGGGGGGGGGGTGTACTGGCTTTTGAGTGAAAAAGATGGAGTAGGGGCAGGAAAGCCAAACAGGAATGGAGCACGGGAAGATCAGAGACCCAGAAAAGGAAAAGAGCAAAAATGGCGTCACTGACCTGACTCAGTCCTCCCTTCTCACCAAACGTTCTGCATCTCCTGGAAAACACTTGCACAATCCGTGTTTCCCCCTTTATGTTTAATCCTGATTACCCGCACTCACTAGGAAGTCTGCCTTTCCCCCAGTGGGCACACTGCACAGAGCACTGCCCAGCACCTCTAAAATGCAAGAAGCATTTCTTGAATTGATCATTAAATCAAGCAATGAAATCATATCCTTTTCAGAACTGGAGGCTAAGCTCCCACGCACTTTTTTTTCCCCTGGTTTTTTGTTTGTTTTTTTTCCTTTTTTTTTTTTTTTTTTTTAACCCATCAGCGAAGAATGATGTCTGCTCTTCTCTAACAAGAGAGACACTACCTATAACCTATTCTCATGGGTTCCGTCCTGCCTCTTGAACTGGTAATTTGTATTTATTTGCTCAGCAGTCGAGACTCAGGGACATACAGAAAGGAGGGGGTTGTGTTTTGGGAGGGGAGGGGAAGCATGGACCTTCTTCAGATAGAAGATAGATGATCTCAACAAGTAGATTCTGGGCTTCCTAAATTTGTCATGAAGATCATCTCAGAGTTGCCTTCCGGGAAGAGGTGAGCCTCGCTGGGGGAGTATGTAGGAGAGTGACATCAGATGGGTAAATGAGTTCGTTTTCCACGTCCAGGGCCATGTGGAAGCGCCCGAGGAGATGCAGGGGAGAGTGGGAGTGGTAAGCAGTTGTGATTTCAAAGGGCGGAGGTAGCTACTGTGGGAAGGAGGAAATGACTGCACTCGCTTGAACAGTGGGTTTAACAATCTGGCAACAAACCCGGAGCTAACAAGGCCCACCTGGAGTGGTGAGCGACAAAGGAAACATTTGTCGCTCCCCAAGAAGATTTAATTGAGGAGAAAATAAGATGATGTTTGGCTCTCCTGAGACTCACGCTGTATCTTGGACCCAACTTCCTTGGCAGTTTTGAAATAGGCAAGAAATGACAGACATGTTTATGCTTCTGGACTGACAACTTGTTTCTTGGTGACACGTTAGCGCCCAAGCCAGCATCATCCTCCTTTGCTCCACAGGGATTTTGTCTTGACTTTCGTGTTCCTGAACATGCGACGTTTTGCTCCTGGTATCTTCTTTATTAAAGTTGTTTTGTTTGACTCTTTGATTAACTTCTCGGCACAGATGTCCTTTTTGATGCTAATCATAGATTTGTTCCTTTTAACTTTTTATTTTTGATCTTTTTCATGATAGTTCAACTTTGCTTATTCTGTTCACTGTCAACTTATAAAAACCTGTCTTCCGTTTTTAGTCATAAAGGATTCATTCACCTTAGAGATTCCAACATTCATTTTTGTAAAGCCTACAGTCCATCTGTTACCAGCTCCTCTGATATTAAATTTTATTACCCTTTGTTGTTTCCCCCAACTTTTGGCAACGCAGACTATTCCCCGCTAAGCCGACTTACTTCATATGACAAGAAATGAATCTGGGTTTTTATCAGTGTCTGCCACAGACAAGTCATCAAGCAGGCCCCCAAATGTTTACACGTTCCACTTGTTTAGGTCATCGCTGCGGTGTGTTGGTTCGGGGAGATGAGATCACACGTATAAAGGAAAAACTTAGAAACTGGAGTGCTGTACTAGGTATCTCTTAGGCAGTGACAAACCACCACGAAGTCAACAGCTTGAGATGACACGGACATACATTCCTTACCTGACAGTTTCTGCAACTTAAGGGTCTAGGCTCAGCTTAGCTGGGCCTTCCTGGGTCTCACAAGGCCACAGTCAGGCCTGGCCACTTCCTTTCTGGAGCTCAGGGTGCTCCTCCAAATTTGTGAGGTGCTGGCCGTTATAGGACTGAGGTCCCCATTCTCGGTGGGCTATCAGCAGTGTTGCTCTTGAAGCTTAGAGGCCATGTGTCCCCTCATGGGTCCCCTTGCATGATGATGCATCTCTTCCAGCAAGAGAGCCTCATGCCATTCTGGTAAGACGAGACTTACATAACCTAAGGTAATCACAAGAGTAACTATCCCATTGCCTTTGTCACGCTGCACCAGATGGTGGTAATGAGCGGCTCCTCTCTTTCCCCACTGGGGTTGTGTCAGAGGCAGATTCAGGAGTTCCACGACCACCCATCATACTATGGACTGGATTACATCCCCTCATATTGTGACATGGAAGCCCTAACCCCCAGATGTGATTGTATTTAGAGGTAGCGTTTATAAGGAGATAATTAAAGTTACATGAGGTCATAAGAGTGGGGCCCTATTTGATAAAATTAGTGTCCTTACAAGAAGGGACCCAGAGATTTCTCTCTCTCTCTCTCTCAACCCCTCTCACTTTCCCATGAGAGAGGAACCAGCAAGAAGGTAGACAGCCATCCACAATAAGAGAGCTCTCACTGGGAATCAAACCTTGCTGGAAACTTGAACTTGGACTTCTAGGCTCTAGAACTGCTAGAAAATAGCTGATATTTAAGCCACACAGTCTATGGTATTTTATTACGGTCACCTGAACAGATATGACACGTGCAGGTCAATGTGGGCAGCAATAATGGGACACGCCTCCCCCCACCTAGCCCTGCTGTATCAGGGGAGGGCTGGTGTGGTGCCAAACCTCCCTCCCCTACTCAACAGCAGTGAGGGTCCCTGCCCCCATAAATAAAATAATTTCAGTAAAGGAATTGAAAATCTCAATAAAGAAATCGAAAATACAAAGAAGAAATGAATGGGGATTTCCAAACTAAAAAATACCATAACTGAAATAAAACACACAAGGGAGGTGCTCAACAATAAAATAGGAAGGACAGAGGAAGGAATTAGCGAACTTGAATGTAGAACAATATAATGGACCAATTAGAACAATAAAAAGAAAAGATACTAAAAAAAAAAAAAAAAAAAGAAAGAAAAGAAAGCAGAGCCTCAGAGATCTGTGAGACTGTAACAAAAGACATAGTAGTCATGTCACTGGCATTCTGAAGAAGAGAAAGAAAATGAGTCTGGTTGCCCAGGTGGCTCGGTGGGTGAAGCATCTGCCTTCAACTCAGTCCTGATCCTGCGGTTCTGGGATCGAGCCCCGTGTTGAGATTCCTGCCTAGCTTCTCCCTCTCCTTCCATCCCTCCCTCTGCTCGTGTTCTCTCATTCTTACTCTCTCAAATAAACAAATAAAATATGAAAGAAAGAAAGAGAAAGAAATAGAATGAAGCCGAAAAATATTCAAAGCAATAACACTGTATGGAAAACTTCCAAAATTTGGCATAAACATAAATCTACAGATTCAAAAAGCTGAGCAAGCCCCAAGCAAAAGAAATCCCCCCTCAAAAAAAAAAAAAATCATTGCCAAGACACATCATTGTCAAGCTTCTGAAAACTAAAAGGAGAGAAAATCCTTGAAAGCAGCAAGAGAGAAACATCACCTTATACATGGGAGAAAAACATTTCAAAGCACAGAGTTTTCTCTTCAGAAACCATGGAGGCTATAAGAAAGTGGCATATTTTTTCAAGCACGAAAAGAAAACATCTGTTGACCCCAAATCCTATATTCAGCAAAAATATCCTTCAGGAATGAAGATAAAATCAAGGCATTTTCAGAATATGGAAAATAAAAAAATTATCACCTAAAGACCTGCCCTAAGAGAATGGCTGAAGTAAGTTCTTTAAATAGAAAACAAGTAATACAAGAATCTTCAAACATTGGAAAGGAAGACGATTGGGAAGAGTAAAAATATGGTAAGTTCAATAGGTTTTCCTTCTCCTTTTGGGTTTTCTAAGTGGTGTTTCATGGTTGAAAAATTATAACACTATCTGACTTAGTTCTCTGTATGTGGAAGAAATATTTAACACAGCATTGTGTAAGGGATGTAACAGGAGGTATGATTTCTACACTTCACTCAAAGCAGTAAAATGCCAAGACCAGTAGACTGTGATTAATTATATGTATGAAGTATATGCATATGTATGTGATACATGTATATTATATACAGTTATTTGTGTATGTAATTTTATACATGAGCAACCACTACAAAAGCTATACGAAGCTTATATAGCCAAAAATACCATAGATAGGGGCATCTGGGTGGCTCAGTGGGTTATAGACTCTGCCTTCGGCTCGGGTCATGATCCCAGGGTCCTGGGATTGAGCCCCACATCAGGCTCTCTGCTCAGCAGGGAGCCTGTTTCCCTCTCTCTCTCTGCCTGCCTCTCTGCCTACTTGTGATCTCTGTCTGTCAAATAAATAAATAAAATCTTTAAAAAAAATACCATAGATAAATCAAAATGGAATTCTAGAAGTATTCAAGTCACGACATGAAGGCAGGAAGAAAAAAAGGAAAAACAAGATGAGAGAACATGGACCAAAAAATTAAATTGTAGACCTAAGCCCTAAAATATCAATAATTACCTTAAATGTAAATTGTCTAAATATACCAATTAAAGACAGAGATTGGCCTAGTGGATGAAAAGAGCATAACAAACTAAGGGCTGTCTGTAAGTAAAGCAACTCAAACATAATAATGTAGGTAAGTAGAAGGTAAAATGATGGGAGAAGGTACACCGTACAAATGTTAATTAAAAGAAGACAAGAATGGCTGCATTAATGTCAGGTAAAGTGGATTTCAGAAAAAAATTACCTATGAAGTCTATTAAAGTAGACTACAGAGCAAAGAAAATTACCAGGAATAGAGAGGGACATTACATGATGACAAAAGAGTCAATTCAAGAAGATGTAGCAACCCAAAATGGGGCTTAAATAATGAAACTTAAATAATGTATAGACAAATCCACAATTTGCAGTTGGCAATATTAACACACTTCTCTTAAAACTGATAAAATAACTAGATAGAGAATCAGCAGGAATATGAAAGAACTCAACAACAGACACGTATATTTTATTTAAGTTTTTATTTAAGTTCCAATTACTTAACATATGGTGTAATATTAGTTTCAGATGCACAATATAATGGCTCAACACTTCCATACAACACCCAGTGACCATCATGACCAGTGCCCTTCTCAATCTCCATCAGCTGTTTCACTCATGCCTCCCCCCATCCACCTCCCCTCTGGTAACCATCAGTTTATTCTCTATAGTGAAGAGTCTGTTTCTTGGTTTCTCTCTCTCTTTTTTTCCTTTGTTCATTGTTGTTTCTTCAATTCCGCAAATGAGTGAAATCACATATTTGTTCTTCTCTGACTGAATTATTTTGCTTATACTCCCTAGCTCATCCATGTCGTTGCAAATGGCAAGATTTCATTCTCTTTATGGCTGAGTAATATTCCATTATATATATATTATAAATGTATAATGTATATATATACACATATGTATGTGTGTATATGCATATGTACGTATGTATATATATGTATACATATGTATGTGTGTATACATACTATGTATACATATGTATATGTATATGTATATATATGTATACATATGTGTATATATATACCACAACTTCTTGATCCACTCATCAGTCAATGGACATCTGGACTTTTTTCATAATTTAGCTACTGTAGATCGTGCTGCTAGAAATATCAGCATGCACATATCCCTTTGAATTCATGTTTTTGTATTCCTTGGGAAAATACCCAGTAGTATGATTGCTGGATCATAGGATAGTTCTATTTTTAACTTTTTGAGAAACCTCTATACTGTTTTCCACAGTGGCTGCACCAGTTTGCATTCCCACCAGCAGTGCAAGAGGGTTCCCTTTTCTCTACACCCTTACCAACACCTGTTGTTTTTTGTGTTATTGATTTTAACCATTCTGACAAGTGTGCGGTGATATCTCATTGCAGTTTTGATTTGCATCTCCTGATAGTGAATGATGTTGAGCATCTTTTCATGTATCTGTTGGCCATCTATAGAACACTCTGCCCAACAATAGCAAAATGCATTCTTTCCAACTGCCCACAAAACAAATATCAAAACAGGCCACATCCTGGGTGACGAAACAAACCTGAAATTTTTAAAGGAATTGAAATCATACCCTGTAAGTTCTTTGACTATAATGGAATCAAAGTAGAAATCACTAACAGAAAGAAAACGGGAAAATTGCCAAATACCTGGCAGCTAAACAACACACATCTAAACAATGTGTGGGCCAAAGAGGGACTCGCGAGATAATTTTAAAATATTTAAAATATATTTTAAAATTTAAAATATTTAAATATATTTTAAAAATTATATGACTGAATAAAAAATGGAAGTGCAACATATCAAAATTTGGGATGGATGCAGCGAGAGCACTGCTGAGAAGAAAATTTATAACAAAAAATGCTTATCTTAGACAAGGGAGGAAATCTCAAGGCAATAATCTAAGTATCCCTCTTGAGAAACTAGAAAAAGAAGAGCAAAATAGGTGTGCCTGGGGGGCTCAGTGGGTCAAGCCTCTGCCTTCAGCTCAGGTCATGATCTCAGGGTCCGGGGATCGAGCCCTGCATCAGACTCTCTGCTTCCTCTTCTCTCTTTGCCTGCCTCTCTGCCTACTTGTGATCTCTCTGTCAGATAAATAAATAAAATCTTTAAAAAAAAAAAAAAAGAAGAAGAGCAAAATAAACTCAGAACAGGCAGAAGGAAGGAGATTATAAATATAGCAGCTGATATCAATGATACTTATAGCAGAAAAACCATAGAGAAAATCAAGGAAACAAAAAGCTATTTTTTAAAAATCAATAAAGACAAAAACTTCTAGCAAGATTGACAAAAAATAAAAAGAGAGAAGATACAATTTACCAATATCAGGAGTGAAACATTCAATATAACTAGAGACCCTGCAGATATCAAAAGGATAATAAGTCTACACACATTTAACTTTGACAACTCAAGATGAAATGGATTGATTCTTTGAAAAGTACATATTATCATTACTCACCCAATGTAACATAGATGCTTTGAATAGTCCTATAACCATTAAAGAAATTGAACTTGTAATTTTAAACTCAGATAAAAGAAATCTCCAAATTATTTCACTGGTAAAGTCTACCAAATGTTTAACACCTATTTTATATAGGTGTCAAGAGGGATACTTTCTCTTCCAGAAAACTAAAATGAAGTGAACACTTGTTAGATCTTCTATAAAGTCAATATGACTCTGATTCTAAAACCAGACAAGAACGGTATGAAAAAGAGAGAGAGAGGACTACAAACCATATCTCTCACGAAAACAGATATAAAAATCCTTAACAACAACAACAACAAAGCTATCAAATAGAATTCAACAAGTTATAGAAAGAATTATACATCACGACCCAGGAAGATTTACTCCAGATATTCAAAACTGGTTCAATGCTTTAAATCATTAAATGTAATCTATGTTAAGATTAGAGAAGAAAAAACATGACATTATATAAATTGATGAAGAAAAAGCTCTTGACAAAATTCACTAGACATTCATAATAAAAACTCTCAGAAAATTAGGAATAGAAGGAAACTTCTTAACTTGGTGAAGAATATCTACAAGAAACTCACAGCTAACATCATACTTAATGGTGAAAGCCTCAATTCGTTCTCCTTGAGATCAGAAATAAAGTAAAGCTGTCCACTTTGCTACTGCTATTCAACATAATTAGTACTGGAAGTTCTAATAAGCATAATAAGGCAAGAAAACAAATAAAAGACATAAACATTGGGAAGACAGAAAAACTGTCCCTATTTGAAAATGAGATGGTAGTCTATGTAGAAATTCCAAAGGAATCAACAAAGAAATAAATAAAATTTGCAGAACACTGGCTATTATCAAAAAGACAGGAAATTACAGGTGTTGGTGAGGATGTGGAGAAAAGGCAACTCTTGTTCACTCTTGCGGGAATGTAAATTAGCATAGGGCAGCCACTATGGAAAACAGTATTGAGGTTCCACAAAAAATTAAAAATAGAACTACCACACGATCCAGCAATTCAACTTCTGGGCATTTATCCAAGGGAAATGAAATCACTATCTCAAAAAGATATCTACACCCGGGGTGCCTGGGTGGCTCAGTGGGTTAAACCGCTGCCTTCGGCTCAGGTCATGATCCCAGGGTCCTGGGATCGAGTCCCGCATCGGGCTCTCTGCTCAGCAGGGAGCCTGCTTCCCCCTCTCTCTCTCTGTCTGCCTCTCCATCTACTTGTGATTTCTCTCTGTCAAACAAATAAATAAATAAATAAGAAGTTTAAAAAAAAAAAAAAAAAAAGATATCTACACCCATGTTCATTGCAGCATTATTTATAGTAGCCAGGACACAAAAGCAACCTATGTGTCTGCTGATGGATGAATGGATAAAGAAAATGTGGTATGCATATATTCGGTGGAATATTATTGAGCCATAAAAAGAAGGAAATCTTGCTATTGGCAGTAACATAGACCTTGAAGGCATTATGCTATGTGAAATAAGGCAGCCAGAGAAAGATAAATGCCATATGATCTAACTCACATGTGGAATCTAAACAAACAAACTCACAGATACAGAGAACAGATTGGAGAGTGGACAAAATAGGTGAAGGTTATCTAAAGATACAAACTTCCAGTTATAAAATAAAGAAGTCGTAAGGATGTAATTCATGGCATGGTGACTATAGCGAATACTATACTGTTTATTTGAAAGTTGATAAAAGAACAAATCTTAACATTTCACACCACAAGAAAAAAAAATATTGTAACTGTGTTTCGTGATAGATGTTTGCTAGATTTATTGTGTGTGGTCATTTTATCATATATACAAATATTGAATCATTATGTTGTACACCTAAAACTAATATAATGTTATGTGACATTTATATCTCGTTAAAAAAACTTACAGATCTCTTAAGTGGGATCATCAAAGTTTCAGATCAACATTAAAAGAATCAACTGTATTTCTAGGTATTAGCAATAAATATATAGCTCTGAAACTAAAAATATAATACCATTTACAAGCTCTCCAAAAATATGAATGCTGCAAACCTAACAGAACATGTGCAAGACTTCTATGCCAAGAACTTAAAAAAAAAAAAAACAAAGAAACAAACAAAAAACACAACAAACTGACGAAAGAAATAGATCTAAATAAATGGTGATACAGAATACTCATGAACTAGAAGACTTAACATCTCATAAAGAGATCACTTCTCTCCAGATAAATACATAAAAAATTTTTTTAGCTATGCTTGAACTCATAACCCTGAGATCAAGACCTGAGCTGAAATCAAGAGTCAGATGCTTAATGAGCTGAGCCACCAGGGTGCCCCTCCAAACTGATACATAAATTTAATACAATTCTTATCAAGATGTAAGAAGATTTTTTAAAAACAATAGACAAATATCTTACAGACCAATATCTTTTTTGAACAAGAACAAAATCTTTTTGAAAATTAGCAAATCAAATTCAGCAATGTATAAAAAGGATAATATATCACAACCTATTAGAATTTATCCAAGGAATGCAAGGTTGGTTTAACATTCAAAAATCAATTAATATAATTCATCATATTAACAGAACAAAGGAGAAAAAACAAGTAAGTATTCTAATAGATGTAGAAAAATCTCTTAACAAAGTTAATATATGCTTATTACAAAGATTCTTAGCAAACAAAGAATAGAAGAAAATTCTGTCAATCTTATAAAGGGCAGCAATTAAAATCTATAACCTATAATATTTTACTGAAAGCTTCCCCACACTTCCCCCGCTTCTATTCAGTGTTATATTGGAAGTCCTAACCAGTATAATAAAGCAAAGAAAAGGAATAAAAAGTAAACAGATTTGAAAGAAAAAATAAAACTGTCTTTATTTGCAAATGATCATATATGTATTAAATTTACAAAGTTACTAGAAATCAGTAAACTAATTTGGCAAAGTCTTGTAATAAAAGATCAAATACAAATATCTGTTGTATTTCTATATGCTATCAACAAATGATCAGAAAAGTAAATTTATGAGAAAGTACCATTTACAATAGCTTTAAAGACCATAAACTACTTAAGGATAAAATTGACAAATGTATGTACAAAGAAACTAAAAATCATTGGGGAAAAAATTATTTATAAAGCTTTATTTATTTAAGAGAGAGACAGCACAGGGGGAAGAGGCAAAGAAAGAGGGAGAGAGACTTTTAAGGAGACTGTACACAAATCACAGAGCCTGACTCAGGGCTCCATCTCAGGACTTTGAGATCATGACCTGAACCAAAACCAAGAGTTGTATACTTAACCAAGGGTGTGATCTAGACCCCCCAAGAAAAATTTTGAATACCTAAGTAAGTTCTGAAATATACCTAAATATATCTAATATACCTAAATATATAAAATACCTAAAATGTTCATGAATTGGAAAATTCAATAATTTTAAGATGTTAATTCCGCACACATTGATCTAAAGATTCTGTGCAATTCTTATCAAGACCCCCAAATGATCTTTTTTTTTTGGCAAGAATTGACAAGATGACACTTAAATTTTTATGGAAACTGCAATAACCTAGAATAGACAAAGCAATTGTTTAAAAAAGAAGCAATGTTGGAGAACTTTAAACTACTTGATTTTGAAACTTACTATTAAACTATTATAATCATGGTGTGTGGCCTTAGAAAAGCACACACATATAAATCACCGGGATAGAATAAGGAATTCAGAAATAGATCCACAGGAATACTTTTTTCATAAGGGAAAAAAATGAACCTGAACCTGAAGCCTTGCCTCACACTATAGACAAAAAAATTAGCCTAAAATGGCTCATAGCCCTAATTGCAATCGGCAAAATTTCAAAATGTTTAGAGGAAAACATGGGAGCAAATCTTCATGCAAAGATTTCTTAGATATGGTGAAAAAGGATAAAGGAAATATTGATAAATTGAATCTCATTAAATTCAGACATTCTGCACTTCAAAAAACGTCATTATCAAAATAAAAGGTAGGCCACCAACCATGTTAGATGTATGAATTGCTAATATTAGCAATTCATATATCTAGCAAAGGATTTGCATCCAGAACGTGTAATGTGCCCGATAGCTTAATAACAAGACAAACATTCTTATAAGAAACTAACATGTGATTTAAGAAGATAAGTCAATGGAAAAAATGCTCAACGTCATACTCACATACTCACTCAACATCATTAAAATTAAATGAAAACCTCGAGGCGCCTGGGTGGTTCAGTTGGTTAAGTGTCCGCCTTGGGCTCGGGTCATGATGCCAAGGTTCTGGGAACAATCTCTGCATCGGGCTCCTGCTCAACGGAGAATCTGCTTCTCCCTCTCCCTCACCTTCTATCCCTCCCCCCAACTCATTCTCTCTCTCTCTCAAATAAATAAATAAAAATCTTGGGGAAAAAAAAAAGAAAACTTCAATGAAATAACAGAGCACGTCCACTAGAATGGTGAGAAAACTAGTATGACTGATGACCTGAGTATTGGTGAGGATGGGCAGCCCCTGGAATTCTCATGCATTGCTGGTGGAAATGTGAAATGGTACAGCCACTTTGGGGGGAAAATATTGGAGTTTCTTTTTTTAATTATTATTTATTTTAGAGAGAGAGAGCACCGAGGGGAGGGGCAGAGGGAGAGAGAGAAGCCCAAGCGGACTCTGTACTGAGCATGGAGCCTGATGCAGGGCTCAATTTTACAACCCTGAGATCATGACCTGAGCCAAAACCAAGAGTTGCACACTCAGTGGACTGAGCCACCCAGGCACCCCTGGAGTTTCTTACAGACGTAAGCGTACGATACACATGACCCAACTACTACACTCCTTGGTATTTACCAGAGAGAAATGGAAACATATGTCTACCCAAGGTCCTATACAGAAATGTGGTGTCGTTTGATTCATAATAGCCAAAAGCTGGAACAATCACAATGTCCTTTAGTGGATGAATAAACAAACCGTGCTAGATCCATAGAGCAGGTAATTACCCAGCAGTATCAGAGAATGAAGGACTGGTACACACCACACAGGTACCTGGATAACAGTATGGTGAGCACAAGTAGCCAGGTACAATAGAGGGCATATTGTAAGGTTCCTTTTATATGGAATTCTAGAAAGGGCAAAACAAAGCGGTAATTACTGAAAGCTGCTAAGTGGTTATCTGGGACTGTGGAGGTAGAGTGGGGAGGCTGATGCAAAGGAATGGAAATGTTCTTTATTTTGACTGTGGTGGTGGCTCTAGGGATCTATACCTTTACACAAATTTAGAATTCTATACTTAAAATAGGCACTTATACCTTATATAAGTAATGCCTGATAAAGTTGATTTTAGGGGAAAAAGGTTTGAAATCCAAATTTTAAAAATGTGACTGATGAGTAAAACTTTTAGAAAAATCCCCACAGGAGACTAAGGCAATACACCTGTGACCCAGGCTTCTGCTACATAGTTTACAAGTCTCTCATGTTAACTAGAAACGACCGTCGAGCTAAGTACGAATATTATCTCCATTTTACAGACGACAAAACTGAAGTCTCGTTATGTATTTGCCCAGTCTCCCATAGCTGGCACATAGCAAAGCTGGGATGCAAACCAAAGTTCCAAGTCTTTAATACTTCCTCCACTCTGCTCTACTATATATTTATTCACAGTCTTTTCTTGAAAACAAATTAATAATACTAAGCCTCTTTTTTCTTAATGCTCTGAAGAAATTAATGAGCAAATGACCTCAAGCCATACTTACTTCCTTTTTTTCCTTTTGTTCGACAGAAATTGTCCTAAAATGGTACTTGGTATCAGCATGCTTCCCTGGACTTCTTTATATTTACAAAATTTGCAACAGTTCCTCATGTTAGTCTCTTCCCAGTCTTTCTGGCTTTAGGAATATCTTAGTGATTTTTCTTATTTTGTGCTCACAGGATTACAGTCTTTGACCTTTTTATCTCCCATACTATTAACAAGTATAACAGGGCAACCAAGGTTCTCACATTCATGGTCTAACAAAAGAATAAAGAAGCATAAGATGTTACATAATTATTTTATCTTCAGGACCATCTCCATACTCTACCAATGAAGGTGGATCACTGGAATAGGAGTTACTTATCAAATGGAAAAATAATTCAAAATAACATTCATTAGTGAGACATAAGACAAATATAACAATTTATCTGTAAATCGTTAGGTTCATAAATATGTATACACATATATGTTGCAGAGCTACTGTACTCAAAACAAGTTTGGAGCTTAAGAAAATTTATATTGAATTCTGAATAATCCTAAGCAAGAATTATTAACCAATCTTAAAAAAAAAAAAAGAGAGAGAGAAATTTTCCCTTATTGCAAAAATCTACATGCAGTAACAGAAGGGCTGGTTTCCGGTAAGGGTGAGTTTCCACATGAGGCATTCTTTTAACGGCAAAGCCTAGCATACATATAGCTAATGATTCAACATCTCCAGTCCTAGGGATCTACCTAAATGAAACACATTCGTGTACCAAGGGACGTGCAAGAATGTTCATGGAGGCATTCTCAATAGCAGCAGCAAACTGAAAACATGTAAATGTCCATCAATGGTGAAATAGATTTTATTTCTCAAGGAGACAGAGTCCTATAGTGGAATACTATACAGGAATGACAAGGTGCAAAATATTGCACCTATAATCTCACAAAAAAATTCTGACAGAAATGAGCCAAATCAATAAAAATACATATAATATTGGGGCACCTGGATGACTCAGTGGGTTAAGCCTCTGCCTCCAGCTCGGTCATGATCTCAGGGTCCTGGGATGGAGCCCTGCATGGGACTCTCTGCTCAGCGGGGAGCCTGCTTCCCCTTCTCTCGCTGCCTGCCTCTCTGCTTACTTGTGATCTCTCTCTCTGTCAAATAAATAAATAAAATCTTTAAAAAAAAAACATATAATATGATTTCACTTAAATAAATCTAAAACCAATCAAAACTAATGTATGATATTTGGCATGTATGTATAATATACTACAGTAAAAAGTTCATTTTTTAAAATGGGGAGTTTTTAAAAAGACATTTTTTGGACACATAAAAGTTGAGAGTACTTTGCTAGCAGGGAGGTATTCAGGACAATGTTAAAGCGGTAGTTCCAAGAGGGAGGCCCGTGGGCTAATGCCAGCCCACGAGAAGAGTCCAGGAACCAGGAATGTATATTCAGAAAACACACAGCAATTTGACAGAGTACTTTGATGTCTATCAAAACTAATAATAAAAATGTGGGGCTTATATTTTGTACCGTTCTTTCTTTTAAGAGTTTATGCTTATTTTTAGAAAGAAAGAGAGAGCGCCTGTGCGCAGGGGAAGGAGCAGCATGGGAGGGAGAGGAAAGAGGAAAGAATCGCAAGCCGACTCCGCTCTGCGCACCGACAGAGCAGGTCTTTATCTCACAAGCCTGAGATCATGATCTGAGCCGAAATCAAGAGTCAGATGTTGAACCAACGGAGCCAGCCAGGTGGCCCTGTGCCTTTCACTTTTTTCATTTAATTTTTCCATTAATTCATGTTATTTTACTTTAAAAAAAACTATTCTGTGATGACTAAAAGAAAAAAAAACAAAACAAAACAGGTTCTCTCCCAAAGAGTTTAAGAAGCACTCTGCTAAAGGTTGTGCTTCTGGAAAGAAGAAGGACAATTCAAGATGTGAAAAAGAATGGAAAGAAAAAAAAAATGGTAAATATTTGGATAAAGAAAACAATCACCAGTTGCATAAAACATTACTAGTAATGTATCCTAGGGGTTTTTTTAAAAAGATATTTGATGGAGATGCACAAATGCAAAAATATATTAGTTTGATAACTAGGGAGGGAAAAGGTTCAAGTGTTGTTTTATTGTCTTTTTTGCCCCCTTCCCCCCCACATCACCTCGGGGGAGGATTAAGGTATTGATTAACTTTAGACATGAGTATATTGATTTTCCACATTGTAATTACTAAAAGAATAGACGAAGAGTAATCACCAAATCAATACAGAACCAATAATACATATATAGTGAAAGAAATCAGTGAAAAAGAAGACAAGAAAGGTATTGGGCGAAGGGGATACACGTATGTACCACGGGCATAACAGGCTGGAAAGCACAGAGCAGCGGAAAATACCACCCAAGGTCCACTGCTCGTCATCCCAGACAGAAGCCAACTGGAGGAGACCCAGTGGAAGGACCCTGTCCTATGTGATTTTATGCGTTTATGAGGGACTTGGAGGAAGGCAGGGACACCAATTTGGCTCTGTAACAGTGGGATCTTCCTGGGCAGGAACCCGGCTTTATTACAAGGGAGCCTTAGTGCCTGATGCCCTTGCATTGAACTGGGATCTGCTGAGCTACAGAAAGGGGCAGACCAAATAGAAAGCACCAAATAGGATAACGGATTTTTTTAAAATCGAATTTTGTTGACGGTTACACAAAATATAAATGAACTAAATGCTCTGTCTGGTCAAAGGAGAAAAATGACAGATTCCATTTTCTTAAAACTTTGCAAAAGGTTAAGTATACACAAAGGTTTAAAGAAAGATTTAAGGTAAAAGGATGAAAAAAAAATTGTGTAAATACTAACCAAAGGTAGGCTGCTATACCTTCATACACACACACACGTATACATACTACATGTAAAATACACACATACACACATATGTATATATACATTCGAATGTGTGTGTATTGAGCTTGATAGCCCTCTTTCTCTCTCTCATTATGTACATAATGATCAAAAGCATTATTAGAGATAAAGGGTCTCTTCACAATGATAAAAGGTACAATTTACCAGAAAGAGATAAGAATTCTAAATTTGTATATTTCCTTAAAACATATAAATGATAAACTGACAAAACTTCAAGAAAAGGAGATGAGTTCACACCATAATGAGAGATTTTAATACACCTCTCTCAGTAACTGAGACTATGGAGACAAAGGAATCAGTAAAGATATAAAAGATTTTAACAATATGATTTTTAAAGATTTGCCTTTGGGCATGTGTAGATATATAGCACACAACACCCACCAACTGCAGAGTACTTATTTTTTTTCAAATGCATGTGTGGAATATTTACAAAAATTGAGTAAAAGCTGAGACACGAAGTAAGTCTCGATAAATCAGAAAGGATTGAAGCCGTACAAAGTAATCTTTGGGAAAATTAAGAAAATCTGCCTAATTCTAAGAAAAAAATCAGAACATAAACAAAAATTATTTTGAATTAAGATAATAAAAATACAACATCATAAGCATATAAGACACAGCTAAAGAAGTATTAGAGGAAAAAATGTATAGCCTTACATACATATACTGAAAAAGGAGAAAGACTGAAAATGAATGAGTTCATCAACCACCTCAAGAAGTTAGAAAAAGAACAGCAAAATAAAGCCGAAGAAAGTAATAAAGATAGCAGCAATTGATGAATTTCAAAACAAGTATAACATAAGTAACTGCAAAAGTTGTATTTTTTAAAATGTTGTTGAAATTGACCAACCCCTAGTGAGAATCAACCAGGAGAGAGAGAGAGAGAGACAGGAAGGGAGAGAGAGAGCGAGGGGAAGGGGAGAGGGAAAAGGGGAAAGAGCGCACACATAACTAGTATCAAGAATGAAGAAGAGGGGACGCCTGCGTGGCTCAGTTGGTTAAGCGGTTGCCTTCGGCTCAGGTCATGATCCCAGGGTCCTGGGATCAAGTCCTGCATCGGGTTCCTTGCTTGATGGGGAACCTGCTTCTCTCTCTCCCTCTGCCTGCTTGTGCTCTCTCTCTCTCTCTCTCTCTGTCAAATAAATAAATAAAATCTTTAAAAAAAATGGAAAAGGGGGGCATTACAGATTCTTCAGGTATTAAGAACAAAATAAGGAGATGTTATTTTTTTAAAAACTTTGTCATTAAATTTGAGAGTTTAGATGAAAGAGATATACTCTTTTAAAAATCATATATTTACATATTTATATATATTTACATATTTACATATATTTACACAATGGAATATTATATAGTCCAAAAATGGGGGGAAAACAACAGCTACTCGAATCAATATGGATGCATCTTAAATCCACAATATTGAGAACAAAGGAGAAAGTGAAATGAAAAGAAACTTAGAACTTACGGGCTGATAAATTGGAAGAGACACTATAATGGAAACCAAGGAAATTATTATTTCAGAAGGGAGGGCAGTGGTTACTCTAAAAGGAAGGGGGCTAAGTTTGAGGGAGAGCTCACTGGATTCATGTTCTGGTTTTTGGACCTGGATGGTGGTTATATAGGTGTTTACTTTAACATTATTGGCCAACCTATATACATGTTTTATGTGCTTCCTGCATAAATATTATCTTTCACAATTAAAAATGGAATATAAACCAATAGAGGAAAACCAATAGAGGACTTAAAAGTCTGTGTGCATCCATTTCATACATATTGGTTCCATGTCACTCCCCCTCCCTCATACAAATGTAATATACCGCATGCTCTAACTAAATAAAGCATTCTTTTCTCAGGAAAGCTGCTGAGCTGATTTTTGAGTCATCTTGGAATTAGAATTTTGATTACTATAATAAGGTAGTGTATATCCTACACATATTTCTTGAAAGCATTCCTTTTAATAAAGAATTTATAAAGACAAGAGAATCAAGTGTTGGTTTAAGCAGATATAAATATTCCGACAAATTACAAACATTATAGTTTTAATGTTAAATTCCAATTTCTATTCACTAAGGAGTTGTGAAAACTCTGCCAGCAGGACTAAGATGAGACCTTTTTCCAGAAGCAGTCCACATAACTTCTTTCCTTGTCAAGTCTAGTGGTCCACACCACTCTGTCCCTTTCTCGTGTGGGGTTTTTTTGTTTGTTTGTTTTGTTTTGTTTTTTTAAGATTTCATGTATTTATTTGAGAGAGAGAGAAGAAGCAGTACAGCGAGTGGCAGGCAGAGGGAGAGGGAGAAGCTGAGTCCCTACTGAGCAGGGAGCTCGGTGTGGGGCTCCATCCCAGGACCGTAGGCTCATCGCCCGAGTGGAAGGCAGACACTTAACAGACTGAGCCTCCCAGGTGCCCTGAGTGTGGGTCTTTATCCCTACTTGTGGGAAATGCTCACTATTTCTGTAACTGCATAAAATTCACTTATTTAAACAATCCTTTGGACAGGAAGAAATAGCCTCCAAGAGTAAAGAAAATGCTTTTCTATGGCATATAAATGTGGTCACCGTGATACTCTCCTTTCTCATTATCTGTCCCCTGTGAGCTTCCTATTTACCTCCCCTTTAACGCCCCCATTTCTTGTGTTTCTCCCCTTTTATTTTTTTAATTGAATATATTTGACATACAGCATTGTGTAGATTTAAGGTGTACAATGTGTACTTTGATACACTTACATGCTGTGATGATCGCTGTTGTAGCAATATTTATCATATTACACGATTATAGTATTTTATATATATATATAGTAATATATAGTATATATATAGTATAATATTATTGTCTGCAGTCATTACACTGTGCCTTAGTACTCTGTGGCTTGGGGCACCGGGGTGGCTCAGTTAAGTGTCAGACTCTTGATTTTGGTTCAAGTCATGAGATTAAGCCCCAACCCCCTCCCCCGAAATCCCCACTCCTTGGGGCTCCACTCAGCAGGGAGTCTGCTTGCGATTCTCTCTTCTTCTCCCCTGCCCCTCCCCCCACTTGAGCGCCTGTGCTCACGTGCGCTCTCTCTCTCTCTCTCTCTCTTTCTCTAAAATAAATAAATCTTTAAAAAAAAAGAGAGAGAGAGATCTCTAAGGCCTATTTACAACTCATTGCAAGTTCAAAGCCTTGAACCTCGGTCTTACCCCCTCACCCCTGGTTGCCTGTGTTTTTACAAGTTTGGCTTTTTCATTTCTACTACATTGTAGGCTCAACCATAGCACACTTAATTGACAACCTGGGGCTTGTTTTTATGTGCATTAGTTAAAAATCAGTTGAATTGTAGGAAGTCATCAGGTTAATCAAGAAGAAAATGAGAGAAAATCTCAGAAAGAAGCTTTGAATTTAAATGTGCTCTATGGTTGAAGTATGTCGTCAGTCGAATTGGAAGTCTGAGTTCAAGTCTGTATTGAAGGATGGACATCTATTTTGTGGCAAAGAATGCGGGGTTTTGTTTTTTCAATGTCGGGACATTAATTGAGTAATTGGTAAATGTATTTTAAAAATATTCTGGGATCAAGAGTAAAGAAAACTCTCTGCTGAGTATCAAAACAAAGATAAATAAAGGTGAGGAGAGAAGGTCAGGTCCATTTGAGAGCCGATGGTTTGGGGGAGCCGAGACTATTAGGGTGATAACTGGGCAGGAAGGAGGGTGTTCTAAAGGCATGTCTTGACAATTTCGAAAGTAATTCTGGAATCTGCCATGGAGTAAGCTTCCTAATGGGAAGCAGACTGGCCTCCTATTCTGTTTCCCGCAGCTCGGGGATATTCACTGAAGAATAATTGGCAATCGTGTAATTATTATTTCATTTTTAACGATTTTCTTACAGTGCTTGGGGTTGATGAATTGCTTGTATATTTTTAAAAATTACCTCTTCCTCCTTCCCAAGTTAGGATATTATGATGTGAAAACGCACTGGCTGAATTGGGGGCAGGGCTCAAGAGCAACCAGACTCAAACACTGAATAGAAGGGTTGACAAATGAGGACACTGTTACCAGTTTAATCCCCATATGGGCCAATTAGTTTCACATAGAGAAGAACTCTGTTCCAAAGCCACAGATTGCACCATTAACCCCAGTCAGCCGTCTCCAAATTGTGTGTCATTGATCACAAGAGGCCCAGGTACGAGTGTCGATAGCTCAGAGAAAACCCATCATCACCTCTGAGAGCAGAGTCATTCTGGGAGCTCATACACTCATACATTCCTCCTCTCGTAGAGGGCTAGGAATATTACAGTAAGATGAGAAGTTTCCTGCACCTTGTAACCTTATTATAAGCGGTGGAAAATGACACTTGCATTGCTTTCCTAATATAGGAAATCTGAATGCCTTCGAGGAAACAGATAATACCATTTTTTTCAGGATTGATTGATTTATTTGGGGGGGGGGGGAGAGTAGGGGGAGGGAATTCTCAAGCTCCACACAGGGCTCAGTCTCACCATGTGGGAGATCATGACCTGAGCCGAAACTGAGAGCCAGCGCTTAACAGACTCAGTCACCCAGGGGCCCTGACAGTACCATTATCCATAAGTAATAAAATTGACAAGTAGCAAATGCTTTACGGATTCATTTAATCAATACTTAAGGGTACCCTAGAAGTCCTAACATCAACCCAAACAGATGAGAACGGCCAAATACGTGGTTTCTAGCCCTGGTAACCTGGTTCCTTCTGGTATGGAATAACAGAAATGAACATCAGAAGTGTGTGGAAACTGCAAAATATGACACCCGAAACACCCAAATGGTCTAAAATGTAAATGTCCCTTAGACTTTTTTATTCTCAAAACAAACGAGATCTTACCTAATGTCTGGTTTATGGACAACATTTCAGAGTCACCCTTAATTTGGGACTAAGCCTGAAAAAACAATTTGGAGGGTAGCTTGGGAGTAAAATGAGAACAAATTAAGGTAATTTGAAAATAGGCATTAATAAAAATAGTGTCACCCTTACCATCACTCCTGTAAATCTATAGTAGAGGTTTTGATATGTCGATTCATTTAGCATACTTACCTTTTGGTAATAAAACGTAATTAAATTAATGACAAAACTGATCTCTGCAAAAAGTTGACGCAGTTCTTCTCTATGACGGAGCCAGTCTTTGGCTCACTCCTCTTAGGTGGGAACAGCTTTGCCTGGAAGACTAGAGATCAGGGACATTTTCCAAATGTTGCAATCATTATATTTTTTCTTTATCTTCTATTCCCCATCATGTTTATTTTTCAGGTCCCTTCTCATTCTGGCCAGCTCTTGCCCTCAAAAGCCACCCAAACACTGATTAGTGTTTTCTTTTGCCCCTTCCAAAAGTGCCACAGGGGCGAAGTTTTCAGGGAGTGAAACAGCTTCCCCCTCTCCTCTTTGTGAGTTTGGATCCCAAGGGAGAAACACAATACAAAAGACAGGCCCTAGACCAGAAAACAGCCCCTTTGAATCAGGTTGGGCTGGAGAAAGTGAATCTAGGCCTGTAGGCAGGTGAGATCACTAACACTTTGTCCCAGAACCAGAAAGCCACAGGCCATGCCTGCAGAGCGGGTCTCTTTTGGCATGGAGAGGAAGGCGATTGATCTTCCAGAGGCACCCCAAAATGGCCTAAGGGCCAAGTGACTTCCTCCCAGACTCCCTTATCAGATGAATCTCTGGGAACAAGGGAGGAAGGGGTGAGAGAAGTCAGGAGTGTCACTTCAATCTGCGTGGAAAAAAAGAGGGCAGCAAAAAAAGAGGTTGTTGCCCTCCACAGAGCTGATCATTCACAAAACCTTGATTTCCCCAAGTCATGTTGGTTTTCCCCGCCCACCACCCCCTGCCCTGGTTCCTTTGCCAGTGACACAGACTGCAACTGAGATTGACCCGCAGGAAGTTTTGGGGGAGCACTGTCGGGACAGAAGCCTGTCGGGGGAGAGAATAATGCAGGTGGAGGGCTGGGCAGAGGGAAGTCAGCAGGTCACGGGAACAAAGACCTCAGCTGATCCCAGGGCAGGGCAGAATGCTATGGTGCTGGGGAGCAGTGCAGGTTGGGGGGTGGGGAGTATGTGGCCCTGTAGATTTTCCCTGACCTGAGGCAAGGGGCTGGACCTCGGGACCTGGGACTGAAGAGTCATTGGGAAGGGGATGTCATCTGGGGTCAAGTAGCTCTCTCAGCTCTGGTCAATTCCTCAGGGGGACACCATTAAGAAGGGTCAGGGACCAACATTCCTAGCTGGAGGAATGTCTGCTTCAGTCCTGTGAGGAGGGGATTGCATATCTGGGCCTAACGCTACTGCAGTGTTGAAGGAACTTGATCAAATTCATGATATATAGCACTTGACATTCAAGGCACTGGATGCAAGCAGTTACGGTCCAGCTTCATCCCACATGCATCCTACAAGCATTGTCAAATTTCTCCCTCCTGCCTACAAAACTCTACCCAAGCAAAGCCTCTCTGTGTTCTCTCCTGTCTTTGGGAAGCACCCAACTTCCATTCAAGGTGTAGCCCTTTATCTTTCTTCTCTTCTCACATCCTATAGAATCATCTCTTGGGACATGATCTTCCTTTTTCCTTCATTTTCAATCTCTTTCCCTCCACTGGTTCTTTTCCCTTTCCCCATTTATATTGTCTAATTTCTCTCATTCTTTCAAAAGAATCCCATCACCTCCAACACCCATTGGCTACCACTCCTCTTCTTTGCCAAACTTTCTGAAAGAGCAAAATGGTCTGGTAGAAAGAACATTGCCTGTGGGGTAAGAGGGACCTTGGGGTGAGTCCTGGCTTTGTCTCTTGCTAGCCTAGAAAATTCCTGAATCTCTCTGAACCTAGTTCATCTCCTATAATGTGGGAAGGGCATTACCTATTTAGGGACTTTTAATAAGGAGGAAGTATCAGGATACATATGGTAGGCATGAATTTAATTTCCTCAATTCAAGTGCTCAGGAAACGTATCTTTATTTCTAGAACTCAACTTTATTTCTTATTTGGAGTCTTTATTTTGCTGGGTGGTTAGAAGGTTCCAGAAAGCCTGGCATCATGATGAAGTTCTGGAGGGAAGGCAGTGGGGAGAATGGCTTCCATGGTACCAGTTCATGGAGAGAAAGGGCTATTGGTGTTGGTTGTCTGTGCACATTGGCATCCTCTGAGACATCGGTCACCTCAATTATCCCTTGGTCATTGGTCCTTCAAAGCTACCACTGAGCTGTCTCTCAGTCCCTTCACTGTCATTTGCTGGTGTGCTAGAACTTTATCACTGATCCGGTATAACAGTTGAGCGTGGGGCTCTCAGATATCTGCCTAGAGCCCCATGCAACCTCAGAAATCTTTTTTTTTTTTAATAGGCGGGGGTGGGGAGTAGGCTCCCTGCTGAGTAGAGATCTCAATTTGGGGCTCCATCTCAGGACCCTGAGATCATGACCTGAGCCGAAGGCAGAGGCTTAACCCACTGAGCCACCCAGGCGCCCCACAACCACAGAAATCTTAGCCACATGGGAATCCAGTTGCTGCTCCTGTCATGCTGGGCCCCTGGAAGCTCTCTGAATGCCTACAGGAACCACAGGGACGGGTCAACCCCTGGTTCATCCACCGTCCACCCAGGCTCTTAAAGAAACACAACTTCCCTCGTTTTGGAATCATGAAGGCTGTTAGGTTATTTACTCATTTTCCCCACTCAGGCTGGCCCCACAGGCCAGGGTACAGGTTCAGCCCTTCCCCAGAGCCCTGTCCCTCGACCCCTGGACTCTCTTCCTCCAGCCAGCCGGGGGACTGGTCGAGCCGGGGCACTGGTCGAGCCGGGGGACTGGTCGAGCCGGAGGACTGTTATAGCTGAAGGACTGAGGTGGTGTGAAGCCTTAGGGTACGAAGGACATAAGGGTGTGTGAAGCCTTGTTCTTGGCCTCAAAATTCTCCCAAACCAAAGTTCTAGAATCATTTTCATTCTCCCTGGGTTAGGCTTTTGAAACTAAAAAGCCAGTAAAGGACTCCTTTCCTTATCAGCCTATTCTGCCATCTCTCTCCGGAGGCAACAAGCTTCTGGCTCTCTCAAGGGTGAGGAAGAGCTAGGGGAATCGGAAATCAGAAAACAACAGTCAATACTTCAAATTCTCACCCTGCCACCCTTAAGTGAAGTGCCAGCACCAAGCTGAGCCCGTAGTAGGTCTCGATAAATATTCGTTACTACCCCCACTGCTGTACTATACCCTCCTCCTCAAGTGGCTGGGTTCTCTTGAACTCTGATGGGTGAAGCTTTCAGCCCCATTCCACGATGAGATCCCTTCCACCAAGCCAACCAGTGACTTCCCAGTTGTAAAAGTCAGGAGGGACTTACCAGATTTTCTCCTTTACCTGACTCTCCCTACAGCATTTCCACTGGAGAACACAGCCTCCTTTGCGAAACTCTGTCCTACCTTGACTTTCATAACTTCTTCTGTTTGTCTACTTGCTCATTTGGCTATCTGGTCTCTCCGTCTCCTTCTGCCCTAAAGTGTGAGTAGTCCTGAAGGCTCAGTTCTTAACATCACATGGCTGGCTGGTACCATTCACCCCACACTCTGGCGCAGACCTATAATTTGAGACGGCGTCTTTTAATCTCTGTATTTTCATATCCCCCAATGCCGAAGATACTGTCAGTTAGTTCCTATAGAGTGCTTAGCACAGTGCCACACCATCGCTTCTCCTGCTGCGGGGAGAACAGAATTCTGGGCATCATCCTTCCCACCTGACTTTGCATCCTAAGTTGCTCTTGGAGATTTTTCCTTCTTCTCCTTCTCCACTGCTTTTGCGTCAATGTATACTCTTATTTCCTCTCATGATTCTTCTTCCAGCTCAGATCTCTTCGTGTCCCTTAAACCTTCTCTACACCCATTTTCTTTTCCTGGAGCCCCTGATGTTACTCTTTCTTGCTTTTCTTGGTGTTCCTTTCGCTGCCTGGAATGTCTCCTGTCCCATCAACTTTTGACCTCATTTTAAAGCTCAGCTAAGATGTCATTAACTTCTCTTTAGATTGCCAGACTTATTCCTTCTCATTAATTGTTAATGCTCCCATGTGTGTTCTTTTATCCCTTTACACATATTTCTATTGTCACACGTATTTGGTGTATCGTTGCTTCTTTATGTTCGGTCTCCCAATAGATGGAATGTCTTGAAAGTAGGCGCTGGGCTGTACTCATAGCTGCCTCTAGACCTTCAACTGTATAGAGCTAACAAGTTTTAGGGAAGTAAGTTGAAGGGAATGTTCAAAGGCGAGTGGTCCTGGCCTGAGAGGTAAGACATTTTATCAGGGAAGATAATTGGACAAGCACATAAGTAAATAAGCTTTTTGAAATTCTGGAGATTTAAGAAAAAGAGGTTACAATAATCCACCTTTCACTTGAAGGTGGGAAGGCATGAAGAGTAACCAAAGTGGGTTGCCTTTATTCTCACTCTTTATACATTTTTTTCTTATGACTCATCTAAAGAATCTCTGGCCTATGGATAAGATTTCTAGATGCCATGCAGCTCAAGGACTTTCTCAGGTATTTGGACAAAGATATCTACAAGGAAAGAGCTTTGCAGAAGATGAGGGGCGGAAGGAGACCTATGACACGCTTATACATTGTTATTCTCTGACCTGTATACTCAAGGCTCCTCCTTTTTAAAGATTTTGTTTATTTATTTATATATTTGACAGAGAGAGCTTTTGGGAGCAGGGGAGCGGAGCAGAGGGAGAGGCAGAGAATCCCAAGCAGACTCTACGTCCACTGTGGAATCCAAGGTGGGGCTTAATGTCAGGACCCCAAGACCATGACATGAGCCAAAACCAAGAGCCAGTCGCTCAATGGACTGAGCCACCCAGGCGCCTGCGTAGTAACACTTTCAATGGAGCCAGATAAAATTAAGAAGTTTACACTAGGCACCAAAATCCATTCTAAAGTCCATCATATTCTTTTTTTTAAAATTAAGTTTATAATCTTCATTCCAGGATAGTTAACATACTGTGCTATATTAGCTTCAGGTGTGCGGTGTAGCCATTCCACACTCCCACACGTTACTCACTGCGGGTCGGGGCTCAGTGTACTCTTAAACCCCATTGCCTATCGCCCCACACCCCCGCACCTCCCATCAGTTTGTTCTCCATAGTTTAGAGTCTGTTTTTATTTTCTCTTTTGCTCATTTGTTTTGTTTCTTAAATTTCATGTCTGAGTGAAATTATATGGTATTCGTCTTTCTCTGACTGACCGATTTCACTTAACATTATCCTCTCTAGCTCCATTCATGTCACTGCAAATAGCAAGTTGCATTCTTTTCTGGGGCTGAGTAATATTCCAGTATACATATACACCATATCTTCTCTATCTACTCATTAGTCATTGGACACTTGGGCTGTTTCCATATTTTGGCGATTTTAAATACTGCTGTTCTATACATACGTGTGCATGTATCCCTTTGAATTAGTGTTTTTGTATTTTGGGGGTAAATACCCAGTAGTGTGACTGCTGGGTCATAGGGTAGCTCTATTTTTAACTTTTCGAGGAACCTCCGTACTGTTTTCCAGAGTGGTTGCTCCAATTTGCATTCCCAACAACAGTGCATGAGGGTTCTCCTTTCTCCACATCCTCACCAACATCTCTTGTTTCTTGTATTGTTGATTTGGCCATTCTGACAGGTGTGAGGTGGTACCTCGTTGTAGTTTTGATTTGCGTTTCCCTGATGATGAGTGACGTTGAGCATCTTTTCGTGTGTGTTTTGGCCACCTGTATGTCTTCTCTAGAGAAATATTTGTTCATGTCTTCTGCCCATTTCTTAATTGGATTATTTGTTTTCTGGGTATTGAGTTGCATCAGCTCTTTATACATTTTGGATACCAACCGTTGATCGCAAAGTCCATCATTTTCTAGATTGTTTTACTTTGATATATAACAAAAGAAGGCAAGTCCTCTTTGGCTATCAGAGGCAGAGAAAACTCAAGGCAAGCTTATGCTATTAAAAAAAAATCTATTTGAGCTTCATGTTCATACTCAGAAGTTTTCATGACTCAATGTCACCTTCATTCAAGTGACCAACTCTCAGTACACACGGTACTTGCATATTTTGATTTTGCGACATATTTATATATTGTAGGCTTTTTGGAGATAAACTTTCATAGCACTCAACTTAAAATTCTTTAAATTAAATTTTGAGAAATTAACCAAGGCAAGAGTCTAATTATTTAATATTGCTACCTAACAATATATGAAAAAGCTAATGTGCTGTTTGTCACATATTGTGCCAAACAGAAGTATAAACAAGCAAAAGAAATATAAGCAAATGTAGAGAAGATAGTATTTCAATTTAAACCTTAAGTTTTAACTGAGATCCCAAGATACAAAAAGCAGGGAACTTCTCGTTAGTTAACTATTATGAAGGAATAGCTCAAAGTCTGTTCTATGACTGAAACACTCATTGACTTTTAGAATATAAAATAGAGGAGAAAATTCAACAGAGAGATTTGAAGAGATTACACGGGGGGGGGGGGGGGGGGAGTCGCGGTCCTCATCTCACTGGGGAGGGAGGGGAAGGGGAATGCTTCTTCAGCTCATGCCAGGGGCTCCCATGGACTTCCACGGGCTTCCGTGGGTTTGCTGGAGTTTGTGAGGTGCTCCCTGCACTGTAGGGTTTCTGTGGAAACTGGGGGGCAGGCTGCCCCAAGCGCCTCTGTGGCAGAACCAAGACAGGAAGAGTGGTCTGCAGCGGGAAGGATGTGCAAGCAGCTCCCGTGGCCCCGATCAAGTCTCTGGGGAGAGAAAGAGCTGGCCTGGGGCCATCCTGAGTCCCTCCTAGGAGACCTTCTGCGGAAAGGTGAGAGGACTCCGGTAGGGAGACTCCAGTAGTGCTGAGGAAACAAGCCGAGGGGTCACAAGGATCACGAGGTGTGTCATCATTGTCACAGGGGCTGCAGTCAGAGGAGCCCAGAAGTGACCCCAAAGAGCCCCTGGAGATCTGGCCTAAAACACGCGCCGGCGGCGTCATGGGAGCGTGGCCTGAGCACACCCGTGCACGGGGAGCTACGCTTGGTTCAACGCTTGCCTGTCGCCATCCTGAAATTCTTAATTCTTTTCCAACATGGGGCCCGGCGTGTTCGTGTTGCACGGTGCCCTGCAAAGGCTGTTGCTTGGTTCTGTGCATCCGAGGGAGAGAGCGCAAAGCTGGATTCCAAGCCGACCCGCGGGAGGAGGATGGTTCCATCCCTCACCCGGGGACTGTCTTGCGGGCTGGAAGAGGAAAACAAGACCCAAAACCGAGAGGCTGAGCTCGCCTGCTTTCCCCACTACCGGCTTCCAGCCCAGAGGAGGATAGAATTATAAATTAAATTCAGTGTTTTGATTAAAATCCAATTTCCGAATTGAGATGGTGTTTGTAACTTTAAGTGGCCATAGTTCCATCTAGTAACTAACAGACAAGAGAAAAAGGTTCAGACTGAATTTCCTCCTGCTATAAAATAGCAAACCAGGATTATTGAATGACATATCACAAGGTCAACAATTGAAAGCTTTCATCGTGGGAGCAGGGGCGCCGAAGTCAGGTATAGGTTTGAAACCTTCCTGGTGATTCTGAAGGTATTTGCATTAGCAGAAGACATTGTGTTTTAAATGGATGGGGACACTTCCTGGAACAGAACCCTACTAGCCAGAGACAACAGAACGGCTGGGGTGATTATCTAGGTGAGGGTTGGAAATGCACTGTGGTGGCTTCCCTGAGAGCTGTCCTGTTGAAAAGTTCAGTCCTCGCAGAGCCGATTTGGAAACAGCTAGACGTGCACAGCACCTCAGGAAGCTGAAAATTCTAGCCTCAAATGGGGTTCTGGGAATATAACATGGATGTGTTCATTTTATTGCTTACCTGGATTCTCCCACACAGCCAGGGAGAATAATTATGCATGCTGGTGGCTTTGGAATTAGATCATGAATTCTAGCTCTGAGCAGTTGTTTAACTGAGGTCAGTAATTTCTGTGACTCAAGTGTCCTGACAGACTCCACGTAATGTCCAGAGATTGCTTCCTTTGCTGTCAGACTCAGAAGGACAATATGAATGAAAAAATGTTCATTCGTACTGAGTGACATAGTACGGAGAGAAAAATCCGGCAGTGACAGAAGAGGGAGGTTTCCAGAAGGCTTTAAGCAAAACACCAGTTTTGTGTCTTCAGATTGGTGACATACCTAGTTCTCTTGTGTTTCTAACACAAGACATTTGACCTACACACGAAGAAGGACATCTATGCAAAAGACGATCTGTATCGATTAACTATTGCCACAGATCCTTCTGCTATATCCACGTAGGTTTAAACTAAGCTCTTTTGAAAATTCCTCTATTAATCATCCAGAATATTCATTAATTACAGCCCGTGGCTTTCACGTGGTTATTTCGGAAACCAACTGTGGCAGAAACTGGCTGGCTGTTTATCAAAACTATCTCATTTTTTTTCTTTCCTGGCCTAGACTGATTCCATTTCATGGCCCGCCTCATACTTAGGTGGCTATGGAGGAGAGTTCTAGTCAATGGAATGTGAGTGGAAGTGAGGTGTCGAAAACCTTCCTTGAATGACCTCCATGCCTTCCCTTCTGCCTGATGATTACGCATTGAACACATTGGAGCTCTCACATGGAAGAAACACGGATCCTAAGTATTTGTTGGCTTGTCTTTTTTTTAAAGATTTTACTTATGTGGGGCACCTGGGTGGCTCAGTGGGTTAAGCCTCTGCCTTCAGTTCAGGTCATGATCTCAGGGTCCTGGGATCGAGCCCCACATGGGGCTCTCTGCTCAGCAGGGAGCCTGCTTCCCCGCCTCTCTCTGCCTGCCTCTCTGCTGACTTGTGATTTCTCTCTCTCTGTCAAATACATAAATAAAATCTTTAAAAAAAAAAGATTTTATTTATGTATTTGACGGGGTGGGGAAAGTACACACAAGCAGGGGGAACAGCAGGAAGAGGGAGAAGCAGACTCTCCATCAAGCAAGGAGCTTGATGCAGGACTTAATCCAAGGACCCCGGCCGGGATCATGACTTGAGCTGAAGGCAGACACCCAACTGAATGAGCCACCCAGGTTTCTCAGATCCTAAGCATTTGTCAGAATAAATGTTTAGAGGTAACTTGCCTGCATTCAGGACTTTACATGGGTGACAAATACACCTCTGTTGTTGTGTGCCAGGATATATTTTTGTGTTTATTTATTATAGCAGCTAGTGTTATAATAATGAATATATTCACATTTAGGATAAAGGAATTTTAGCTTGCTATGCACTCACTACATTTTAGATTCTAAGATTTCATCGCATTTATTTCTCATAATAAACTGTTGAAGTATTGTAACTGTCAGTTCACAAAGGAGGGAATTAAGGCTAAGAAATGTGAAGCAACTGGTCAGACATAAATCCTGCCGATAGAGGATTTGAACTCAGGTCTGTAAGCCTCCCAACTACATTCATGATCTTGCCAATAAGCCACCCCAAGAGGATAGTATTGTATAAACCATACATAGGGTACAGATTTATTTTTTCATTCATTCATTCAGTCAGTCAGTCAGTCAACAAACACTCTGTGTGTACTTTGTACCACGTCCTATCCTAGACATTCGGGACAAGATACCCTTTTTATTAAGGCAGAGAAGTGGCATTGTTTAAACCTACCTTCCAGTTTAAGTAACTCCCCCTAAATGGGAAAAGTACTAAGAAATAGCTCTCAGTATCTAATTTAGTCATTGGTAGTCAAAAAGAGTGAAGGCTTTTCTTAAGATGCATAAATTACTACAACTGAGAGATGTTAGCCAAGAATATCCGGCTTAAGAAAGAATGAGGGCTTTCTCCCTGAAATTTGGGAGGGACATTCTCATGGATAAATGCACTCTGCTCCCTTTATGATTGTGATGTATTGACAAGGAAGAAGAGGAGAAAGCTGGCATATGCTCTGTGTGGAGTACCAGCATGCCTCAAGGGCAGATTCTGCCAAATGTATGATGGCACAGTCTAAGGGAAAGAACAATGCTATTTAAATAAATAATAGTTCTATAATAAATAATAATTCTCTAACAAGAGCTGACATGATTTTATTCTAGAAATTTGTAAACGACTAGAGAAAAGTAGAGTAGAAATAAAAGTTTATAATTTTTCAAATACACGAAGCCCAGAATATATAATCCACTGTAGTTTACACAATACTTAATTGTACGCTTTAATCCGGCAAAGATATAATACAATATGGTGAGACTCGGAGAAATATGGCGGGGCATCATGGCTTATGGGACAAATTTGGTTCTTGCAAATATGCTGATGTTAAAATCGAAAACACATGAAAATTAAAATTGATAAGAGGTATTAGTAATTCAGAATGCCACAACTCTTAGAGTTAAATATTTACAAGAGCTTTGGAGACCCTCTTTTTTGCCCTGGTGTCACAGGAACTATTTTCTTAAAAATAAGAAGTGGGTTAGGTTACTATAAAATTAATATGTGACCCATTATTGTGTTTCACAGCTAGAAATCTGTAAGCGAGTCATTTTGCCAATAGGGACTGTTAGAGGTCTGATAATTATGGGAATAAACTGTGTACATTTTATACTCCGATAAACTATGTAAGGATACAGTCTGTATGTTTATTAATCAGTCCTTGATGTGTTGGGAACTATGGGGAAAGGAGAAAAGCAGCAATTGAGGACTTTTCCCCCTGGGGTGGCTTGTGTATCTTAAAAAAGCAAATATTGTTCTAGAATCGTCCCTACAAGTGGGGGGAATTTAACTTAACTCTCCCCCCCCCCGTTTTTTCTTCTTTGGTGTCATACTGTTGTCCCACACAGTAGAAGACAATCAGTCCTGACCCAGTGTTGTCAGGACGTGGGAAAGCAGAAAGGGAGGTGCATGTTAGCAGGAATTCTCCAGAAGAAGCCGGGAGCATGACCGAGAATCTTGCAGTGGGAGAAACACCACGTACCTCGACAAGGCTAGAGCCACGTGGTGAAACAAAACGGGGTTTCAAAGTGTTCCAGAAACGACAAAACACGGAGTCGGAAGAAATAAACTTCTTTTATAACTTTACGGACTACGCTGCATGCGAGAGCATGGCCATTCCGCACCAGGAGCGTCTGCACCGCAAACAGTCTCAGGAGCCATGAACTTCAAAAGAAAGAAGTGGGTATCTTCTGCAGTGTGGAGGCAATACATCATGGCTTCCCTAAAGTCAACGAAAACTAATATCCCTAAAAAGGGTGTCATTTTAAGAGTGAATTCCGATGCCCGGGCAACCCGTCCCCCCCCCGAAGCGGCGGCGACCGCGGCCGGGGCGCGCCGGGGGGGCTCCTGCGAGAGGCGCGCTCGGGCCGGCCGCGCGGCCAGGTCTCCGGGGGACGCTCGGGGAGGGCTTCGCGCTCGGGACCCAGCCCCGGGGCGCGGAGGGTGCGGTCCGCTCGCCGCCCGCTGCCGGCCCTCGGGCTCAGCTTCCCCCGGGGGCGCCGCCCACCGCCCCGGGGCGGTGGCGACGGCGGCGGGCGGCGGGCCTCGGGGGCCACGAGGGCGCGGGGAGAGCCAGAACTTCCCGCCCAGGAGCGCCTGCCCCCGCCGCCGGCTCCGGCGGGCTGGGGGGATGTTCTCGCGAGAGGAGAGGGGGCGCGGGGCGCCGCGGGTTTGGGGGGCGCGGGGAAGCCTGCGGACGAGGGCGCGGCAGGGAGGGGAGCAGAGGCGGCGGGCAGGGCCGGGGACGCGGGGAAGCCGCTCCCGCCAGTCGCCGAGAGCCAGCCCCTGACGTCAGGAGTTTTCCTCAAAGTCAACAACAAGCCCCGCGGCGGCGGCGGCGGCGGCGGCGGCGGCGGCGAGAAGCGATCGGCGGCGGCGGCGGCCCGGGAGGGAGGAAGGAGGGGGCGGGGAGGCGGCGGCAGGGTACCCCCCACCCCCGCGGCGAGGCGCGGCCCCCCACCCCCAGAGGAGGCCGCAGACCCCCGACCCGCGCCGGGCGCGCCCCGGGGCCCGGAGCCTCCGCCCGCCGCCGCCTCGCCGGCGTGACCCGGCCCCCGCCCGAGCGGTGTTTTCTGGTGATGAATTGAATTTGTAGCCGATATCCGATTCCCATGTAGAGTCTCCGCCTCCTCCTCCCCCCGCCGCCGCCCTCCCTCCGCCCTCCCCTCCCGCCGCCGCCGCCGCCGCCGCCGCCTCCCGCTCCAGCTCCGCGGCCCGGCCCGGCCGGCTCCCTCCTCCCTCCCCTGCAGCCTTCGCCTGCCCTCCCGCCGGCCTCACCGGGCTCCAGGGGGGCCAGAGGCTCTGCGGGGTGGGGGGAGGACAGGAGGGGAGGAGGAGGAAGGGGGGACCCCCGAGTCGCCCCCTCTCCTCCCCCCGCCCCCCCGGCTCCATCCTCCGCCGCCGCCCGAGCAGCTGCGGGGCCGCCGCCGCCACCGCCTTTGCAGGTAACAGCCACCGCCCCCCGCTCGCCCCCTCCCCGCCTGGCCTCCGCTCCCTCCGGGCCCCGGGCCCCGGGCCTCCCTCGGGCGGGGGGGGGGAGGGCAGGCGGCGGCGGGGTTGGGGGGGGAGAGGCGGGGGCGTCTGGGTTGTCACCGCGCCGGGGGCGTGGGCGGGGGCCGGGTCACCGGAGGCTCGGGTGTGGGTGTGGGTGGGCAGGCCGGGGGATGCCCGGCGCCGCTGACACCGGCACCCCCTCACTTTCCGGGGGAAGCTGGGGGGCGGCGGCGCGCGGGGGGCCGGGGAGGGTGTTCCCGGCCTAGCGGTACCGGCCGCGTCCGCGCTGCCCCGGCCCTGGCGCCTCCAGTCCCTGCGCAGCTCCCGCTCCCGGCCGGCCCGGGCCGCGCGGCGTGGGGAGGGGGCGCCGGCCGGGCGGGGGCGGCGGCGGGCTTATATAACGCGGGGAGCGCGGGTGCCGGCGTGTTTGGGTTGGGGGGAGGGGGCCGTCTGCCGCGCTCCCCGGCGCGGGGGCTGTCTGCGCGCGCGGGGTGGGGTGCAGGCGAGGATGCACCGGCGTCCCCCGGGGTCTCCTTCCTCCCCACCCTCCCCGGCAGCCGGCGCGCAGGAAAAGACTGCCCTGGAGAGGGGGGGCCGGGGGGGTGGGGGTGTGTGTGGGAGGTGGGTAACGTGCTCGTCTGTGTTTTTAATAGTAGTGGGGTTTTAATCCGCTTGGGAGTTGTGTGCTAAGAATAGAAATGTGCGGAAGATGCTGGGTTTGGCGGATCCAGTGATGCTGTAGCTGCTGGCGGTGGCGGCGGCTCAGGCTGCAAGTAAACAAACCAGCCTCTTCCTCGTCCACCTCCTCCTCCTGCGCATCGGGTCTGCATCAGCCATGATGCTGGCTGGGCCCTCAGAGCCCAAAGTTGAAGCCTGGCGGGTCGCCGGGTTCACCCTGACTCCCAGGCGGGGGTCACTCCTTGTTTGGGATTACCCCGGAGATCTTCACTTAGGCTGGATTGAGTCTCTTTGGGGCCAGGTCTTCAATACCGATATTGGCTGTTTATCTTAAAGCAGAGGAAAGGCTTTCCCATAAGCCAAGGGTAGGATGCTCCCATTTTTTTTTGTTTTTTTTTTTTTTGCATCAGGAGAACCTTATGAAAATAAAACCAACTCATTTCACCAGTGTGGTAATTGGTCGAGAGCCCAGTAGTTTGTAATGGCTTACATTTTCAAAGATAAGTTAACAGCGGAACCTATGTATCTGTATTAAGTAGTACTAGTAAGAAAATGTTCACACTTTTTTAGTTCATCCTGTAGCTAAGACATGTGACATGATGACTTTTTTTGCAGTTGAGTACCTTGTCAAGTGCTTCAAATCGTCAAGTTAGATAGATGTTCCATATTTGGGAAGGCATGGTCATTTTATATCTTTTATAAAGATGTAAATTACTGTAAATTGTAAATCACCACCCCCCCCCCCTTTGGGTTTTGGTGGAAACTCATTAAATTAGGTTATACATTGTTAGGAAATAGTTGAAAAAGCCAAAGCTAGAAGAGTCCAGTAAACCTGGCTTAGGGAAGTTTGCTTTCAGAAGTTAAATATCATTGCAAAATACGTATAAATGAATATAAATATCCCAGGTGGTGGTCGTCCAAAACCAGCACACATTCAGGAAGTGGTTGTCTAAGACAGGAATGCATTTTTTATTAAGAAATTTAATTCTTGGTAAATTACTCGATTTCTGAGGTGAATGTGTAATACTTTGGAAGATGCATATCAGGAGTGTCGTTTTTTGTTTTTTGTTTCCTTTTGGCAACACATAATCTTGACTTGGAAAGTTTACCACATAGACTGTATTTGAAGATCTGCTTTTTTTGGTCTCACTAGGGTTGACCCGAATATCTTTGATTGGCTTGTGCTTCTAATTTTTAAGTGAGGGAGTGCACATATCATATGATTGAGACACCATTAGAACTTAGATGAATGTAGAACTATAGTTTTCAGTTGCTATGTTTTGTTTGTGGTAGGTGTTTGCAGTAGTAGGTTTTCCAATAGCATTTTAAAAATACCTAAAGTAATTCTACCAAAAAACTTAGGAAACTACTACTTATATCCATTTTGTCCCCTATGCTTAGTCTTTCTGTAAAAATTACCTTAGTGAGTTGTTTTCCAACTGAAAATTGGTTTTTAATTTGACATTGATCTTAGTTTAAGTTGTGTATGTAAAGGTGCTTAAGGGTTCAGCTTTAGAGTTTTTGGTTTATGTACTTTTATAGCTGTAAAATATTTTAAATAAGATTTCATTCATTCTTCCAACAAATTTTTGAGTGTGAACTGTGTGCTAGAGCTAGTTTGATTAAAAACTTTCCTTATTTACATATCATTCAGAAGATTACTACCATTAGAAAGAGAATTTGTTTTCAGAATCATTGCAAATCTAAACATGTTCTGGTTAAACATATCCTAGGACAAATGTACTTGGGATAATAGAATGTCATGTAGAGTAGAGATTTACGATTTTTTTAAACTCTGGCTTTTGATTTAAACATACAAAAGATTTTATTTCTTTCTTTTTTTTTTTTAAAGATTTTATTTATTTGACAGAGAGAGATCACAAGTAGGCAGAGAGGCAGGCAGAGAGAGAGAGAGAGGAAGAAGCAGGCTCCCTGCTGAGCAGAGAGCCTGATGCGGTACTCTATCCCAGGACCCTGAGATCATGACCTGAGCCGAAGGCAGTGGCTTAACCCACTGAGCCACCCAGGCGCCCCAAAGATTTTATTTCTTAAAAATTCAATGGAAATTTCCAACTATTTGGTTTTCTTTAAAAAGAGGAACCTGTTTGATAAATTGATTTTTGTGTAAGTTTAGAGTTTACCTGAACTTTGCATATCTTTGTAAAAAGTTAGCTACCCGTTGTTGTTAAACTTTTTTAGTTCAGGAATTCACCCTTGAGAAGATAAGGCAGTTATTGTTAACTCATGTTAATTGGATTTTTTGCATGATTTGATAGGATCTTGCGTTTATAATGTGATTAAGTTTTAAGCATTAAAAAATGCGTAATTTGCAATAGTTTATATTTGAATATATAAGACTCAAGACAGAAAAATAAACCATTTCATTTGTTTTGATGAAATCAGTCTTATAATTTGACGGTGGCATTTTTGTTTTTCTTAACATACATTTTAATGCACACAATGAATTTTTGTAAGTTTATGTTAGAATATATAAATCATTTGAAGTTGCTCTGTTTTTAGCTCCAGGTTTCAGGAGTGTGCCTTAGTATTCTGAATACTTGTTTTATACACCACACACTCTTCTGTAGTCACCTGGAAGGTTAGCCCTGAATCATCTGATGTTAACTAAAAATTTTATTGTGGTCTTTCGGCAGCGTGAGGTCAGGTTTAGGGTCAATGCCAGCCGGTGCCTGGTGAGCACTTGCCAAGTACCAGGCGCTGTTCTAGGTGCTTAATGTGTGTCAGTTGGTTTAATCTTCACAACAGCCCCTGCTACTTTATGAAAGTGGTTTTCACAAGAGAAAACACTTATTAATGCGGCATTATAAAAAGCCATTTCTGTTTGACCGTCCTCGTCCCGAAACACTTTTTTTCCTTAGCATTTTGCCTAAGTTGCTTATACCTCTCATTAGACTTCCCAGTGACATACTCAGTTTCAGTAATGTAGTACAATAATTTCCATAGAAATCTCGGTAATAGAGTAAAAAAAAAAAAAGTGTTATCGACAGACCCTTAACAGTCTTTTTCATTTCATTTGTTTCAGAGACCAAGTTCAGAGCCTCAGTTGTTTACATATGTTATTGCAGTGCCCTCCTCTTTTGTATTTAGATGTAAATAGGTTTCCTTTGCCAGGTAACCTTCACGTAGTAGTTGATAGATAAATTAATACATGTTTCTTGACCCATAGATTTGCTTTTTATTGGTCTTTTCAGTACTTGCTTTAGATTTAGCTTTTACCAACTGCCAAGATTTCACATTTTGTAAATGGATTTATTTTGGTAATATTCAGGGGGAGAAGTAAAATGATTGACCAGAAGAAACCTATAGAAGACTTCTAAGGCTCTGACTCTGTTTGGAAGTCTAGGGGATGGGAAGGGGAGGAAGATGGTATTTTGCCAGTACTGGAGTTCAGTTCGAATTTTGTCTAAGTAAGATTGATGTTTTGATATTTTATCTTCCCAACTACTTTTGAGAACAGTAACTGTGTATAATCATGATGGTGTCACCAGAGATGTCATCTATGAGCGAAGTAGATGCTTGGTGGATTTGAACTTGAAGAATCATAAATACCAACTCTGGAAGAGCTGTGAAGCTACTTGTCTAATGCTACACCTTTATTTTTATGGCCAAGAAAAGTGAAGCACAGAGAAATGAAAGGACTTGATGTAGTGTCACTCAGGGTGGGGTGGAGTTGGGAACGGGGACCCCAGTTTCGGGGCCTGCCCAGTGCTCTTCTTGATGCACCATTGTGATGAACTTTGTTACAGCATTCCATACCTGTGGGTTAACTCTCAGTTTAATCTGGGTAAAATCCGTCACGCTGATTCTTGACATTGAATGGACCATTATACCAACTGCATTTTGTGTATATATGTGGATTTTTTTTTCATTTTATTGTCAACGAGGTCTCCAAGGCAGATTTTAGAAGGATTTTATATGTGTTTTGGAAAAGTATGGCTTCCTGTGCAACCGATATTCTTTCAGGGGCAACCCTCAACCTTTTTCTGTTGTATTACAGGTGCCTTCACATAGAGACAAGCCACACTTAATATGAGAAAGGTAGGATATCCTTTGTCTATGGCTTGTTTAGTGGTTTAGGTGAACCAGAGGAATCCAATAGGCATTTTCCTAGTTGCTTCAAGTTAGAATATTAAATACAGCACCCAGCACAAGTTTTTTTTGTTTGTTTGTTTGTCTGTTTTTAGTTTGGTTACTCATGGTTGTGTTGGTTCAGATGGCATTCAAATGCCCTAAACTGAGGTAGAGAAGAGGAGAAATACTCCCCACTTTTGTATGAATATTTAAAAATTTGCGAATTGAAAGAACCTGAAATTTTGCGTGAAAGTTGGAAATCTTGCTTATGCCAATTCAAGTATTTTCCTGTAGGATGAAACAGTGAAGATATCTATTAGTTTTAAGAAAATCCACAAAGTCTGTTACTGCATTCTGAAGAAAGTTTTGTGGCTCACTTTCCCCATATGATAGGTTTATGAACAGGATAGCAACTTGTGAGAGGGACAGATAGGCTGAGTTATTTGAAGTGCAGAGCAAGTTGTCTTGAATTTCCCTTTATTTCAGTATTTTTCCTTTCCCTTGAGTCCTTTAAAGAGTTTTATATGACTTTAGGTATTTATTATGGCATAAGTTAGTTTCAGCTATTTCTTGAAATTAATAGGGTAGAATTATAGTATGATTCCCTTAACAGTCATTTGTATTTCAAAGTAGCAAAATTCTCTTGTCTTTGTACCTTAGTAGTCCTTCATTAATTCAGTTTGGCTAGGCATAGCTAAAGGATATAAAAAGTCCTGGTGCAGGGCAAGTATAGTCTTCATAGTATTATTTACAGGCAAGGATATGGTTTAGAGGAAGTTGTATTATGGATAGTATTGTGGCTTTGAACTTAGAAATTAACATGTAGGAAATTGCTAACCTGTGAATCTTGCTCTAATTTGTAAAAAAGAAAATTGCTGGCATGCCTTTTAAATTTGTCAACCTTCTGGTCTTCTGTTGGTGTCATTTCCTTTGTGATGCTGCAGTTATATTTGATTTTTAATTTATTTGAAAACATTGTGTTTACTGGACTTTTGAAAAGTAACTAATACAGAAAGAATATTCACAGCGACATTCACAAATGTTACACATACTTCTGAGAATTCCTATTGGGTTATTTGGAAGAAAGCATACCTAACCGATAGAAGACTTGAATTGCAGGCGGTCCCACTTGTTACTCGTCACTATCTCGGTATGGTGATGGCGAGGAAATAATGTCACATTTGGTTGGTCACAGTTTGCCTGGGTTCAGATTGTCGATGCTGTAGCTACTGTACAGATTTGTTTCTAGAGTCAAATTCAAAAATATGTGAAAGCACTTTGATAACACTATTATTTGGAAAAGATTTTTTTCAAACCTTTGTTTTGCTTGCCTCCATGTATACTCAGTGTGGTCCTTGTCACAGAGCAGGCAATCAGTACGGATTTACTGATTACATGTATATGTTACTTGAGTGAATGAGATTTTGGAAAGACATTTGAAGAATTTTGATTATTGCTTAAAACTGAATGGTTTTTGCCTTAAGGAAGCAAATATCTTTTAAAAATTGTTATGAATGTCATTAATAAGATAGGCCATTCTTTCTCCTTCTTTCTTCCATAAAGATAATTTTGGGCAGCATTGATGCTTAGTTGTTGGCTTCCTCTCAACAAAAAGTATCAAAAAACATGGAGAAAACGAGCATAATTTTAATGTGTACCAGTCCTCACAATTAGTGGAGGTCTACAGTAAACATACTTTAAGGAATAAGGAAGGATATTTATTGTAATTTAAATTACTTCTGTGTAGATGCTTTTATAACATTTGAGTTCAGGTTTGTCTTTAAGGTGACATGATTCCGCTCTCTGTGTTTCTTATAGTATTAACTTATCTAGTGTGTCTGTTCTTCATTAGTTATGTAAAGCTGTATCCGTGCTCTTTCATTCATCCGCTCATTCATTTCTTCTGTATTTGCTGGGCGTATGTTACGTGCCCCGCACTGTCAAATTGCTTTACTAAATAGTAATGGTATTGAGTGAGGTACAAGATGTGAAAATGTTTTGTAAATTGTGAAGTGATATTCAAATGCTGTTATCATCAAATTCTCAAATAGTTTTGAATGAAAGAACCTTTAGTTTAACTGCTTTGTATAAATTCTAAATTGAATCTGCCAGGAATTTTGTATGACATTTTTTTTAAGAATAGACAAAATTATTCAACAATGAAATATTTAATGCATTAGGCTTAAAAGAAAAAGAAACCACATTTTGTCTTTTAGAGCTCATGGGATGGAACGTGTTTCTGGAGAAGCTGGGCTGTAGGAGGAGGGGAAGTTCATGTCCAGCTCATCATTTGGCAGATTAGTGTTTTTAGCCACGTGGAACATGGGAGTGGGAGAGCGTAGATGACTTGGTGCAAGTGGGTTACCACTGTAGGGAAATTAAATTGAAGAATATGGTGGATTGCTTAAGAGTCATTAGCATTGTGTTTTGCACACAGGACAGCATTTATTTCTAGCCTATTGGCCATGATTCTGCAGTAGTATACTTTGAATATCTTTTAAGTTGTTTTCAAAGAAGGTATCATTTTAGCTGAGAGTCCCAGGAGCAACTTTAAAGCTGAATGTTATGATGATGTAGAATTTGCTAAGAGTTTAAGATGCAGTTGGATAAAGCCACTTCCATAATGAGTGGGTTTACTGGTTCTGATGATGATTATAAATTTTGTCCTGTTGATTTAACATACATTTCAACACTTTAAATATAAAAGCACCAATAAATATTTTTATCTAAAAGTTAGTTTTTTGAAAGTTTCATTTCACTTATTTTTTTTTAAATTTATTCGAGAGTGGGGAGGCGCAGTGGGAGAGGGAGAAAGACTGTCAAGCAGACTGTGTGCTGAGCACAGAGCTGATCTCAAGACCCTGAGATCAGGACCTCAGTGGAAACCAAAAGTGAGACCCTCAAGGACTGGGCCACCTAGGCACCCCGAAACAGTTTCATTTTAAAACAAAACTCTTTGATTTGGGTTGATCTGGATATTTCAGTATGTTGTTTTGTACCGAAGCAGTGGTGCTAGTGGAAAGAACGTGTGCATGGTTCTCTGTTCTTGGTTCCCTCAGAAAGCAGCTGTGCGACCTTGGGCAAGTCTCTTCATCCGTCTGAACTCTCTTTCCTCAACTGTAAAATGGTGGTCCTTTCCTGCTTTGAGATTCCAACAGTGAAATGTCAGCTTAAAAAATGGAATGAGTTTTGAAAGGACTTTTCTTTAGTGTCTCCATAGATGTGTTGTAATGCAGATTATTTTACTAGAAAGGAAGATATTTAGAAAGGAAGATATATGTTTATTGGAGTGGTACCATTTTTTGGTTATTACTAAATGCCCACCCCTGATCTGTTCCATTTCCAATCCCAAGAATATTAAGATAGGAATTTTTTTCTATCCCGATAATACCACTTTATAGTCAGGAACTAAGAAAGGCTTGAATGCGAGGAGGTCCCTTGCTACAGGTGCTGCCAAAGAGAAGGACTGCGTGCAGCTCGCCGGAAGCCCTCAGTTTGCGCTAGGGACCCCGATACTTAATGTCCTCGTAATTGTTTATGTAGTAGAAGGAGGTAACCCTTTTAGTTACCTGGTTCTGTATTATGGAGCCAGTTTTTAGGAAGTTCTAGAAATCAAATTAAAATAATGTTTGGATTCTTTATTGAAGGTTTTTTGTTTTTGTTTTTTTGCCCATTTTTAGTGATGAAATGAGTCTTGCTTTGAGTTTATGTGGCCAATTCACAAAATGTGTTCCTCTGGATATCTAAAGAAAAAAAAAAGAGCCCCGTAGGTTCAATAAGTTGAGGATTTGCTGGAATAAACAAGGTTGTACATTATTTTATATCTTTAATAGTTTCAAGAAAAAGAATAGTTCGTAGAATTTTTCCAAACTTACTTGACCAAAATTTTTTTTTTTCTTTTTCACTCTCCCCAGCGCCCTGCCCCCCCCCCCCCCACCCTGGTATTTCTCTTGGTGTTCTTTTAAACATATTTTGGGAAAATACATTTAGATTCTAGTATCCCTTTCTCTGCAGTGGCAGACCCCATTGCTTCTGAGGACAGTCTTGGCCTTACCTGTAGGTGCTGAGGTCACGTGTGGGGGTGGTTTCCTATTCAGCCACACAAACTTAGTCAAGCTTTCTTAAGTAAATGTTAGTCTTGATTCCTCACTGCTACGTGATTAGGTTTTCTACTTAATATGCATTGGAAAATGACCCATGATTCAGTTCCAGTAATAGCTAGGGAGTCTAACCTTGAACTTGCTGCTATGGACTATTAACAAAACCCAGTCTGAGAAAACAGTATAGTTGTATAGTCCATCTGTCCATTTTTCTGGTTATCTAAAATTTATGCCTGTGCTTTTGGACATATAATGCCAGTGTACCCTGGACTACATGTTTTGGTCCCTTTCTGTGGAAATATTTTTAACTCTGTTTTATCTTTGCATTTTCCTTTTTAGGTTGAGAGGGACAATGAGAAATAGCCCTGTAAAACTCATTAGTGTATATATGAGGATACTTTTGGGGACTTTGTTTACTATACAGCAAGATATCTTACAAAGACCCATGGGATAAATTCAGATTTTTATCCCAAGAAAAACTATTCCTTCTGAAGCAACTTATTTTCTTTTAAAAAATATTTGTGGGATCTTGCGAATATTGAAACTGATTGTGTCTCACTTGCTTTGCTTCCTAAAAGCTTTCCTGCTAAATTTGTGGCCCTTTTACAAATATGTAGACTTTGACTCTGGCTTCTTTTTATCTGAAGGCAGTAGAGTCTTGGAGTTAGGAATGCGGGCTCTGGAGTGTGATGGCCTGCGTCAGATCCAGGCTCCATCATGCAGTAGTCGTGTCGAAGTCAGGCACGCTGCTTAATCTGTGTGAGCCTCAGTTTACTCATCTGTGAAATGAAGTTAATGGTGCCCTCCTGGGTTTATTGTGAGGATTTCCTGAGAATGATAGATAAGAGCAACTGTTCTTGACACAGCCTGGATACCCCCTGTTTTTTTCCACTTTCATATTCCTTTTGTTTCACTTCATGTATTTTAAAAAATAATGGGCTCCGTAGTATTTATAATAATTTATTGATTGTTACCCAAAAACTCATTGTCATCTAACTCATTGATTGTCTAAAATATGTCTTGGAGTATGGGCAAAGTAAGCATACGCAAGTGCTGGTTTTTAGCACATTGTGTCTTCCATAAAATACAGCTATTAAAAACAGTCACAATTGCTTTGCAGTAAGTATTCCTAAATCCCCAGAGGTTTCGGAACTAGACATCCATGAAAGTTTACTTTTTAGTTCCCCCAACTTTCAGTCTCTCCCCTTTTCACCTCCAACACATAGCACTGAACAGAGGTTCTGTATTCTTTGTATAGGTGTGACAGTGGTTTTCTTAAGACATTTCTGTTACAGCCTCTTGGGTTAAAAGTTTCACTATCGTTTGAAATCGGTCATAAGCCCAGGGAAGCACGTTCACTCTAGAACTATTGAGTAAATGAGTTCCCCAGTTTGAGAAGTTAGAGTTTTATGTGAGGTCAGGCCAGTTGAAGACATTTACAAAGAATTAGTTGTTTGTTATTGCTATGTGAGTTGCAAGAATGGAAAAAAAAAGAAATTCTTTCTTCAATACTTCCTTCCAGGCTGAGTCATCACTCAGAGTGGGAAGGGCAGCAGCAGCAGCAGAGAATCCAAACCCCAAAGCTGATACCACAAAGTAGCATTTCTCCGAGTTGGGGGCTCAGAGGGGAGCCATCATGAGCGATGTTACCGTTGTGAAAGAAGGCTGGGTTCAGAAGAGGGGTAAGTACTCACCAAAGCCGAAAGTCGTATGCTTGGTAAGTGTGCTGACGGTCACTGGCGTCCTGGAACTTGGTATTTGTTCCATAGCTGTTCACAAAGTCCAGTAAGAGAGAAATATTTAACTTATGTGTGAGGAATTTGCTTGTTACTTAGGGATTCTTCATAATTCTTGATTTTGATAATTTATCATCAACGTTACGAAGACTTGGCCTCCTGGTATGTTGTGTTACAGAAAGTTCATGTTGTGTTTTTCCATGTCCACAGATTCTACAATCCAGAGAGATGTCTTTCGGATGATTTGATACCTAGAAAAGTGTCTAACTCATCAGCATTTAAAGACATGTAAATTTATATTAAGCTGGTCTGGGCGGTAGCAGGGGAGGGGCTTACAGGCTTAAAGGGAAAGAGTTCTCCCTCAAACTCATGGTTTCAACCGTCCTGTTAGGTAAGGAGAGTCTGAAAGTAAAAGACCAAATGAAGAAAAGGTTTTGTGTGTGTGTGTGTGTGTTTATGTCTCATTTCATATTTTTATTTTTCATGATGTAGTTTTAGTATTTCTTGTTCACTCCTACTTTAGGTAAATAATTCAAATGCACTATTATTCTTCTCTAATACTAAAGGAAGAACACTTCAACATAAAGCTTAGTTTATCCTCTATGAGGTTACCTGCTAATGTGGTCAATATGTTTATCAAGAAATCTGGAGTGTAGACCAGTTGCCAGGCAACAAGTGTTTATCCACGTGGCCAAATTGAGTAGCATGAGGACTGTTTTACTGTGAGGATTCTTTAAGTTCTGTGTACTGGATCTATGTTCTGATTAAAAGTTGCCTTTTAAATATGTGATTGCAGTGTTCCTTGTGGGTCATAGTTAATTCCTATGCTTGAAAAGCTGTTGTCAGAAGTTAAATGGGATTATGTATGACTGAGTTTTTAAAATCAACCTTATTGAGTTATTATTTCCAGAACAATGAAATTCACCAATTTTACGTGTACACTTTGATGAGTTTGCTGCCTTCGAGCAGTAGTGTAACAAGCACTACACATGACAGCAGACATGTCTGTCTCCCCAGAAGTGCCCTCATCCCCCGATGCGGTCAGTCCTCTTTCCCCAACCCTGACAACCACTGATGTGATACCACTGGAATCTTCCTTTTCTAATTTCTCTTTATCAATAGAGGCCTGCGACCTTTTGTGTTTGGTCACTCTCACGTAGCGCAGTACTTCAAGGATTCATCGTGTTGTTGTGTATATCATCAGTTTGTTTCTTTATTGTTGGGTCACATTCCATAGTTGGGCCATAACACAGTTTATCTCTTGACCAGCTGATGGGTAGTCGCGTTGTTTCTGGTTTCTGGCTGTTACGAATAAAACTGCTGTGAGCAAGGGAGCGTGTATCTTGGTGTGATGTATTTTCATTTTTTCTTGGGCAGTAACCTAGGAATGAGATTGTGGTCATGTGGTAAGTGTGTGTTTCACGATAAAAACTGTTTCAGCCAGTATTTTACTGTTGTTTCATTTATTGTATGTTCTATTATATAGTTTAGGAGGCATTTTCAGACTTCACTGCTCTATCAAGGTATTTTTTCTTTATTTTTAACTTGCCTATTAACATTTATTCTATATTTCTTACTATCCTTGGGATGGCAAATCACGTAAACCTTTTGGAGTAATACTTTATTAAGCTCTAAAATCTGCTCTAGTAAGACCAGAGCGAGGATTAAGTAAGACAGTGGATGTAGATGTGTTTTGAGAGTTTTAACACCAGTGTAAACTATTGTGGTCGCGGCATTTTGTCAGGGGTTTAAGGTGGTTCTTGAGTTTGTTTAGCTAATTGTGTCTTGTCTGAACTACCGTAAGAGAAGGTTGGTATATAGTGTGTGAGATACAGAAACAAGAAAAAATGGACAAAGGTTATGTTGTGTTTTTCTTACATTGGTTAGCAGGACACAAAGATATATAATGATAAGTAAAAGTCTTTTCTAGTCTCTACTTTTTCAGACTGGTTTCTCTTCTGGGATATAACCACTTTAGACCTTTTCTACTTTTAATTTTTTTGGTGATTATTATCTCAATTTTATGTATATTATACTAAGCTTTATATTTGAGTAATCTTACATAATCGAGTATATATATATCACCTTTGTGAAAATAAAGAATTTAACTTGTAATACCTGTTTTCTTCCTTCCCTCCTGAAGGAGGGGAGAGGGCTTCATGGTTATACTTCCAACACTTGGCACTCTTAATTCTAGAAGATACTTAGGCATCATCTCTAAACTTGTCACTTTATGAGTACAGAAAAATTAATACCCCTCCCAGTCTTTCCCCCGAATTCCTCATGGTCCCCTCCCAGGTTGTGTCAACTGTAACATTTATTTAATGTTGCCAAGGTTTGTAATAGTTTCACTTGTTGATTTGGAGCAGCAGTAATCAATAGTGTGATAAGTAAATACTACCTGCTGCTAAAGGAAGTTGTGTGACGGGTATGGTGTGCTAAGAGCCGTAGGGAACAAATGTTGGTATTCCAGATCAGGTCGTACTTTAGTTTGGCTTCTAGTTGGGGCTATACCTGTTTTTCCTGGATTTTCCAGTTGTCATGTTGCCCCCCCCCCCCCCCCCACCGTTGGTTAAAAGAGTCTGTCTTCTTCATCATACCACTTGGGTATCCAGTTTTTTAATCATAGTATTTGTTGAAATTTTATTGGGAACTGACTTTCTTCTGGGTATGACGTTAGCTAAGAGCATGTTATTTAATTGCATTCTTGGACATGTTCTCTGCTTTCTTAGACCTCGTGTCTTTCCCATTTATTTTGGATTTGTTTTACCATGTTGTTTTTAAATTTCCTGGAGTATTTTTTAAAGAAAGAATATGTGGAGGATGCTTGTCAACAGAGTATTCTAAAATGTGCTTTTCACTTTGACACCCAGGACATACCTTAGCTGGGTATAGAATTTAGTTGTGCAACAGTTTTCCTTTGGAATTTTGAAGGTTGCGTTACATTACCTTTTGGTAACCAGTTTCACTGATAAGAGGCGTAATGCTAATAGGAGGAATTTCTTTCTAGGTAACCTGTTTTTGTTCTCTGGAAGCTTGTTGTGGCCATGCCTTTTTGTCTTTGACATGAAATGTAAGGAGGATAAAATGTAGTTCTTTTAACTCTTCCTGTAAAGCATTTGGTGCATCTTTTGGATATATTGGCATATGTCTTCAGTTCTAGGGAATCTTCTGTATTTCTTTCATTATTTCTTCCCTTCTGTGTTCTCTGTATTCCTTTACGGCCTGCCACCCCCCACTCCCCACCCCAGAGCATCTATTATCAATGGTAATAGTACTGTTTCTTAAAAAGGTAAGTAGTCTCATAAATGTGGCGAGCCAGTTTTTTGATAACAGGTTAAAATCTAACATATTGTTAGTCAACTCGTAACCTACTGTTTTAGGTAGGTTTTACGATTTTTCTTTCACTTCCATGTGTTTGTTTTCCAGCCTTGTTCTGGAAGATTTCCTTGACTTTTTCTTAGAACCCTTTACTGAGTTCATCTATTTAAGCTATTACTTTATATTTCTGGGAATTCTTTATAGTTCATAGCGAGCTCTTATTTTACAGATATAATACAATCTTTAATCTTAGAACACTAACTAGACTTTACAAGACCAGTGCTCTAACCCCTGAGCTATGGAGCCCTAACTAGACTTTATTTTTAACTTTTTTCTCCTGTCTGAGTAACTTTTTCAGTTTGTTTATTTTGGTTCTTTTTTTGGTGGTGTTAGTATTCCTTAGGTATCTGGTGGTTCCTGTGGCTGTGTTTATACTTGGGAATGAAAGACTGAAATTGCTGGTCCTCAATTTGTATTATTTATGTATTTTCCCTATACATAAGACAAGTTAGAGTCACTGAACAAAGATTTGTGATGGCAGTTTTAACTGGACTCCTGAAAGTATTAATTGAAATATTAGGGGAAACCAAACTGGGCATTTTTTCTTTCCACCATTCTTAATTTATTCCTTTAGAGATTTTCAGTATGATATTAATAATAACTTTGTGTTTTAGTCAAGCAAGTTTCATTAGGTAGTCTGATGTTGTTTGGCTGTATTTTTGTTCAAAGAATTTCTTCTAAAAGAGTGTTATTATTTGTTGCCTGTTTACCCTGAGCAGATAGATTTTGATCTCCTGAACCTGGGTGTACTTGTTTGAAGATAAATACAGTAACATCTGCCTTCTTTACCTCACGGTATGGTGGTAGGCATTATGAGCTAATATGTATGGAGTGTTTAAACTATTAATCAAAATACTAACAGAAAAGTTATATCATCCTTTACCTTGAATATCAGTCCTTTTCCTCAAACTTGTAGTTATCAATCAGTTCTTGTTAGCTCCTGTCCAGAGAGAATCTCATTTTATTTGTACTTTCAATGTAAATAAGTCATTCTTTAGTAAATATGATCCTGGAAAAGGAAGAAAATAGATTTAAAGATAACTAATGGTAATGTGTTGGACAAATGCTTTCCTAATTTTGGTGATTGGTGATATATCGATATTGAAACCTTTTTTTGTTTGTTTGTTCTGTACTCTTCTGGAGCAATTACAAAATGGTAAGTATTAGTTGGACATGGACATGGGATTGTTGGTGTTAGAGATGACAGTAAAGAAAACGTCATGTATAGCACACATAGACTCCAGTGCCACCTGCATACTTCTCTTTTGTGTGGGAGAGAACCTCATAGTTCACTTGTATATCAGTGCAGGAGATACCTGCATGTGTATTAAACGCTTGTTAGATAGATGGTCTCCTTCACAGACCAGCCAGTTGGTACTGCAGATCTCTAAAGTTAATGTCAAAAGTTTTGCTCTCCCAGTTTTTATTCCATTACAGTCAGTGGTGATATTTGCTGTGAAGAAACTTACTGCATTAATAAAGTGGGAAATTTAACCAGCTTAAAAGGTCTAAATTATAGAATTAAGTAGACTGCAATCCTATTAACCAGGGCTGATTGTAATTTATAAAATTCTGTTTGCTTAATAGTACTGTTTCTTAAAAAGGTAAGTAGTCTCATAAATGTGGCGAGCCAGTTTTTTGATAACAGGTTAAAATCTAATATATTGTCAACTCGTAACCTTACTGTTTTGAAATTGGTAACAAAGAGGTGGTTTTATCATTAAAAATCTTTGAATTGATAAAAATGCTGCATATTTCTTACACTTTTTGTTGCCTCAATATCTAACAAATCGAACATTCATGTTGTGTTCATGTATGTAACCAGTTTGTGCTTTCGAAGAACTTGTTTCCTTAGTTTGCTTTATAGTTAATAGTTTCTAGCTCAAGGACATCAATAAATTGTGACCTGGGAATGATATTTGTTTTATATTCTTTGAAATGATTTGTTTAGAGGAATTGGAATGTTAGTGTTTGGTAATTCTAAGCGAAAACTTCATGAGTCTATGAGTTTTCTCTCAAAATAGCTTAATGCCACTATGCAGAATATTTTAGTAATGTGAAGATTGTAAGCTGGGCTATATTTTAATGTGTGATTGTTGTGATCTAGTCAATTTTAAGCTGTTATGGAAAGCAAAATGCAAAATTTGTTGGGTGCTCATCCAAGTCCAGGACCTTCTCCTTTACTTTTTACATACTTGTGTACCTTTTGTTCAAGTTTTATTCAGAAAGTGAGTTTTGAAATAAATTATCAAGTGATTATGGAAATAGAAAATGATAGTATGATTTTCTGTGTACTACTCAGCAGCAAGCACTTTCCATAGAAAGTAAAGAGCTGTGATAGTGACTGACTAAATCACATGGTAGATTAGAGAAGCTCTATTTTGACTGTTGATGTTACAAATGGAGCATAAACCTGAAAAAATTAAATTTATTTTCTAAAGGCATTGGAGCACTGAGATTTAATGTATTTACAATAATGTGAAATTTGGGGTGCTTGGGTGACTGAGTTGATTAAGTGTCTGATTCTTGATTTTGGCTCAGATCGTGATCCTCGGGGTTGTGAGATCGAGTTCTAGGTGGGCTCCATGCTGGGCATGGAGCCTGGTTAAGATTCTCTCTCTCCCTCTCCCCCAGCCCTTAAAAAATGTGAAAATTATTTTTCTCATAATTTGAATACATTTCTTTTGGAAATTTTAACCAAGTTAAACCAAATGGAGAGAACCATCAAATGATAAGCTTTCATATGCATTCTAAAGTTACAGAATTGAGAGCTGCTGGGGCGCCGGGTAGGGTGGCGCAGTTGATCAAGTCTTGGACCTCTGGTTTCTCTTCAGGTCATGATCTCAGGATCATGAGATTGCGCTCGCAGCTGGGCTCTGTGTGCAACAGGGAGTCTGCTTGAGATTCTCTCTTACCTTCTCCCTCCGCCTCTTCCTGCTTGCATGCTTGTGCACACATTCTCTCTCAAAATAAATGTGTTAAAAAAAAGAACTGTCGGGTCATGATCTCAGGGTCCTGGGATCAAGCCCCGCGTCGGGCTCTCTGCTCAGCGGGGGGCCTGCTTCCTCCTCTCTCTCTGCCTGCTTCTCTGTCTACTTGTGATCTCTGTCTGTTGGGTGAATAGATAAAATCTTTAGAAAAAAAAAAAAGAACTGTAGAGTTCCTGTTGTATACACACACATATACTCACACACATTCTGCTTCCCAATAAGCATGAGTTTTGTGTATTGACCTTGTATCCTGCAACTCATTAAATTCACTTATTTGTGTTAGTTACTTTTACTAAGGTGAATTTTTTGCTAATTTTCTGTGTAGATGGTCAAGTCATCTCAAAGAGCCACAGTTCTGCTTCTTCCTTTGCAATCCTAATGCCTTTAATTAACTTGTTTATTTATCTACTTATTTATGTTTATTTAATTAACTTGTTTATGACTGGTCTTGTTTCACTGGTTAGGAATTCTGGTGCAATTTTGAGTAAAAGTGGTAAGAGTAGACTTTCAGCTGCCTTTCTCATGTTACTGGGAAAGCATTTATACTGCCACTGTCTTCATAATATTATGTAATAATCACTGTTGTATTAGTTGTGGGTTTTCTGTTGCTGCCTTTAATCAGGTTGATAAAGTTCCCTTCTGTTCTAGTTTGTTGAGTGTTTTTATCATGAGAGGGTGTTCACTTTTTTCAAAAAGTTTTCCCATGTCTACTGAAATGGCTATTTGATTTTTCCCATTTTTCTGTTAATATGGTGCATTACTCTCATGGCTAGAATAAATCCCATTTGGTCACGATGTATTACATTTAATTTACCAGTTATGATATGCTAATATTTTGTAAAGGATCTTTTTTTTGCATTTATGTTGGTCTGTCATTTTCATTTCAGGTTTTGGTATAATGGTGGTTTGGTATAATGGAGCAGGAAATACTCCCTGCTCCTTAATTTTTGAAGGAATTTGCATAAGATGGGGTTTATTTCTAGTTTAGCATTTTTGGTAAAATGCATCAGTGAAGCCATTTGAGTTGGAGCATTTTTGGTGAGATTTCTGATAATAAATCCAGTTTTATTAATAGCTATATACAGGACTATTCAGATTTTTTGTTTCATCTTGTGTCAGTTTGGGCAAATTATGATTTTTTTTTTTTTTAAGGAATTTGTCCACTTCATCTAAGCTGTTGATACATTTGGCATAAGGATGCTCTTATTATTTTGTTATTTAAGTCTTTGCAGGATCTCTAATGATAATCCCTTTATTAAATTCTGATATCAGTAAACTATGTTCTCCTTTTTCTTACCTTTGGTCAGCTTTACTAGGAGTTGATATATTTCACTAAGCTTTTCAAGGAGCCAACTTTTTGCTTTGTTTTCTTTGTCCTTTTTTTCTGTTTTACTGCATTTGCTCATTACCATTTTAATTTGTGTTTCTTTTTTCTGGCTTAAGGTAAAATAGTACATCACTGATTTTAAACTTTTTTTAAAAATATAAGCACTTAAATCTTACTTCACTGCCTAAGTATGTCCTGCAAGTTTTGATGAAATATGTTTTCATTGTTATTTAGTGTAAAATGTTTCCTAACTTCCTTTGTGATTTCTTCTTTGAACCAGGGGTTATTTAGAATAATGTTGCTTAATTTGAAAAGATACAGGGGTTTTTAGATAGCTTAGTGTTTTGATTTCAGCTTTCTATTTAATTGTAATTACAAAAGATACTATGTAAAATTTCAGTCATCTGGAATTTTTTTGTTATTTAAAATTTTTTTTTTTATGATCCATCATATGGGTCTCTCTCGATTTTTCTGCTAGTCTGGATGTCATTTTTTTTTTTTTTTTAAATGTCTGGTCAGCATGGGTGATAGTCATATCTTTTCTGACTTTACTGATTTCTTTTTCTTTAGTTCTGTCAGCTACTGAGAGAGGTAAAATCTCCAACTATGATTGTGAATTTATGTTTCTTTTTTCTGTCTATTTTGTTTTATATGTTTTGAAGCTCTGTTATCAGATGCATTTACATTTATAATGATTATATCTTCTTGATGTATTACATCTTTTATGCTTATGAAATGTCCATCTTTTTTTTTTGGTATAAACTCTTTGATTTGAAATTCAATATGTCTGTTATTAATACAAGCACTCCAGGCTTTTTCTGCTTAATGTTTACATCTTGTATCTTCTTAAAATGTTATTTTACATTTATTTATTTATTATTATTTTTATTATTTTACATTTAGCTTATCTGTGTTTTATATTTAAACTGCCTCTTGTATACAGCATATTTTTGGGTGTGGCTCTTTTTTTTCTTGATCTCATTTGATAGTCTTTATGCTTTAATGTAGACCATTTATATTTAGACCATTCATATTTATTAAGGTAATTATTAATATGGTTGAGTTTCCTTCTTCCCATATTCCTGCAATTTTGGGGTTTAGAATTTTTTTACTTTCCCCTTTTATTTCTGCTGTGGCTTGTTAGTTATACCTCTTATTAAAATATAAAACAAATCTATGGTTGATGTTGATTTGATTGAATTTAGGTCTTCTGTTTTGTTATTTATTTTTGATTTGTCCTATTTTAAAATATTTCTCTGTGTTTATGTATATTGTATATATTATATATACAATTGTGTAATTATATATATTGCCTGTACATATATGTGTATATATATATATATATGCGTGTGTGTATATATATATACACACACACTGTCCTTCTATTCAGACTCAATACTTTATTTCCCCTATTGTGAAGAGCAAGCTGGAATCTCAGCTTTTTTCTCCAGTTTTTGATTTCCGCTTTCAGGCTTGCTGGAGTCTTTCTGTGCATGTACAATTCAAGGTTTAGCCATAATTTGGGTGGAATTTACCTCTCGGTTTTGGGGCTGCCGCACGTGTCTCACTTGTTTGTGGGCTGTCTCTTTTACTTTCCAGCCGCTTTGGCATCTCTGACTCTAGCATCTGACTCTAAAGTGAGCAAGACTATAGTTTTCTGCCTAAGCTGTTTCCACCTTAATTGCATGGAATGGGGGAGCCGGTCAAGCAGAAAGCCCCATCGGTGCAGATCTCACCCAGTGCAGTTCCTTGTTTCTGGTGCCACTATACCTCCAGTTTCTGCTTGCTTTTGGTGCTTTCCACTGCCTTCAGCTAGTTATTTTGTATATTTTATAGAGTTTTTAATTTTATGTGTGGGAAGATTAGTCTAATTTAAGTCACCCGACTTATACTCTGATAAGTATATGCTTCAATGTATGGTTATAAAAACCTGTTTAGGGGCGCCTGGGTGGCTCAGTGGGTTAAGCCGCTGCCTTCGGCTCAGGTCATGATCTCAGGGTCCTGGGATTGAGTCCCGCATCGGGCTCTCTGCTCAGCAGGGAGCCTGCTTCCCTTCCTTTCTCTCTGCCTTCCTCTCTCTCTGCCTGCCTCTCCATCTGCTTGTGATTTCTCTCTGTCAAATAAATAAATAAATAAATAAATAAATCTTAAAAAAAAAAATCTTAAAAAAAAATAAAAACCTGTTTAAGTTTTATAGTTCACTTAATTTTGTCATGGAATTGCTCATAACAAGTTAGGTGAAGTAGAAATTTCATCTGCATTTATATTTGAGGAACCTGATGGTTTCAAGCAGCTAAGTTCCTATCACCTGGAAACCTCGCTGAACCTTTTTTGTCAAGTGAATGTATAGAATCATGAGCTGGAAGAGACATTAGATGTCATCTCGACTTGGGGCGCCTGGGTGGCTCAGTGGCTTAAGCCTCTGCCTTCGGCTTAGGGTCCTGGGATTAAGCCCCGCATCAGGCTCTCTGCTCGGTGGGGAGCCTGCCCTCCGCTCTTTTTGCCCGACTCTCTGCCTGCTGGTCATCTCTCTGTCAAATAAATAAATGAAATCTTTAAAAAAAAAAGAAGAAGAAGAAGAAGGCATCTCAACTTATACCCATTTATCTTCCACATTAGAAAACAGGTCATTTTTCAAGTTAGGGACTTCGCCTGGACCAGCAGCTGAGATTTCTTTACGGCCAATTTTATGATGCTTCATATGTTGTTTCTTTCTCACACTGTGGCCAGTATTGGAGTTGTTTTGTTTTGTTTGTTTGTTTGGAATTCTTTTTTTTTAAAGTTTCTTTCTTTTTTCTTAACATATCATGTATTATTTACTTCAGGGGTACAGGTCTACGAATCCTCAGTCTTACACCGTTCCCAGCACTCCCCGTAACACGTACGGTCTCCAGTGTCCATCCCCAGCTACCCATCCCCCACCCCCCAAGGTTTCTTTTTAGTACCTGATGGGGGGATGGCACAGAACTGTTGGACAGGAGGGGCCTTTAAAACCCCGTGAGAATGGAAAAAGAGAGCATTTTCCATTTGGTGGAAGGAATCCTTATGCTATTTGAGTGTATCACTTACTGCTCTGTGCCCACGGGGAACACAGGGAAACCATTCCTCTGGAGCTTATTGTGTTACCTCCCTTGGAGAAACTCTTTCTATTTTCTTTGACACAGAGAGACTTTTCTTCAATTATCTGTTCACATTCTGTAATCAACCACATTATCCTCCTGATGTCATTAACTGTGTTCCTATCACCATGTTTTCTTTTACGTATGTCATCGTTAACGTTAGTTTTTTACTTGGCATATTTTCTTTTTCCTGTGTCTTTGTCAGTGGAAATCTTCTGTGTCCTTCAATTATAAGTTCTAATATAATCTGTTTTTTTCCCAGATCAGTCTTAGAAAGGCAGAGTGATTTCTTTTGTCTGCAGTGTTCTGTCGCTTCACTTCCTTGTGGCTCTATATGGACTCCTGTTAGCTCCATCATTTCTCTTTGTCCGTTGTCAAAACCCCGAGTGCAGGAACTGTGTCTAATACAAGGGTATTTTGCATCTAGGGTCTCCCAGCACTTTGACCATGGTAGGTGCTTAGGCTTGGGGTGAAGGAAGAAGAAGACAGTTTAAGAAGGTCAGACAGCAGTATGTCACAGATTTCAGGGCAAGGAAAACGAGAATTGGGACAGCTGAGGCGAGGCAGGGAACACAAAATAGATCACAATTATGAAAGCAGCCTGTATCTAGGATAGGCTTTTGGTCAGGGCAATGCTGGGATTCTAGATCAGGTTGTGTATCTGTCAAGCTTTTGTGTGAGGGAAAGTGGAACTAACGGTAGGACATGGTGGAAATGACTGAATGGTCCTTCCTGGCCCAGGTGGCTGCACAGGACTTCGCCCGGCCCAGAATGGATTAGTAGAGAAGGTGTCTATGTCTGGTAGGTGCACTCTGGATTAGAATGAGTCTCACTAGAGGGAGAATAGAGTAGTGGTCGTAGTTCCTGAATATCTGTAAACATCTTAAACTCTTGGAAGTGCAAAGTACTTCTGAGGTCAAGACACCTAACTTTTCCCACCTAGTAGAATCTTTCCTACCGAGTTTCTGATGGATCCTTTGTCGCAGGGATTGTGGGTAACTAAAATCTCACTGTGTAAGGCATAAGTGTTTCATTATTTAACAGCTCTGGGGACTAGTGCACTTTCCTTTGGCCTCCTGAGCAATATAAAACAATTTCTGTTTTCCATGTGATAGGCCTTCAGATATTTCAGGATTGCTGTGATATCTTCCCTAAAACCTTTTTAAGCAAAGTGTTCTCTTTTCTTTCATTTGTTTATTGTATGACATGGTTTCTCACCCTCACACGTAATTTGGGTGTCCTACTGTGGAAATAGCTCAGTTTGTCCATGTTCCTGGTGCCCAGAAGTGGGTGTAATCCTGCAGGTGTGCTCAGTGCGGAGAAGGGCGCAGCAGGCCTGTCGGCTCCCACGGTATATATCTCGGGGGGCCGTCGCTGCCATCCAAGGCTGCAGTCCTTTTCTCAGTTTTAACTTTGAAAGCAACTTTTATGATGTGTTCTTCATGCAGATCATTTACATATGCCAATTTGTTGTCCACATGTTAGCAATTTGCATTCCTATCACTGGTGTGTAAAAGTTTCTGCTTTATCTTGCCATAGTTAATCACTGGGTGTTATTCTTTTTAGTTCTTGCCATCATATTGCTGTTTTAGTTTGCAATTTATTTGTTATTGAGGCTTAACTTTGTTGTTGGTGCTTTTTTTTTGTTTGTTTGTTTAAAAGATTTTATTTATTTGACAGAGATATCACAAGTAGGCAGAGAGGCAGGCAGAGAGAGAGAAGAGGAAGCAGGTTCCCTGCTGAGCAGAGAGCCCAATGTGGGGCTTGATCTCAGGACCCTGAGATCATGACCTGAGCCGTTAACCCACTGAGCCACCCAGGCACCCCTGTTGTTGGTGTTTTAGCCATTTTTTCTTCAAAGGAATTGCTTGTTTCTGACCGTAGTCAATTTTTATATATGCAGCCTATGTCTTTTATGTATTTTATGTCTTCTTATTTATTTGTAAGCGCTTTTTGTATATTCAGGATAACATCATTTTATTAATCATTTTGTTGTTAAAAGTATTTTCCTGGCATGGATATGTATCCTTCAAGTTTATGTTTTTGTCATGTAAAAGTTTTATAATTGTTCTGTAGTTTAGTATATCAGACTTTTCCCTTCGAAGGAGGCCATTGAGGTCACACTTAGGAACTTTTGCCCTGTTTTCTTTGAGCATCATTATGATTGAAACCATTTGTATTATCTACATAATATATTAGTTCCTTTTGTAAAAGATCCAAGCAGTATATAAATAAGCAGAGTGTGATAGGATTCCTCTACTCCTGATTTCCTTCTTAGAAATAGCCACTGTTGAGTGGGATGTGCTACTCTAAAGCCAGAAGGATACATACCAAACAATAGGTAATACTTGTCTCTTGTCAAGAGATTGGAATCCAAGACATTAGGTGGGAGACAGGAAGAGGGATAATTAATGAAATGAGATTTTTGCACTTCATTTTGTATGTTTGGATCTTTTGTTTTATCTCGTTTTGCATGCATGTTTAATGTCATAATTGCTTAACAGCGGTTATGTTGTCTGTGGCATTGCAGCATGGTCACTCAGACACTTTGAAAGGAGTGTCTAACTTGCTAGAACTTGCCTTCAGAGAATCTCCTCTTCTCATCCATCTACTTTTCGTACTTTTAAGTACTTGAGTACTGTCAAGTTAGTCCCCTGGTTAACAGGATGGAATTTAACTTCAGATCTTGGCTTTGCCATTTATTAGTGACCGTGGGCAAAATACTTAATATGCCTTAAATTTCTCATCTGTAAAATGGTGATGAGGGCAAGTGGTTGTAAAACTCTTGGTCAGCTCTTCTCACAGTGTGTGGGATATACGACGTCGTTAACGAACAATAGCTACTATTTAATAATCTGTTATAAGATATTGCTAAATTACTAATCAGCCTTATTAATATTTAATAATTAGGCTCATCCATTGTTTTCCTCTGTAAAAACAATAAGGACTTGCCCTTTTCAGGGTTTTTTTTCTTCTTTTTAAAAAATCCCTCTGATTCTCTGTGTTTCTCAGAGACTATTCATGCTAACTGGAACTCAGCGATAAGTCGCTCACTGTCTTCTCAGCACCTCTAGGCATCAATGTTTGCATTATGATGGTTCTCCTTTTAGGAGATAAGTGTAAAAGAGGAGTCAGTCAGTATTCCTTTCCTGTTGTCTGGGCCTGAATGCTGTGCTGTCTTCCTCTGGCTTCTTCTTTTGTAATTTTGAAATTCATGTTGGTCTGTAACTATTTTTTTCCCGTTGATTGAGGACTTAAATTTCTTTTAGTTGTTTTCTGTATCTGTTCTTCGTTACACTTCTATCTTTCCCAACATTTTCCCCCTACATTAAATGAACTAGTGCTTCAAGCAACAAGGATATGTACTTTTTTCTTCCTCACTCAGGGTTGGGTAAGGTCAAATGATAGTCACATTTTAGTCCTGTGGTTAAATTTTACTAAAACTGTTTGCCATAAATTAGAACGCTAATTTCCTTATCTTGCACAGTTGGCAGCAAATACATTCTATACCAAATTCATTGGCCAAGAAGTAGAGCTTCAGTGTACTTTGTTTTTTGACTTTATAATATTAAGCAGTAGGGAAACTAAAAATGAAAATAAAAGTAGTAAGAATTGGGAAGAAGGGTGAAGGGGAACCCAGGTTTTTGCCTTCAGAGTAGGAAGTCAGTTGATGTGTTTACAGGTGATAAATCAAGAGACAGGCTTAATACCAAAAACATTAAAAGTGGCTGTTTCTGAGAAGTAGAAAAAAGAGGGAGGCTGTGTGTGTTGTGTGTGTGTGTGTGTGTGTGTGTGCACGTGCTCAGGCGTGGTGGAAGAGACACTTTTGTTTTGAAGTTTTCTATTCTTTCATTTGCTGTTGACTTATTGTCATTGGTGCATGTATCAGTTAATACTGAATCCAATCCTGCATGATGCCAGGTTATTTATGAAGATGAGAAAGTACAGTTTTATATATAGATGTATGTTTAAAAATTGTTTGGAAAGAAACATACCAAATATGAAAAGTGTTTATCTTCAGGTAGTGAGGTTTTTTCCATCATTATATTTTTCTGTATTTTACATAATTTCTAAAGTGATTATATTACTTTCATAGTTAGAAGAAATGTTATTAAAGGAAAAATTTCTAGGACCTCGGGAATTAATTTGTCGTGCTTTCTGGGCATCAGTCGGACTGTTTTTTATTTACACAAGTGCTATAACCTTTTTTTTAATTAAAAGAATTGTACACCATATTCTCTAAATGTTTGTAAATGTATTAGTAAGGCAGGCATTCTGCTAAAAATAACAGAAAACCCAGCCAACAGTAACAAAACAAAGACTGGTTTATTTTTTTTTTTTACTTAAGAAGGGGAAAGGTGAGCAAGCTAGCTGTTTAGCAAACAAAGATAAAATCATAAGAGATTCCAGCTCTCCCCGCTGTTTCACCTTTAGCTGGTGGGCTTTTTGGTCTCCACTTGTTGCTTTTCGGTTTCAAGAAGGCTCTGCTAACGAGCAGCACCTTTCTGTCCAAGGCAGACGGGTGGGGCAGGGGCTAGTGTCCGCCACCCTGTCCTTTTTATTAGGAAACGAGCAGCTTTCTCAGAGCTCACTATCATACTTCCTTTTGTGTCACTCAGAACTGGGTTACATGTCCCCACAGCCGTGAGAAAGCGAGTAGCTCTCTTTCGGCGTCTGTAGCGGGAGGTGGCAGGGGTAGAGGGGACTGAGACTCTATACTGGGGTGGCCGACCAACAGTGTCCTCCGCAGAACATGTCATGTGTACATCAGATTCCAGGAGAGACAACAGCCTTTCCAGAGGTTAGACTGAGAATTTGGCACACAGGCAGTCTCCAAAATTCACCCCCATGGGGATTATTCCAAAATGTCACCGTTTTATCTGGTTGTGGCAGCACTAGACTTGTGCTCCCTTTTGTTTTTTGAGGTGATAGTGAGTTAGAGGGTATGTCAGTAAAATGCTCCCTAATTTGACTTTATTTTTCTTATAGAATCCAAATTTCAGTTTCCAGCAGTATATGAAAGCGTGAGTTTGTAAGTTATCAGATGAATGATGTAAATATTTTCATTTTTAAGTCAAGAGTATGCAATGAAAATGTTGGTCACAGGTTTTATCACAGGATGATTCCAACTTTACCAACCCAAATAGTACTGGGTCAGCCCGAAATACCCAGATTACATTGTTCAAAGTATTCGGTCATATATTTACTTGGATTTTTTTCATGCACGTATTTTAATGGGTATTACCACTTATTTTCTTATTCCTTTGTCTTGGACTCCTTTAAAAAACACTTCTATTAAAAATACAGATATGTACGGTTGCCTTTGTGATATTTATGGGTTTCTGGATTAAAATGGCGCTGAGTAAAATATGCCACTCTCAAATTAGACTTGTTTATAAAAGTCTAGTACTTAATAGTTGTGTTTATCAATGAATTGACAGACTTTAATTTTGTATTTGTCTTACTGTAAACCAGAGATATTTATTTAGTTCTAGACCATTTTTGCTTAGTTCAAAAAGGACTAACTAAGGACTTTGCTTTTGAGGAGTGAAAAATCGTCCTTGGAAAGGAAATGATTAAGAAACAAAAAAAGAAAAGGAAAGGAAATGGTCATATTCATTTCTAGTACTTGGAAAACTAATTTCTTTATTTAATTATAGAGAAATACGTGCAGGAGACTGGGGAGGATATGAAGATGAAGAAACAGGTCACTGCTATCATGGAGTTTAGAGTCTTAACTGGGGGAAGAGACTCCGTCTGAGTCAATTTCCCCAACTGTAAAGTGGGTATAATGATAGTTCTTACCTACCTCAAGCTGGTTGTCTTGAAGACTGAGTGAGTGAAATCCTGTGAAAGGCTTAAAATTAGGCCAGGCACATATTAAGTGTTCCATAAGCATTAGCTGCTATATTACTACTATGATCACAAAACAGGAATTTGCACAGAAACCTTTGTGAACACAGATGAGGCAGGGATTGACTTCCCAGAAAAGCTAGGGGAGTGTTAAATTTTTACCTGCCCCTAATTCCATGTTCATCTTTGCCACTCTAATGCCTACTGCCTAGTAAGCCCTCAAAAACTGTTGATGAATGAATTAATCAGAGAATGGGAATACACAAGTGAAATTTTTTTTTTTAGAAGATTTTATTTATTTGTCAGAGAGAGAGCGAGCGCACACGTCTGTGCATAAGCAGGCAGAGTGGCAGGCAGAGGCGGAGAGAGAAGCAGGCTCCCTGCCGAGCAAGGAGCCCGATGCGGGACTCAATCCCAGGATCCTGGGATCGTGACCTGAGCTGAAGGCAGCGGCTTAACCGACGGAGCCACCCAGGCGCCCCACAAGTGAAATTTTCTTGATGTATCTTAAAGTAGATATAAAATTTGTAAAATTCGAAGAGGTAATATCAGAATTTATTGATCTTACATTCCTGACTTAATCCTAGGGTAGAATTTAGAATATTTTTTCAAGTAAGTAAATAATAGAAAGTAATTTAATAAATAGAAGAGCTGTTAGTTTCAACGTGATATTTGAAACAAGTTGGGTTTTCAACCTGTTTAAGATACAGTATTTTCCAGCAAGGACCTGGGATATAAGTATGCAGCAGCCCGCAGCTCTCTCTGTAGATTTTGGCAGTATTGTGTGCGTTAGATCTGTTCAGTGACATCAGTTATCTACTGTTGCAGAACAGACCACCCCCCGCTTAGTGACTTAAACCAACAATGGTTTATTAGTTTTCATGATCTTATGGTTTGACTTGGAAGTTCAGGTGGTCTCACTTGGGGTCACTCCTGCGGCTGCATTGGAAGGCTGAAGCGGGAGAGGCAGGTTTGGGGCCCGGGGTCAGTGCTGGCTGGGAGTGCCGACAGTCTCCACCACGCCACCCTTCCTCCGCAGAACCGCCTGCGCTGTTTGAGAGTATGTGACTGCCTCCCTCTGCGGGGGGAAGCCACCAGCCCTTCCCAAGGCCAGTTCCAGAGTTGGCACAGCATTTGTGTTAATCCTATTTTGTTGGTTGGACAAGTCGCAAGGCCAGCCTAGAGTCAAGGTGAGGGGAAATTCTTGGTGGGAAGAATGGCAAAGAATTTGTGGCCCTTTTAATCTGCGAGAGAAGCATGGTGCCTTACTATTTTTGATTGGCTCTTTATCCTTCATATTTATAATTTCTTCCCTTATGTTTTATCTCTTTTCCTCTTTCTTTTCATTCCTAGTGAAATTTCATAGTTTGCCTTCACACTGTTCCGAGGATTCAAGTTTCTTTTCTTTTGATGCAAACTTACTTTTCCATAGTGTGGATCCTAGTTCTGCCCTGCTGGTTTTGGTGGGGCTATATGTTTTTCTAGTTTTATGTTAATGTATTCTGTATCTTAGCTACCTCCCTTTGCTTTGCCTCTTTAAACTCTAATTTTATGCAGTCTATTACAGATTTTCAGACATAACAGACATCATGGCTAGGTCTGGTAGCAGGACTGGAAGTAGGATCAGAAACCCTGGGTGGTGTCCACCGTGATGTGTTACTGATGGGAGGAGCCTGAGTCTTTGGTTTAGGGATCTAGTGGAACAGGACCAGACCGCCCCTTTGCACTGAGACAGTCTTGAGATTTTGCTAGTCACTGCTGAGCTTTTACTTAAGTGTGGTTGTAAGAATGATTTCAGCAGGTTACCCATAAAACTGCCATGAAATTGCTCCAATTTTGTGATTTAAAACATGTAAGCTGTTGTTAGACTAGTTTAGAAAGCAGTTCAACCTGGTATTTACCTTGGAAAAGCATTTCCAGAGCCACGTAAACATGGAGTGGCAGCTGAGTTCCAAGAATCTGGAAAGGGCCCCTGGGTGGCGCGTTTGGTTAAGCATCCAGCTCTTGGTTTCACCTCAGGTCATGATCTCAGGGTCGTGAGATTGAGCCCCATGTGGGGCTGTGCACGCAGCGGGGAGTCTCTCCCTCTGTTCCTTTGCCTCCCACTCCCACTCTCTCTCTTTCAATAAAAAAATATATAAATAAAAATGAGATCTTTTTAAAGAAAGAATGTGGCATTATAAGCCACAAGGCATTATGAACTTGTCAGCTGCTTGAGTAAGCTATCTTAGAAGAAAACCCCATTCAAGTAGAGCTTTTTGATGATCATGGCCATGGTCAACCATATTGCCTGTGGTCTCATGAGGGAACCTGTTTCAGGCTAAGCCACTCTTGCCTACATTGAGACTGTGCAGTAGAAGTTCATTGTATTTAAAGATGCTGACTTTGGGGGTAGTTTGTTATGTAGTGATTGATAATACAGATTTTGTACCAGTGGTTTTGTTTTGCCAAAACAAATTTAAGATAGAGGACTGTTTTTGGAACTCAGCGGTGGGTACAAGCGGGAATGATTAGGAGGCATTTAGCAAAAGCCTGAAGAGCTTTGAATTGCCTCTTGGTGTAAGTTGGACGGCCTCTGGGAAGGCTGTGGGTGAGAGCTTAAAGAGCAGTGAGAAAACTGTCAGTGGAAATATGAGGAAGGAAATCCTTGTTCTGTAGTGGCAGAAAGCTTAGCTGTTCAGTTGCTAAAATGTCGAAGGAAAGAAATAACCTAAGGGAAGTGCTGTTAACAAAAAGGAGCAAGAGCTGTTGAGTTTGAAAATTCCTGGCCTCTTTGTATGACCAGTATTGCTGAAATTAAGAAGGGGATTCTGGGGGGGGGGGCACCTGGGTGGCTCGTTCGGTTAAGCGGCTGCCTTCAGCTCTGGTCATGATCCCAGGGTCCTGGGATCAAGCCCTACATTGGGCTTCCTGCTCTGTGGGAAGCCTGCTCCTCCCCTGCCTGCCATTCCTCCTGTTTGTGTTTGCTCTCTGTGTCTCTCCCTTGCTCTCTCTCTCTGTCGAATAAATAAGTAAAATCTAAAAAAAAAGTAGATTCTGGGGAAGATCAGATATGGGACACTTTTAGGAAGACATTTACCAGTGAAGCTGAGAATGTGACTTGAAAATCCTTTGGGACCTTGGAAAGATCCCAGGTGTTCCCTTAGAGAACCATGTAGTACAACAGAAGGGGTTCTGGAAACACGGAGAGAGCTGGCTGCCTCAGTCCTGGTAGAGGGGCTTCTCTCGTGCAGAGTTGTGAGGGTGGCCTTTTGTCTCCTAAGGGAGTAAACCATGACCCGCAGAGCATTTCCTATTCCGTCTCCCTCTCTTTTAAAGACCGTTGAGTTGGCAGAAGCCCTGTCGGCTTGGACTGCAAAGGCCAGAGACTGCGCGTGGGAGGCAGCGTTTGGACCCCTGAGCCTCTCTGCAGGCGGGAAGCACACTGGCAAGACCATAGGGCTTCACTCCTGGGCTCCCCTCTTGGGCAGGAAAGGATGACTCCAAAAGCAGAACTGAACTCCTGAAGGACGAACCATCATCAGGAACTGCCTGGGCCCCACTGGATTTCAGAATCGCTACGAGCCCACTCATGGCCATCCGTCTTCCTTATCCCCACCCGCTTTTAAAAGACTTTATTTATTTGAGAGAGAGAGAGAGAGAGAGAGAGCATGCAAGCAGGGAGAGCAGCAGGCAGAGGGAGAAGCAGACTCGCGGCCAAGCGGGGCTGAATCCCAGGACCCTGGGATTATGACCTGAGCTGAAGGCAGCCGCATAACCATCTGGGCCACCCAGACACCCCAATATTACTTTATCTTCCTTACCCCTTCCTGAGCAGCAGTGCTACGTTGGTTTCTCTCTGCCTCCTGCACAATTAGTCCCGAGTTCCTGATTCCCAGAAAGTACGAGATTATAAAAATTGTCCAGGTACTAGGTCTTGTGGCAGTCTGCTGTGCGGCGATAGAAGACAAATGCGGTGATGCTTAGGCTGAAATTGCAAGTCTGGGAAGGCAGCTGTGCAAGGGTGGCAGGCGGTGGGGCGGGGCCAGTAACGCAGGGGTGAGGAGGGCCTCCCATGCAGGGGCCAGGAGCTGGTGGATTCCGTGGAAAAGCGTGCAAACGCAGGAATGTTCTTAAATGTAATTTTTGATTAAATATTGGAGAAAGGAATGATCTAATCACGATTATTACCAAGAACTACAGAGTTTTATGTGTGAAGTGAGGAAAACATTTTTCTGCTTATTTTACATGTAATCATTTAGTCTTTTTGTTAATAAAGTTATATCTACATAGCATATCTTCTCCGAGGTTAACTTACAGATTTCATACACAGTTATTTATTTATTTTAAAGATTTTATTTATTGGGGAGAGAGCACACATGCAAGCAGAGGGAGGGGCAGAGGGGAGAGAATCTCAAGCTGACTCCCCACTGAACTCAGAGCCCCACACAGGGCTCGATCTCATGACCCTGAGAGCATGACCTGAGCCGAGTTCAGGAGTTGGTTCACCAACTGACTGAGTCACCCAGGCGCCCCCTTTCATCAAGGTATATAAAATGAGTAAATGTTAGATACTGTAGGGCTCTATGCTCATCTCTTACCTCCATTTATCTATAAAGTGGTTGGAAAAAAGGGGGATTACCTACACTCCTTTTTCTTCGGGAAATTTTAAAATATACGGAAAAGCTAAAAGTATATAGTGTTAATGAGCATGTAAACAGCCTCAGTGTTCTGCTGCATTTATTTTTTTCCCAGTCATACTGAGGTACACTGGGCAAAACCTGTACGCTTAAGGTGTGCAGTGTGACATTTTGATAGGTTTATATATGCTGCGGAACCATTACCATGTCAAGCTGGTTAACATACCTGACTCCTCACATGGTTACAGTTTTCCTTCTACCGTTTTCTTTCTTTCTTAGGCAGGGTGAACCATTGGAAGGGAGTTGCAGGTTTTGCTGTCTGTAAGTCCTTTAACCCGAATCCCCAGGAATGAGGTAGTTACAACCACAATACCATCAACACAGCTAAGATTAATACATTCAGTAATCCCGTCTAATATGGTAGTCCAAAAAAACTTAAACATTTTTTAAAAATCCAGGGTCCATACTGTTTATTTGGTTGTTTATCTGGCCCATTATATTCTGGAATAATAAATCATGACATAATTCTTTCTGAGAAATGGATTCTAATATTTGGGCTGATTTTTATGCCTTAAGTTGCCTTGTAGAATGTCCCACATTCTGGATTCGTCTAATTTGTCCTCATTGTTAGAGTCACATTGAACATTTTTTGGTGAGAAAACTGCAGGGATTACATGTTTTTGATCAAGAAGGTGGTTTATGGGTCTCTTTACTATAAAGACGTATTTTCCCCATTTATAAATCTGTGGGGTCATAGTCCCCCACAACCGTTCATTTTGGTTTAAACTTCCGTGGATGATACTTGCCTGGAACGGTTTTTACATTGTGAACAGTAGAGGACTTGCTTTTAGTGCTCATGTGTAAGAGTCATATTTGCAAGGAAAGAACCCTCTATTATTTTTCTTTTAAGAATAAATATTTCAGTTGGTCTGGGATTTAAAAATATTTATTGTCTGAGTTCCATGTGTGTTTATTTTCCTTAATGATGGATTTGGAGAAGTCTTGGTTTAATTTAAAACACTAAGTTAATAGCACCATTCAGATGGTTCCTAGAATTGCTGACCGTGAGACTCATCAAACAATTGGGTAATACTTCTTGAATGCCTGGTAAGGTGAGGGAATCACAGCAGATAGTTTAATATGCTTAATGCTAAAAATCATAGCTCTCAAGTACTTACCCAGCTGAGAAGATAAGACACACGAGCATATAAAAATAGAATAATAGTCACCACAGAAGATTATAAATGCCAAGTTACTGGTGTAGTCAATAAATGCTTTTCGGTGTTCAGAGAGTGATCACTTTGAACTTTGACCTGTGCAAAGCTGTGTCAGTCTGTGAAGTGTTTTAAGATGTCACTGGCATTCTGAACCTGGGCCTTTTAAGCATGCTTTCCAATAAATATCGCGTGCCTACCATGTTCCAGAAAAAAGAATAAAAACCTGTCCCTTGGCCCCGACACAATTACTGAGCGAGAGGAAAAGCACGGGAATGTACACTGCCTGTGGTCATAAGGACACTCCAATGCAGTCCTCTCCTGAGGGCCATGGCTGTGAGGACGAGAGAACTAGGACTTGATGTTGCTTTGGAGATGGGTGTGGGTGTGTGCCTGGAAAGGCTTCCTGGGGGAAGTGGAATCTGGGTCTGGGAGGTATGTTTAGATTGAGAACAGAAGACTCTCCTCGGCAATGGAAGGTGGGCCGATGTACCCAGAGGTGTGGCCCTGAGGGCTGTGGTTTCCGAGAGGCTAGTGATGCCATGTGTAGTCCATTCCGGAGCGGTCCTGATTGGAATGGGTGTGACAGGAGTGTGTTCGTGTGTGTGCATCTATAATTTTTTTTTTTCCCGGATGGGAGAACACCACAATTGAGATTTCAATGGTTGGTACAATTTTTCAGAAAAGGTGTATGGGAAGATGAGCAGTGGAGTGAAGAAGGAACTCAAGACACATGCGCTCTGATGACACGTGGGGAGTGGGAGGAAAAAGAGCCTCTTCAGGCAAGCACAGAAGGAGCTGTTTATTAGGAAGGGCACTGAAATAGTAAGGCCAGAGCCACCGGACAAGAGATTTTACAAGAGGCCAATTAATGTCACACACAACAGAGTATACAGATGGAATGAAAACTGAAAAAGGCCATTGGATTTGACAGTGAAAGGATGCTCTGAATTCAGGTTCAGTGATTTTGGGGGGAGGGTGGTGTGGAAGCCAGATTTCTGGGGAGTAAGGAGTGTCCATTCATGTTGAAATATCAGATTGAAGCCATTTGTTTGTAAAATTTGGCAGTGAGAGTAGAGGAGGAATAAAATGAGACCGCTTGGTCTAGGGAAGTTTATTTTCAAAGAGAAAACCTTTGTAGGCAGCCAGTGGCAGGAGGGGCGTGGGACAGGAGGTCCTGCTGAGGGTGGAAGGAGATGAGAACTCGGGAGAAGGGGTTCCTTTTGGAAAGGGGGAAAAGCGAGCCTCATCCAGAGGGGAGGAAGGGAGGATTATTCAGGTAGAGAAGAGGAGAAGAAGGAACTTCTCGATGATGGCCAGGATGGGCTCTGTGAACTTGGAGAGTGCAAGATTGCCTCGGGTTAGCACTAACTGCTCTGTTCATGTACCTCAGGAGCCCCCAGGAGCTTGCACAGAGGAAGCCCCTACCTGCCCAGCATTCTCCGAAGGTGGAGAGTAGAGTAGCATGGCGGAAGGCTAATGGGCAAGACCGGAGTCACGTGATATTCTCTGCCCTTAGGAAAATGTTCATACCCCCCCCCCAAATCAATTAATTGAACACTAAATCCTCTAGTATTATCTTAAAATGTGATTATTAATACATAAAGATTTAAAATGACTTTATTTGGGAATTAGAAAACATTACTGGGTTTAATTTTAAATGTTTTGTTAGTACATACATTTTTTTTTAAAGATTTGATTAATTTGAGAGAGAGAGAGAAGAACGAGAACAGAGGGAGAGTGAGAAGGAGAAACAGACTCCTGGCTGAGCAGAGAGCCCGATACGGGGCTTAATCCCAGGACTCTGGGATCATGACCTGAGCAGAAGGCAGAGACTTAACCATCTGAGCCACACAGGTGCCCCAGTATATACATTTAAAAGCATGTGTTAGGTAGACCAAATTATTAAGGGATCAAATTTTCAAACATTTAAAATTTGGCAGCATGTTATTTTTTTGAACTGAGGACATTTCTCTCTGAGGATAATTCGTCAAGATTTTAAACATTTTAAGGAATAAGAGCTCAACCCAAGTTTGAGCAATGAAAGAAACATGAAAAGAGGGGACAGATTTAATAGATTCTATCAATGGTGAATCCGAGACGGGCTGATTGCAGGGATGCCTGAATCCAGGAATCCTGGTGATGGTGTCAGACATTCTGTCTTCTGTTCCATTCCATTCTGCATCCGTCTGTGATGGTCTCGTTCTCAAGCAGCCTTCTGCTCTGTGGCAGCCCCAGGGGCCCAGGAGCACGGCTCACTGTCCAAAAGGAAGATAGACTTTCCCCCGCCAGCTGTGTGGTAGACACCAGAACAGATTCCGTTTGGCCATGTTGCCCATCCCAATTACCACTGGAGCCAGGAGTACAGCCCACACTGATACCGGAGAGCCTGGGTTGAAGAAGGTCACCATGATTATGGGACGTGCAGGGGCTTTACGATTTTGGCACGTTTCCTTCCAGTCTTACGTGCACACGTATGTAGAGTGTGTACGTATTTGTTCTATAACAAACCAGGTTGTCTAATGAAGGCCTTGTGTTGAAATCAGATTCCTTAGAGAGAATCAGCCTTTGCTTGCTTATACAGATGAACCTTAACAGTTTCTTTATGATTTCATAGATACTGTAGAAGCCTTTTCCTTTTTTATAAGTAAAATTGTTTTCCGTGCCACATATCACAATATTTTTATGTCTTCACAAAAATGGAGCAGCTGTATGTAGGTCGGTTTTAGTAGCAGCAAACACAGACACACAGAAACCATACAACCGTCACAACACGCACACAACCTGGGTCTCTCCTTGGGATTAGGAGGCAGTTGTGATGCAGTTTGGGGCTTTCAGAGAGATGGTTGGGGGGGTGGGATTCAAGATAATGGTATACAATAGCCTGTATAGTTCGAGGCTTCTAGTAAGCGCTTGACAAGTGATAGCTATCAGCATAATTCTTACTGATAAGCTTTGATCTTTTGTGAGGTCGAAAGGAGCTCCATGTGACTCTAGCTGAGGGTCTTGGGTTTTTATGTCAAGTCTTTCAGTGACCAATTGTGTACCCCCACCATATCAGACCACTTGACATCACTGGTCTGTAAATCAGAGAGGTGGGTTAGGGATCTTGTTTAGCTCTAAAATTCTCCTTTGTGAAAGACTGATTTGGGTTATAGAAAAATATAGAGTGGGAAGAATCTTTGTATACTGTAAAGAAAATTAATGATCTTAGTTTTGGTGTTAGACACATTTGGGTTTGAATTTCAAGTCCTGGCTCACCAGCTGTGCACACTTGGAGAAATTGCTAAGCCTTGTCTCCTCGTGTAAAGAATGGCAATAATTTGTAATAATACCTGTTCTCTAGTTTAAGGATAGTGCAGAAATGCATTTGATTTTTCTTCAATAACATTTTACTTTGATTGGTGTCTTCCAGCTCCAAAATTTGATATGTAGAATATTTATTTATTCCATCTTTTATGATAAATTCCAGCTAGGAAAGTTATTGTAAGTCACAAGGGTGTAGTTACAAATATATAGTTACATAAGGCGAACTTTGTCCCAGCTGCATTGTGTCTACAACATGCTGCCCTTTGAGATCACGTGGTACAGAGAGTTCACGTGGACCATTGCGTAACCGGATATGAGCACTTGTTAGCTACCTTACTAGTGGCTTAATGGTGGATTGGGTTGGAATTTACCGTATAAAACTGGGCCAGCAAAAAAGAGGTGTACAAATTACAAAAAAATCTTGGTCAGGCATTTGGAAATAAGTTGTGGACTTGGGATCTACTAAAATTCCCATGACCGAGCCACGTATCACTTAAAGATCATTGCGAAGATCAAAAGAAATAATGTATGTGTGAGCCCTTGAGCATAGTATTTTCCGTATACATTGGCTACTGCTGTTTTATTTTCATCTTTTAGAAATGTTTTTCCTCTTGATTTACCAGGCCACATTTAGTCAAGGGCAAAACCAGTGCAACACCCAAAGTCATTCTTGCTCGAGGGCTGTGCTGGAACCGCGTATCAGAAAAAACTGAAACCTGCAACTGGAATTCATTCTTTCTGATCTAGCTTTAGTTCCTGAAATCATTTTTCCTGAGAAATTTTTTTTAATATTCATTCATTCATTCAGCAAGTATGCAGTACTCATTAAGGGCTAAGTACTAAGGGAAAGAGCAGTGACCACAGAGAGGTAGCATACTTTAATTAGTAAAGAGCCAGTTCATTTAGATTTCATTTCATGAGAACTTAGTAAGTTGCAAAATAAAGTTAATTGAAAGTGTAAAATCAAATAAGGGACACTAGTATACCAATGCCTTTTGGGTCGAAACTAGATGGTAAAGAAACTTGTTTCACTTTTTTTAATTTGGCATTTCTGAAACTTTTTTTGACCGGTTCTACCCTTTCCTCCTCACTCTTTGGGTGATTATTATACTCTTTCAGAAATAATAGTCTAAAGTAGGTTTATTTAACTCTTTCAGAAATAATAAATAGATAAATAAATAGATAAAGTAGGTTTATTTAACTCTTTCAGAAATAATAGTCTAAAGTAGGTTTATTTAACTGGAAGTGAACGATATTAGGTTACCTCTGTGATATTTGTAGGACAGAAACAGTTGCCTGTCGACCATAGCCTATGGTTCGTCCCATAGTAATTGCGTGACTCCATCCTGGTTTGCCAAGGACAGTTCTGGTCGACGCCTGTTGCTCCAGTGTGGTGATTAATAGTCAGTTCTTCAAGGCTCAGAGGTGCCCTGGTTTGGATGGTAAATGAGGCGGTCCCTCGGAGGGATCCCTCGCTTCGGGGTCTCCTGTGTACCAGGCAGCGTCCTCCCCAGTTACGTGTCTAGTAATTCACTCGCCTCTCATAACACCCCTGTGAGGTTGGTACTGTTTTGTCCTTTTCTTGTTTTAGCATGAGAGTAAACTGAGACCCAGGGACGTTCAGTCTTATGACACACACCCGGAGGGGTGCTCCTAACGCCAGGCCTGCAGGTGCAGCCGCGCATGCTCAGCGAGCGCCGCAGGGACGACCGGCCGCAGCCCGGGGGATGGTGACCTTGAGCAGCTCGGAAGGGGAGTCCAAACTTGGAATGATGGAGAGCATGAGCCAAGAGGGATGCGTTTTAGGTCACCTCAAGTAGAATTTGGTGGATTTGGTTTTGTTTTTTCCTCCAGGAATTGCCCCCCATCCTCTTTCAGCTGCGAAATGGTCTCCTTTTCACTTTGAGTGTCCGGCAGTCCTAGCTTCCCCTTGTAACTTAACAGAAGCGTGTTAATTCAAAGCAATTCATTTATGTGTATTTTGTTTTTAAGTTTAGGGACATCTTTTTCCTTTAGGAACAGAAATCAGACTTTTGGAAAAGCCCTTTTAAACCTATCCCAACTTATTAATGACAGGCTCTTCAGAGATGGGAAAGTTAATTTTAGGAAACGTATGGGGCTTTTTTACTACCCTATCTCCAGACCTCAGTGTTGATGTTTGAATTCCCCCTCATTTCACGTGGACTCCGACTTACCTGGGCCCTCCCCCACACCACCTGGAAGTTGAAGAATGCTGAAGTGTATTATTACTTCCTTGACTGGTAATTTCTAAAACTCAATAAACTTAATAAGTCTACAACCGTCGTCAACAGTGTGATTTTTATAACCAGACCTTTAAGGTGAATGTGTAATTCTCAGAATTCTGAATGTGAGTGTTCAGGTTAACTGAACCAAACCAAACCACGAGCCAGGTGGTATATATGCGCTCAGTGAGATTCGGCGAACATTAATTGAGGTTCTTCTATGGTTGACTTTTCCGCTTTGTACTTAGGGATAAAAAGATGAGGAAACCCATTTCCTCTCTCTTCTGCTCCCTTCCTTCCTCCCTCCTCCGCCCCTCGGTCCTTTCTTTTCAGCCTCCTTCAAACCTTTACTGTGTGTCTGCTCTGTGCTGGTGAACATGGACTCAGGCATATCAAGAAGAGTGAGCAATGCCTGCCTTTGAGTAGCTTGTGCCTCAGGGAGCCAGACCAGCCCCTGAGTCAGCTCAGCAGCGTGGTTAAATGTTGCAGCCAGGTTCACAGCCGGACCTGTCTGCGTCCTTTAAGGACGGTAGTCATGTGGAAGGAGAAGGTCTGGGGGGTGGCGAGACCCATGGTGAGTAGCCAAGGAGCTCCTGGTGACTGCCGGGGAGAGCCGCTGCTGTGGTAAGAGGTTGGCGGCCATGCTTAGTTAGCTTGCGTCGAGGGTTGAGGAGTCAACGGGAAATGAGAAAGCACTTTTCCAAGAAGCTCGATGGGGTAAAGGGGGAATAGATAAGATTGTAGGTTGAGTGTGTAGTAAGATCAAGTGAGTATTTTTTATAACGAGCGGTACCTACATTTGGTGTCTAGGAGGGAGCTATAGAAATGGCAAGGTGAGATTTAAAGACAGGAGAAGGAAGATAATAGAACCGAATCCTGTAGGAAATTACATACTCTCAAGAACATAAATGGAAAACAGGTTTTTGGTGTTTTGTTTCTTTTCCCCCTAACTCAACATTTGAATTACATGATAAAATACATCATTAAACATGTTTATGATGTGGAAGCTCTTCTAGTAAGGCATATGTGCTAACCTTTAAAAGAATTATAATAAAGGAACGTTATTGCCATGCTGTCAGGAATTCCTACTGGGAAATAATGAGAAACTCCTCCTTTCATCCCACCTTCCCATTGCTCATTCCTCTAATCAAAAGCAGATGGGTCTTTGCTGAGAAGAGAATATCTGTTTTAAGGGTCAAATGTGTCAAATTGTTTTGACTAGCTGGAAGGAGGGGTGCTAATTGGGTCATATATAGCAAATTTTCTGTTTTTATAAATCAGTGTTTGAGGATTCAGGGATCTCATTTGATAGGTTCTAGGTGGGACCCAGAAACCATTTAATTCATTTATTTACCAAATGTTTATTGAATGCTTTCCTACCATATTCCTTAAAAAAAAAAAAAAAGATTTTATTTATTTATTTGACAGACAGAGATCACAAGTAGGCAGAGAGGCAGGCAGAGAGAGAGGAAGGGAAGCAGGCTCCCCACTGAGCAGAGAGCCCAACGCAGAGCTCAATTCCAGGACCCTGGGATTATGACCCGAGCCAAAGGCAGAGGCTTAACCCACTGAGCCACCCGGGCACCTCTTTCCTACCATATTCTTATTACCGTTATACATTAGTGAGGTTAGAAGGTGGCCCAGGTGCCTACTCTCTAACTGGAGGACAGAGATAAACAATTAAGTGGGATGGTTTCATATAATAATAAGTGCTACAGAGAAAGTAAACTCTAGTATGTACTAGAGAGTAACCTTCTTCAGGGAGAAAGATAACTTTGCGTTGGGTGATCTTGGAAGGAGTTTTTGAAGAGATAGCTTTTATCAACCTTGCTTTAAAAACAGTTCTTTTTAATCACGGTAACATATCTGTAATAAAATATACATCAGAAAATGCACCATTTTAACCACTTCTAAGCATAGAGTTTGGGGATATTAATCTCTTCCCAGTGTTGTGCAGCCACCCAGCCCCATAACTTTTTTCATCTTGTGAAACAGAAAATCTGTAGCCCTTTAAAAAGATCTTTCTCGGGACGCCTGGGTGGCTCAGTTGGTTAAGCGGCTGCCTTCGGCTCAGGTCATGATCCCGGCGTCCTGGGATCGAGTCCCACATCGGGCTCCTTGCTTGGCAGGGAGCCTGCTTCTCCCTCTGCCTCTGCCTGCCACTCTGTCTGCCTGTGCTTGTTCTCGTTTCTCTCTCTATGACAAATAAATAAAATAAAATCTTTAAAAAAAAAAAAAAGATCTTTCTCTGTCCCCCTCTGAGATTACAACAGGAGATGGAAATTGCTAAACTTTTTTTTTTTTTGAAATAAGGCAGCAGATGGATAGGTGGCCTTCAGATTCCACAGGGAGGAAAGGTCTGTAAAGTGCCTAATACTTGCATCAAGTCCAAAATTGTATCCTGAAGCTCCCAAGAGGCCCCCAAGAGGCCCGGCTTTGGGAGGCACCAGACATTAAGGAAGGCAGGGGTCAGAAGTGGAGCCGGAAACAGGGCTTGGTCAGAAAATGTGTAAACTTACAGGTGGAATCCTTGACTTGTCTCTTATACTCCGTGTAGATAGGTGACTGTCCACCAGCAACTTCTGGCCTCGGGAGACCAAGATTTATCCCCCCCCCCTTTTTTTTCTTAAGATTTATTTATTTATTTGGGAGAGAGAGAGCCTGCCCATGTGTGTGAGGCTGGGGCAGAGGTAGAGAATCTTCAAGCAGACTCCTAGCTGAGCGCAGAGCCCAGGAGGGGCTCAGTCTCACCACCCGTGAGCTCATGCGTGACCTGAGCCCAAACCAAGAGTCAGAGGCTTGACCGACTGAGCCACCCAGGTGCCCCCAAGATTTCTTCTTTACAAAGTTAAAATTAGAAAACAGAAAACTGAAGAAGTGCCTGTGCTCTGAACCAGGGGACTGGGTGGCTGATTGCTTCAAAACCGGAGGATCTAGGGAAGTCTGCACCTGAACTGTGGAACTCTTAGCCTGTTTGCTCTGCTCTCCTTCACTGGATTTGGCTTCCGGTGAAGCCTGCCCAACCTACTTACCCCCCTCCCCCTGCAGGAGGCTGAATTGTCTTCGGTCACTGCACAGGCTCACTCCTGGAGCGCCCTGCAGTGAATTCTACCAGTGACAAGCCCCATTGCCCCACACAGACTTTTCTGTTTCTTTCAGAGCCTTGTTTGTAAATATGACTTAACAGTCCAAGACCAGTGGACATTTGGGGAAAGCCTCCATGAACAAAAAGAGGTCAGAAGAAGCAAATGGAAACAGAGGTGTATTGGGAGAAAACAGACACTGTAGGGACCAAGAGAGACCCTAAAAAATTCCATCCCTCGAATAGTAGTATCGGAGAAAATACATTCTTCTCTTCCAATCTGATGGCGAAAACAGAAGCATATTTCTGTGAGGGGAAAGAACTGGAGGGGAGACAAGGGGCAGACAGAAGGTAGCAGCTACGTATGGGAAACGGAGAACCTGCCCGTGAGAGGGGGCTGACTTAGCAGAGCCCAGAAGCTGGAAACAGGAGTCCGAGGATGTGGGTGGCAGTTGCGCAACCCCGTATCGGTCTTCCTTTCATTCTGATGGGCTTTGCTCTGTTTGGACCACTGGTTCTTATTTTTTGAGAGTGTGTGCCCTTTCCCACTTGAAGCTGTGAATGAACTATCCACCCGTGGAGAAACCGGAATTTTTAAACGTAGCTCATTTTCTTAATGGCATTCTGAAGTGATCATGCCTTATTTCATCCGTGTCCTTGTTGCTTGTGAGCCGGCATTTCACAGAAGTGGGTGGCTGTGATGATGGGCTTAAACCATGCCGACGAGAAAATAGAACCAGTGTCTGACCTACGAGTGTGTCCTACCTTTTGTTTGTTAAGTAGTTGTTTAAGACTTGGTACTTCCTTTTAGAAAACTGTAAAAAAAAAAAGATCATTGGATTCCCATACTAAACTTGAATAAGACTTTCCGTCCGCACTTAAATGGGCACTGGTGGGTTCTCCGGGGGACCTCACTGTTTCAGGTCATATCGTCCTTTGAAGAAACACTTTTTTGTGGTAAAGTGACTTTGGATTTGGAGTCAGACAGACTTGAATTCAAACCATGCCTCTGCCGGTTTTCTGCTATGTATGTGTAACCTTGGGTAAATTATTTAATGTTTCTGAGTCTCGGTAGAACATGATGAATAATGTCTAACTCGGTGGGTAGCTGTGATGATTAAGTGAAATGAAAGTAGATAAAGCCCTCAGCCCGGCTCCTGGACGCTGTGGGGTCAATAAATGGTAAGTTTCCTTCATTTCACTTTTCTGTACCATGTGATAAGAGGGAACATTATTTTTCTAGGACTTAAGGGAAATGCATATCAGTTGTGTAACATTTTCGAAATGGGATTCTTGTATTTTAAAATTTTGCCTTATTTATTTGCAACACATGTGTTCCTTGTTGTTTGAAAGATTTGTGCTTGTAATGCTGTGCAAAGAGCCTGGGAACAGGGCTTGGGAGACTCAGGGTCTGGTTAGCCTCCATTTCTACCACTAACTAGATGAGTGATGTCATTCTATGTGGCACTTCTCCACTTTGGGTCTCCTTCCTGATCTGCAAAGTGAAAGTGTTCTGTTGCAAGTTGATTTCTGAAAGTTGGCGTCTGCTCTAAAGTGATCCTGAGCTGAGACCCAGGGAACTGGGTCTCCCTTTTGCAACCTGGGTTTTCTGGGGTGTTGAGGCTTGGGATACATTTATTATTATAAAACTCAGTTGATGTGTTTGGAGGACTTGAGGCGATTGAACTAATGGCTTATGTTTGGCTTTTTCATTGGAAAATAGTTTAGCTGTGAACCCTAGTTTTGAGTGGAAATACACCAAGAGATGGCCAGCGCTTTCCTTCCTACAGAGTTGAGTGTTCTTTGGTGCTGCTCACATGAAGTTATCACCAGTATTTTCAGAGTCCTGTGGGTTTTACCATTGCTCTTATAAAGTTTTTATTCTCAACAGTTAAGGATATGCTTATTCCTAGAGCAATTGGGGAGTGTGTGTGTTTGAAATTATTTTTAATGTTTGTTAAATCTCAGCTCAGTTTTACTACCAAAGGAATCCTTCTCTGACCTCTGGGCTAGATCATGTTGTGCGTTTATACTTTTTTTTCCCTTTTCTTTGTTTGGATTGTATACATGTCTGCTTTCATAATAACTTTCTTCCCAGCTGGATTGGAAGCTCTCGGAGGGCACATCCGAGGGTGACCACATCTGTTTTGCTGACCTCCATCTATAATGTTCTGGCACGTAACCTACACAGGACGTACTTTTTTGAATCAAAGAATAAAGTAAAATTGTTGCAAATATTAAGCGAGTAGAAAATATAATGGTAATTAAGAGCTCAAAGTACTGATTAGAATTAGTGACTGTAGCCTTTGCTGTTAACCAAACAGTGAATTTTAAAGGAAAAGAAAGAATAATGAAGGTGGTTGTATAAATGACCCTTATTGTTGTTTGTGCGAGAACGGTGAACATTCCCAAGTACAGGAAGCAACTTTTAAAAAACTGCTGGCAGACCAGCGAAGTCCGACTGTCCTTGACCCTTAGATCAAATGTCTTGGAGCCTTAACTCTTCTTCAAGTTTGGAATAAACATTTTGACACAATGAAAGATTTATTTCATATAATTTTTGGTCCTCACAAACAAAGAGTTTAACTGAAGTTGCTGAAACGGAAAACAAACACATTTTGAATTTTACTGGTTCCATTTGAAAAAAGTTTGTTTCCTTTCAAGTGCATAACACGTTCAAATGAGCTCAGCTGCATTAGCAGATAAACATGTTGATTCATTTGGCCCAGAGCTACTGAATGAAGCCTGGAGGGGCAGATTGTTCTGGTCCCCACCCACCCGCACAATGTTTTTCTTCCTCTCCGCCCTGGGGAGGGCCGGGGACTGGACTGAGTGGCACTCCCTTACCTGGATTGTCGGGGCTGGGGGGGTGTGGGGGGTAGTTGTTTCTCCATTTCCGGCTCCTTTCTCTTGCTTGCCTTCTTACGGCCTGTGCCACTGGTCCGGTGCTGGTAGGCCATGGCCGGACTGAGCCCAGTTCCCGAACGCTCTCGTTTGAGCAATGAATCTGTTGTGAGTCGGGTGTGATTCATTTTGAGGATGGACTTCCATTTGGGAAGCAGAGGGAAGCGGGCTGTTTGCCGTGGCGTTGGGATCACAGAGACACCCACATGGCTTTTATGGAGCATCTAAAGAACCTGTGTAAGACGCTGAGCTGAGCGGGGCACCTGGGTGGCTCAGTGGTTAAAGCCTCTGCCTTCGGCTCGGGTCATGATCTCAGGGTCCTGGGATCGAGCCCCGCATCGGGCTCTCTGCTCCGTGGGGAACCTGCTTCCCCCCACCCCTGCCTGCCTCTCTGCCTACTTGTGATCTCTGTCTGTCAAATATATAAAATCTTAAAAAAAAAAAAAAAAGACGCTGAGATGAGCTGTGGTGCTTGGAATAGTTATTTAGGAAATGACCAAAATATGTGGCTTTTACTGTCTTAGAAACCCTGTAAGTGTCCGTTGTGTCCTGTGTGTCTCTTAACCGTGTTTGGTGCCATTGGTAGGCGAAGATGAGTACATTCTCTCTGCCCTCCGGTGTCCCATTCCCCAAAGCGAATGTCAGGAGGAGGTGGGTGTTCCTCAGAAATAGATTTCTGCCACTGAGGAAGTTTTGGAAATACCTGGACTAAAGAAAATAAAAGGTTCCTTTAGTATAGGATAAGTATTATATCACACAACCCCAAAAAGTCCTTATGCAGGATAAGATTGCCCAAAATTGCTAGACGCAGTTTCATTTTCTCAGGAACCTTCTGCGGTGGGATCTGAGGGGCAGGGGGAGGGCCGGTGGCAGTGATTCGTGCAGGAGGAGGATGATGGTGAGTCACGGCACGCTCCGTGGGACACACTGGCCTGAAGTGGTGTTCTCTGCGGAGCCGTTGCTTCTGAGCGCTTTCAGCGATAGTTCGCTGCAGGGGTCTGGCTGTGCTTCCCCGACCCTTTTAGCTGGGCTGAGGAGCTGGGGTCTTTAGACTGAATAGGTAAGTTAGAAGTGGGGATTAGTGATTAACATGAAAAATGGTGCCTGGTTTCTCAAATTCAGCCTGTCTTGAAGCAGACTATCCATTTCTTCCAAAACAGTCAATCTCCCACCTTTTCTGTTGGTGCTGTTTTGCCCCCTTTTCTAGGCAGGCAGACATGAGACCAAGTCATTATTGACTCTTCCCTCTGTCTTACCCAACATTAGCCCCAGTGCTTCCAACCAAATATGGCCTGATTTTTCCTTAACATTCATCAGTGTTGTTTTCCCTTCCCCACTGCCACGGTTCACACGAAGTAAGTAATCAGTAAATATTTGTCAGATGATGGAATCTGGATGACTGTCATGTCCTCCGGTGACCGGCGACCGATGGGACTCAGGCCCTCCCTGCTCTTTCAGTCCTGAGCCACTGTCCATGGTGCACTCTGGGACTCATGCTGGGTTTCTGCTCTCCGCCCCCAGTGGCTCACTGTTGGTGGGACAGCGACCCAGACGACATCACGGGGGGTGGGGGGGCTCTTGTCTGGGCCCGGCCACCTTTTGCTCCCCACCCCCCCCCGGCCCTCACTACTTTTTGATAAATGCTCTTTCCCCTAATACTACTGCTCACCATTTGCCATGGAGTTCTTACTTTTCCAGTTTCACCTGGTGGCCTCTGTCACGTTTTCTTCTTCAAATGCTTTTTGGTGGGTGGGGGGTAGGGGGATATATTAATTACGTAATAGATCTTACCTATCAACAAAGCAGGTTGATACTTTAAAAGCTGATGCTTCCATGGTCTCTCCAGCTGCGAGTGCTGTTGTTTATCTGCACATACCATTTTTCTCTGGAAATCTTTTAAGTTTGTCCTACTCTTGGTGCTGTGTGTATGGATTGTGATAGATATTAATATACCGGTGCATTAACTCTAAAGGTTTAAGTTTCTTGAGGCAATATGGCATTGAGTTTGCTGAAACAGAAACCCTCAAATCTCCAGGGATTAATATCATTTGAATTTTGTGTCTTGCTCGGCTAAATCCAAAACAAGTAACACTGTTCCTGATTCTCGCTCCTGCTGTCTTGTGACTCCGCTGTCATCTGCAGAAGGTTCCACATGTGCTCTCCTGCACGAAGCCGGAGAGGGGAATGAGCACCGTACGATGCCCGGGGAAGGTTGTTGGTGGGCTGAGCCTGGAAGGAGCCTCTTCCTTTCTCCGTTCATTAGCTAGAACTCAGACAAGCGCGCCATGTGACTGCAAGGGAGACTTCTGGAAAGTATGTGGCTGGCAGGAAGAGATTTTCGTTAATACGAGGCAGTTTGTCAGCTTAGAAACCTGTGCTCTGAAGTCAGACAATCCAGGATTTTAATTAATTTTCTTTATTTGAGAAAGAGAAAGACAACAAGAGAAAAAGCATGAGCGGGGAGAGGGAGAAGCAGCCTGCCCTTGGTAAATATATGTTAAACATATTTACGTGGGGATCGTACTTAAAAATACCTTATTGCTAAAAAAAGGAAAAAAGAAAAAGAAATATAATGCTAACCATCCCTTGAGCTCTCAAGCAAGTTGTAATCACCCCTCACAGATCACAACAAATATAATAATGAAAAAGTTTGAAATGTTGCATAAACTGCCCAAATGTGATACAGATTCACAAAGTGAGCTCGTGCTATTGGAAAAATAGCACCAGCACACATGCTCTGTGCAAAACTGCCACAGGCCTTCTGTTTGTAAGGAATGCAGTATCTGCAGAGTGCAGTAAAAACAAGGTGTGCCTTTGTAGCGTGGTTCTAGGTTCTGGTGTAGATAGAGCTCTTGCTAATAACATCTCCCCAGCATGCTGTTAATGAGAACAGGAGGGATGACACAGGTAGCTCCTGAAACTAGCCCTGCTTAAAGTCATTTAACATGTATTTTAGAAGCACCTGTGCAACAAAGGTCCAGAAATGTTCCTAAGGATGGCAGTAATGGGTAAAATGTATTGAGTGGTTAATATATGCCAAGTACTTTGTCTGCATTATTACTTAAACCTCACAGATGGAGAGAAGTAACTTGTCCAAAATCACAGAGCTGATTAAGTGATGCAGCCAGAATTAAAATCCTGGATTGGGGGTGCCTGGGTGGCTCAGTCGGTTAAGCGTCTGTCCTGGGCTCAGGTCATGATCTCAGGGTCCTGGGATCAAGCCCCAGGTCAGGGTCCCTGCTCAACAGGGACTCAGCTTCTCCTTTCCTCCTCCCCCTGCTCGTGCTCTCTCTTTCAAATAAATAAAATCTTAAAAAAAAAAAATAGCAGAAGCGGGAAGAAAATGGAGCAGCAATGCCTTTAAATTCTGAAGACAAATGATATCCATACCAATCTCAGTAGTCTAAGTAAACTGTTAAGATTGAGAGTAAAATAAAGATACTTTCAGAGAGACAAATCCCTTCCACAAACCCTCAGGAAGCTGAGGAATGTACTCCACCTGAAGGAGGTAGTGTGTCAAGAAAGAGAAGGACCCAGGTGAGTGGGGAGAGGGGTTCAGGAGAGGGTCAAAGAGACGCCCAGGGTGGTGGCTACGCAGCGGGCCCAAGGTGACCCGTGTAGATTGGAGGAAGTCAGAAGGCAGGAGGATACTTCTTCAAGGAGGTGAAATTGATAGAAACCTGATGGGAATGAATCTATTCAAAGGGGATTTGTCAGACTAGAGAGTCTGACGTTAATGAGCGATAATTACATAGTAGTTATAGGAAAAACTATACAGAAAACTAAGTCAGAAGCCAGACAATTAGTAATTCCAAGTAAGACAAAATGTTACACAGGAAAAGAAAGGTAATTAGTGTTTACTATGTGGCTCAGTTCTGAATACCCTGCGATAATGGTAAAAGCCTCCAATATTGATCTAACAACCCAAGTATTGAGACCGTGGGAGTGGGCAGTGTGGAAACGGCAAGACTAGGACGCAGAGCTAAATCTTAAACGTCATCGTCAGGTGGTCCCTGGAGAATCCCCCACCCATTGACGAAGCCGTGATACAGACATGCCACATTGCTTAGAGATGTGGAGGGAAGTTCCAAAACAGCGAACTAGAGAAAGCTTGAGGGAAAAGAAGGTGTTCCGGAGCGGGGCGCGGAGACTAGATTTTCTTAACAAACCTTGTAGATGGAGTTGATTTTTAAAAAACTCTCTGGGTGTGCAACACTTAACATCTGAAACTCTAGATTTTGGAGAATCCATTAACTTCACTGGATTTTTTCCTAGATCAGAAGTTTTTCAAGTACTTCAGCTTCTTACTTAAATGTTTTCTCAAGTTGAAGTTTCTCTGGTGTCTGTTGGGTCTGAAACATACAAATCCATCTTGTCTTTGTCTTCATTATTTAGATTTTACTTGTGGGTGAGGTGCTGGCTGGGAGTTGGACCACATGGGCTGCTCTAGGACCGCTGTTTCCCAGATCCGTCTTCCTGCGGCGGTTCTGCTCAGTCTCCCACGCATAAATTGGCTATTCCATCTGCGTTAGACTCTTCTGTGTGTTGCATTAAGTGGTTTCCTCACTCAGTTGTTACCTAGACTCATTCCCCCTTTATGGGGCCTTCCCTGATTTCCTATTTCTTCGTAGCATTTCAGTAGCAGGAATGCTTGTGTGGGGAGAAGCTCTGTGCTCCTCTCTGACCTCTTTCCCCAAACTCGGATGGATGGATGGAAGGTAGAGCAGGAGGCCTGGGTAGGTAGCACCGGAAGAGGAATGTATCACTCTGCAGCATTTCCGGTCCAGCAGCTTCTCATCATTTTGCCATCTCCCTCCCAAGTGCTTTCTGCAACTTCCGGGCTCATGATTGACTGGTTGACTATTATTTGCTTCTTGCATACTTAGCTCTTCTATCCAGAGTTCTTAATTGTTGTAAAAAACTAAGTTACTGGTTACGTTTTGCTAATATAAGTAGGCAAGGGGTTTATTAGCACTATTGTAGGTCTCCCTGAACCAGTGGGGAGGTCAAGATGGGAACTTGGGATGGGGCCACACAGCTGGGAGCAGTGCCTCATGCTAAAACAGCTGTGGAAGGACATTCGGTAAATGACTTGCCTGCTTTTGCAGGTTGCGGTTCTTTATCACGTTAATATAGCTCTTACACTCTTGAATGATAAACTTGTAAGTTGAGAAATGGCTCCAAGTACAGGTCATAGTGAGGGAAGAGGTGAGGTGACTGGATTTGTAGCTCCTCGGATTTTGTTTATTTTTACTTTTTAAAGATTTTATTTATTTATTTGAGAGAGCGCGCACACACACAGGGAGGGGGAATGGCAGAAGACTCCGCACTGAGCAAAGAGCCCAGTGTGGGGCTTGATCCCGAGACCCTGGGATCATGACCTGTGGCGAAGGCAGATGCTTAACTGACTGAGCCCCCCAGGTGCTCCAGTACTTGGAATTTTAAATCCAGAGATGGGAGAAAGAGGTAACACAAATTTTCAGCATGTGAAAGCATACTTTTGGACTATTTTTTACCGAAAACTCCTTTTTGAGGAGGGTTACAAGGGTAGCCTTAGGTCAGTGCATTTCTTGGTGTGTTCTGGTTAAAATGGAACTTAGATCCCTTGATCAGAACCCTCCCCTGGTATCTTGTCTCATGTAGAAGAAAAAATCGAAACTGCTTTTGATAGTCTTTAGGACTCAGGATGACGTGGACAGAGGTGGGTTTACCACAGAGCTAACTAATGTTTACAGCCTTGTGCTTGTGCAGGCTCTTTCCTGCGCTGGACCGAAATCGGTAGAGGCCACTATGGTTTCCCACTGTGACTTTCTTCCTGTCACACTCCCCATCCTTTCAGGCTATGCTGGAGTGGACACCGGCTGTTTAGGACCCCCCAAGGAACGGGGCGTGGGATACACTGATGTGATTTGCAGTCACTTTTGTGGATAGTTTATGGGTTGCAAGCTGACCCAGTGTAGGAACACCTCCTGGCCGGCCGACCATACATACGACCTTGTCCTGTGCTGCCCAGCCCACGCTGGAAGGATTGTGGGTGGTGGAGGAGAAGCCAAGATGGACTGTTTGCAAGTTTATTGAATATTCTTCTAATCATCTAACTCCAGTGAAAGAAACATAAAAGAGGTTTTCACCAATTCAATAATTTGACATATTTACATGGCATCACCACCAGTTGGGAAGTGGAAAGAAACCTTTCCCAACAATCAGTAATAAAAAACAAAGTTTTTTACCCTTTATTTCACATGAAAGACTACACTGTTGTCTCTAAAGTTAATATAAAAGTGTGCCAGGGAGTTAATTATTAAAAATAATCATGTTGTTATTTAAGATGTTTTGATGTGGTTGACAACTCTTGAAGATTTATAATTTGCTGTGGTTTCCTTTCTCATTCCAAAGAAATACTCAATTAGAACCCAATTTCATTTCATCATCGTGTGTTTCTTTTCTTAAGAAAGCCCTCCCCACCCCAACCCCCCCATCTGCATAAGCTTCGAGCTCCATTGAAACCTGGGTTCACTCCTGGGTTTCCTCTTGTCAGCCACTTTCCACGTCCTGTGCGCGCGTCCTCACCCGCTGGAGTCCAGGCTGCTGCTCGTTTTGTCCCTCAGGTGGATTAGCTTTGTTCCCGCCGCGGACCTTCCGCCCCTGCCCAGCACACTCTTGACTTGGCATCTCAAAGAGCTTTCTGTTCACTTCTCAGGACAGCTGTCTTCTCGGTCTCTGACCGCCCAGTCTGCAATACAGTATCCCTTTTTCCTCCCTCATCTCTGGCACATCACCTGCTTGATCTTCGTAACGTTGGCCAACATGGGACCGTCCCTCCCTTCCTGGACAGAAGCGCAGCGTCTGAGACCTCTTTGTTCACTGCTGTGTTGCCAGAGCCTCAGAGAGGGCCTGGACCTTACCGTTAAGCACTCGGTGGGTATTGGCTGAAGGAAGAGTCACAACTAAGCTTGCCCTCATTCATTTTTCCGTGTGTTTGCGAGTTCCTTTTCTAGTTTTGGTCACTTTTTTTTGCATGTTATTAGACAGATTCGGGACTTGTGCATCCCTCCCTCACACCGCGGCCTCTCCTCTTGCCCTCCGTAACCCAGAGGTGCGCCGAGTCCAGTGTTCAGCATTCTCATCCGTTTGTATCCCGAGTTTCCTCTTCCCTGTACGTGCCCATTAAACCATATATGTGTTTAACAGTAGAACTCGTATGTCTTCAAGCTTTACATAGATGGTACCATATTGCACATTGTCTTCACCTTTTTTAAAGCATTATGTTTTAAGAAGTATTGATACTGATACACTGAGTCCTGATTTCTCCATTTGCATTGCTGTGCGGCGCTGCATGAATAAGACACACTTCACCGAACTTTTCTATTGGAGAGCTTTTAAGTGCTTGCTAGTTTTTTTTTTTTTTTTTCCCTCTCCCAAACCATGGTGTGCTGAGTGTTTTGGAATGTGTGTGTGAGATTACTTTCTAGGATATATTACTGCAAGTAGAAAGGCCCGGGTCCTTGGGGAGGATCATCCTTCCTGTCAACTGGATCGTGGGGTACTGTTTCCTGAGGTACTTGTCACCAGTTGGCTCCACCAGCAGTTCGAGAGAGCTGCCCTCCCCTTGCCGTCGCTTTGTTCAGTCAGACGTGACATTTGCCATTCTGACATGGGACAGTGGTGTTGCGTGTTTAAAATTTGCATTTTTCCAGTTACTGGTAGGGTTTCAGTTTTTTTGTGTGTGTTTGTTGCTATTTAATTTCTTTTGTAAATTGCTTTTTCTGTCCTTTGTCCCCACTCAGAATTTTTTTGTTCTGGATGATTTGTCCTTTTCCTGTTGATTGGTAGGAATTCTTCAGGTATCTGTCGGAATGATTTATCTGAGTCACGAGTATCTTCTTTCAGTTTGTGCCTCATCCTCTTTGCTGCATTTGTACTAACTTTTGGTGTCATGCCAGACTTTTTAATTTTGATACAGGTACATGTATCAGTCTTTTCCTGTACAGTTCAGGCTTCCGGTATCATCAAGAGCCTCTTTGCCTACGTGAGGTTATAACGGAAGTCTGTGTATTAGTGATCTATTACCGCTAACAGATTACCATCCAAACCTACTTTAAAACAAGCAATAAACATTTATCACCTACCCCCTGTCCCTGGGAGCAGGGCGGCTGGGTGGTTCTCGCCCCTCGTTGTCGGTTTGCAGGTGAGATGTCACTTAGCTGCCATTGTCGAAAGGTTTGACTGGAGCTGGAGGACCTGCTTTTAAAGATCGTCCACTCACACGGCAGGTCGTGGGTGCGGGCCATCGTGGACGACCCAGAGTGAATGTCCTCAGAGGGGAGAGGCTGGCTTCCCCTGAGTGAGTGAGGCAGGCGGCAGAGTGAGGCGGAAGCTTGGTGACTTCTAGGAGCTAGTGTTTCAAGTTACAGCCCTGCTCGCTGGGGAGGAGGTGGCACAGGGTCGCCAGTACCGGGACACGCAGGTTGCTTCAGGCCGACCCGGAGGCCGGCTTCCACAGTGCCTTCCATTCGCCCTCTTACCAGATACCTAAAAGTTCTTTCACATTTAGGTCTTCTCTGCCCTGCTTTCAGGATTTTATATTGTGTGTGCGCATGATGCTGGGAAGGGGTCTAGCCTCAGTGTTCTTCTGAAGGTGTCATTTGTCCCAGTCCCATTTATGGAATCATCTGTCGTCATTGGTCTGTTTATACATAGGTTTGTGTCTGGACTCTCTGTTCTTCTCCTTTGGCTTCTTGTTCTCGGCCAGTACCACTTTACAACAAGTACTGATCCCTCTAAACCAAGTCTCAAACTCCCTTTGTTCTTCGTGGTTGGCTTAGTTCTTCTTGTCTCCCAAGGGCCATTAAGAGAGAACTTGTTAGATAACTCTGAGTTTTAGGATCAGTTTTCTAGGCTCCATGCAAAGTCCTGATCAGATTTTTCTCATTTTAAGGAATATAAAGATACATTTTTTTTCCCCATTAAAAAGGAAAATAGTGCTTCATAAAGATTTGTGAAATTTAGGTAAAAGAAACGTAAAAAAAGAAAAGCCCATAACCCCATCACTGAAATATCACCATTATTGTGATTAGGAATATTCACTGGAAAGTCTCAAAGATTTTATTATGTAAAAATTAAAGCTGCTCTATAACAAAGGGCACGATGTATTGGGAAAAAATAACATTAACATTTTTCTTTCCTTTCCTTTCCTTTTTTTAAAAAGTAGACTCCACGCCCAGCATGGAGCCTACCGTGGTGCTCAAACTCACGACACTGAGATCAAGAGCTGGACACTTAACCGACTGAGCCGCCCAGGCGCCCCTAGTATTCTCACTGTACAGTGTGCCTCCATAAATTATGGAGAGAAAGATAAGTGACCTGATAGAAAAACGGGCAAGAACATGAGCAGACATTTGACAGAGGGGGGTGTACAAAGAAGGGCACATCCCCATTCCTCACATGGTGGCATTTTTCTATTTTGTTTTCTCTTTTCTTTTTCTCCCCTCCTCCTTTTCTTTCTGTCCCCTGCTTTGTCCTTCTTTGTATGTGATACTTTAAATATATTTATAGAGCTTAAAATATATTTAGATATTTAAATATATTTATGTTCAAATATATAGATTTTTTCCTGAAACATTTAAAAGTAAATTTGAGATGTAGAGCCTCTTGTGCCCCTATACACTTCGGTCTGTGTTTCCTAAAACGAGGACATTGTGTCCCATTACGTGTAGTTATCAAAATCAGGAAATCTTGTGGGGAGATGCTTCGTGATGGTATAATGTCTGATTACTCCTCAGACTTGGACCCACCAGTTTTAACAGCTATTTATGGTTCTTGTTTGAATCAGTTATTAAGGATTCATGGTGATTTTCTAATTTTCTTGTTCCTTTTTCATTTTAACTAACTTTTTACTAGAAAAGAGGAAATTTGATTTTCCTTCATGAATTCTATTTTATTTATGGACAGTAATCTTTTAATATCATTATTAATTTACTTTTTTAAAAAACAATTTTATTTATTTATTTGACAGAGAGAGAGGAGGAAGCAGGCTCGCCGCTGAGCAGGGAGCCCAATGCGGGACTCGATCCCAGGACCCTGAGATCATGACCTGAGCTGAAGGCAGAGGCTAAACCCACTGAGTCACCCAGGCACCCTAATTTACTTTTTAAAAATTTATTTTCTTTAAAATATTTATATTTTTGTTTGTTTATTTATTTATTTATTTGTAAAGATTTATTTGTCAGAGTGAGAGAGAATGCAAGCCCGGGGAGTGGCAAGTAGAGGGAGAAGTGGGCTCCCCGCTGATGCGGGGCTCAGTCCCGGCACCCTGACATCATGATCTGAGCTGAAGGCTGATGCTTAACTAAACATCCATCCCTAAAATACTTATTTTTAAAATCCCATTATAGGGGCGTCTGGGATTGAGCCCCGCATCGGGCTCTCTGCTCCGTGAGGAGCCTGCTTTCCCCCTCCCTCTCTACCTGCCTCTCTGCCTACTTGTGATCTGTCAAATAAATAAATAAAATCTTTTAAAAAAATAAAATAAAATCCCATTATAATTAATAATTATAATATCAGGTGTACAACGTAGTGATTCAACAATTGTCTGCCTTACTCAGTGCTCCTCTTGGGAAGTGGACCGATTTCACCCATCTTCCCACCTCCTCTCTGGCAACCACTAGCTTGTTGTTCATATTTAACAATCTGGTTTTTTTGATGTCTCCCTTTTTTTCTTTGTTTTACTTCTTAAATTCCAGGTGTGAGTGAAATTATGTGGTATTTGTTTTTTCTCTGACTTCACTTAACATTATACTCTCTAGATCCCTCTGTGTTGTTGCAAATGGCAAGCTCTCATTCTTTTTTGTGGCTGAGTAATATTCTGTCGTATATGCACACCACATCCTGATCTCTTTGTGTATCTGTGGACACTTGGGTTGCTTTCATATTTTGGCAATGGTAGATAATATTACAGTAAACATAACAGTGCATATATCTTCTTGAATTAGTATTTTTGTTTACTTTGGATAAGTACCCAGTAGTGGAATTACGGGATCAATATACTAGTTCTATTTTTTATTTCCCAAGGAATTTGCATACTGTTTTCCACAGTGGCTGCCAATTTATGTTCCCACCAACTGTGCACTAGGGTTCCTTTTTCTCCACATCCTCGTTAATCCTCTTGTATTTTTTGTTTATGACTTTAGCCATTCTGACAGGTGTGAGATGGTGTTCTCATTACTAATTAATTGATTAATTTCTTTGTTAGAGAGAGGTAGAGAAGGGGCAGAGGAAGAGGGAGAGAATACCAAGCAGTCTTCATGCCCAGTGCGGAGCCCAATGTGGGGCTCAAACTCACAACCCTGAGATCATGACCTCAACTGAAATCAAGAGTCAGATGCTTAACCGACTGACCCACCCAGGCGCCCCTCATTATTAATTTTTAAATGCTCAGATTACCCTAGAAATCCCATGTCCCATGTCCCATAGAAATCCCATGTCCCATGTCCCATGGAAGCCCCTTTAAGTTAGCTCCTATATTGTTTTGACATGTTCCCATCAATTTGTGAAGACTTTCTGACATTCTAACGCAGTAAGATACTCCAGGCTTATCTTGTCCTTTCCCTTTCCCAGCTTTAGAATCAGCCATTTCTCCACAGAGTTCTGGTTCCTTCTACTGGGTAACAGTATTATCTTTTATTTTAAATTCTTTTATTTTTAATTACCTTTATTCTTTATTACTGTATTTTTTTATGGTATCTTGAGCCATTGTATTTTTGCATGAGTACCAGGCTGTTTTAATTATTTAAATTTTATATTTTAGTTAATTATTATTTTAGTAGATCTCTTTGCTATATATTTGACACTGATGAGCAGTCAGTGCTTGCTTGACTTCTCGAAACGCATAGTTCCTCTTTTGTTAACTTCTTTGATGGCTTATTTCATTCTTCTTCTGGATTATTCTTCCTTGATTAGGTTTTTAAAGGGTTGAGTTTTCTAAGCTTCTGTCCTTTCTCTGGGATCTAGGTACTGTCATTGCTCAGTCTGCATGGGTTCCATCCCTCAGGGACAATTTGATAATATATATCGGAATTAGAAATGTGTGTTCCTACTTCTGGGAACGTGTCTTGCAGATATGTTTGCATGTTTCATAATGCAGGTATGGGATTATGCATGCAGATGTTGTATGTAATAGTAAAAGATTTGGAGATTATCCACACTAACCTGAAAAGCTTATTAGCTTTTTCTCCCCATATCTGCATGAAGCTAGATTTTCTTTACATGTGTGAACCAAAATAACCTAGTGCAGCAGAGTGGCAAAAAGCCCAAATGTCTATTAATAGCGGATTGCTTGAGTAAATTTTGATACAGCAATGCAACAGGGATTATACGTGTGACAGTAGTAGGAAGAATAGTATTTATATGGAAAATTATGGAAAAGTTACTGCAATTAAAGAGGAAAAGAGCCAAGTGCAGAACATATTATGTATTACTTTCTGTGCAAAGGAAAGGAAACAAGATTATGCAGTTGTGTTTGCTTAAATTGGCGTAAAGGAAGTCTGGAAGGAAAAATAAACTAACGCTTTACCTCCGAAAGCAGGGTATGAACTAAGCAGATGACAGACAGGGGTGTAATAGACCTTTTTAATCTGTTGGGTTTGTGATGGGGGCATCTGGGGGGCCCAGTGGGTTGAGGGTCTGACTCTTGGTTTCAGCTCAGGTAACCATCCTCAGGGTGGTGGGATCAAGCCCCGCATCGGGCTCCGCCTTTAGCGGGGGAGTCTGCTTGTGGGTCCTTTCTCCCCCTCTGCTCCTCACCTCTGCTTATGCTCTTTCTTTCTCTCTGTTTCAAATAAATAAATATTAAAATAAGTCTGTTTGATTTGTGACACGTGAAGATACTGCCTCTCTAATTCCTCCTTAAAATGTTCCTGCTGTAGCTTAAAGCTCGTGTTAACGCAGCGCGGACTGAGGCTTTGTGCTCTGAGCTGCTGGCCCACCGCGCAGTGTTCGTTAACACACCGTCTCAAGCCCTTCGTCTCTTTAGGTATTTACTTTGCCATTTCTGGCTCCGTGTTTCACATTCTAGCAACACTGAATTTCTTCTGGCCCTTCTCACACACGGCGCTCTTTCCTTTCTGTGCCTGTTTTACTTCTGTCTTCTTCATAGTCACCTTTGAGGATTCCTTTTGTCATCTTCTCTGCAGGCTGAGTTAGGGGATTGTCTCACGTGCCCCATATATCTGTCTGTTACTGCTCTTACCATAGTGCATTGTAACGACTGGCCCCATTATAGTACCTATAAGCAGATGCTCAAAGATTTGCTGTAAGTTTTTGTTTGTTTGTTTGTTTGTTTGTTTTTAAGATCTTTGCATGTAGGGTCTAGGCCATCCCTCAGCTGCCATCATCTGGAGATGGACACGCAGGGATGCAGCTAACGTAGCAGGTCTCTTACGTGAGACGGTAGGCAGAGTCCTCCTTCCACAGGAGGGCTTTGGCGTGGCCCTTGAAGCTGGGCTCGAGTCCAGATGGAGACATTTCCACAGGCCCGGTTGAGGAGCAGCACTCACTCGGGTCGGGCTTCGGCAGAGAGGAATCATGACTCAAGGTGAATGGGGAAGGGAAGGAAAAACAGGCACAGATTGTGAGAGGTCAAACATTCTAGCCTCAGGAATTTAAATAGCATCTTGTGGGCAGGGCAGGACTATGGAATGTTTCTGAACAGGGAGTCAGTCTGATCTGTGTTTCAGGATGGTGACTTTGATGCTTTGTGTAAGGTGGTTTGAAAAAGGAGGAAAAGTGACCGGTGTTTTCTCCGCAAGCTACAGTGATGAACATGGGATCCGAAAAGGAGTAACCAGTCCCATTTCCAGACTCGTGCTTTTTCCAGATAGTCCGTTCAACCTGGAATCATGTTCCAGCGACGAGAATCTCTTCAGCCTTGAGGAGACGGCTTATGTGTTACTTCCACTCGTAATCCCTAGTAAATTCCCTCCAACAGTAATTAATCATGCCCCCTTCTTTGTTTCATTTCTTTCTTTTATAACCTTTTTCGTCCTCTCTGTGTCTTACTGTTGTCATCGTCCTCACCCCCAGAGTTCATTGCTTGCTCCTGGAAAGCGGTGTTGCTTTGTGTGACCCACTCACGTAACTCTTACCACCTTGTGTTACTGTTCGATGGTGTTTCTGTTTATTTCAGTGAACATTTCCTGGGTGTCAAACCTCAAGGAAGCCTTGGCAATCCATATGTTTATAATGTGTGATTCGATGCACGAGCTCCTTGAGGAGACTTCGAATGGTCTCTTCCACTAAGCGCAGTTGGTGATTCACGTTAGACCCTCAGTAGTTAGAAGTACCAGCGGAATAGCGTTGGTTAAAAACCAGGTTTAGATCCTGGCTCTGCCGCTGTAACCTGGGTCCACCGCAGAGAAGTTACTTAAGCCTGTCTAAGCCACGATTGTCTCATCTGTAAAATGGGGAATTCCGAGCTTGGGCGGCCATTACAAAGTACTGGAGACCGAGCAGCTGAAACGGCAGAAAGTTCTCTCTCCCAGTTCTGGAGAGTGGGGAGAGTGAGCTCGGGTGCTAGCATGATTGGGTTCTTGGCCCGTGGGCAGCACCTCCTCGTTGTATCCTCATGTGGTGGAGAAGGACAGAACACGCTCTCTGGTATAATCCTTTTTAAGGATGCTGATCCCACCATGCACCCCCGCCCCCCATATCATCTAAATGTAATTACCTACGGAAGGGCCCATCTCCGATCACCTGACAGGTGGGGAGTTAGGGCTTCCACATGTGACCCTGGTGGTGGCGAGCAGGGGGGGACACAAACCCTCCATAATGCTGTCTTATACAGTGGTTGTGCCAATTAAGTAATTCAGGGAAAGCATTTAGCCCTGGGCCTCTAATGTAACAAGTCTTGTGTTTATTTAACCTCTTGTTATCGTTATTTTGGCTTGGTTTACATTTTACATATGGGTAATGGAAAATTCGAGATGATCTGGTGGTTTTGCTCTTCACTGCTGGGGACCCTGTGGTCATGTTAATGAAGAAGGGGGTGTAGGGAGAAGGCGGGGGAGGTGCTTTGCTTGACCCGCAGCAGAGGGAAAGGTAGATGCTGCTGTCCGGCTTAGAGACAGAGCCTAGCTGTGCTCACTGGGGAGGAAAAGAGAACTTTAATATTCTGTACATGTGTGTGACCTTTACAATGTACTTCTTAATTTGTTTTTATTCAAAGCTTTCTTTTCTTTGCTCTGATTTCATTGATAGGTTGAGTTTTTCTGTGAGCCCAGGAAAACAGAAGTGCCTTTTAGATCTTTCTCCACACATGCTCCTGGAGTTGTTTTGTTGGATTTTGAAAAGTCGTATTTGAAACATTAGACTTGTTCTGATATTTTAAAATTGGAGTATCATCTATTCGTACTTGGATTTTGACTTTCTTCTCTCAAACTTAATGAATCAAGGACTTAATTTATGAGCATTTCTAGAGCTATTAGGACTCTCTAATTCTTTCACTTTTGGCAATAATTGTCTCCACATTTACTTTATCACAGAGTCCCCTGTGGTGGAGCCTACGGGGAGAGGAAGCACGGGATTCATAAGATGGAGGGCGGGGGAGTGACTGAGAATTTGGGCCGGAACTTGGGAAAAAGTAGTAGCGATTGCTTCTTAACAACAGGAATAAACATGAAGTATACATTTGGATATTACGTTGTCTTGATGAGGTCTAGAGAGACGACGTAACAGTATTTGTCTTACGTAAAACGTATTAATAATTTGGGTGGCATGGTTATCATGCCATCTGTACTAAGATTTTTGTCAAAATTCACGCAGTTGACTGGGGAAACGGCGAACGGTTGATCTCAGGGCACAGTGTTTCTTGGCTGTGCTTTGACAGTGGTCAAAGCACATCATTAAAATGCACTTTGGGACTTTTCTCGTTTGTCTTAATGCTAAAAATTGCAACTCTTAATAATAGATACCATTGTAGTTGTAATTGGCAGACAAATACGCTTCTGGAGCCGCAGAAGTCAGACTTACAGCGAGGTGATCTGTGATGAATATTAACATAAAATAATTATCAAGTGACAAACATTTTCATTCAGAAGAAAAATGATGTGTGCCCAAGATGAACTTTATTATTAGATGTTGTATAAACTCCGAGTGCGATTTTATATAACGTAGTCAGTGCTGCAGCAGAGACGCAAAGGGAAAAGGGCTGCAAATTGACAGCAAAAAAGGAACGGAGCCTGTAAAGTGGAACTGCTCGGAGGACGGGGACGAACATGGGTCTGGATCCGTGGCAGGCGTCTCTGTTTCACAGTGTAACAAAACCTTCCGTTTGTGTTGCTTTAGAGGTGAAATTTATGAGTTTTATAAGAATGTATATAGGTATCTTTTGATGAGACTGAATGTAATAGGATAAATATTAGAAAAACTTGGTCTCTCAGGCTCTTACTGCGTCTTTTTTTATTCCTTCAACCTTCTCATTTGGGGTTGTCCCCCCGTAGCCTTGCCCTGTTTTATCCTGGTCGGGGGCATCCCAGTACTTTTGAGCCTTGACAGGTTATCTCTGAAAGAGGAATAGACACACTTAACCACAGATTAGTTTACATTTAACTGGGGCTCGTGAAAATCCAAACAGAATTGCCTTATGATTAAAACCTCAAACATTGACATCTGTTGTGGGAAATATTTTTAGGGAAGAGGGTTTTTTGACTCGGCTCCCAAAATGCACACAGTGCGAGGCCTGGTACCCACTGGTGTGTGGAGACGTGCCAGGCCCTCAGCCTACAGGACGTCTACCGTTTGGTCCTGATGGTGACATTGGCCTTCTCGTTTGCATCTCACAGAAGAGGACCTGAAAGAGGCTCAGAGACAAAGTGACCTTTCTAAAGAGGTCACAGTACAAGCTCATCTTAAAATCAGGACTTCCGGACTCCAGGGCTTTTACCTTCACCTGCATACCAGTCTCTGTCCCTGTTTTCTTCTATTTTACCCAGACCCCTTTGTGCTGAATATACAGTCTCTCACCCTCAAGACTTCCTTTACCTGGTTCTCTAGAGACGGTTCCCCAGCTCCCTTGTGTGTCACCACATAGACCTGCTGCTTATGGTCCCTTAGTCTCTTCCTGGGACGTCCTATCGGACTTTGGCTAGGAACCTAGAAAGGCCTTATTAACTGAGATGGCCAGCAACTTCGACCTTCGGTTCTAACCGTGCTCAGTTGGTTGGTGTTTTAGCAGATTGGCCAGCCCTGACGCTTGTACTTGAGTCAGGAAGTATGGGTGAGTTCCGTGTGGACTGCCGTGTGTGGGAACGAGCACAGTCAGAACTGATACGGTTTTTGATCTTGACCCTTTTGAAAAGATGTGTTCAGTATTACAAACAGTTTGAGAATGTTCGTTCGACAGAGAGCTGTCAGGTGTGTACCGTGCGCCGGGGAGGGCTAGATTCTCCACTGAGCCCGGCGCTAAGAACGTGGTTCTAGCCCCCAGGGAGGGGGTAGCTTAGAAGGGAGATGGACAGGGGGGGCACCTACTGGAGTACACTCTCCTCCTAGAGTCATGCAGGTGTGCAGGAGGAGGGCGGCCCTGTGGAAGGAGCAGCTAGCTGTGCTTGGAGGGCTCACGGACAGGTTCGGGGAAGAGGGTGTCATTTCACTGAAGTGGGACGATGTCCTCGGCCCTAAGAAGCTGGCTTCTCCGTACTGCGTGCGGAGTGTCTGTACCCACAGCGGTTCTCTCTGACGGACACGTGACTGCAGCGGTTCAGCTCTTCCCTTCTCCTGGAGTCATGAGTGATCGTGTATCTTCTCTTCCTCCCCATGAATCGGTTAGAAAGCTGGTCTTCTAGCTACCTGTTTGTTTTCCTTTCTGTTTCTGCTCTCTGCTCTTAAATTTTTCTGGTTTTTGAAAGCAAGCAGATGAATTTCTGGGTGGTCAAGTAAAGTCAGGTTAATGTTGATCGTCGATAAGATTAATAAAAAATAAATCTTTACAACAAATGTTGTCAATTTCTGCCTTCTTCACAACACTTAGTGTGTGAAGGGGCGTGGTGGGTGGGGCACCCAGGAGGGTGGTGGAACCAGACCCCAGATCACTCCGTCGTCTCTACTGTGGCACAGATTGTTTTCTTCCATTTAGAGTAGTTCAGGACTGAAAGTGTGACTCGCGGTGTTCTCGAGTCGAGCTGAGAATGCAGTAAGAGGACAGTTGGCTGGAGGGAAACATTGTATCCAGTGGTGTATTATTTTCTGGTTATAAGGCTATTTGGTGAGTTACACTTAGGAAGGGCTCCCCTTTGATTAAGTCTTCTCATACATGCTGGTCTCTTGTGTACATGCGGTTTTCCCAGGCACATTGCCAGATGTGAGAGCAGTTTGGTTTACTTGAGAAGCCGCCGTATGGCATAATGGAAAGAGCCCTGCACCAGAAGTTAGGAGAGAGGAATTCTGGACCTACCTCAGTCTCTTGTTGTTTGCTTTTGAATTAGTTAACTTCTTTTAGGTCTCAGTTTTTTGCTTTTTAAATGATGGGATAGGATAATGCTCTCTGAGATATTGCTTGGCTCAAAACTTTCATCCTTTCATTATTTCTTTAACTATAAAACTTTTGTCGATTGCGTCCCACGTTTCATGCAGTGAAAAAAGAATGGAGGACACAGACCTATAGGCGATGGAAGGAAATTGGGAGTCCAGACATAAACCCGTTTATCTGTGGTCTGTTGATGTTTGACAAGGGTGGTAAGACTGTTCAGTGGGGGAGAACAGTCTTCAACAAATGATATTGGGACGACTGGATTTCCACATGCAGCAGAATGAACTTAAACCCCTACCTCGCAATATATGCAACAAGTAACTCAAAGTGGACTTAAACATGGGTGCTAAAACTGTAAATCTCTTTAGGAGAAAATGGGTAGACCTTTGTGACCCTCGACTGGGTAATAGTTTTTTAGATTTGATGTCAAAAGCACAAAGCTGATAAATTGGACTTCATCAAAATTAAAAACCTTCCTGGATCAAAGGACACTATTAAGAGAGTGAAAAGATGACCCCACAGAACGGGAGAAAATATCTGTAACATATATCTAATAAAGGTCTGGTACCCAGAATATATTACAGGATTTTTATAACTCAACTATAAAAGATGACAATAAAAGACAAATAAAAAATGGGCAAAGGAACCAAATTGACATTTCTTCAGAGAAGATACACAAATGGCCAATAATACATGAAAAGATGCTCAACCTTATTAGCCATCAGAGGATTGGAATCACAGCCACATGAGATACCACTTCTTACCTCCAAGATGGCTGTCATCAAAAAGACAGATCGTAGAAAGTGTTGGTGAGGTCACAGAGACACGGGGACCCTCAGACAGGCTGCTGGAATTGTAAGACGGGAAGCTGCTTTGGAAAGCAGTTTGGCAGTTCCTAAAAAACTTAAACGTAGAATTTACCGTGTGACCCAGCAGTTCCACACCTAGAGAATTGAGAGCATATGCCCAAGAGAACGGAAATCCTGTTTCCATAAAACTCACGTATGAATATTCATAGTAGCAAGATTCATAATGGCCCCAAAGTGAAAATCACCCGAAAGTCCAATAACTGTTGTGTGGATGAACAAAATATGGTATAATCCAGAAAATGGAATATCAGTCCTCCAGAAAAGGAATGAAGTACTGATTCATGCTCCAAAATGGATGTACATTGAAAAAATTATGCTGAGTGGAAAAAGACATGAAGGTCATATGTTGTCCGATTCCATTTTTTTTTTTTTTAAGATTTTATTTATTTGACAGAGAGATCACACTTAGGCAGAGAAGCAGGCAGAGAGAGGGTGGGAAGCAGGCTTCCCGCTGAGCCATGGGTCTGATGTGGGGCTCAATCCCAGGACCCTGAGATCATGACCTGAGCCGAAGGCAGAGGCTTAACCAACCCACTGAGCCACCCAGGCGCCCCTGTCTGATTCCATTTAAATGAATTGCCCGGTGTAGGCCAGTCCATAGGAAGCAGGGTAGTGTGGTTGCCCGGGGTGGAGAGGAGGAAGCATTGGGGAGGGACCACTGATGGGTTCAGCGTTTCTTTCTGGGGTGATGAGAAGTTCTGAAATTAGACAGTGGTGATGGGTGCACAGCCTTGTGAAAACCTGAAGGTTTTAGGTGATAGGTGAATTTTATTCCCACAAAATTTTTAAGAAGACATGGCCCTTTCCTTCACGGAGCTACAGTGAACAGTTTATGTGATAGAGATAGGGTTCTGTGGGAGGACATGGTGTGACATTTTCTCCTAGTGTGTGGAGTTGGGGGTCAGACTCATATTTAGGTGAAAAGACATCTGGTACTGGAAATGAGGAAGATTTTTTTTTTTTTAATATTTATTTATATGTCAGAGAGCACAAGCAGGGGGAGCGGCAGGCAGAGGGAGAAGCAGACTTTCGGCTGAGCAAAGAGCCCCATGTGGGACGCCCAGGAGCCTGGGATTACAACCTGAGCTCGAGGCAGACACCCAACTGACTGAGTCACCCGGGCGTCCCAAAATGTGAGAACTAACAGCTTGCAGTCCTTGTCAGCCGTTAACGGGTCTGAGCTCCTCCCTGTGTCACTGTGGCACTGTCAGAGACCTTTGCCTTAAATAATTATCTTCTAATGTTTATTATGAGATATGTATGTATCATACCTTCCTGGGAAGAACAGCATTTATATTTCATGATTTGATTGTAGGATTTTAGTCCATGGCATTTTATAATTTAAAATTTTCATGAAACCAGGACGTCTAGGTGGCTCAGTTGGATGAGTGTCTGTCTGCCTTTGGCTTGGGTCATGATCCCAGGGTCTTGGGATCGAGTCCTTCCTTCCGCTTGTGCTGTCTCTCTCTCTGACAAATAAATAAATAAAATTTTTTAAAAAAATTCTTTTTCATGACACCAAAGCTAGCTTTTAGAATTCGTTTGTGATTTTTTTTTTAATATTTATGTCTTGTAAGTTCAGTTTGTAGAAATTTTACTGTTTTCACTCCTTTTGACAGTTTGAGGTTAATTTCAGATCCTTGTGAGCATGATTTACCATTGAGTTAGGATAAATACAAATATTTATTTTTATTTTCTTCTAGGTAATAACGTGGTTTATTAGGAAATTTCAAACATGTACAAAAGTAGAGAGAAAAGCATAATCAACAATCATGTAATCAGTGTCACCTTCAGAAATTTTCAACGCATGGCCAGCTATATATCCACTTAGTTTGGGATAATTTGGAGGCAAATCTCAGATGTCACATTGTGTCACACATGTTTCATTCATCTCTAAATGACAAATGAGAATTTTTAAAATAAAATTGATTATTTTTTAACTGGAAATTTAACAAAATTTTTTTCTTATGAAAACAAATTATTTAAAAAGTTACCTATTACTGGAGATTGTCACTGTTATTCTTAATACTAATTTGCTTACATATTCAATTCTAATTACTAGGTATGTTTATAAAATAACAGATTGAGGTTACAAGAATACGGCTCATGTATTCAGTCTTGATGCTCCTCAATTGTGTTTAACCAGGACTTGCACATGATGAAACTCTTCTCTGCAGCTAGTCATTACCTCTGTTTGCCATATTCAGTGGCCCTTACTGTTTGGCCTTCTAAGGGGGTCTGTATCGTGTAATAGCGTTTCCTGCCCACTCCTTATTAGACAGCCATCTCTCTTGGCTTCCTTGACAGCTGACTTTCTTGGTGCATCCCTGTGTCAGAGTGCTCTTTCATGGATACATTTTCTTTTGCTACCCACCAGATGTTACCATATTCCATCCTTACTCTGTTCTCTGGCTTCTTCTGACCGCTCTGCAAACTTGTAGTTCTGCTCTCACGGCTGTGTGATAGGTTAGCTGCCTATTAGCGAAGCCCAAAGGTTTGTTACTAGTGAACTAGTGTGACTTTTTCATGTTATAGTTGAATATTTTTTTTAAAAGGATTTTATTTATTTATTTATTTGAGAGAGGGAGAGAGAGGAGAGTGCGAGTGTGGAGAGAGGAGCCGAGGAGATGGAGAAGTTGGATTCCCTGCTGAGCAGGGAGCCCAATGCGGGCCTTGGTCCTCGGACCCCACGATCATGACCTGAGTTGAAACCAAGAGTCAGTTGCTTAACCAGCCTAGCCACGCACCTGCCCCAAGCTGAAAGTTCTCATGGATATCCTGTGATTTGGACTGAGCTTGTCTTCTCTTTTGTTAACACTGATTCCCCTTCAGGTTTCCTTTACTGACAGATCGCCGTGTTTCTTCAGATTGCTAGGCTGGAAAGGTTTCTGTCTTCCTCTTCCTTTAGTCTCCTCTGCACATGCTGTTTGTCTTGTCCTGGTAGTTCTTCCTTCAAAATATGTACATTAATTTGCATTTTATTATTATTGTTGTAGGGGTTTTTTTTTTCTTCCTTTTAGGACACTTCCTAACGCCTTTTAGGTCAGCTCACTGCTCTTCTCTGTGATTCCGTAAACCTCATGCATTGTCTCGTCAAGATGATCATGTACACATCTCTCCCTCATTAAATTTTATTCTAATAATGCTCGCCTCGCGGCACATAATGCCTCAAGGCATTATGGTATTTATTAAAAGCTAACCGATTTGAATTGAATATCCAGTCCCCTACCTGTATTCCTACAATATCTACCGAAGGTCCTGTCTTTCCCTTGCAGTACATCCTAAGTAAAGTAGTCAGAGGCCTTGGAGTGTCTCGTGAAAGCAACAGAATGTCAACATACATCACCCCTGTAAATTTCCATCTTAGAACTTATTGCTGTCTAAAATTATTATTTATTTTCTTCATTATGGGTTTTCCCCTTGGAAAAACCCTCTGTGGTGGTCCGGACCCATGTCCGTCTTCCTGTGTTCATGTCCTCTCACATAACCTTCCACAGATTACGACCCTAGTCAGTATTTCTTGAGTACGAATGGGTCCTCTCCCCTCCGCCCCGACAGAGAGCAGTGTGCTTATCCCTAATGCACATGATTTCACAGCAGTTAACACATCTCAGACTTGGAATCTTTGTTTTATTGTATCAGAACATTCTTTTTTAATCTTACTTAAATTCAATTTAGTGAACACACAGTGTATAACAGAATAATCTGTCTAAAACAGTACTTTTATCAATGAAAAGTCCAGTTAAACTCCTGGGCCAGACTTCAGAGAGGTTCCGAGGATACAGATTGAGTCAGAACATCATTCCTGGCATCTAGGCTTGAGGAGGCAGACGTGCTTAAGCCTCCTTGAGGAGGTCAAGGAAAGCTTTGCGAGGACTGCTGATATCTCGGGTTTCTCTCCAGCTCTGCAAAGACATAGTCCGCAGCTGCCATTTTCCTTTCTAGGAGACTGGAGCCTGGGTCTGTGCAGCGGGAGGACCGAGAGCCGCGAGAGCTGCGAGCAGGAGCTCCTGGCCCTTCCAGCAGGTTCCAGCGGCCGCCCGCATTCTCACTAACGCAAACACTCCCGTCAGCCTAAGTCGATAACTTCCCAGTGGAAATCGAATTCCTTATTAGGTGGAGATGATTTTTAGATTATGCCTTGTTTTGTTAGTTTAGATTACTGAAGGAGAAGCCACTAGTGTGCTAATGGCTTTACTGAAGCCACCACCAGCTTTTGTTGTGTGTGGTTTGGTGGATTTTGTTAATGAGGGAAGCAGGAGACTCCAACATTTGGCACTTCGAAAGTCCCCCTTACTCATTCAGACTTATTCCCGCCACTCCTTTACTCATATGCCCGGTTTCCCTCTCCATTCCCATTAGAATGGAAGCTCCGTGAGAGCGGGATTTTGTCTGTTTCGTTCATCGCTTACCAGGTGTTTGTTGAATGAATGAACCCTTAGGTAGTGATTGGTAGCCTTCACAGAGTAGGTTAAGTGAAATAGTGGGAATGGAACCTGGTTTGTGTGGTTGAGGATGGCCTCAGCTGGTGATCTGAAATCAAACAGGACTCTTGAAAATGTTGGTAAAGAGGTGCCTGGGTGGCTCAGTAGGTTAAGTGTCTGTCATGGGCCCAGGTCATGATCCCAGGACCCTGGAGTCCAGCCCCTCAGCCAGGTCCCTGCTGGGTGGGAAGCCTGCTTCTCCTACTGCCCCCCCCTTCCTCATTCCTCTTCTCTCTCCCATACTCTGCGGTCTCATGCAAATACATTAAAAATCTTAAAAAATTTTCAAGAAGTTTGGTACAGAGAATGTTTATGAAAATTCTCTGCTTAGTCACTTTTGTTTCCTTTTTACGGATGGTAGCTTGTTAAATCTCTTTCAAATGAACATGTCTTCTTTAGGTATCCTTGTAAGTTATATTAATTTTGTAATTATAGAATGTATTTATTACTGTAAGTTCTCCAGTCTCAACTTCTTATGACTTTTTAGATATTTAGAGAAAATAAAAATTATCGGTGTTCTTTAACCTAAATGCAGCTGTGAAATGAAGTATCAGTAAATGGTTTTGGACCTGAGATTAATTAATAAATTCTCCAATCTCCACTTCTTATTACTTTTTAGATATTTAGAGAAAATGAAAATTTTCGGTGTTCTTTAACCTAAATGCAGCTGTGAAATGAAGTATCAGTAAATGGTTTTGGACCTGAGATTAATTAATAAATTCTCCAATCTCCACTTCTTATTACTTTTTAGATATTTAGAGAAAATGAAAATTTTCGGTGTTCTTTAACCTAAATGCAGCTGTGAAATGAAGTATCAGTAAATTGTTTTGTACCTGCGATTAATTTTATTTTGAAAAATAAACTTAGTAAATGTGCACGAGAAGTAAATGCATGTGTAAATGACTTTACATTATTCAGAATTCTAGAATTAGACATCTGTCTAATGAATGCTGTTCTAAATGTTGCTAAATCATTAATAGTAATTAAAAGGTTAAATGCAAGCTGAAGAAAGCTTTGAATTTTGAAATGTTTGCAATAGCTAGTAATCTGACTGATGCAGACGTTTTTGTCAAAGTTGAAAAAGTTAGAACTAATTAATTTCTTGGGAGACATATGATGAATTGTAGGTGTGATAACATATTTGAGTAACATATGGTAGTAATGGGGCACCTTTCTAATGACAGAGCAGCCGATTAAATATAGACTTTTTTGGTGTTTTTCCTTCACTACCGTTCTTTGTTACAGTGTATTTTTAAACCAGTCTTGTTTTCTAGAGGTCAGTGTTCAGGACTTAATGATTTATATTTTAATGTTAACATGAACATGTAATTCTATTCTAAGTTGGCATAAATTTTAGTGAAAGGTTTTCTTAAAACTGCAGCCAATCATTTTTTCCCTCAACATGCACATGGCGTGCTTCTCCTAAACTCTGTGTTTGGGGAAGTAGAGTCTCCTTATATACATTGTTTAAATGCCGGTGGCCCTTGAATGAGGGCCAAGAAGAAATGTTAGGTGGTTACCTTTGCCCTGCACCACAGACAGGCGTTTACTTTCAGCGTTTGGCTGTATTCTTCTCTCAGAAGGATTCTCTATTTGCATTTTGACTAATTTCCTTCCTTCCTTCTACTTTTACTTTCTGACTATTGCTTATTTATGACAACAGATTAAAAAAGGAATTAACCATTCTGTTATTAAAATAGTATCTAACATATTGTTAGAGGAAATCTCGAGTTAAGAATTTTGCAAATAGAGGCAATTTTAGGTTATGACGTACAGCCTTTTCGTTTTTTAGAGGTTGGGTTTTTTACCAAGTTTACGGGCTTGTAATCGGGTGTGCAAGTCCCCAGTTTTGTAACTGTCGTTCAGAGCAGTCCACAGTGAAAAGGAGAGCTCAGGTTGCCAGTGACTCGGGGAGGGGAGGGTGTTCAAGGAAAAGCCTCCCCCCACTGGCCCCCCAGCTGTGTGCTGAGGACCTAGATGGAGTGGAAAAGGTAGTGGAGGCTGAGCATTTCCAGATCTTCTGACATAAAAGCAAAAGCCGTATTTACATCTAAAAGGAGATAAGCTGAAAGGGTATTGATTGTAAACCTTCAAGGAGAGAGGATATGTAAATTCTAGAATTATTAAGGAGATAACTTTAATACTCCTTTGGCCTCTACTCCAGACGCTGTTCAGAATATTACTGTAGTTTGGGATACACTTACTTTAAAAACCTGCATGCAGTCAGTGGGTCTAGCTTGTCTAGAAATCTTCCAAATTGATTTACTGAACTTTTTTGATATCCCCATAATTGTCTTCATTTAAATTTGAGTGTCCTATGAAGAATTTTGGTATGGACATCTGTTCTATGAATTCTTTCTTGTTCTAAATCTGTTGTAAAATTTTCCTTGGTAATTGGCATACTTTTAGCCTCTGGGAATAAAGACAAAGACCCCCGAGGGGGCTGCTGGAGTGTTTTGTCCCAGGTGGGCTCTGGCCTCAAGCCTTAAGCTGGATAACGAAGGTGAAAGTTCAGGTCACTCACGTAATTCACTAGCTTTTCATTCATTTAATAAAATTTATGAAATTTGTGAATACTCAGTCTCTAAAGATAGCAGAATTCCCTGAAATACAGCTTACCAAAATGAAAAATGACTAAGAATTATCCTAGACATAGGAACTTTAAAGAATTGAATTGGTATGATTGTTACACTGATTAAAATGGTCAGAAACAAAATGCTAGTGCATAGGCTGTTTATTTACTATTTAAAACTTATAGGAGTTTTAGTAGAATAAAATGATTTATAAATTGATTGGTTTATTAATTATCAACAGTAATAAACTTCAAATTGGATCATTTTTCTTTATGCAAGTAATAACCTATATAATTCTATGCAGTTAGTAGGCAGTATTTAATGGAGAATAGAAAAAGATAATGATTTTTCATTCAGTAGGAAAATCTGATATTTGATTTGATTTCATAGTTGAATTATTATACTTAGAAATGGCTTTTTTTTTTTTTTGCTTTCATAAGTTGTTAAAATATTTCCTGTTCAGATAAGTCTTTCTTTATGTCCAAAGTAAGTAAATGACAGATATCAGATGTAAAAGTCAACATTAAAATTCACTATAAAATACTTGGCCCCAGTCTGGAAATCTGGGGTTAGTGGTTCTAGCACTGTTTCTGGAACAGTGAGTGAATGATTTTGGAAGATTAGGGGATTTCCATTTTAAATCCAGTGTCAACAGTCCTTACCTCGCCATGCATAATTTGCCTCCCAGGTGTGCTCAGGTCAGTGCTAACCATTCCCATATCTTAACCTTTTTTCTGAAATTACTTGAGTTTCATAGTTCTAAGTCCCTTCAAGACTTGCTAGTCTTGAAAAGAAGGGTTTGAGAGAAAGTCTGTTAATAGTCTTATTAATAGTATGGAAAACAGTCCATTCTGTGGAGCAGGCTGCATTCTGTCACATAAAAACGTTTTTTGGATGCTTTCATAGCCATCTGTAGAGCGTGGATCATTGATTATACATAAGTCAGATCAAAAAGATAATTCTGACAGTCTTTCCTTTCCTAAAAACCTTGTTTCTGGGGAATGGTGTGTTAGGTTGAGTAAATCATTACATAGGAGTCTCAAATTTGGCAATTAAAAAAATATATGGTAAGTTCATTGTTGATGATTTTATTTTAGTATTTTCTGTTGACATGAAAAATTTTGAGAACAGATGATCAGCAAGCTAGCCTGAGAATAAATGATTTTTTTTTTTGCCTCTAGGAATGAAAAATTAATTTTAATAAACATATTTTAAATCTATCCATTGCACATTGTTGAGTCACTAAATACATGCCAGAACTTCTCAGAGACTCAGTTATCAGGAAGATATTATCCCTCTTTTTCAGAAATTTGGGGGGAACTGTAGATGGTTTCTTCGTTTACAATTACCGGGTCTGCTGACAAAACCCTGTTCTTTTGACTTTACGAAATTCCCCTAGCATCCTAATTTCTCTTTTTCTTTTTTTTAAAGATTTCTGTATTTATTTGAGAGAGAGAGAGAGAGAGAGAATGCCTATGGGCAAGTGCAGGGTGGGGGCCAGGGAGGGGCAGAGGGAGAGAGAATCTTAAGCAGGTTTCACGGCCATTGTGGAGTCTGACGCGTGGCTTGATTGCACAGTGCTGTGATCCTGACCTGAGCCGACTGAGCTACCCAGGTGCCCCACATTGTAATTTCTTTGCAAAGTTGTGCACGTGGTTAGACAGCAACTATACAACACAGAACTGGCCTTAGAGGACAAATACTGGATGGTCCCATTCCCCTTCTATGAAGTACTGGAGTGGTCACATTGATAACGATAGGGAGTATAGAACAGTGGCTGCCGGGAGCTGGGGGAGGGAGCGATGGGGAGGTACCATTTCATGGCACCGAGTTTCCATTTTGCAAGATGAAAGGAGCTCTGGAGAGGCTTGAGGGCTGTGGTTTGCAGAATGTGAATGCACTTGATGTCACAGCCCCAGACAAAAGAGCTAAGATATACGACGAGATGAAAGAATGACAGATGTAAAAAAATGTGCGGCCTCATCAGCAGTTAGAGAATTACAAATAAAAATCACCGTAAGACCGTCTCTACGTGCACACCATTTTGGCAGAAAGGAGAAGCCTCGATAATACCAAGGTTTGGAGAGGTTGGCAGAAACCAACGCCAGAACGCCTAGAACAGTCCGTCGTGATCTAGCGAAGTTGAGGGTCCGCATCCTCTGACTCAGTAACTGAACCTAGAGAGATGTGCGTGTGTTTTCACCGGGAGACCCATGTAGGAGGGTTCAAAGTAGCACCGCTTGCAAGGACACGAGACTGGGAAGAAATGGCCCTGCACAGAACAGACAGGTAAGCCGCGGTCCACAGTGGCCTTCGGTGCAGAACCACACCACACACCGGGGAATCGCACGAGCCCAGGATCGAGTGACAGGAGGACGGTGCAGGCGATGCTGAGGGGCTGTCCCGGTGCGTGTGAACCTCACACGCAAGAAGCGCCCTGGATTGTCTGGGGAGACAGCTAGGTGCTAACGCGGTAACAAAAACCGGGGAAGTTAACCCCGTAAAAGTCGGGAGAATGTCCGTCCTTGTGGGGGAAGCATAAGAGTCTGAGACGGTTCCTGGGGGCGGGCCGTGCTCCAGGCACCTGCTCGCGGACCAAATGCAAGTTCACTTGATAGCCTTTCATCCTGTTCTACTGTGTTTTGAAAGATGGGGCTGGCTGTTGTGGAGAAGTTAGGTTGTTACCCCTCATCTAGACTGTCCTTGTCCCCCTTTTTATTCTTTTTTCCGGCAGTGGCCTCTGAGATCTTACTGAAATTCGAGTCGGATGACCCGGCCTCTCTGCTCAGAAACCTCCCGTCGCTTCCCACCGCCCTCGGAGTAGAAAGCCGCGTCCTCCGTGCGGTCTGCAAGGCTGTAGCTGACGCGGGGCTCCTCGTTACCCCTCTGACGTTCTCCTGCTTCCCTGCTTGTTCTTCGTGCTCTGACCGGGCAGGAGCGTGCCAGGCGCGTTCCCTTCTCAAAGCCCTGCTGTTCTCTAGGTCAGGGAATCTCTCCCTGACCGTCCCTCTCCCCCGCTCCCCATACCCCCGCCTAGCTTCCTCACATCTCTTCAGTTTTCCTTAAAATTACTTTTCAGTGATGTCGTCCTTGCTACCTCATCGAAAACTTCAGTCCTCTCCTCGTTTGGAGTTTTTCTGCTTGGCACTTCGCCAGTATTAACACACTCTACCCTCTAGTTGTTTCTCTCCCATTAAGTCTAAACCCCATGAGAGCAGTGGTTTTTTCATGCATGTTTCCCCGTCATGCTTCCCATGCCTGTCGCAGAGTCAGGGACTGTTTTCACTGAGTGAAGAATGAAGAAATGAATGAAATGTATTTCTAGAACCCATTAGTTGAGAGCTTTCATTGTCAGGTAAAGCTACATCAAAATGCAAACAGGGAATGCAAGTGTAGAAACCTTTACATTTTATTTATTTTTAATTTATATTTTGAAATAATTTCAAACTCACAGAGAAGTTGCAAGAATAACTCCGAAGCTTTTCTGTCCCGATCCATTTGAGTGTAAGATGCTCCTTACGCCCGGATACTTCAGTGCGTTTTTCCAACTAAAGGAGGACATCCTACTGTAAGAGGGGACTATAACTATTAGGTCAAGAAATTGATATTGATGTACATCAGTCCCTACTATCTAATCATCAGGTCCTCTTCAGATTTTTAATGTTTAATAATTTTTTTTCTTTTGATAATACTTTTTGCTTGAGAAATTCTAATCCAAGATCTTGCTTTGCTTTCTTCGGTTGTCTTTAGCCTCATTTAGCCTGGCATGGCCTCACGGTCTTTACTTCTGTGGTCTTGATGCTTTTGAAGATTACATACGGGTTATTTTGTAGAACGTCCCTCGATTTGGGGCTGTCTGATGTTTTTCTTCACTGTTAGATTCAGGTGGTACGTTTTTGGCGCAATCGCAGAAGAGGTGTCCTTGTGTCCTCTGGGGGTGGTGTTCAATTTCGATTTATCCCATTACTAGTGATGTTAGCTTTGATCACTTGATTCAAGTAGTGACTGCTAGTTTCCTACACTGTAATAGTCCTCTTTCTCCTTTTATTATTTTGTAAAATTTTTTTTATTATTTTGTAAAATTGTCTTTTAAAACGTTTAGGCCTACCTTTTTACCCATTCCTTTGAGTCAGGTTGCATGGTTGCCTGGTGAGATCAGAGGTTGGTAGAGGGAAGGAAGGACATTTTGAAATCTGGGGCGTTTGAGGAAGTGCAGGCAGATCAGGATGGTATGGCATGATGGAAGGGGCTGAAGACCTTGAAACTGGCAGAAATAACAGCAGGGTGTGGGAGAAAAGTTTGTATTGGGGAAGGATGTAGGAACGATGCCAAAGGTACACTTGCCCATTTCAAATACTTGATTACGGCGGAGTCTGTGCCTGGAAGGAGTGATAAAAACTTAACTTCCTTTCCCTCACCCTTCCATTCCAAGGACCTAGATTTAAGGTTGGGTTAGCTGGTACTGATTAGTACTATTTAACTGAGTTCAACAGACTTTGAATGATACCCTCAAATTTATAGTGTCCATTCTTTATAGCATTATTCTCTGGAACAAAGCACTCCGAGTATGCCGAAGCTACTGATGAGCTAAAAGGGTGCAGACCACTTATAAGCCAGCAGACTACCTACAGAGGGCTCAAGTAACAGACTTGACAATTGAAAGTGTAGTTAAGTTTGAAAAAAATAAAAAGTTGGAAACACTAGATCTAAGACTAGTATGTAATTGAAATGAGGTTGTTTTAGACAATTAATTTTGGCAAGTGATTAATCCTTAATAAAGAATAATTGTTTTATCTATTTTAGGGAAAAATTAATTTAACAAACCTATTATTATGTGAAATTTAGGTAATGAACATGGGCAGTACATAATTTCCGTAACATTTATAGCATCGACCACAAAAAAGGCTGAATTAGTATCATCAGATACAAAGAATGTTCATTTCAGAATCAGAGCTGTTCAGAAAGCATTGCTCATGGTTCCTATAATTAAGTCAACATTTCAGGGCTACTTGAGTTGCTTGGCTGTGTCATTTTACTAGATGTACCTTCCAGGTGCTTATATGCATGGTTTTGGAGAAGTATCACTCTGTGTGTGTGTGTGTGTGTACTTCCCAATATTGGGTAGATTTTTTTTGTTAGTTGAAAATGTTCTGTCATCCATTGATGTTTGATTTTGTACCAAAAGTAAAGGAACTTCGAGTTATATTAAGTAATAAAACTGACTCTTGCCGCCCAGCGGTAAGTCACACAGCATTAGCCCTGACCCAGCAGCTGGTTGTAGAATGAGCTGGCCAGATTTCTGTAGGTACGTTGTCCGTCCACCCCATTCCCTGGAGCCAGTGGACTTTTGGTTGAGTGGTGAACAGATACCAAAAAAATGAAGAAAGTCATCATAGATTATTCTTCGGACTTATTTTTTGATGAAAAGAAAGAAAATAGTTTGCAACAGGTCAGAGAAAGATGATGTTTGGATGGGGTGGGCGTGTTCATAGGTTAGAGGGAAGGAGTCAAAATACAGAGGGGGATTTTGAAGATTCAAGAGAGATTTAATCATTGACATGACCAAATCTTAAAGACAGATAACAATAAAAATGGGACACAAGACTAAGCACTTGACAGGGAGGCTGTATATGTCCCCCTTTGAGGGAGAGAGAGAGGGTGTTCCAAATAAAGTGTCTGCTGCAAGTGCAGAGTTGGGAAGTTGACGTTACTTAACATTCAGTTGTTTCCATGTTTTCTAGGAATTGAGCTTATTAGAGGATGAGAGAGATGGAGTTTGGGGAGAGGGGTTTGGATAAGGGCAAAGAAGATGTGATACAGTTGTTGTGGGTAAATAATCATCTATCAGTTTGATTCGATAGATGGTCAAGTCAACTGGAGATGAATTAAGTCATTTCCCAGAGTTCCCAGATGAGTTACAGTTGATTCATTTGGCTTAGTTTCATGATTTAATATTGTCATACCCAGAGCAGTTCCACAGAAAATGGGTATTAACATGCATACAGTGAGGGCCTCTGGGTGGCTCAGTCAGTTAAACATCTGAGGATCCCGGGGTTCTGGGGTGGAGCCCCGTGTCAGGCCCCCTGCTTAGGAGGGAGCCTGCTTCCTCCTCTCCCTCTGCTCCTCCCTGCCCTGCTCATGTTCTCTCTCTTTCTCTCGCAAATAAATAAATAAAATCTTTTAAAAAATGTGTACAGTGAAATAAAAAGTAGATGAGAAAAATACAGACCGAAGAGTCCATAGAAAATGAGACGTGAGCGAGTGTGGAGGGAACTTGCAGACTGGGAAAACCGGGAGGATGAAGGCCTGGAAGTAAATGGTGGGAAAGGAAGGAGGAGGTTCAGTAGGAATGGGGAAGTGGGGATATGAGCCTAACGTATTAACGGTCGAGTGGCCGATTCATACACTCGTGCTTGAGCGCCCGCCGTGTGCTGGGCACGGTGTGTTTGCAGTTACAGGAGGCCGGAGTACCAAACGTGCACTGTTCAGCAGAGTCGCCACTAGATGTCACTCCAACTCACATGGCGAGGCTGGCCTCCACGCACTCTTCTCAGTGCAAGGCTTTGAAAATCAGACGTGTACAAACAGACAGTCTTCAGTTTTTACAGATTGATTCTTTATTATCTGGTTATCTTATTTGTAAAACTACATCTTGAGAGATACCGCCTTTGAACAAAAGCAAAGCCTGAAAAGTTTATGTGATTAATACTGCTTTGTATGTTTGACTTATTTTTACTAAACTTAAGAAAGATTTATTTATTATAGAAGGGAGAGTGAGAGAGAGCCCGAGCAGGAAGGACAGGGACTTGAGCCGAAGGCAGATGCTTAACCAGCTGAGCCAGCCAGGCACCCTTATTTTTACTCAGTTAATCACATTAAATAATAGTATTGCTCCAGTGAACTTTAACTGATGTTCTGAAATTCTACATCAAAGTTTGTGAAATTGTTTTCTTTCCTTTTTATACTGTTTTAGTTATTCGTCTGCTAGATTGGCTTGGCTTTTTATAGGGACTAATGAATTTTTATAAGCATCAAAGCAGCCACTTATTTCTATATTGTTGAGATTGTGCCACGATTGTTCCTATCTACACCAGAGCTGTAAGTGTCAAGTTTTACTTTATGTGAACTTTCTGTTCTCAACTGTAAGGAAGAACATGGAATCTCCCCAACTCTTTTTAAAAAATAATTTTTTTAATCCCTTTCTTGTTTTTGATCTCAACCAGATAGGATCACCAAGTATAGTTTTTCTTCTTTATCTTCATGCTCAGATAAAGGAGCTATGTTTAGGGAGCTTGTCCAACTTCCTGCCTGCCCACAAGCTTTTCCAGCTTGGTTCCTTTAAAACCTCTGAACTATTTTGGACAGCTGTGCAATATAATCATTAAGCCTGCGAAAACAGACTAACAACCATGTTGACTTCCTCAAAAACACAGATTAACAGTACCCTGGCACATTATATATTTTATAGGATCTGTGTATGTTCTCTCTTTAAAAACATGCATGTTGGGAGTAGGGTTAGGGTTTATGTTCATTATTTCTTCATCTGACTGAGGAGAGATTCTGCTAGGACTATTGGGTCTCTATAAAACAGTTTGAAGATTGTTATGGTAGAAAAAGGATAGTGTCACTTTTTTTTTCTTGTGATATGTCCGACCATATATTCCTGTGCTTTCTGCGTACCCCACTTCCCTGGTGACCCCGAGTTAGCTTGTGATTCCTTATGACCTTAAGTCATTTTGTGAGAAGCTTATACACTGTCTTAAGTAAACTGTCTTAAATTTATCCCTTTTTGAACTTTATTGTGTCAGTGGGACACAGTTTATATTTTCAGGCGGTTTTCTGTAGCACCTCCTATGTAATATTCAGCCTGTCATTTGGAAAGGCACCTGTTTACTACCATCATGTAATCAGCAAATTCTAATCGGGAAAGCCCTTTGCATCAAATGGCACATATGTGGTAAACTACAAAGAAGAAAACAAATACATTATCTGGAATCATTAGAAATAGGCAGAAGATGCCATTGCAACTTGCTTTGAGAACTGTACCTATGGCTGGGGGAAAAAAGACGGACTTTCTTACTGTTTTTTAGGACCGCATGTTGTTAGGTGGTATCTTGGTCTATGAATTGACGATGCCTCCCTTTAATCTTTTATGTCTCTTGCAAAATTAAAAAATATATATTTTTATTTTTTATTTTTTTGCTTTTTGGTCAAATGCTCATGAAAATGTTGCATTTACTGAGGTGTAATGGATGGGATGCTCGCGAGAGAGGAGGCCGGTGAGAACTTCCCAGCAGCACTATCAGAACTCTGCTTCCTCAAAGTCATGTTGAGCCGGTCATTAGGAATTACAGCGTCTGGGATTAAAGAAGGCGTGGAAGCGGGATGCAGAATGCTCCATAAATGAAATTCCCCTGGAAGTTATTCTGGAAGTTATTCTTAAATTCACTTTGCTGTATAACTTTCAAAATGAAACTTCTATTATTTTTGTTGGCACATGGAAAGAGTGAATGTTCGTTGCATTGTTTTGTTTTGTTCGGAGCTTCACAGTGAAAATATTACATACTCTTCTTCAGGAATATATTCTTTTGTTGCGCTAGGAGCAGTGCGTTTATTTAGATAATAGCCATCTATACTCTCTATCTCTAATCCCCCAAGGTCTTAACCTCCATTAGGGACAACTGTAGATTTTTGTTTGCTTGGAATAGCTTCCTGGGCATGTGAAAACTCTTTTGACATCATTATTTAGGGGCGCCTATCCTCCCAGTGGAGCCACAGCCTAATACAAAACCTTTGCAGCTGGTGAGCTCCCAAAGCCCCTTTTGGTGATTGTTTATAAGCTCAGCATGGCAGCCTTCAGTTGTTTCTTTCCTCTCCTGCCCCCGCCCCCGCCCCCAGCTCTCCTCTCAATGTGCCCCCCCCCCCCCCCGCCTTAACCCCATGTTCATGTTCTTTAAGACAATAAGCTTTCTCCGGAGGTAAAATACAGGGTAAAAATATCTGATGCCTTCTTTTATTCCCTATTTTTCCTGATTCTTTTCCATAAGTATATTACTACAGTTCTTCCTGGAGATTTTCAAGGGAAGGTCTCGCTACTTCACTCTCTCCTCCCCTCTGTCCCTGTCTCTGTATCTCTGTCTCTGGGTCTTCTCTGATACATCGCTGTCTTTAATAAACTCATTTCTGTGATACAGTGAAAAAAAAAAAGCACCAGCAGCAGTAAATATTCGGAGATAATGGGACAACTCTTCTTCTCTGTAGAGTGTTAATTTGAGACAGACCCCAGATCAGTTGTTCAACCTGCATTTCTGATTATGGCCTAGTTACCAAACTTTCAGGTTTCTTTATCTCTCCTTATGTTCTCTAAAATGATGGGGTACAAATAACCCAAGTGAGTGGCAATTAATGACTTATTAACTCAATGACAACAAAAAAATTAAATTAAAAATTAAATTTAAAAATTAAAAAATTAAATAAAAATTATTTAGAAAATTTAATTTATTTAAATTTAATTAATTAATTTAATTTATTTAAAAAATTAAATTAAAAAATTAAATTAAAAAAATTAATGACTTATTAATCTCAATGACAACAACAAAAAAAGTTTTTTTTGTTTTAACTTCAACTAGCTTTACCAAATACAGGCTTGTATTGGTATTATTTAGAGGAGAAATATTACTCAGGACAAACCAGGTTTACTTCATTGGAATGTAAAGATGCAGTGGTTTTTAGCTGAATAATTAAATAGGAGATGATTTCCATATTATGAAAATTTAAAACACAGCCCCACTGAGATGATCGGAGAAGACACGGGACTCACAGGCCAAGTTAGGGATAGGTGATAAGTGACTACAAAATACACAGAGAAACATGTTTGACTAGAAGTACTACGTGTAGTTTTGAATTTAGTGAATAGAGTGTCCAACTAGGACTAACTGGAAATAGAAACAAAGCAGAGCAAAAAATCATCCGGTGAACCTGCGATATCTTTTCTTTGAGTCCATGTTGAGAATTCGTGTTTCTGCAGTATGTTGATACTTGTATTAAAGTATCAATGAGAGACTGTGGACTCTGAGAAACAAATGGAGGGTTTTGGAGGGGAGTGGGGTGGAGGGTTGGGTGAGCCTGATGGTGGGTATTAAGGAGGGCACATATTGCGTGGAGCACTGGGTGTGGTGCGTAAACAATGAATCTTGGAACACTGAAAAAAATAAAATAAAACTTAGAAAAAAAGTCACGTCCTAGAATCAATGCAGATTTTGCTAAAGTTTTTTTTGAGGGTCTACCTAACATGTTTTTTATTGAGCTGTTTAATTGACCTATAACATTAATTTCAAGTGTACATCATACTAATTCGATATTTGTATATATTGTGAAATGATCACCATGTGAAGTGTGAAGCACTGTGTCTTAAAAACTGTCTTCATGAAGAATACTACTGCAGATGCCCAGTTTATATAGTTCTTACATATCTTGGATTCCCTAAGTCTAACTTCAAAGGCATGCTATAGGAAAACCCTTTGTGTAATAAAATTTTTGTTCCTAGTACCAGTGATTAAATGGGTGGGAGAATAGTCCAGAGGTAAGAATAATAAACTCTTAATTCAAGAGAGCTGAGTCCTAATATAATCTATTACCACTTACTTTTGTGACCTTTGGTAAGTCACTTTACCTGTTCATGTAAAATAAGATAATGATCTCTAAATCCCTGAAATCCTAAAATCTAAATGATCTCCAAAATCCCTACATGTTTTAGCCATGTTTTTTTAAAATTATGTCATATTTTATTTTCTTATGTACATATACCCCATACTTTTATCTTATTTATTTTAAAAAGTTTCTTTTAAAAGATTTTGTTTATTTGACAGAGAGCAAGAGAGCACAGGGGGAGTGGCAGAGGCAGAGGGAGAGGGAGAGGGAGAAGCAGGCTCCTGCTGAGCAGGGAGCCTGATGTGGGCCTCGATCCCAGGACCCTGGGATCATGACCTGAGGTGAAGGCAGTCCCTTAACCAACCCAGCCACCCAGACATCCCACATACTTTTGTTATAAAACTGAGATCTTCAACAAATTCATTACAAAAAATTGACAAATCTCCTGCATTACTTACACAAGAAACATCTTTTTGAGAAGCTAAGAAATATTTTGGGGGCTCCTAAGTGGCTCAGTTGATTAAGTGACCAACTCTTGATTTTGGCTTAGGTCATGATTTCAGGGTCTTGAGGTCAAGCACCATATCAGGCTCCCTGCTGGGGATGGAGCTGCTTAAGATGCTCTCCCACTACCTCTGCCCCGCCCCCCATTTATGTGCACACGTGCACTCACTCTCTCAAAAAAAAAAACTTTTAATGAGTAAGGACTTTAATGAGTAATAATTATCACAAATGTGATTCCTACGTGGTGACTAAGAAGAGCCATTTTTAAAATTACCATTGACCATAGTAAAGAATATTGGAATTAATAGATGATATTGCAAAATAAAACAAAATGAAGATTCTGTTTCTGTTACCAGTAATAATTTTTAAGGTAAACTTTTAAAGTATGAGATACATACAGAAAAGTAAAAAGTCATAAGAATACCTTCTGTGAATTTCCATCAAGTGAACATGCCAGGGGCGCCTGGGTGGCTCAGTGGGTTAACCCTCTGCCTTCGGCTCAGGTCATGGTCTCAGGGTCCTGGGATCAAGGCCCATATCGGATTCTCTGCTCAGCAGGGAACCTGTTTCTCTCTCTCTCTCTCTCTCTCTCTCTCTCTCTGCCTACCTCTCGGCCTACTTGTGATCTCTGTCTGTCAAATAAGTAAGTAAAATCTTAAAAAAAAAAAAAAAGTGAACATGCCATGTAACTAACACTCATGTAAAGAAACAGAACATTACTACTAACTTCTAAAACTTTCCCTCCTACCTCTAAGTCACTGACCTCCACCACACTAATAGAGTGGCTTTTACACCATAGATGAGTTTTGCCTGCTTTTGAATGTGGAATCCATAGGCTTTTTTCCCAATGCCACATTCATGAGAGTCATCCCGGTTGTTGCATGTAACTGTTGTTCATTCCTGGCTGCTACACAATGTTTTGATTGTTTGACGATGCCACAATTTACTTATCTGTTGTTTAATATTTGAGTTGTTTGTACTTTTTTTTTTTTTTTAAAGGATCTTACTTATTTATTTGACAGAGAGCTAGGGAGAGAGGGCAAGCAAGCACAAGCGGGGGAGTGGGAGGCAGGGAGAGGGAGAAGCAGGCCCCCCCGTGGAGCAGGGAGTCCGATGTGGGGCTCGATCCCAGGACCCCAGGATCATGACCTGAGCCAAAGGTAGGCTCCCAACTGACTGAGCCACCCACTCACTGCCCCTGGGTTGTTTATACTTTTTGGCCAAATGTTTTCTGGCGTGTTATATGTATATTTTTGTTGGGTATATACCTATAGGTAGGACTTCAGCATCATAGAATATGCATACATTCCACCTGTTTTGTAGATACTGCTAAACACTTTACTGAAAAAAAATTTTTTCTTTTCGGTTGAAGTATAGTTGACCTTGAAATGTTGGTTCTTTGTATTCCCATTAGCAGTTTCTGACAGTGATGTTGGTTCTGTTTTTTCGTCAACACTTGAGACTGTCTTTCTTACTTTAGTCATTGTGGTGATTCAGTATCGTGGTTTCAGTTTTTATTTCCCTGATGACTGCTGAAATTGAGAACTTTTTAAACATGTGCTTGCTATTCATTTGCAGCCCTAAAATAATTTTATGACAGTGCATTTAAAAGTAATTAAACTTCCTTATCTTAGGTAAGGGACATGGTAAATAAGATGTTCTCTAAAACGTTTGGTGTGATCGTTTGCTCAAACACTGTTTATTTCATAAATTGTGAACGTCTTTGAAAATCTTTCCTAACTCAATGAAACTGTTTTCTGTATTTCAAACCATAAAATTAATTTTAAATGCTTATCTTTTAAACGTTCTTAAGACTATTAATATCATTTAAAAAAGAAAACTATCAAAATGAAGTAGTTGAAAGAATTAGCATACGTGTTTTTCTGGCACCAGGATAAAAATGCTGGACATTGTAGAGGTGGTAACTTAAAATTGATCTAACTTTAGTTTTATTGAAGGTTATACACTCTTACTTTTAACCTGGGATCTGAGGTTTCCTTGAGCAGTATTTTAACGCTGTTTGACAGGTAGAGACTCACTTGTTCCTGAGTTCCTACATTTTCCACCTTTCCATGCAGTTATGTTGGGTCCAAGTGACTAATTTCTGGCCAGTGGCCTGTGAGTGAAAACATTATGTGTCACTTTGGACTGAGGCAATGTACTTCCTCCTTGATCTTTTCTCTTGCCATGGTGACCTTGGAGGCCGAGCACTCCCACGTTCCTGCATTAGGCGGCCAGCAGTTGTCTGTGTTCGCTAATACAGTTTTGTCTCCGGGAACAGTGAATTTCCTTTTTAATATTTTAATTTTCAAGTCAGGAAGGTGACAACTGTCCTAGGAGACATATGTCACAATATATTGAAGGATTATGAAAAAAGTATCGTAGTCTCTAAGTATTTACTGAATATTGTGAATATATAGAACTCAAGGCCTAATTTAGATGAAAAAGATTTAAAAAAAGAAGGTCCTTTCATCGTCAGTTGTCATTTTAACTTTTTTGCACCAAAGCACTTTCTTTGAAAAGCTCTCATTTGTTTATTTCTTACTCTTGGTTTTGTTTTAGAAAGAATTCCCAGCAACCAAATATAAACCTGAGTTAGTACCGAGGTCTGAAGTATGTTCTGCATCATCATGTGTCCGTGAACCTTCTTGCATTAAACTACTTGAGCAACATTAATAGAAAACTTGGAAATGTGAGATGCATAGCACCAGGGAAATGGTGGGACAAAATTGAAATGGTTAAAAAACATGTGCTAAAACTTGCAACACTCTGATTGGCCGATTTAAATATTTTGTGAAGGATTATTGTTGGCCTGCGTTGTAGAAACTCGGAAAAGGGAATCCTTCATTCCCTCTGTTTAACAGCCTTGTAGTTATTATCAAGATTAATATTCTTAGATACACATTTTCACAAGTATGTGTGATAGAATTGTCTCTAACTGAAGGGTTTTAGTTAAACAACATCAGTATAGGATAAAAAGGTAAATGCTCAGGGCGCCTGGGTGGCTCAGTTGGTTAAACGGCTGCCTTCGGCTGAGGTCATGATCCCAGGGTCCTGGGAACAAGCCCCACATCAGGCTCCTTGCTCAGTGGGAAGCCTGCTTCTCCCTCTCCCTGTACTGATTTCCCCCACTTGTGTTCTATGGCCCTCTGTCAAATAAATAACTAAAATCTTAAAAAAAAAAAAAAAAGGTAAATGCTCTTTAATAAATTATTATAATAGTTTTGACTGGCGTTCCTGGAAATAGGTGACCTGAGGTCACTTTTTATGTAATACTGATTTGTTTCAGGAGAAACATTTAAGGAAACAAAAAGAAGTGCTGTCCAAAGACTATTTTGTTGCAGGAAAAATCCAGGTACTGCACATATTTTCCTAAAACAAAGGGCATGACATGAAGACTTAACACTGTACATCTTTCTACTTTTAGTACCAGAAAACCACTTACTTAGAAGCATTCAGAATGTCAACACAGCAGTGGCAACTCGTGTGTGCGTGCGCGCGCGTGCGCATGCGTGTGCAATTTACAGAGGGGTTTTCAGTTACCGGGATGACAGTGACTTCATGCAAGCTGCGTCAGAGGCAGCTGAAGACGAGAAAACTCCGGTCCCCGGAAACGAGGTGGCGCCGGAGCCTGCTGTCAGCGAGGGCTGGGGAGGCAGCGGCTGCCGGCAATGCCACGAGGCCAGGCCCGCCAGAAGACGCAGCAGGTAGTGTGTGCTCTGGGCAGAGTCAGGGGCCGTGCAGTTTAAAAACTCCTCTTACACGGTCTTGCATTATTGCAAGTTTTTTCTTGAGAAGAAGCCAGCTGGCTGCAGGGTTCAGACCGCTGCGCGAGAACCAGCTTACTCATCGCCACCTTCGGCTCCGTCCGCACCTCCCTTTCTTTCCGCACTTCTTCAGCGCTGGTGGTGACCCCGTGTTTGCCTCATGAAGGCAGCAGCAGCATCTCCTCGTCGTTTTCCTTCAGCTTGCGACCGTCTGTTTGTGAGGCCGCTCGCTAGTTGTCTGTCCTTTGCGGTGTCACCGTCGAGTAGGCCGGGATGTTCCCCTTGGACTTGGGGGGGCCACGCTCAGGGTGAAGGAGGCTCCTGGGTGCGTTGGGATCCTTCAGCTTCTTTGGTTTCCTCTTCAGGATGGAGGTCCCTCTCCCTTTCTCTTTGGTGATGGGCCTTGTCAGCCTTCAGCTTGTCGTGATGGTGTTCTCTCCCTTTGGCAGACATGGGGTCGCACCTCTCTGGGCGCTTCTGGGTACTTCTTCCTCTGCCCCTCTGGCAGGTTTGCACAGAGAATGCATATGGTGACCTTTTGCCTCTTGTTTCCAAGGCTCTTGGCCTGGGTTTCATTTTTTTACCCAGCAAGGCTCAGCGTCGCCTGCACCCAGCACGGTCTCTGCAGAGCTCCGGGTGGGGCAGCAGCCGTGAGGGGCGGAGCCAGGTGCAGCTTGGTCAGTCTTCGGAGACCTAGGCTGGATTTTAAAGTGGCAGCATTCTTCACTGGAAGTAGAAGAAGACGCAGTCTGTGTGTGGGATGAAGTTCACACTAATGGGATTCTCAGATGTAGGACCAGCGTTTCCTCCAGAAGACACATTTCCAAGGACTTTGTAGCTTAAACAGCTACTGGACCAAGACCCCTCTCCTAGCGCTTAAGTACCCTGGAACTTAAAAACTATGCCTAGAAAATGTATCAAGATGCATTGCTGGGGTTTCTAGAGGCCACAGTATAAAGAATTACTAATTATCTGGCCTTGTGTCCGATATTTGAAATAAAGATGGAGGCCGAAGCAGTTCACCGGTAGAGATTAAGTTGGAGGCCTTAGAGAGAGCCGAAGGACTTACTGGTTGGATTGCACAACGCAGCCAGCTTTTCCAGGTGCATTTCAGACAATACAAGCAAGATGGTGTCTTAGAGCTCGGGTCTGTCTCTGCAGACGGTCGGATACTAAACTCTTTAGGGCCTGTGGTCTCCTTCACAACTGTAGCTACTCAACTCTGTGACTGGGGTGCAAGAAAGCTGCCCTAGACGGTCTGTAAAGTAAGGGGTGGGGCTGTGTTCTAGTAAAATTTTATTGAGAGAAACAGGCTACAGGCCTTGTGTAGTTTGCTGGTTCCTCCCGTGTAGAAGCAAAGGCAGATTTGCGTTTCCTAGAGACTAGCTTCAAAAGGAAGACAAGGGACTGAGTTCTGTGTACCAAGGGATTTTCCCCACATCTCTCCACCTGAAAAATGACTCCAGGTCACCCGACTAGCATGATTAAAGGGAGAGAAAGAAACCTGAGATTATGCTCACGAATCCGCTTTTTAGGAAGTGGGGGGTAAAGTTTTCCTCTGACCCTCACTGCCCTTCCAGTAGACACACGAGAATCTGTTGGGCATGAAGTGTTATTTCGTACAGAAGATTCCAACCTGGAGAGTGTTGGTTTCAGTTCATTTTGGCATCGGTTCTCGGGGTCGGCCTATTTCTGGTTAGTGAGAGTGAAACCGCGTTAGGGAGCTCCCAGCTGGACACCTGTCCTCCCGCCTCGTGTGGTGCATGAGGGTGTGCTGAGGGCAGCTCCTGTCTCTGTTGGCTCGTCCGTGATTACCGAGGGCCCGCAAAGTGCCAGACGTTTGGTAGCTGCCGGGCGCGCAGCAGTGAACAAGACGGACATGCTTCCTGCCTCCCAGGAGGTGGTGTCCTATAGTAGGAAGGGGTCCGAGAAGAGACTGATCTCTCCGCCGTGCCCTGCAGGATAAGCTGGGGGTGGCCCGTCCACAGGGGTGTGGGAGACGAAGGCTGTCCAGGAGAATTAAGGGGCACAGGCCAAAGGGGGACACTCAGCGCAGTCCATGCCAGAGCCTGTTGCCTGCCACGGGGGGTGCGAGAACGTGGGGACAGAGGAGGCTGGAAAGAGAACGGGAAGCCCGTGGTGTAGGCAGGCCATTGAGGCTGGGTTTTGTCAGAAGATCACTGACAAGCGGACGAAGGGCTTTATGCTGTAGATGATGGGAATGGTTTGCGTATTTGGAGATGTTGAGCCTGGACTGGAAGAGCCAAAGATGAAGCCCTGTAGCTTGGGAGCGGGGACTGGGAGCCACAGGTCGGGGTTCAGCATGTGACATGTGGCTGGTATGGCCGAGGAACGGGATTTGAGATTTTATTTAACTTTAATTAAAAACAGAAGCAGTATAAAATCTTTTCCCTTTCGCTTTATTGTTTTAGTAGGATTACATTTCACTGAAGCTGTTGAGAACGTAACATCTAAATTGAGACGTACTGTAGGTGTGAAGTACATGCTGGATTTTGAATTTGTGCTTTGGGGGGGCAGGGAGAAAACCAGAATGCAAAATATCTCAATTTTTTTTTTTATTGATGATTTCTTGGAATGATAATATCTTGGATGTATCTGGTTAAGTAAAGATACATTATTTAAAACAATGTCCCCTGTTTCTACATTTTTGAAGGTGGCTCTGAAAAAATGGAAAGTTACGCATGGGGGTTGCGCCTTTTACCTGTCAGGCGGCTCTGGCCCAGGGATCTGTTAGGAGGCTCTTGGAGGAATGCAGGTGAGCCCTCACGGTGATCCGAGTTAGGGGTGTGGCAGCAGGGAAGGGGTGGAAATACAAGAGCTGTCCAGGAAGTAAAACAGAATTTGGCATCACTTAACTAAGATTAGTTGTAAGGAAGGAAAAGGGAGCCTTCGAGTACTAAAATATAAGGCAGTCTAGACTAGCCGCCGAATGGCAAGTTGAGCAGACAACAGTGTTGTTCTTCATTGGCACTTGAACTAAAACGATGTAGTTGAAACTATTTTTCTGCTTCTCTGTTGGATTTTTTTTTTTAAGCACTGCTACTATTTGCCATTAAGTAGGTACTAGCTACGAATTGGTTCTTTAGAGTTGTAATTTTGCATTTCTTACACAGTAGCCTAAAACTGGTTTACTCTCTTTATATCTGTCATTCGACCCCCTCGATCAGGGACAGGTGGGGGACTGGGACACAGGTTTTTTTTTTTGTTTGATGGTTTTTTTTTTTTTTTTTTTTGTAGCCTGGAGTATACACATTTTCTAAAGGCCTTCCAATTTGATAGGATAAGTGAAATCTATTTACACTTTAAGTTTATTCCCACTGAAGAAGCAGCACTTTATCTCCATGCGAAGGTTTGCTGGGCTCCCTCTCATTGTAGCTCAAACTCCAAAAACTATCTGATGGATGTTAGACGCTTAATACTTTTTCAACTATTGTCCTCCTAAGAACGAGGATGCATTTCTAGCTTCATTTTCCAGTCTCTTAAGCTTATGAAAGTAGTCGAGACAGTTTGTTGACCCCAAAGAGACCTTTTAGTGTCTGGCCTGTTCGACAGCGGGGTCTGCCTCTTCGTTGACATTCAGATCACAGGCGGCCACTGGGCTCAGCGCGAAGCCAAGCACAGCTTTCGCATGTAGACAAAGCCGCCCTGGCAAGGGAGCCCAGTTGTCAGGGTAGCTGGCTGTGTTGTAAAGGGCTGTTGCATAATGGGGAGACCAAGTAGAACTAGTAGGATGCAAATGTGCAAAAAATGGTGGCGCTAACCTACAAAAACAAACATTTCTTTCTCGGTGAAGAGTCCATTCTTTGTTGCTTCCTGCTGTTTCACTTCTGCGGGCTGCAGACACAGTCGACGCGGTCTGGGCGTGTTTACCTTCATCCCCGGTCCCAGCGCTGCTCTGTGTTATTTTAAAATGAACAGCTAATCTGTGTGAAAGGGCCAGAGTACTTCAGTGTTGTGGAATCTTCTCGTAATTCACAAGTGTGCCCTACTTTAGCCCAGATCAGTGTTTGTGTGTGACTTTGATTCCCAGATCCAGATGAGGAATCCTTTTGACCCTGGAGGTCATTTTTCTTGATTCATAGTAAGATCTTATTCTCGTTACTGACACCCAGTAACTTGCCCCCGTGGACACAGCCGTCCTCCTAGTTCGTGTGGAATCTCTGTGGGCTCGAGAAAAGTGTGGAAGCCCTGAGAACAGGAGTTCAGCTTTACTGTATACCATCTCATTAAGGAAATGGACTTTTTCCCGGTGTCTCCCTCGCTCCCGTCATCCCTGACTTGAGCGCCCACGTTCTCCTCTTGCCTTCTTCTTTCTCCTGCTGTGTTTTTCTCCATCTACGTCTCCTCTTCCTTAGCAGACACAGCGGAGTCCGCCCTTGGGGAGATGCTGTGGGAGAGGCGCGATGATAATAGGACAGGGAGGGCTTTCCGCCTAGAGCTGGGGTCAGGGAATCATGAAGACCACGACGTCTTGGTAAGTAGCGACGACTTGCCAAGCACTGTGTCCTACACCTCGCGGGACCGGTGTCCTTGAATGTTCTCAGCTCTCGAGGTGAGCGCTGTTGGCTAGTGGCCTCGCCGTGCAGGTGGGTGGGCATGTGGAGGCCCGGAGGAAGAAAGTGACTTGTCCAAGCTCCTCGGGCTTGTGCACAGCAGAGTCTAGACAGGCCTCCTGGAGTCCTTGGAGAAGGAAAAGCCCAGACTGAAGAAGCGGAAGTGTGACTTGTGGTCTGAAGGGAAACAGGTTAGAGGAAGGGACCCCGCCAGCAAGTGACAGGATGGAATCCAGACCTTTCTGGATGGATGGATGGATGCGTGGATGGGACAGGATAGATGGAATCCAGACCTTTCTGGAAGGGAAAGGCGATCTGTAGGGCTGGGGAGAGTCTGTGAGGAGGGGGGACATCTTCACATCAGGTCTTACAAATGTCCTTGAAGGGTGCCGTTGATCACGTAGGCCGCAGATGCCTGTAGGTGGTCGTGAGGACCCGGTCCCACGGGCACTGTCCTTCAGGAAGGTGGGAAGCCAGGAGCAGAATGCGGTGAGCGCCGGCCTGGATGGAATCAGGTGCTTTGAGGTTTTCTAAAGGAGGTGAGTCTCGAGCAGAGTCCTCGTGCCTCTCTCTGTTTTGTTTTGTTCTAAGCTGGCAGAGGCCTCGATGCTCTCAGTCTGGAGTCGGGCTCCCACTTCTTTCTCAGCCCTGAGCACTTTCCAAGGGGCCTAATTTCTTTAAGATTGTCCTAATTCTGGCTTTGCCTTTGAAGTATCTTGAGACCACAACTGTCCTCAGCCAGCGGTTTCCTGACTCTCACTTTGACCCAGAGAGCTGTGCCCCCTTCCTCGTTCCTGCGTTGCGTTTTCTTCCGGGACTGTGCTTCCTTCCGCTCCTCTGCTACGCTTGTTGGCTGGTGGATTTTGGTTGCATTGGGCACCAAGTGCAAACATTCCAGGCCTTTTGCTTTTTCCTTGACTTCAGTTCTTAGGAACTTGGATGCTGACCATCACAGCTGTTGGGGACTGTGATTGTCATTTCTCACACACTGATCGCTCACCACAGATGTGCTGGGCACTGTGCTGCTTGCCTTATATAGATGGGAGAACGTGAGCCTTATGGCTCCTCTGCGTGGTGTCCATTACTGTATTATTAGCCAGTTTTATGGTGCAAGAAGTCTCTTCAGTGGGATGAACTTTGCTGACTTCCACCGATAATTGGTGGGAGAGTCAGCTGAGTACACAGCTCTCATTTTTCGCCCTCAGGAAGCCTTCTGTCTGGTACCTGCATTTTCATATGTTTACAGATTTGTGTATTTTAAAATAAATATGTGTCAGTTTAGACTAAATATAACACAAACTAAATGTATCTGCCGCTAATGTACCTAACCCTGCACTTAATATTTACATAGGACCTATTTTTGTTCAGCATTAGCAAAGGGAAGTAATTCACTTTTTACTAATATTTGAATCACTGGGGTGCCTGGGTAGCTCACTTGGTTGGGTGTCCGACTCTTGATTTTTGGCTCAGGTCATGGTTTTGGGGTCGTGGGATTGAGCCCTGCATCGAGCTGCTCACTCAGCACACAGTCTGCTTGACATTCTCTCTCTCTGCCCCTCCCCACATTCTTTCTGTCTCTAAAGCAAATAAATAAATCTTTTAAAAAATAATATTTGAATTGCTTATTTTCAACCTGAAATTCATTCTGTCATTCTACTTCTCCTTCAGTGGCACCTTCTCAGACACCATTATTTTATTCTTCATCTTCTCTGTACTTCAAGAACCGGAGCCTTGTTATTGGACTTTAGATTTGTTTTCTACACGTGGTCGTGTCAAACGTGCATCTGCTTCTGCAGCTCAGTCTAGTTAAAAAGGAAAGAAATAACTGGGAGAACTAGAAATAAGCACAACAATCATGGCGATGACGATGGAGAGAAGACTGAGCCACGCAGACGCTGAAGTCTGCTTCTGGGTCTCACGCAGTAATCCCTGGTAAGGGAGAAAAATGGTGGAAAATATTATGAGGAAAAATATAACAAACAATTTTTTCTGGCTGTAGAATAATATTACTAATTATTTTCAGTATGAGTTGCTTGCTGTTCAAGTTTCAAATTTCTTACTAAAATGATACCTTAACAAGTATTTTAAGATACTGTAATAGTATGACCTACCTTTCCTTTCTATATTGTTTTCCTTATTGTGGCTCACATTTTTTTAAACCGTCAGTATTCTGGCACTTGAGTTGATTTGTAAGCTTCAGTCATGCACTCCCTCTCTCATTCATGAGTTGTGTGTTGGTCATGCTTACGTTTGCTGGAAGCGCTGGGTAGGCACAGGAGACATGTGTGACAGGAGACATGTCTCCAGCCACATGGACTTCACGGTGTATCTGTTCCTGGTTTGAAGTTTAGGAGCATCAGCTCTCCCCAATTTTTCCTATTGAGAAGTCCTGCCACGTGTGACTTTTTATGTTTTTATATTCATGTTTGGAAGCCCTGATTAAAAAAAAATTTTTTTTCATATATTTAGTAGAGAGAGAGAGATCAGGAAAGAGGGAGAGGGGGAGGGAGAAACCCCCTGCTGAGCAGGAACCTCCCCCCTTTCCCCGACGTGGGACCCAATCCCAGGACCCTGAGATCATGACCTGAGCCAAAGGCAGATAGATGCTTAAGCTGACTGAGCCACCCAGGTGCCCGGAAATCCTGATTTTTAGAGGGATGTTTATAGTTCTGTGTAGATAATGATTTGGTGACTCCATACTTTTTGTGATGGTTGGCCTTTACTTCTTGGGATTCTGAAATTTCCTTCTTTTCACTCAGTGTTGCATGTGTGCGCTCTATCCGAGTATGTCGTCATCACTGCGGCCGTCCTGTGCCATGCCTTTTGACGGCTGTGTAGTACTCCATCTGAATCAACGGCTCTGTGATGTTACTTACTCTTTCATTGATAGACTTCAGAATACTTCCCCTAACTCCCTTCCATTTTTCAATACTACAGTAATTTGGGTCTCTTCTGAGTCAAAAATACGAGCAGCTTTTGAAAAAGAACTCTCCCTTGTCTCATTAATGTAGCTTTAAAATAAAGCTGGAGTTTTGCTTTAGTCATTGTGGTTGGGGTGTTCTACAGACGGTTCTGGTTAGGTTTGTGGAAGTTGTCTGTCCCTTGTCTGTCCTTTCTCTACCTTCAGAGTGAAAGCCCTAAAAAGTTGGTCGCTTTCCTTAGGGCGTGTGAGCTGGCGGAGCTCAGTATGGAACAGGTAAAAGGAGACAAAGTGTAGGGAAGCAGCTAATTATAGTAATTGCAGCTGGTTTCAAAGTACTTGTAACAGTTTGTGCATAATGCTTACTTGAAAGCATCAAATGGGCGCGAGTTGTGAAATAGAACACCTGTTTGTTGTTGAGCATGTGTTTATGCAGATGATTGTTGTTGTCAAAGCACCTTGATGTAGAGTCGTCCTGTTTACATTTAAGTTCTCCCCAAAGGATTAACAGTGCTCTCTCAATACATTTGCAGCCTATTCTCCTCTCAAAGGCTGCTGTTGGGAGGGTGGTGTGAAAGAGGCAACAAGTGCTTGCTAATCAGTCAAATACACATAATTAGCTACAGTCTGGTGCACTGGATTCCTTGTCAAACCGTAACAATGCTGATTGGCAGGAGTGCGTAACAATAGTTGTGTTACCGGCTAGCTTGTGTGTTCCTTGGTATTTACGATTTTTCTGAACCTGAGTTTTTATTTCTCACTATACGGGCTCGTCTTGTTCTTCTGAAGCGAACCAGTGTCAGTTACACAACCGTTCTTGAGGGTTGCCCCCGAGGAACAGTGTCGCCGATCTCTAGACCAGCTAGAGTTTGGGGTCATTTCTGAAAAACGTGTTTGACATATTGAGTCATCCCAGAGACTGGTAAATATTTAAGGTCACTGGATAGCAAAACTCGGTCCGCACTGGAGCATTTTTAGACCAGTCAGAAAAAAGGTAAGTTTAGGATGAACAGATCTTTCCTGTAAGCAGAGAAAGCATAACACCCTACTATTGTAGAATATTTAGACCTCAGACTTTGCATTTTGAACTACGGGTGCAGCCAGCAGTTCTGCGGCCTAGAGATATAGCCTTCTGTGGAAGCTGTTAGTCGTGGTGATAGTTTTCCTTCCCCGCTCCCCGCCACACTGCACTCCGCGCAGGCCTGCCTGCCGGTCCCTGCAGCGAGTGGACAGGTGCTCACTCACTGCCAGAGGCTTTCCTCCCTGCACAGAATATTCTGGTAGTGCCATCAGACTTCAGAAATTCTGATTTAGAAGTATTAATGGAGAAGATGGTTTTTTGTATAGATTAGAAATGGAGCCTGCTAACTTTTTGTCCCAGGGAGTTGTGGCTAGCTGACCTCTGAGAAGCCTGCCGGTGGAGGCAGTCCTATCTGTCACCCAAGCACAGCATTCCCCGAAGTCTGACAGTTGAAGATTATTTTAGGTAGTGCCTGGGGGACGTCCACATTTCATTAAATATTTATATTTTATATGTTAGAATGCGACTAGTCTTATCAGACCTGTCCTTTGCTGGCTTGGAAATCAACAGTCTACCCCCAGATGGGAACCAACAGAGACGTTTACCCGGAGTTTGCACGGCACAGGGAGTCTGCCTTAGCTTACCTGGGACTCAGAGGCAGGGGGAAAAGGGGAGAATAGGAAAGCTTCATGGTAAGAACAGGGACGGCTTCAGGCGCGCCCTCATGGGCCATCGGTGGTGCCGGGACAGGGGCATCTTTCGTGATTGGTTGCAAGAGCGTAGTCAGCTTTTCCTGGTTGGTCGCAGCTGGACGCGGAGGCAGAGATTTGGGGATCGGCCAGAGTCCTGACTGTTGTGGGCCGATCGCTGTGGAGTTTGTGATTTTCTCTCCCCAGGTGGGCTGGAGTTTGCGGGGCAGATCTCTGTTGCCTGTGTAATCTGGCCGTTGTCTGTTTCCATAGTCCGTCTCCGGGTAGGTAGTATTGTTAAGGTGAGGCTAAAATCTATTTAGGAAAAAACCAGATATATGTGTACATAATGAAGCATATTAGATAGTTGGCCTATCGAGATGGCAAAAATTGTGAAGGTGGTAAAAGAAATTGGAGAAGAAAACTAAAAATCTGAAAACTTTTAATTGTGTATCAGACTTTTCACTAAATGTTTTCTGTATTTTATTTCATTTCGTCCTCTTAATTGCTCCACAGGTAGAACATTACACTCTTGAAATGAAATGGAAGGATCCTGAAATATGAAGTAAAATGTGAAGTAAATGGTCCAGGGTTGCACAGATAGTAAACAGAGGGGCTAAAGTCACAAACCAGAACTTTCAGACTTCAAAGACATTACTGTAAAGAGAGGAATGAGCCCTGGGTTTACAAATATGAGCATTCCACGAGCCGTGATACTAGCTAGCTCTGTAAGGATGATCTTTCAGTGTTCCGCCTCTGGTGCTTTTTTTCCCTCTTTTTCCTCTTTTTGCTTGAAGTGGGTAATTTCTCTGTCCTGACTTAAATGTCTGTGGCTACCTGCTCCCTTGTTTGAGGCCGGCTTGGCTGAGTGTCTGGAGGAAGCTTTGGTTCGCAGTTGTCGCCATTGCCCTCCTGAGATGGATCCTTCAAGAAGAGTCACCTAGGTCTGGCCCTTTCCCTCTTCTCTTGCCCCCTCAGTTGCTGCTGCTCTATCAGAGCCAGTGTTCTCTGCCTCCTTGGAGACTGTTCTCCGTGGCCTTTATCGGTGCTGCGTTGCTGCTGCTGTTACGCCATAAAGGTGTGGGTGGCGGGAGACCCGAATGAGTCCCTCCGGCACCGTGTCCGGGGGCAGCGGCCTGTGGGCTCCTCTGCTTTCATTCCGGCTTGTGCTGGATTGCTTTTAACGCCCAGTGACCTGCAAGTCGTGACGTTCTATAAATATAATCCAAGGATGGTTTTGAAACGTAAGTGTGTAATGATGTTTGGAAGGAGTAAGTAGAGAGGGTGGCACTGAAAATATAGGTAAGGTGAAAACAAATTGTTTCATTCTGGTATTTAAAATGACCCATTCAGGGGGGTGCTTGGGTGATTCAGTTGGTTAGGCAGCTGCCTTCGGCTCAGGTCATGATCCTGGGGTCCTGGAATTGAGTCCTGCATCAGGCTCCTTGCTCAGCGGGGAGCCTGCTTCTTCTCCCTCTGCTTCCTGCTCATGCTCTCTTGCACTCTTGCTCCCTCTCAAATAAATAATCTTTAAAAAAATAAAATAAAAATAAATGAAATTGACCCATTCATTGAGGGAAAATTTTTAAAAATACCTATAAAAGAAGAAAACTAAAATCTTTATAATCTTCAGTATCCTCCGAGTTAAGCTATTCATAATTTATGTTTCTTTCATCTTTTGTCTATACACGTATTCGTATGTATTTGAAATCCAACATTTGAAATTTTATATCCTGCTTTTTTTCTTCCAACACTATAAACATTTCCCCATGTTGTTGATGGCTTTTCATAAGCATTTTATCTGATAATGTAATAGTTCTCCTTAATCATCACATAGTTAAGATCATTCCTGTATTTCTTTTTTGGATAGAATTTTGCAAGTGAGGATACTGGCTCAAAGATACAGCAGTTTTCATGGCTCTGTGTAGTGTATAAAGTGCTTGATCTGGAAAGGTCATCCCAGTCTGTATTCCCACCATGCTCTGACATCTAAGGTCAGTGCGTTTGCTGTTCTTTACCCTCGTTCTGTGGCTTCCGTCCCTCGCCATCTTCCCCGAGACCCCTCAGTTCCACCGTCCCTCTCTGGCATCACGGGCTCTCCCCTTTCATTGTCACCCACAGGATCAGGTACCTCCCATCTGAAAAAGAAAGACCCTCCCTCGACACCTGCTACCCATTCCAGCTCCTGCCTCGATTCCTGCTTCCCCTTTGAATCTGACTTCTTGAATGCTGGCTTTGTCTACACCCGCAGCCTGGACTCTTGCCTCGTGGTTACCCTTCTACTTCTAGACCACTCCGGGCTACTTCCCTTTCTCACTACTTTCCCTGAAAAGGCTTTTGTCAGAATCACCTATGATGTCTGGTTCCCAATCCTTGGGACATCTTTTTGGCCCCTCTTCTTAATATCATTAATATCAGCACAGTTAGCAACTGGTCCTTCGAAACACTCTCTCATCTTCGCGTCTTCTGGTTCAGTGGCCATTCTCTGTCGTTGGCTTTTGAAATTCTGCCTGAGGCCTTGTGCCTCCGCCTACCGCTCTTTCTCTGAAGAACGTTAGACTCCCTACGTGCTTTTCGCCCTAAGAACTCCCTTCCTCTCCTGGGAAGCCTGGCATTTGACTCCTGCCTTAAAGGAGGGGTGGACTGCAGTGGGTTTATAATTTTAAGCAGATGTGCTTTAAACTCATTAATCTCAGAAAGCTTTAAGATTTTAGTTTTCTGAAGCTTTCTTTGAACTGGTTACCCTTTGGCACCTTGAAGAACTGACTGCATATGACCAGAACAGTTTTCCTGAAAGAAGGTTGTGATTGCATATCCAGTCCTAACTCTTCTTGTCAAGTTTTGGGTAAAATAAGTTTTGTAATCCAAATTCACAGTGGCTCCTGGCCTGCGTTGGCAAGCTAAGAATTCTCAAAAACTCTTTACATTTTTATCTGAAATAATTAAAATATGTAATTGGCATAGTATCAAATGCTGGCTTTCCAAATGCCTTCCTCACAATGCTCTGATAAGACAAAACGGAGTTTACTGCTTACTGCGGTGAGGGCGAGTGCCACCCGGGGCACTTGGGGGTGTCTTGGAAGGAAGAAGGCAAGGTCCGTGGGTAGTGAGGACCAAAGTTTGGTTTCAGGTAGGTTCATACAGGGGTGTGTGTGTGTGTGTCATAGAAAGATCATTATACAACAGTAGAGGACTAAAAAAACCTCAGAGACCAGACCCTTGATACTTCCCATGGAATAGTTGGTGGGTGTTTCAGGAAGTGATGTAACGAGCAGTCCGGCCCTGTGCCTGGCCCACGTGTCCTGCAGCAAGAAGGCACGTCCTGGTAACGTAGACAGTGAGTTATCTAGGGAGTCCATAGTTCCAGTCTTCAGTGTCTCAGCTGGATGTGGTCTCTGATGTCCTAGGATTACAACATTTTGCTTTAAGCCTTTGTACTGGTGGTTTTTCACTTAGTTTAGAGAGATGTAGCTGAGTGCCGCACAGGTCGGTTCTTATAAAATGACAACATTGCCTCATAAGTAACCCATCGAATCAATATTATAATGCTCTTATTATTATGGTTTTAACTCCGGTCAAGTTCAGATCCAAATACTTAATTTTAGAGTTGAAGCTGATAGACTATTTCTCTTGCTTTGTTTTCTTGGGGCTACTTTTTTTTTTTTTTTTTTTTTTTAACTAGAAATACTTTGAAATGCAACAGTAGAGGTTTCTTTTCTGTAGAACAAGGGGATGTGAAACTTGGTGTCATGAGTCCTAACCCTTAAGATACTGTTTCAAAAAGAAACATGTTTCAACCTATAAGTTACAAATAAGGACAAATCCTTACAATAATAAACCTTTGATATTGTAGGCTGATTTATGAAGCCTGACCCCAGGGTGAAGTGTTGTCCCTTGTCTGCCTTGTATGTTTCCTGCCGTAGCAGATGTCAGGTTGAGCTGCCTCGTCCTGAGTGGGACTGAAGGCGTGTATCAGCGGCCCTGTGCGTTACCTGGGTTGGGCTCCTTTTAAATGTTAACGTGTCCACATTCACCAGAAACACTTACACTTGAGTGGATTGCTCATTTTCTGTCCAAACCTGGGGGGGGGGGGGGGACTGGAAGGAGTCTGTTGAAGGACTGAGTGGGGCCCGCGGCGGGAGGCAGGTTTTACCGTGGTGCTGACATCCCTCCCCTCAGCTCAGGCGGGGAGCGGGGGCTGGGTCACCTGTGCACCTGCTTAGAGAGAAGTCTGTCCACCTTACTTCAATTTTGTATGGATGGATCTGTTGAAGGTTGCCGGGTGCTTGGGTAAAATGAATTCTGTTTCACGCTCTGTCCTCCGCTCTACCAGATCACCTGCTTTTTCATGATGATGCTTTGGTTTTTAAGGGCTGTGAGAACAATAAAAGAGTATACATTTGACTCTTGATTTATGCATTCTGATCCATTTAGAATTTGATATTTTATACACTTGGTCCTTTTTTTTTTTTTTTAATGTTTTGACAACTCTCACATGGCCTTGGGACTAAGCACTTGTCCCACAATAAAGAATTTTCTCTTGTGTTGAGAGAATGTTGGTAGATAAGTTGAGTTTACTATGAAGTTTTTCATAAAAATTGTCTGTTATGTTGAAAAATTACTGTTATAAGTTATCATAAAAGTCAAGCTTAGATACTGGTCAAAGACCATATTAAATATTTACTAGGTTTTTTAAGTTATTCTCTCCATTAGTTGAGTTTACCTTACATGTTAAAAGTTTTATATCTTAGTAGGTCAGTCAAATGGTACTGACCCTGCTTTTTTCAGTAGATTTAAAAAAAAAAAACCTGACTTCATGCAGGGAATTTTTCTAGATGTTATCCCTGGGATTCACTTAAGTGTCCTCGAACACATATGTAATCAGTCTTGTTCTTTTATTATCAACCTTTCATAAATGATTAAAGTGGATTTGGTCTTCATGCTGGGGAGCAGGTTATCTCACAGTTGGAACTCTACACGGATCACACTGAAGGCCCCATTGTAGCGCTCCGTAACAGAGTCATCTGAACAGATGTGAAAGGACTATTCGTCCCCACTAGCATAGTGACACATTCATGTTGGAGGTGTTAAATTCCAAGTCCGCCCTAAGTTAGGGTCTTTATGAGCAGCAGTAACCTTTGAGAAAAGACCGTAGCCTTCCAGTCTTCCACAAATGCCCCTAATCCCATTTCTGTGTGTACTTTTAGCTCCTCCTGTGGACAGTGTGCCCTTGTATTGCTCATTCATTTTGAATCACTGTGACATCTCATAGCCACGTATCTGGGGCATATGTACGCTTTTCATTAATATACTCAGATCTCCTAAGACATTACCATTTTCACTAATTTTTCTTGGCAGTGATGTTTTGGGAGAATTACATCTTTCTGACCTGTCTATTGAAAGAGGCCAAGGAGCCTTTAGAAGACAAGTCACGTGTTACTACTCTCTTTGACTCCGTTGCCACTGAGGAGCTAATTTCTGAGCTTCATGTCTCTGTCCCCAGTGCTCGCGTGTCGTGGTGTGCAGCCACCCTGATCCTGCTGGAGTGCGCTGCTCTGGCCTTCGGAGAAGAGACAGAACAACAGCCCGTGGCCGTGCTGTGAGCCAGCCGGGAGAGCGCATGTAAATGCTGTTCCCTGCACTTTCGCAGACAGGCCCGTTCCCTCCCGGATACAGCAGTGCCCCCTTCTCCAGGTTTGGTTTTCCAGGGGTTCAATTTCCTGCTGCAGAGAGGCCGGCGATTGTGCTCCTGAACGTCTGTGGGCAGGTCAGCAGCAGCCTCCCGCGGCACGGCCGTCACTCTGCTGTCCGCGTCTGATCCCGCGGGGTTCCCTCCTCTCCCATCTCATCCCCCGTCATCACGGGGAGAGGGGACAGTGGGAGAGCGAGACGGAGACCCCATCTGTAGAACTTCTACTGCAGCTTCTTGTACAGTTGTTCTATTCCATTATTCTTGTTTTAATCTCTTACCGAGCCTCGTTTGTCAGTGAAACCTGATTACAGCTGTGGGCCTGGGGACAGACCTCACAGGCAGAGGTTCAAGTGTTAGCGGGGCTCCCGAACTGCCGTCACTGGTCTGGTGGTGAGAATCCCATCCAGCAGTCCTTCGAGGTGGCTCTGCTGTCAGCGCTGTGCCTGGTTTCCCCTGTGCCCCAGGGAAAGTGAACTCGCCTTCCTGGAACCCCGCCAGCCCCTTGTCGCGACTTTCCTTACGTAATTGTAAGGATCAAGGTTTTCTTCCTTGTGGACCCATTTTCCCCATCCATATACGAGGACTGTAGTTGCCTTGTATTTATTTCCCCTCCTCCGTCACCTTGTAGCTTTTTGTCCACCAGTGATCTGATGAGTGAGGGATGGATTTTAATTTGAAATTTAAACGTCTATCATCTCCCAGTAGAAATTATTTCTTAAAGGGTGGGCTGTAATCCACGTGCTGTAATTTTATTTATTTTTTAAAGATTTATTTATTGGAGGGGGGAAGGGACAAAGGGAAAAGAAAAGAGGGAATCTCGGGCAGGCTCCCTGTGGAGTGCAGAGCCCGAGGCAGGGCACCCTCTGACAACTTTGAGATCATGACCTGAGCAGAAACCAGGAGTCACGTGCCCAACCGCCTGAACCGTCCAGGCTGCCCCTCTACCTGCTTTCGAATCCTGTGGGATGCTTATAAAAAATTCAATTTTTCAGGAACTGGAATTACGATTTCTACATTTGATATCCTGCAAGATGGTTACATGTGCATTAAGTACTCTAGTAATTCATATTTACAGTAAAATCTAGGCCTTATTTGCTTAAATTATGATGGGAGACGGTAAGAAAATATAGCTCAGTTTAGGATGTTTCCTAATACATAATTATGTCAAAATGTAACTAACTTTGGGATACAGTAAGTTTTATAATGTAAAAAATTTTTCTCAATTTTGTGTTTAAAAAATTATATCTTTGGAAGGAAGCTAACTTCTTTATTGATTCTCAGTTTTTTTTAGCTTACCGATTTGTTCACATAATAGTTCACTCACGTATGTGGGTTTATATATAACTAAATATAGAGATCTAACCAACGGATTCTGTTACCATGTCAAGTGGAAAATAGGACAACCGAGTGCTCAGTGAGGAGTAGTCTTAACTCTTCTCTGATTTCTAGTGTTTTTTTTTTTCTCCCTCTCCAGTTTTCCTCGATTTTGCCCTGCCTCATAAATTGTCTCCGTTATTTTCTTGAGTGTACGTACACTTTTTCATTTCAAGACCTCACATCTCACGCTGCAGTGGGATAGTGGCCTGGAAAAGTATTCTTTTTAATTTGAGGACTGTTTAGGTATCTGATTCCTTGTATCTGACTTGGGGAAAAAAAGGGTGTACATTTTGTAGGAATCAATTTTAAATGAAAGTTCTTGAGAGAAACAACTGCATTTAGCTTGGATTTTCTAGTGTCGGCGACTAAACCAGCAAGAACGCTGTATTATTGCGCCTGCGTTGTCGCGCCATTTTCCTTCGGGGCCGGTAGCTGGACTGTGCCTGGATTTGGTATCTGGTGGTGAAAGTGGTGGTGGGGGGGGCTTTGAGTGTAGGGCTCAGATTCTTGGATTCCAAAATTACGTAAAGTGGGAAATATTAACGTGCCCCAGTGACTTGTCTAGAATTCTGGAGAACGTTTAACTTGCATTCTGAGATAAAGAGGTGGAGGGGCAGTTGAGTCAAAGTCAGCTGGGTTCAAAGTGATAAATTCTGTATTTACCCTGACTTTGACATATAGAAAAAGAAAATAGCTTTGAAAAGATGGCTTTCTTTTTTTTTTTTAATCCCTTCTTTTTTTTGAATAGTGACAGGCATCTGTGAATAGTGATGAATTCAGGAAAACTCCTAGGCTAGACATTATCTTGACAGTTGGCGGACAGATGTTCTGATTTGAGTGTGAGACTGAGGTATTCAGAAAGCACTTCAGAATACTCTGTTTTCCTTATATCAGGATGGAGTTTTTAGCTGCTTTGCAATAATGCTGCTTGATAAAGGACCTGGTAAGAGCTGGGTCAGATTTTTGTGATTTGTTTATTTGGACTATAACAACGTCTAGTCATTTTTATAAATTGTCTTTCAGACCTTATCACCACGTGTAAACTGATGTGTTAAAAAAAGGGGGGGACAGCAGATAAACATCAATGGTTTCACTTTGAATATTTTAAGTAAAAATGGTAAATGTTAATTGAAAAGTAGCTTTGATAATTTGGAAAGAGAGTACCCAGATTTCTTTCATCCATTTCTGGAGAAGGATGTTTTCATGTTACATATTTGAGGTAGGATTTGTCATTGAAATCTCTTTTTCTGAGTTAGTGGATGTTTTCTTGAAAACAGGAATGCTCACTTCAGTTTTCTGCGGGAAAGGAAGGAAGAATTTCTCCTTTTCTGGTGGGGATTGGACAGGGCATTCTCATCCCAGCTGCTCCTTTCGGACACTGCTCATCTCGTCCAGTTGAGAGAATATGTTGGCTCTCTGTGTGTAACGGGAGGGTTCCCTGACTTCAGATCAAGGCTTTGGCCTGGGAGGTATGATGGCCACTGGAAAAGATGTTTTGTGATTGGGGAATGCCTTTTGTAAAACAAATTTTGGTAATTATATTGTTTTTTCCTAGGCATTTTATCCCTAGGCATCAACTCAAAAGCATGCATAGAATATTTTTCGGAAAGATAAAAAAATTAGATGGAACTGCTTTGATGGAGTTACAAAATAAATTTAAGTTCTTTCTACCTCAATTTCTTTATCTTTTTCTAAAGTTTTGTACTGCAGTGTTTCTTTTATGTTAAGTTCAGATGTGAGCCCACTTGGGGTAGGAATTCAGCAGATGTGTCAAAATGTGTGCATTGTTCTTAACGTTGAACATTCTGATCCTGAGAAGACCATAACACCTGCTGTGACCCTTTAAGCTGTGTACATTTTAGTGACTATAAAATTAAACTTCATTTCCAAAATGTGTTTGGGAATTATTTGGAATATTTTATGCTTAACTCTTTTAGAGATTTTTATTTGTAATATGAAGAGATTCAAATCTGGTCTAAAAACGGAAGCATATCCTAATGCCTGCATTTGTTTTATCTTTTTTAAAAAAGCTATTTGCAGGGTAATCTCACCTCTGATGTTTCTTGTCCAGAAGCAACAGAAAGCCAGGGTTAGCCAATAGCACTTGATGCCTTTGATTCTGTGTATATTTTACATGGATACCTTCTTTAAGAAGGTAAGGCAGAATAGGATTACAGTGGAATAATAAATTTTGTTTGGTTATTAATTTCTTTTTGTCTCCGTCATGTAAGAAATAGAAGATATAAGAATTGTTACAGTACTACTAATTTACCCTGTTTGCCAATGGAATGCGTTATATAGCACATACTTTGAAAGAATGGTTTGTATGCTTATTTTTTCTGAGTACTATACTGTGACCTAGGAAGATGTTAAAAAAGAAACGAAGATAAGTAGTGACTGTATTTTGATTTTTCCCAAATTCATTAACAATGTCCATTACTAATGTTTAATTTTTTAAAAGATACTCGTATTTGAGGAGAGTATCTCTTTAACTGGTTGAACTCCTCTTTTAAGACAATGTTGTGATATTACCAAGTCTGTTTTTTTTCTCTTCACATCTTTTAGACCAACACAAGGAGGCCGTGTCAGGTTGAGAGCCTAGTTAGGATGAAAACCTTAGAACGCTCTATGATCTGGTCAAGCACGTGAAGATTGCCCCTGCTGGCCTTTAGTGATATCTGACGCTTACTCGTCTTTGATGTAGTACTTGTTATTAGTGAGATACGTTCTTTTGAGTGTTGTGTGTGTGTGTGTGTGTCTTACCAAAAAGATTTTAAGTTCCATAGTGGTAGAGACGATCTGCCTTCCCGCCTTTCTTCCCCCTCCCCGCCCAACTTCTCCCCTTACCCCCTTCCTTTTCCTTCCTTGTGGTGAATATATATAAAATTTAGCACATTAGCCATTTTTAGTTGAACAATTGCTTTCATTTCTTCTGTGTCCCTCATAATCCAAGGTAGTTAAGTAAGAATTTACTTAGAATATATAGTAGATGTTCAGTATAGCAGAGATTAACTACTTATTCACTACATCCATTTGGACACCCTCACCCCCTCACCCCCACCCCAGGAAACAGACTGTATTTCCCAGCCGACTTGAATGTGACCATAAGCCCACTTTTGCCCCTGAAGTATGAGCAGCGTTAAGATAAACTGCTTCCAGCTGTGCCTGGTCAACATCCCCTGTGTTAGGTTCTCTTTCTCTTAACCTTTCTAATGGCGATCATGAATCCAAGGACGTGGTTGAGCCTCTAGAAGGAAGGAGTCTGGGTCCCTGAATCACTGCCTGGAGAAGAGCCACCCGTGGATAAGGAGCATTTGCTTGACTTGACGTGAACCCCAAATACATTTTGGTTGTGTTTACTGCTAAGAGCTCGTGGTTTCTCTCTTTCAAGCTCACTAATACACTCAACACTGGTTGGAGTGAATAACTTCATTTATTTAAAATTTAATTCTCATTTGTTAGTCATTGGAGGTGGGAGTCAAGAAATGAAAGCGGAACAGAGGAGTGAGAAGTCGAGTGTGACTCCTGTTGGAGGGAGGAGTCAGTGTGGAACTCAGCAAGGACAGGGGAGTGAAGACTGAGAGGAAAATTTGGGATTCTGTGTTAGGGAGTTAGCAGGAAGAAGTCAGAGCCTGGCGTTGTAGTAAGAGGAGGACACCCTTGAGAGTTGGAGGAGTAGGGGACATTGGGAAATGAGAAAATCAACTCTGAGAGTTGGAGAGGGTTCTTTTTTTTTTTTTTTTTTTTTTTTTTTTAAGATTTGTTTGATTATTTCTTTTGAGAGAGTGAGAACCTGCATGCGTGAGTCGGGGAGGGGCAGAGGGGGAGAGAGAATCTCAAGCTGGTGCTACGCTCAGTGCCGAGCCGGCTGCAGGGCTCGGTCTCACAGCTGTGAGATCATGGCCTGAGCCAAAATCAGAGTCTGACACTAAACTGACTGAGTCACCCAGGCACCCCTTGAGGAGGATTTTAAAACACAATTGGCTGTTTAAAAATAAAAAAAATTTGCTTCATGCTCTGTGCTTTTTGTTTTTGTTGCTTATTATAGGTTTAGTTAATGAATATCTTGACAAAGGATGATATTCAGAAAATGACGTGTTTAAATGAACAGAGAAGAGTTGCAGACCTACATGTCTGTGTGCTATGACTTAGATTCATTACTTGTATTATTTCCTGAGCAAGTCATTCTCTTAGGTACATGAAAAGAATTGAGTCATGGCCATGTTTTATGCATATGTTAAATACAGTGTATCATATTTTTACAGTGCTTAAATATAGGTGAAATATACCATGTCTTTCAGACAAGAAAGTATTGGATAGATATTTTTAAAAAAAGACATTCAGCAATTCATTTTACTAACATTTATTCTTTATATTTTCAGTTGATAGCTTTTAACCTTTTGTGCTTCACAACTGGATTTTACCCACCAATTAAAAAAAGCAAGTGGGTACAGTATTCATGGCTTAGACAGCTTTTTAAAAAAAGCTTTAAAAATGAAGAGTTAATAATATGTGTTAGTTAGAAATCTACTATATGACTGACTGATATTTCCAGTTTTCAGATCTTGTAGAAAGGACAGCAAAGAGAATGTATATAGTTCTTGACTCAGGAATACCTCTATCCAGTCTCGCTGATGGCACGTGGTGGCTGTGAGATGTGGGGATTTTCAACCACTGTTCAGAGCTGCTTCACCTGCGGATGTACTAACTGCTAAGAGACCGTCTGACCTGGGCCCTGGGTGTCATTGTGCTGGAAACAGTAGCTACCTGTCTTCTTGTGCATAGCATGTATCATGAAAAAGAGTACGGGTCTTGGGACACGTGGGTGGCACAGTTGGTTAGGTGTCCGACTCTTGGCTTTGGCTCAGGTCCTGATCTCAGAGTCCTGGGATTGAGCCCTGCATCAGGCTTCGTACTCCGAGTGAAGTCTGCTTGGGATTCTCTCTCCCTCTCCCTGTGCCCCTCCCCCTGCACACTCTCTCTGTCTAAAGTGAATCTTTAAAAAAATAAATAAATAAATAAAAATAAAAAATATATATATATATATTTAGCTCTCTTCTTTTACCTTACACTTCTGTGCATGTAGAAGACCATAGATATGTTGTATATTCAGTATCCTAGACTTATTATAATGCATCTTAAAAATAGAAGTGCTATTTTAAAGGGATTGGTTTCCAGGATCTCTTACAAGTCTAAGGTAGATGTATGCTCTGTGATGTGCAGATTAGCCAGAACTGCTCTGGACTTGAAGTCAAAAGAGCTAGTCCATGCACATGTCCCTTGTCAGCTCTAAATCTTGGTTTCCTAACTTGTGAAATCCATAATATCCTGGATTCTGAGTATGAACAGTGACCTACAAGCTCACACTCAGACTTTTTCTGTGGCTCTGAGACCAGCCGCCCGTGACGGGAAGCTCGGTGTCTCGTCCTCTTCTCTCCGTCAGTTTTGAAAGAAAGATTTTGTTTTTGAAACCAAAAACATCTCCCCATGCTTTGTGTGCCATCCCCTGGAGTAGAGAGTACTGATGGGAACATTAATACCTGACCCTTCTGTCTCCCAAGTTGAGGAGAGGATCACGTGAAATGAGAGTGAAAACAGAGTGGCGTGTTGTAAAAATATTCAGTCTCATGTTTACTACTGGGTAGTGCTTTTCAACTAAGGGCTCTATGTTGGAGAGGACTGCCATTTATTTATTTATTTGTTTGTTTGTTTGTTTGTTTTTAAAAGATTTTATTTATGTATTTGACAGAGAGAGAGAGATCACAAGTAGTCAGAGCAGCAGACAGAGAGAGGGGGACGCAGGCTCCCTGCCAAGCAGGGTAGCCTGATGTGGGGCTCGATCCCAGGACCCTAAGATCATGACCTGAGACGAAGGCAGAGGCTTAACCCACTGACCCACCCAGGTGCCCTGACTACCATTTATATTCGTAAAATTTTACCTCTGATAAACTGAGCTTTAAATGTGACCAGTAACCTTTGGAACCTTGCCTGTTTGTCGGATGGTCGACTGGAGCTTCTAGTATTTTTGATACTGCCTAATCTTTGAAAATTAAAGATCTTGACCCACAGTTTAAAAACTACTGGACAAGACTCTTCTTGGTGAGACATTTAGATCCTTAGTGTATGATTCCTATCCCGATTGACTAAGCTGACCTTGTCTTAGAGTTATATAGAAGTCATTTACACAGCCTCCCCCTTATCCGCCATGGTGGATTAGTACTTCGTGTTATCAGTCTCTTACTGTGCCTGATTTATAAAGGAAGCTTTAGCGTAGATATGTAGGTATACTAGTTGTATTAGGGATATTAGGAAAAAAACATAGTACGTACAGGGTTCAGTACTTTCTGCAGTTTCAGGCCCCCACTGGGGGGTCTTGGAATGTATCCCCTGCAGATAAGGGGGGACTGTTGTATGCTTCTGCCCCACGGCTCGTGCTGTTCTTGAACATAGTACGTGAGACCATTCATATGACTGTTTCATGTGCTAACAGTGAATGACACATTCAAGTGACTTCTGCTTGGATTCCTTGGTATTTTTCTTAGTATATTCTTAGTATATATTTTTTAGTATATTCCTTATATTTTTCATATTCCTTCTGTCTGGTGGTCACACAAAACACAAAGCCGTTTTGGTTAGGTAAGTTTTATTTATTTATTTAAACATATTCAGTGACTTATTCCATGAGGCCTTTAATTATTCTTATTTTTTCCAGTTGTTAAAACTAATCTACTAAACTTGAATTCTGTTTCTTGAAACGCACACACACAGATGTACACACACACACACACACACACACACACTTAGTGTGGCTTGATGTGTTGGAGATGCCAGTGGTTTGTTGCTCTGTCCGTCGTCCTTTCTGAGGGAAACTCCCCCTCACCCCATCTCGTTTTGGGGACGGGTAGCACTCCTGTCCCAGTCAGGTTGGTGAGTGGGCGTCTGACCCAACACCTTCTTCAAGGCATCAGAGAGGCGAAAGGCTGAAGCAGCTCAGAGACGGAGAGGTGAAGGCCGAGCCTGTGTTGGGGTTCGCGTGGCTGCGAGGGGCTGCCTGCAGCTGAGTCCTGGGGGGAAGCGGAGGAGCTCACGGCTGGAGAGCCTGTGGCAAGCGCAGCAGACTTCGAGGGGAAGGGGAGGGAGTAGGAGAGGGAGCAGGAGAAGAGAGACCTGAGACAGACCCAGACCAGACCACACAGCTCCTGAGCAGGACCAAGCAGCGCCGAGCTGGCAGCCTGCGCGGCTCTTCCCTTTGGGTGAGGCGCCTGTGCTCTTCCAGTGGCGAAGCCTCCACCTGCCTTGGCTTCGGCGGGCTGCTCCCCCGGCAGCGGGAGGAAAACCTGTCCTGGAAGAGCCCCGAGCTTAAAGAGAACCATCCAAAGTACATCTCCAGTGGAGGACTGCTGCTGAGGACTATTCTGGAAGTACTTTTTTTCTTCCATTCCTACATGGTCATAACAATACATGACGTACGCATTCGTTTCGACTTCTGGGCCCTCTTAATTCTAAATTCCGTGATCAGGATTATTTTACTTGCTTTGCTTTGGTCACAGAAATGGGAAGCGCGCTGCAAACGGCGGCGCTGCTCTTACCTCTGCGGGGAAGTCCGCGCCCGTAGGTCAGTCTCGATCTCCAAGTCTGGCTCAGGTTCACCATCGTCGTGAGGGAGTCACTAGACCGCTGTGCTGTGTCCCTGTATCACAGCCTCTGACCAACTGTTTGCAGGTATTTAAGAGTTTGCCAGCTGTTGCAGATTGCGTCTGGTACCTGTTGAACCTGGTAGGAGGACTTTAGTTAATTTCACATTTAACCAGAGGACCCCAGCCTTTGTACTTCTGGTCGGGTGTGAGCTCTCAAGGAGATACATGGTGGGTAAATCAAAATGGTGTTGCTTACCTGACATGCTGATCCCTTCGCTTGGGCAAGTCTAATTTCTGTACGTTTTCTTGATCACTTATTCTGCCCGTGTTTCCTTGTCTCCCTCGCCGACCCCCGCTTAGGGAAAGGATCGTCTTCAGAACTATGATCACACAACGAAAGCATTCTCTCCGAACTACTATCCATACTCTTGACAAATGCTTCTTATTAGAAAGGACTTTTAATTTGTTCTTATGGACAACTAGATTTTTGCACTGTTATTGAGATAATGAGAAATGGTTTCAAGTAGTTGAGAAACTGTTGATAGGTTTTGCTAGGAAGCACTGATGATCAGATGCGGAAGTCAAGCTCATTGTGCCTTTGGGTTTTCAGATCTTATATTCGCACCCAACCTCCTAAATATTGTATATTCAGTAATATAAGTATATCCAGCTTATAGACACTTCCTCGACTCGATTTTCCCAAATGGAACCAAATTCCTGTTTCTCCACAAAGACTCGCTTTTTACTGGTATGTGACGAAGAGGCCCGTCATTGGATGACCACACCTTTGACCCTATTTTCCAAATGATTTTATTCTCTTACTTCTTTTGCTCGTTCAGTTAACCAGGATAGTTACTAAACTATATATAAACTGCACAGTTTTAGAAAAAGAGTTATTTTTCCTGTTCTGTAGATTGACCCCCCCTTTTTTTATCAGCAGACAGTGTGATGACTTTGTTCACATAATAGGATTCACCTGGTGGAAAAGTATACAGACTCAGACATGCATTACTGGCCAGATAATTCCCAAACAAAGCATCACTTTATATGTCAAACCAAATTCTGATCTATCAGAATGAGCTTTTAAGATCCATTTTCATATTTGAAAATGTTTAGTAAATTGTAAAGCAGAATACAAAAATAAGATATTTTTATCTTTAAGTACACTGGTCCTCTCGTCCCATATTGGTACCATAAAGAGAAGGCACGTACAGTACCCGTTACAGATGATAAAGTTTATATCTTCAAACCAAGATAGAGATCAATCCTAGGAAATCAGGGGAACTTGTTGAATGGGGCCGTTCCTTCTGCATGTAACTCTACTTACCTTCTTCAGTGGGATCGCGTTCTTGGATGGTACTGGAATATTATTACTGTTGACGTATGTATTTCTAAAGTCACAGATTGCTTCAGGCCTGAGTGGGGACTCTTAAGTTCTGTGTTGAACTAATAATTCATTAAAATATTTTAACTTTTCATATCTCCAAAATAACAATTAGGGCAGTACTCGTGGATACATGTCAGTTGTAGAAAATGCAGACCTGTGATTTCATTCCCCTTGAAGTTTCATGGTCAAATGCTTTCTAGTTGAGTATTTCGGTGTTTAGAATATAGTTTATTGAAGGTAGATGAACACTTCATATTTTGATCTTAAGAGGCACACAGCTGGCATGGAAGTGAATTTACTTTTGTTTAGAGAAGAACATCTTACAGTTATTTTTTACACAGTATTTTGTCAGAAAAAATGTCACTTTGCTATATATTGGGCTTTGATAAGCAATGTCCTGATGTTATTGAGGATTTTTTTCAAATAGTAGGTGGATTTTTATAGAATTTTAAAGTAGACAGAAATGCTAACTCAGTTTATGTTCCGATTTTATTTTAGATAAGTAAAGACTTTTTGACATTATATCCTCCTCCCTGTGCCTGGCATGGTGCTTGGCACATAGTACTGAGTAACTATTTAATAACTGATAGATTCTCTTGAAAAAATTTTTAGAACACATACAAGGGAATTCTTTTAAGTCTAGATTTACTGATATGTGCAGAGAAGAGTTACATATGCTTCAGCGAAATACAGAATTGAACCATATGGTCTTAATGAAAGGTCTTTCTCCTAGTGATCTGGTATCTTTGAAATGGGTCCGTAGAAATCTTTCCAGTGGCCTTAGCTTATTGTTTTGGAATTTTCGAAATATACTGTACTTTAACTTAGCAACACTCCAATGAACCTGTCCTAGTCCTCGTTCTTTTTTATTGAGTTACAGAAAAAACGTTTTACCAAGTGGACACATTGTTTAATTTTGTTTTGCATTTACTAGATTGCAGTGCGAGGCCAATAAATTAAACTCAGGCAGTTCTGTTGCTAATTACACACAACTTCTCTTGAGTATCAGATATTCAAATCCATTTTATGAATATGGTAGGGAGAATAACAACTGTAAAACAAAGCAGTGTGCATGTAAGTGACTGTTAGCGTGCATTTCAGAAAGGATAAATGCTCACCATATGGTACAATTACTGTGTCCAAGTTTTCAAATTAGCTTCTCTCATCCTCCTTATTACTGTCTTTAAAAAGAGAGGAAAAAACCCAACATGATTTATCTACTCTGCAGCAGAACTCTTGACGCAAAACAGCAGCCCAGTTCTGTCCAGTTTTTTTTTCCCGTAGCATAATAGAGGCTGTCGGACTTTTTTATACTAATTACTGTGTGAGCCTCAGATGAACCCCCTTCAGTTCACGGGCTTTGTTAAGGGAGGAGCTGTCAGTGTGTCTGCCCGTTTGCAGCTGTGCTGTGGCTTTAGCTTGCTTAACATTATGCTGCTTTGTAGACTTGACAGAAGGGCTTTTTTTTTTTTTTTTTTTTTTTTTTTTATTAAGGCAAAGCAGCCTTGTAGCGAAATGGTTTAAGCAGCTGCATTGTAGGGAAGCACAAAGAAGTTATTATTGTGTCTGTTTAGGGGGGTAGGACGGAGGGGGAGATATTCGGCTGCTGTTGATGCCGATTGTTGACTTGCCATCTGCCAGATAGGGAGAAGAAAAAAAATGACAGCTCCAGCAGGGTGCTCAAGAGGTTGTTTGGAGAGACGCATAAACATGTGCAGATGTCGAGCTGAATAATGGCTCGAACTTGAGACGGTTTATGATGCTGCTGATGTTTGTGCACATACAGAATGAATGTATGTGTGGATTTGGTTAACCAAGGGTACATACTAATTATCATTGTTTTCCTGCCTCCCCCCTCCCCCTTATTTCGTTAATTAGTTTAGGGACTTAATACTTCCTCTTCCTTCTCTTACTCCTGTAGAGTTGCGGGAAAGCAGCTTCTCCTCTAAATGGCAGCGCAAACTTTCCCCATAGAGACGGTGGCTAATGTGGCCGATTCATACGGGGTGTGAATTGTTAACGGGAGATGTGGGCTAGCAGTCAGGCAGGTAAATGGCCACACTTGTCATGGGCGTGCGGACAGTTTAACACCAGTCAGTATTGTCAACTCTTGAGACTGAATGGATTTGTTTTACAGCCGACCACTAGGGGTGAGATAGAGAGTCCCGAATTTATCTTACCAAGTCATTCCATCCTACTTTGAAATCAGATGCGACTAGTTGTGAAGCAAAGTTGTATGGGAACCCGGCCTTCTTGGTTAATACTCGTTTTTCCCCTCTCCGTTGTCTTTGATCGTGTGAATGACAGACCTGCGCTGTCATTGCGGAGTACTGGTTTGGCTGTGGGTTTCCTTCTGATCCCTTCTTGTCATTAGATATCAGAGAACTGGTACCTCTAATTTTTTTAAAGGCTATGATAACACTCAGAGGGAATGTCTACTAAATACCTGTTTGATCACTTTGACTTTAAATAGTCGAGAAGAAACACTGATGTGAAGTTCAGTTTCTCAAAGGTGTTTCTGTTCTAAAACACCAAATTTTTGTAAAGTTTTATTTTACATATTTATTTTTACAAATGTTTTGTCAAATCTTAAAATCAAGCATGATGTGAATGAAATTGCTGAAAAACAAAAAGAGAAGCCTTGACATCTTTTTTCCCCCTTGTTTTGATTTATATTACAAAAAAAAAAGAGTTTTTATCTTGACTTTCGGTAAAATCCTGCTTTCCTAAAATATTCAGGGTTTTGCTGTGTAATTATGAAGCAGAAATGCCTAATGTGTGCCTGGAAGGCAAGCATAGTTGACAGAGCTTTGTGACCAGAGGAATGTCTTTTTGAAAGGACTGAAGGAAGATTATCTGTTATTTTCCACTCTTCGTAAAGAAATAGAGGCCAGGTCTATTTAGAAAAACTTTGGAGCTCACTGTCAATTTCTGTTTAAGGGACTCTCATCTGTGTTTGCTGCAAAGATTTAGAGACTCATCAGCCACACTGGACCTCGCCTTTGTCTTATTTTTTTCCTTCAATTTAGAGGCCACGATAAGCCCCTATTTTTGTATGTGGAATTATGTACAAATATTTGTAGTCTCACGGCCCGTGCTGATACCCGTGTTACGTTTGGGAGCAAGCAGCAGGCGGTTTTCCAGGTGGGGGCGTCATTAAACGGCACGATTGTGGAGTGCCGGTGAGGATGCCCGGGAGTGAGTGGCTGAACAAAAGCGAGCTGGTAGGAAAGCAGACTTGCAGTTCTGGCCTGTGTGTTTCATGAACTGTTACTTCTCAATTTTTCAGGCCATTTGCAAAATCTGAGTAGTGCAGGCAAGTGTACATGCTGAGGCGATTAAAATATTAGAGACAGAGCGTCTTTGAACTTAACAGAGGTACCAGATTGAAGTATCACGTAGCTCAGGGGAGTGACTTTACGGAAGTCCTTTTCCTGTTTAAGGGTCGATTCTTCCTGGGCTAGAAGTTGGCCACGAGGACCGCTAGTGCAGATTTCGTGAGGACTAAGTGAAATGCTGATGTGTTTAGAACATCTGGACCCTATGCCATGGTAGCTGTTAGGAGCATTTGGGTTTGGGGAGGTGTGCGACATACGTCAGTGTGCGGGTGTGTCCATGCTATGCGTGGGCACCTCCCAGCACTGGCGGCGCTGCACCGTGAGCGTGCGCCATCCCGAGGTCATGGAAGAGATGTCAGGTGCTTCCTTAAGACCTTACATCTATTTAGTGATTTATGATTGTTTCAGGAACCTGAAGGCAAGTTGATTGTTGAAAGAGAATGTAAGAGAACTGTTGAATGTAACTCTTTTGGGGGTGTGGCAGGACTGGTTACACAGGCATGATTTCATACTGTACCTTAAAAAATAATTTTTCTACTTAAAAAATCCAGCCTGAGATTGCCGAAAACTGTATTCCTTTCATTCAGTATTAATCTCATGATCTTAGACCTACAGTTTTCTCCGCTATGGTCAGTGCTTAAGTTGTATTTGGGTTAGAATTATTTTTAAAACTAGATTTTCAGACATATCACAATGACTTAGATTTAATGATCATCATGAACAAACAATACTAAAAATAATGTTTTGTCTCCTCATGGAGTTTTAAAACGTGATGTGATGGTCCTGGCTCTTGACTTTGCAGACAAAGGCTCTGATGAGGCTCACACAGGGTTGAGGGCGCGGGTGGCGCGCGTTTCCTGGCGGGGAGTGGGGGTGGCCGTGGCCAACGACGGAGGCCCTCACGGCAGCGTAGCCTGGTCAGTGCCCACGCATGGGCTGGTGGTTCCTCAAGGCTTTTCCTCTCTAACCTGGTTTTGGGTGAAGAGTCCAGGAAGGCCGCCCCTGGGAGAGCGGCCCCATCTGGCTGCGCAAGTGGTTAACGGGACTGGGTTTAGTGACTCAGGACTTCTGTTTGGGTTTTGAAGAATAAATTGGTTACACTTTAAAAAAAAAAAAAAGAAAGAAAGAAAAAACCCTCCATGTGAATGCTGTGGAACACGATGCTGGCTTCTCTGAAGGAGATCTTAGTGTCGAACAGCACGTGGTGATAGATGCCAGTGTTCATATACAGGTCGTTAAGTGTCATCTTTTTTTTTTTTTTTTTAATAATGGCGTTCCCAAAGACAACTTCCGGGGCCAAAGAAGTGGAAATATCCCAGAGCCCATGAAATGCAGCGACACAGATGAGGAAGACTCTCCCACCATGCAGACGTATGAACAAAACTGGTGCTTGGTGTGTTTTCAGGATAATCCCAAAAGCCTTGAGGAACTTCTAGCGTTAATGGTATATGGATGCATTTGAATTGTGCCTCAGAAAAATCCTGCATGAATAGTAATTTTTAAAAATATTGGCCAGTGTGTTGAAAACAGAAGAGTATTTCTCTGTCTGACATATTCTTTAAGGCATCTTGCTAAATGTTTTGGCTTAAAATTTTTAATGTGTTTTAGTTTCAAGAAAATCTGATTAAAGATGTTGGTAAACTTGGTAGCACTTTTTAGAACAGAAGATGATTAAGATACAAAGGCAGAAAGGCAGAAACCGTGAAGTTCGTGTCGTTTTTGGCTGGGCAAGTCACTTATTTGCTTGAGACTGGAACACAGCATCAAAGTTCATAATTTTATACTTTTAAGTGAAAGCACATAGAACAGCAGCTGTTGTTTCCTGGCATCTCTCTGAGGAGATATTTAAACTTAAGTATATATATTTATTACAGAGAAGAGTTTTATGAAATGACCTTCTTTCCCTTCCCTGCATTTACATCATGTTCCACTGACTCTCTGACGCTAACTGTGGGTACTTTATGTTTTAGTAAAATAGGATTGGAATGCAATCTTCCTGAAATTTTCCATAGTAGAGTATAATTTAAAAAGAACACAACTCTTTAATTCCCGTAGCACATATTTTAAGAACCCCGTTTGCTCGTAAAGTTATGCCAGGTACTGGTCTATTTCCCGAGGGGCGAATCATCATCCCTAAACTTGGGGAGGCAAGGGCTTCTCTTAAACGTAAATACAAATTCTATGTAAGAGTGTATTTCCACTCAGTGGAAACCACATGCGAAAGTAAAGTTTGTTACTTACCTGCTTATGATAATCATCTCCCCTCAGGAGATAGTCACCATAAGACCGCTCTGTGGTTCAGGCTGGGTTAATGGGCGGGCGCTGGTGGCGCGCAGTTGGATGGTCGCTACGTAACTTACATGCGAGACTCGGACACGAATATCAGCACGTTTTATATTCTTCAGCTGAAAGTCTGCCATGTCACTGTAGTATTCAGGGCTGGTTATTCAGCGTTTCGCTTCTCGTGCTTAGTACCTCCTAAAAAAAATCTTTGACGAGTAAATGCCAGAAAACTTTTTTCCTCCGTTGCGTGAAGTAGCTGCTTTCTGAGGAACAGGAATAAAGCACCCAGTGTGAGCTGCATTAGATCCGGGAAAGGAGATTGATAATCCTCATGCTCTGGGAAGATTTTTGCAGTTTCAGAAGCAGTCTGAAAATTAGGTCAGTGCTTTGACCCTAACCTACCAATTTGCCGTCTTATATTTTATTTATTTATTTTTTATTAACATAAAATGTATTATTAGCCCCAGGGGTACAGGTCTGTGAATCGCCAGGTTTACACACTTCACAGCACTCACTGTTGTCTTATATTTTATTAATAAATGAGGGATTTGTAATAAATGAGCCTATTGGCTGTTGGCTGCTTGTAAGAAGACCCCCAGTCTTCGTATTTGGTTTGGTGCCGAATGCTAATCTCTTTGAATTACTTTATCTTTACTCAAAGATTCCTATGTTCTGGTGTCCTGCAGTTTTTACATAACAAATTACAGAGACCATTATGACAGAAACTTACTAGAATTTAATTATATAATGCAGAGTCATTTCTATAATTTTTCATTTCATTGGATTTTGAATGACTCTCATGGCTGATGCCTCAAGTCATTTTCTTTCATGATGTCTTGATTTCAAGACAGTCTTTCCTTTCGAACTTAATGGAAACTCTGGAAGACAAACGCTCCTAAGATTGTCGAGGTACAGATACTGATGAGGAAAGAAGTAGTATGTGTAATGAGAAATATGCCCATTTCGGGTTTTTTTCAAAGATGATTTTTATGGGAAGGGAGGGTAGATTGTTTTCTGAAATTTCCTGTGTGTTAGGTAATGCTGCCCTCAGAGGGCCAAGGTAAGTAAATTCAATTTTAACATTGAGAAGCAGCTTTTCTGCTCTTGATCTGACGGATAAACTTGCTTTAGGGAGGAGTGGGCTGCTTTGAATAATTGAATAGTGTTTGATGTTTCTCTTTTTTGAAAATGTTCGCTGTCCCTGCACTTGCGTGTGCTGACCACATCAAGCCCATTTAGTCCTTTTCTCAGAACGTGAAGGCGGATGACAGGCCGCAGAGTGCTGCTGTATTAGCTCTGTTTACAAAGAGGTTAAGAAAATTACCTAGGAAAGTTAAGAAGGTATCACTTGGGTGTCTTTTGCTCTTTGCCTGTTGGATCACAGATACTCTGATGCTCAGAATTATTTGAACCACACTTTTGAATATCTAGGCGCATTCATTGAGATGGAAACATTATATTCCCTTCAGTTTTATAAACATAAGCATAATCATATCTTTACAGTAAAAATCAAGAATTATTTACTTCACTGGATATATAGTCATTTATGTAAATGTAAAATGTCCTACCAGTTGAAATACAGTATTGTTCCTATCTATTTAATGTATGATTTAACACATATCCAGATTCAGACTGGTCAAGGTTAAATGATTAACTTGCACAATAAAAAAGGAAAAGTGAGGGGAGTTAGAGAGGAGAAGGGAGTTGGGGGAAATTGGAAGGGGAGGTGAACCATGAGAGACTATGGACTCTGAAAAACAATCTGAGGATTTTGAAGGGGTGGGGGGTGGGAGTTTGGGGTACTAGGTGGTGGGTATTATAAAGGGCACGAATTGCATGGAGCACTGGGTGTGGTGAAAAATAATGAATACTGTTATGCTGAAAATAAAAAATAAATTTAAAAAAAAAAAACAAAATAAAAAAGGAAAAGTGAGAAAGGTCTGGTATCAAAGTTGTATATTCTTGTGTTTTGCTTTCTGTATATGCTAACATTTTATGAGATAATTGGAAAGAAACATGGAGACGTCTAGTAGTAGACCCAGTGGAATGCTTGATTTTTTTTTTTTTTCTCCACAGAGCTACTTGATAGTGCACCAAGAAAGACTGTTCTGGGACAGCATTCTTTCTCTTTAACGAAAGATTTCCATTGGTTGAGCATAAATGATACGTAACTCATTGTTATTGGTAATAATGGGGGATGAAAATAGGATATACGCAGAGTGAATAACAAAAATCGAAATTTTATCCGCAAGAAAACCAGCATCTACTCTGCTCAGCTAATGTGGAGCAGTGATAGTTGGACCAGATGAGATTAACAAATTACACTTTATTTTCAATACTCCACTTCTGTTTAGTTTAATATGCTTATGTGTATTAAGCACTCGCTACATCACTTTTGTGTAGCCGTACTTTATTCATTCAACAAATGCTGTGTGATGCTTAGTATTAGCCAGATGTTGTTCTGTGTACTTCATAAATACATTTCTTTTAAAGATTTTTATTTGTTGGAGAGAGAGAGACAGAGACAGAACATGAGCGAAGGGGAGGGAGAGGGAGAAGCAGGCTCCCCACTGAGCAGGGAGCCCGATGTGGGGCTCGATCCCAGGACCCTAAGACCATGACCGGACTGAAGGCAGACACTTAAGCCACTGAGCCACCCAGGCGCCCCCCTCATAAATATTAATTCAGTTCTTCTAAACTCTTGTCCCCATTTTCCAGAAGAAGAAGCCGAGGCACAGAGATAGTAACACGCCCAGAGGCGCACGGCTAGTTAGTGGCAGAGTTGGCATCTGACCTTCTGTGTATGTGCTTCCCGCCACTGGTGTCATACGCTCCCAGCTTTGAGGGCCTGAGCAGTGTGGCACAGCAGAATTTTGTTTGCTTTAGCAGATCTTTACTCTGATCCCAGCTCTGTCCTTGGTGTGTTAGCAGTGTCTCGGAGCCTCTCTGTGGCTGTGCCGAGTGAGGACACCTTGGCAACTGTCTCTCCATGGCGCTGTGGGGAGGTCGCGGGGGTGAAGCCTGAGCTCCGTGCGTGGCTCCGTGCACTTACGTGTCCCCTTCGTCTTGCCTCTCGTACTCCTACTGTTCCCCACTTACCTGCTGTGAGACAAGTCCTGGTCCGAGGACTGCCTGGAAAACACAGAGGGGAGGAGGCAGGGGTTGTAAAGCCATGGATTCAGCCCTAGAGGGGTAGAGTTTGTGGTTTGATGTGGTGTCATGGGGTCTTATGCTACTGGAAATTTATTCCAGGAGACATCAGTGCCCATCTGAGATAAAACCCTCTTCTGTTTTGTTGGGTTTTGCTCTACAAGGCAGTGATTTGAATATAGGTCTGGGAGGGTCAGGTCACCTGAGGGTTTTTTCAAGTAGCAGCAGGCCTCCTCACAGTGAGGAGGCGCTACAGCCAGCTCCCCTGCCCCACTACCCCGGGGGGACACCCCGATGGCCGCGTATGTTCTCTATCAGACGTGTTCTAACGGACACATGGACTGAGCCGTGCAGCCTGTGTTGGGGGAGACTTCTGTTCCAGAGAGCTTTGCTGACACAAGCATGGCCTATGTAGGGTTAGGTTTGTTTACTCAGCTAAGGGGTCAGTACCAGCCTGCTCCGTGGTAGGTGCTGGCAATGCATGGTCGGTGGGTTTGCATTACGGACCCCGCCTCCATATTTGATATTCATGGAGGCTGTTGACCGCAGCACACAGATAATGTAGGACAGTACATTAATTCAAACGTTGAGGGAATATGGTGGGGTGAAGTGGAAAATATTTCTAGTAAAGAAGTTGTAAAATGTCATCTTTTAAAATTTGTCCCTGGCTACTTTGTTAAAATAGTACGGGAACCACTGGGTGTTCAGTGCAGTGTGTGGCATTGGAGACTTTTTGTTATCATGCAGAAAGCAGATTAAAAAGAAGGCTCTGCTTTCACAGTCTACAAGGGCGTAAATGTAAGCAAAATAATAATTTAGCTCACATTTAACCCAGCAGGAAGCTGAGTGCAGATTGAGTAATTCTCCACAACATATCTACTGCTTTGTAAACTAATCTCACGGTTTATTCTTCATTAAATTGCCAAGATGCTGTTCTGCTGTTGGCTAGTTCGCATGGATGCTTTTTGTTCCTCTCTCTCTTTCTTCTCTCTTTGCATTCACCTTGCTTTTCTCTCAAAACTGAATATTCTAGTTCTTTTAAGATGTTCCTGTGCTTTAAAGGATAATTAGTAAGTGTCGTGGTTTTGGTCTGAAGTGTAATGTTTTTGAAAAACAAAGGGAACAGGGATTTGCTTAACTAATTTACAGCATACCTGGAAACAAATACCAGAATGCGTAAATAGATAGGTGACCATGGTGCAGTTTTCTGGAAGAGAGAGGAAAACGAAGAAGTAGGTAAAGTCCCAGCAGGCCAGCCATGCTGACCTTGGAGAAGGTCACACTGGAACATCTGTGGTATTCAGCGCGTGGGACCTTCCCGTCACTGCCTCGGTTCCAAAGCTGAACATGGACCCCAGCCTTCTTCAGGAAGGAGATATGAAAACTATACCTAATATAAGAATGACAAGTGCATGCATTATGCAGTGGAAGCACAATTTCTTGACTATAATATACTTTTCAAAATAATCATGAAGGAGCATATGTGGGAAAGCAGAGGAATGTGGGTACATCTGGAAAGCTTTTAAGGCATCTTGGAAGCACAACGCACAATCACCAAAATTGTAAACACCTTCCATCTGGTCCATCGCAGTGATAACATTGACCAGTACCAGAGCAGACGCATCTCTCAGTGACCTTATGTGACAGCCAGACAAGACAAGCAGGGGGAAATCATCAGAAATAGTTGAGTGTTTTGCAGTATGACCTCATTAATCAATATTGTGCAGAAAACCAGGAGAGCAACAGAGTGCACTGGCAGGATCTTGAAACTTGAAAGGCTTAGGTGTGTTTCAGAATACGCTCAGTGAAAGAAGCATCATAAGCGATTCCCAGGCCTCCCTGTTGTTAGGAGGCTTCAGAAAGGAAAGGGTGCAGGGCCTGATCCTGGAGCCAACACAGCAGCAAACCAGCCCTTCCACGGAATGTCGAGGGATTCCGTGCCGCGGTGCCTGCCCGCCCTTTCCCGCGGGAGCGCAGGAGACCGCGGGTGTCCGGAGACCATTCCGCAGGCACGTGGGCTGCCACTGGGAACTGCCACCCCTCGGTGTGACTTCCTAGATCACGAAGAGGGTTTCGCTCCGCATCCTAATTGCCCAAAGCAACCGCTTTTCTGCGGTTCCCCCTTCTCACGGCTGCGGGCTGCTCTTCCAGCTGCGCGGTTGGGTCCTGCCCGGGCCTTCGCTGCGCATCGTGTCGCTCGCGATGTTCCTTTTGAACGGATGAGTCTGTCGGAAGCCCGTTCTCCCCGGTTCTGACAAAAGTGTTGCGAGAACCTTTGTTCTCTGAGCTGTGGTGCTTTGAGCTATGAACTGTACTTGAGAATAAGGGAGCGGGCCGAGACCCCACCCGATTTCTGGAGACGCCGCGGGAGCGGGCTGATGGCGTCAGGGGATGGCGTGGATGCCACTGCAGAGGGTGGCGCTTTCAGTGGACCCAAGGGCAAGGGAGAATATGCTTGAAAGGACTTAATGAAAGGGAAGCGACAGCCCAACCCTAACATATCTAGGAAGCTCGTGGAACATGAAAAAGTACTTTGATTTTTCAAAAAGTTTCATTTCCCATTGTCCCTGTGAGTTGAAACATTGTTACTAGGCGAGCTCATTGCCATGTAGAGAGTAGAGAAAAACTCTTCAGGATTTATTTTCAAGACACTTGTAAGAGAGGACGATGATAACTTCAGTGAGAAATTCTACTTCTTTTATTCCCTGGGAGACATTCATAGGGTTTTTCCGTAGATCTAACTGGACTAGAACACTTGCTTCCACTATATAAAAATGGAACAATTTCAAGGATTGCAAATGTTTTGTTATGTTTATCACCACACATTTCTGTACTTACTGCATTTGGCTTCATGATTTTTAAGATAGTTAAGACATAGCACACTGTCGTGAATTATATATTCAGTATTTATTTGTTTGTGGCGCCAATATTTAATTATGAACATCCACTAGTGGAAAAAAAGATTCTGTTATATTTTCTTTTAGGTGGTTCATGTGTAAATTTGGTTGGCATCTGTCAACAAGCAATTAAATATGTAGCTATATTGCAAACCATGAAATTAATTTATTTTTTATACCGCTACCAGCTTTAAACCTCTTTTTGAGAAGATTTTTATTTAAGACTAATGCTTTCTTAAAGTCATATAAATCTATTTTGACAGAAATTGCCATCTTTGGATTTAAAAGCTCTTCTTGGGGGGCACCTGGGTGGCTCAGTGGGTTATAAAAGCCTCTGCCTTTGGCTTAGGTCATGATTCCGGAATCCTGGGATCAAGTCCCGCATTGGGCTCTCTGCTCTGTGGGGAGCCTGTTTCCCCCTCTCTCTGCCTGCCTGTCTGCCTACTTGTGATCTCTGTCAAATAAATAAAATCTTTAAAAAAAAAAAAAAAAGCTCTTCTTGGGAAATTTTAAATTGTTTGATTTTCATGGTGCTGAAATTATTAAAAATAATTCAGAGAGTGGGGCGCCTGGGTGGCTCAGTGGGTTAAGCCGCTGCCTTCGGCTCAGGTCATGATCCCAGAGTTCTGGGATCGAGTCCCACATCGGGCTCTCTGCTCAGCAGGGAGCCTGCTTCCTCCTCTCTCTCTCTCTCTGCCTGCCTCTCTGCCTACATGTAATCTCTCTCTGTCAAATAAATAAATGAAAATCTTTAAAAAAAAAAATAAATAATTCAGAGAGACCTAAGACTTTTTAGAGCTCTCTCTCTCTCTCTTTCTCTACCTCTTTTTTTTTTTTTTGAAGACTAGTTACTCTGATATCCTTAACCCCGTCTCGAAAAAGAAGTATTAATTAATTAATTAATTAATTAATTTTGATGTGATATGCCTTTTCATTCCTTTAGAGAGGATTCAAGTTTTATATACCTGACACTAGCTAAAGAGACTTGTGTTTGGGGGGGGGGGTTGGTGATAGAGTAAATTTATGACTGATTGTTGCCTGTTGCCTCATTTAGGACCATATTCCTGAGTGAGCGAACTGCTCAGTAGTGGAATATTTAATGCAGGGCTGGGGATGAGCTATAAATGTTAGTGCCATGAATACAGTGGTTCCATTTCACAACAACAAAATCCAACTCATGCTACACTCAGGTGAGTGCTTTCAAGTCCTGTCCTTCTGGTTGGTGCTTTTATGCTTCTCAGGTTTCAGATCAGGAGGCTGGGAGTAGAGAGCTTCATGTTCCTACAGCCGTGAAGTGGAGGAGCCAGGATTCCGACCCCACTGCAGGCTCCCCTCCCCAAGCATTATGTTGTCCTGCCTAGAGCACCTGAATGGTGAGGCGGAGCCGGGTAAGAACTGAGGCCCCACTGGAGTAGTTTCTTGATCCCGTAGTGACCATGACTGTCTGTTGTGACTTTTATTATAGAACATAGCATTTGTCTTATGTCGGGTTTCTTTTTTTCTGAAAATATAACCCACATGCCATACTGCCTTGTTAAAATGGCCTTTTGCTTGCTTGTGTAAATCCTGTTGGCTCTCCCCCCTGCAAAGGACGAAGGTGTAAAGAGGTCACTTGCTATTAACAGACAAAGCAGATGTCGATATTACTCATTTTCCCCTCTGAGATGACAAAGGCGAATAATAATATATCTCATTGGGGATTGTGATTAAACACTGATGTAAAATACAAGGAATACGTATTCTCAGGAAAGCTGAGCTTCGGGTTGTTTCGGCTTTATGATGAGACGGTGGTGCGTCCTTCCCGACGTGCTCTCGCCCCTTCCTCCTGGAGTGATGAGCTTGGGAAGCCTGTGTGACCGCCCGTGTGAGGGGTTGTTAGTAATTTCAAAAGCTGCGTCTCCTGTATCTCAGAGAAATCAGAATTTCAGTTTGTTCGCAGTACAGCTGTTGGGAACCAGCATCATTCATTTTCCTCGAATTTTATCCTAGGGAAGTAGCTTATTTTAAAAATGACGCTTAAGCGTTTTGTCTAATTAAATTCCATATGATCAATGTGTAGGATTTGTGAAAAACAGTGCTATGCTTGTACAGACTTCTTTTCAATTGGTTTCTATCTATATCTATTTTGATAACATCTTGGTTTTTCCCCCTCAATGCGCCCGTGCCCGTGGAGGCGAGGCCTCCAGTAGATGAGGGAGTCTTTCTGTGCGTTCTCAGCCTGTACGTTCTGGACTGCGCAGCTCATCGTCTACTTCTCGCGAAGTCAGAGTTGGAACCAGGTTCTAGAACACAACCGTGCCGTACAAGTGCATGAATGCGTGAATCAAATCCTCAGCACTATTCACTTATGGGGGTACAGGCTGGGTCATTTCTGAGGATCTTTTCTCCACGTGTCTCTCTGAGCAAATCCAGGCCCGTCCCGGTTATTCGAGATATAAGACCATTGGAATGTTTTCACCAATCTGTGCTCAGTCCTTAGACGTACATTTGCACCTTTTCAAAGTGGAAGTCATCAAAAAGTTCCGAGGCAGGAGCTGGAAGTGTGATTCTCAGCGAAGTATCCGTGAAATACTCTGCAGCAGGGGAGGATTACCGAATACAAATGGAATTCGAAATTAGGTGAATGGTAGGAAATGAGCACTGTCAGCTTCCAGGGGGTAACCCCGAGTCGAATGCTTATCGCTAATAATGATGATCCACTGGAAGACGCCGTCAAAATATTTAGGTGCAAAGTGAGGGTGAATTTAAACTTGTACCATCTCCCATCTGAGGTTGTCATTAAAGATTAAGCCTGAGATCCTAAATATTATTTGTACTCAGCTGGGGAAATCAAGAATGTTCTCTGTGGCCAACATCCACTCAAAAACACTGAGGTTTTTTATTTAGTTGTTTGAAGAGCTTACAGAAAATAAATTATCAAGTAAAGTAAGAAAGTTGGCAAAAGTCCAGAATCTGAAGTCATTAAAACCAAGTGAAACTGTGACCTCTAGTAAACAGCCTCTTGTAACCCCACATTTGACAAATAGGATTCTGTCCTGTTGATTAAGAGTGAGATGGAATTTTTTCTTTGCGTTTGTAAGGTATTAGCTAAGTGTCTCTATACCACTGATGCCAAGAACTTAATCAATAAAGTTTTGTTTTGTTTGGTTTTCTTTTTGGTTCTGTAAACAAGCCTTCGGTTAGAGTGCTAAGGAACCGCATGAAGTTTTCTAGGGCCGCCGTAACAAATTCCAGCAAATTGGGTGGTTTGCAACAAAAGACAGTGACAGAGTCTCTCGGGATTCTGGACACCGGAAGTTAGAGCCAGGGTCAGACGCCCTCCGGAGGCTTCAGAGGAGAATCTGTTCCTTGCCTTCCCAGCTCCTGGTGTCCGCAGGTGTGGGCCGGCCGGTGGTGCCGCCCTGGTCCCGTGGCCGCCTCCTCTCCGTGTGTCCCAGCCCCCCAGCCTCACGCGTTCGGGGGTGTTTGTGATTGGATTTGGCTCACCCAGATCGTCCAGGATAAGCCCCTCTTGTCAAAATCCTTCACTTCATCACTCCTTTGGCCATCTTAGGTACTCCCAGGTCCCAGGGATTGGGGTGGGTACATAATCTTTTGACGGGGTCACCATTCAGCTCACTACAGAAGCCAAAATATCGGGCTTCCTGTTGGGAAACAACGCTGTTTCCAGTATCAAAGCGCAGGTACTTCGGCAACGCATCAAGCCTGCAGCCAAGGAGCGTGAGCCAGAATGGACAGCGTCCTTCATGAAGGCAGGTGGAAAGTGGGGAAGAGACTGTGCTGGAAACCCCGTCCACGCGTGGCTGAGGTCCTCGCTGCAGGCTTATTCTGATACACGTAGAAATGTTGAATCGGTGCCCCACAAATGCAGCTGCTTTTTTAAACAAGACTTTTGCCCCGTTACGACAAACCGCTTCTTAAATTAGTTGAAACCTATGGGCTATAAATACCAAAGTATGGTACAGCTTGGTTTTAATACAGCTTGTGTATATTTAGGTGTAAATGCTATGTTTAAAGTACAGGATGCGATTGACTTTTAGCAGTCTCTCTCAGAAGGATGGGTGGCAGAGAGGGCACCTTTGTTCCGAGCACTTAGCCCCATAAAAGCATGGACTTTTGGGCCATATTTTTGGAATGGCCTGAGAACATGTTTCTCATCTAGACGCTCTCGGCCTCAGCTACTGAGTCAGTGAGGAGACTGTTGGGGTCCTTTGTCATGACCCGCTGGACAAGGTCCCCGAGGCAACGGGAACAATTGTGCTTTGCCATCAGTGTGCCCGGAGGCCTGCCGTGGTATCCTGGAAAGCTCTGACTTTTTCTACTCTTTGGAGCTAGGAATCATCTTCTTTTGCTCTGGGCCTAGTAGGTGGCAGTAAAGCTTGCTTTTTTGCTTTATTCCCTACCTTGTGAATTTGTGTCCTTGGGAAGGCCCGGTTCTTTGGCAGAAAAAGAATCCCTTCTCAGTTCCACTTTTGGAACTAGAAAATAAATATTTAATTAGGCCAGCACATTATGCTATTATATGAGCTTGACTTGAGAATGTTCCTGGGAACCTATAAAAAAAGAATCTGCTTTCAGGAAGTATTCTGAAGCCTTCTCTGAATTTTAGGAGGCGCCTGAAACCTGGTGTCATACTGGAATAGGAAGTCCAAGAGTTTGAATTCTTGTGTTTTTCATTTTTACGTCCAATACTGTGTCTCTGGGACCCAGAGCAAATAAATAAGTAGATGTGCTCTGAACTTCTTCTTGGGAAGTCCATTTGTATTATAAACAATAAAAAATCGAGAGTCTTGAGAAAGTCGGGGATCCACTGTTAGCTTTCTGTGACAGTCCGATTGTTGACTGATTTAACTGAGTCAACTCAAAATTATTAATCAAAATTTGTAAGAAATAATAATTTTAATTTTTACCAACAATGTAGATTTTGACTTTCCGACTTTCTTCCTGATTGTGAATGACTCCTGCATTGTCTTGGTATAACGTATTATATGTCAGGGATACATAAAAATTTATTTTTAGAAGACCTTTTTGGCAACCAGAAGCCTTACTATAGACCACATAAAATATTCTAAATTTCCTAAGATCTGTTTTACAAAAAATATAGAAGATTCACGTGATGGTATTTCGTGTCTTTCAACTGAGCATGACAACATTAGAGGCTGACAGGAAGTTATTCTTAGAAATGAAAATTTGATGTTTATTTCTTTTAATTTCATATTTCTTGAATATATGTTTTCAGTACTTTCATAAAATAAGAAACAATGCTATCCTATTTTTCTTCTTTTAAATTTTTAGATGAATTTCTTTTATTTTATCTTTCTTAAACTTAATAAACTAGTACTTATTTTTTTGCTCGATAGACTTGGAGCATCTTACGTTGGTATGAATCTTCTGTTGTTTGCAGGAGCGTTTGGAATCTAAATACGATATTACTAATTGGAGATTTGATACCTAGTGATTTTAAATTTTATATAGGAGTCCATAAGTAAAAATGGGAAAATAAAATAAGTACAATCAAGGAACTTGCTTCATCTTTGAGATGGGAACTGTGAATTTAACATTGTGGTTTTACAAATTTGGCGTGTGTTTATTAATATCAAGACCATATATTTTCAGTAAAGTGAAGTGAGGAGGGGAGTCAGGTTTCCTTTTTCTTTCCCTGTAAGTGCCTCTTCTGTGCTGGGATGAAGCACATCTCTTTCATGTGTTCCGTCACTTGGTAGATGACTACTCAGCATCTCTCCAGTGGTAAGCACTGGGGTGGGCCCTTGGAGTGCATCATCGCAAGGAAAAAGAAGTGACAGAACTTAGGACCACTGGGGAAAATCAAGTTTTGAAACAAAAATTAGAACCTGTCTGCCATTTTGAGCTTCGTGGCTTCCCAGTGCTTACTTTTCTGATGATACTTGACCAGCGAAATGTATCAAGACTTGGAAGATCAGTATGACTCAGTGGAGCGGTGTTTCCTAAAGCACCCATGTGTGATGTTGCACAATCATGCACAGCGTCTAAACGATTCATGCAGTGTGTAATAGAGACCAGCAGCTCTTCACGTAACAGCAGGTTCCTTGACATGCTTTCAAATTGCACACTGCAGTTGACCTTTCAGAAAACGTCAAAGAAAGACTCATAACTGTCTGAATACCCCTGCCCTTTCCGGCTGTGCACCTGTTGAGCCAGCTCTCTTTCCTGTATTTTAAACCAAAACAACCCACCACGGTAGACTGAATACAGAAGCAGGTATGAGAACCTGGCTATCTTCTGTGAAGCCAAACATCAAAGAGATTTTTTTAAATGGAAAGAAGTTGTGCTCTCTTGCTGAGTTTTTGTTTGTTTATTTTAGAAAATATAATTATTTTCATAAAAATATGTTAGTTATGTTACATGTAATGAGTTTATTGTTATTTTTAAAAGAAGTAATAAAGGCATTTAAGTGTTCTTTTCCGTTCCTAAAGCAGTAAACATAGATGTAATCTACCTAAATAGATCGTTGGAGTTGGCGGCGGTGGCTTAAGAGTGTAAGGAGGTGTGGGAGGTAAGGAGCTTAAGAATGGCAGATCCAGAGGTGCACCCCACATCTGAAATGTATGTTGGGGTGAGATTATGATACGGAGGAGCTTATGTTTTATGTTAAAAGACTTGAATGGGAGGGAGTCAGTATTTTTGAGCAGAAAAGCGCTGGAAATCAAAAGTGGTACACACAGAGGGTTAATCTGGAGGGGATGGATGTGTGAGGAAGGAGTGGGGGCATAGCAGGACAGGGGGCATGAGCAGCACAACAGCAGGCCAGGTGTGAGGGCCCCGTTTGGGTTGGGCTAAATGAGAGATTGTGAAGGCAGTGCTGGCCTAGCTGAAGAGGGAACCGGCCCCGCGTTAGCTCGAGTTGGGTAACTGAGGTCCAGGGAAGAAGCTGGCTTGTTGGAAAGTGGAACTGGATTCAGTTTCTTGAGGGACTGTGATTCGGCATTTGAGTTCGAAGAACCAGGTAGAAATACCCAGTAGAGAACTGACGATTACGAGACCAGAGAGCCTTCCGTACCTTACGGTGTCACGGGGCACCTCTCTTTCTTAAAATTCGGATGAGTCCCTTCTTAGGTACGCAACTTGTGATTTGGTTGCTAAAAACATCTGGTAGCTAGATGATGGCTTTTATCAAAATGTGATACATACACATTTATTGGCTGTTACGTGCTTGGCCTTGTACCGTGTGTTCTTACAGTTATTCCTGTTGGTGTGAGTGTGTGTGTGGTTTTTAAGCTCTGTTAACTCATGTTCTTTCATTTCCTTGACTTATTTACAGCATTGTACAGAAGATAATTTCCCTATTCAGAACAATAAAATGTTGTTTAAACAAGTTATGATCAAGATTTAACAATGAAAACAGACTTTACCCCCTTTCTTCTTAAAAAATGACACAATTAGTCAGTAGTACTTGGAAGATAAACATCTATTTCATGTTCCTCCTTATGATAAGTGTTTTTCATCGAAATTTCTTGATACTGTGTGTGGATGATTTACCAAGGCTTTTTAAAATGGTTGAAATATGCTCTAACAACCATCTGATAAAATGAAAATCTGAACAAAATGTGTACTCAGATGAATGATTCTCTGAAGAAATAATGGTGCAAATGAATTATCAAAGTGTGAAATCATTAAAAACAAAACATGTTTGAGTTTTTATTGAATCTTAATTGCAGGCTTATGTATTTTCTTTTGTAAGCTAAGTTAAAAGAAAATTGCCTAACTAAATTTTTGGAGGCCAGTGTTGTGGGACATATATTGTACCATAATTTATTTTTCACATAAAAGCTGCTGTTCATTTTTTTCCCCCAGCATTAACATGCATGCTTTCCTCATGTAGGAGAATATATAAAAAACTGGAGGCCAAGATATTTCCTTTTGAAGACAGATGGCTCATTCATAGGATATAAAGAGAAACCTCAAGATGTGGATTTACCTTATCCCCTCAACAACTTTTCAGTGGCAAGTAAGTTCCTTACAATTGTTGATTCACCTTGTATTTATCTATATTTTTGACGTCATGTGCCAGCTATCTTACGATATAGGAGAAGCCTATGAAAAAGTTTAGGTTTGTATTTAAGTTCAGGGAAATTTTCAGCTTTGATACAATTTCAGTTCCTTAGCATAGCGATTATTGATGATATATGGTCTTATATAAGACAATATGGTTGAATATAGAACTTAAATGTGATAAATACAATTCCCCAAATATGTACCTCAAGTTTTTCATTATAAAATGTAAACAGGAACCTTTGAACTCTGTTGCTAAGTGAACTTGGTTGTTAAGATTGTTGCAGGACCTGGTACATTTCTAACTGGTTTCCTGTCAGGATCTTAGCTCTTTTCAGTTGTTCATAGGATGAGAAACAAGTGATTTACTCGAGAAATTATCTTCTGGGGAGATTTTATGTTCGAAGTTCAAGTTTTCTTCCTTACAAGTATCTAAGAAAAATGTTTGTAGTGAAAATTTTTTTAGGAATTGTATATTTTTTTGACCATAAGCCCAGAATAAACTGAAAGATGCTGCTGCTGGTGATTTTGGCAACAGTTCCCCTTGCCGTGTGATGACCAGGCTCTCCGGGCTAGCTGTATTACTGATTACTCAACGGAAGTGTTGTTGGCTGTTAATTCGGAAATAAAGCATTTGAAAAAGTTACATTAGGTTAAAATAAACTTGCATAAGAGCTGAAGTCTGTACCATTGAGATGAAATCTTTAGCCAGACATCATTCTCAATTTTGATTTTGGTTGTATGTTGTTTTCTGTCCAGTGACATCTGAAACAGAGAGGAAGGTGAAGAATGAAGCAAAAAAAAAAAAAAAAAAAAAAATCAAAAAGTAGCAACAAAGAAATGCAAGATAGCAAAAGTCCTTGAATGTTATAAAAGTCATTTTAAAATTGGATAGAGCCCCAGCCTTTTTTATGGATACCATCTTTTAATTTTTTTTTAAAGAATAAGATAAAGCAATAAATCAAAGGGTTTGTGAAATGAGTTGAGTGGCAAGAACACTAACTTAAAAAACAAACAAACAAACCCAGACACCTCTCTGTTTCTATAAATGGAATCTTATGTAGGGATTTCATTTTTTAGGAAGTGAGAACACTTGATACGCACGTATCAGTTGAAGGAAACCATTCCCTCTCCCTCCCCCCAGAATACTCAGAAGTTATTATGACTTTCTTTTAGTAGAAAATGATTTTTAAAACTCTGTTGTCAATTGAAATAATGTCTTGTATTTTGTATTGACTTAAGAGCACATTTTCATTCTAGAGATGTCGTGGGTGAGCATTGGCTTTAAAGTGCTAGAAATTGGCTTTTAAGACACTAACAGCACACATTATTTCCGACATAAAGCCACTGCAGTTTCTTAGTTTCTCTATTTTCCTAGCAAATGGTATTGGTTGTCTGAAATAATTTATAAAAGTACAGAACTCCTGTATCTGCTGATCAAAATGCAGCATTTTTTGACCTTATGAAATTTCACACCCCAACAAGTTTTAAAGACATACTGTATGTCACAGTCTGCCAACATCTGCTCCCACACTTCCACTGGCAGAGGCTGGAATAAATGCTGCACTCTTGGGGAGAGATCCTGCTTAGTGACTGACAGTCAGCCTAGCCATGAAATAAATATTAGTCGACATCTGTAATCTTTGCTTCTATCGTCAAGTAATTGTAGGTAATTGACTCAAATGAACAAGTGGAAGTTGTAGACCAGCTTCTTCGTTTTCAGAAGTGTGTTAACACGGGTCTTACACCAGATAAACTGTTTAAGATTAATGGTTCTTAAGACTTGACCTACTGTGGTCTTAAACTGACGTGCAGAAATGACAAGTAGTGAATGGACGCTGGTTGAAGAAGTCGTGCCAAGTTCAGCTTTGCCACAAGGCATGAGTATGACCGTGGACGGGTCATTCTCTGAAGCACTCAGCATCATGGGAACACTCGGATGTAATGAACTTCAAGGCTCTTTTATCTCCTACGTGCTGTGGTTCTGGGAGGGGCAGTTTGAGCGGGCCCCTGAGAGCGAATGGGGGTTAAGCGGGAAGAAGGATATTCCAGGCTGAGGGGGACAAAGAATGTTCTCATGAGACATTAAGAGAAGGAAGAGTTGGAGCAAGGAAGGGTTACTTGGCCAGCAGGTTCCCCTCTGGCCCTAGTCCCCTTGAGTAAGTGAAAAAAAGAGATGATTTTACTGCATATTTCTAATGGATGTTGGGAAATGTTATATACATATATTCCACTGAGAGTTACAGGAGTTCCCTATTTTTCCTTATAATTAAAAATATTACTTCAAATTTAATGTATGTAGGTTTTACTGTAATTTGACCAAAATAGGCTTTTTTATCCATCTGAAGAAATGAAGTAGGAGAACCAGCGGGACTTGGGATCCCTCTTTCCAGTCTTCACTGAATTTCAGATTCCTTCCTTCCTTTCTGATCTAAAGTTCTCCAAAAGATAGGTATACACTCCTTGTTTCTGGAATCCACTGTCGTCTCGCTTTCTTTCTCAGTCACTTGATCGAAACCAGTCTCTGTAGTTCTCCAGTGACCACCTAGCTGCTCAGACGAGCAGGCACTTTTCAGTTGTTCTTTTCCTGGGTCAGCACCGTGGGCTGCGTTTCATGCCGTTAGGCCCCACTTCTCTCTTGGCATGACCTCTCCTGTTGTGTTCTGGGAGGTCTCTCTCTCCTGCTGTTCTTCATTTGTCTGTTGGGTGGATTTTGGTATCTCCGTGGGTTCTGGCCAAGGATGCTTCTCATTTTGTTCCCTCTCCCTGGGGTGGGGGGGGGTGTCACCTGGCCTTGAAAGGTTTCATATGAGACGTGACTTCAGGGCACCAGGGTATATATTCAGCCGGGTGCTGGACATCTCACCCGGGTATTACTGGGCCTCAACCTATCCTAAGTGGAATTCAAGATAATCTCACCAGTTCTCTCTATATGGGCACACCAGTTCTGTCTTGAGCAGAAGCCTGGACCCTTCCATGCCTGCCGCCCCCATTGTCACCCTATTCTCAGTTCATTGGTCTCTACTGATTTAGCTTCTCAGTTTTGGAACTTCTGTGCACCCTTTCTCATAATCACCCTGGCGCAAGCACTCACCGTCTCCATCAGAGATACGTAGCCCGATACACTACCTCTAGGTTCTACCGCGTGCACCACTACCTCTCATGACTGTCACAGTGACCCTTGTACACATCCGTTTGACTCTGCATCGCCCGGATCTCCACTGCCCGCTGGAGGAAGTCCAGCTTCCTCCGTGTGTCCTGCGGGCGTCCCCTCAGTCTGACCTGTGCTTTCAACTCTTGCCTCTTGTGTCCTCTGCTGCAGGTCGCACTTCTACTCTGAGACTGTTTATGCTGTTCCCTCTCACTGGACTGTTCTTCTGTCCTCTATTTGTCTGGATGATTTGTTTGCATCCTTTAGGGATTAATTCAGGTTTAAATTCCCAGCCTCATTCCTTGCTACATCAGTCCTCCCTGCCCTTCACAACCCTGTTCTCTTTTGTTGTTACCACATTGTTTTCAGGTTATTTGTTCATGTGTTGTATCTCATCTACCAATTTTGGGGTAAAGAGCCTGCTGTTATTTACTTTATATCTCCTAGTACCTGCGTATTTTAGGGCTTAATAGCCATTTTTGAATGAATGTCTGAAAACATGAAGCCCAGATTTTTCCTGTTTTAGATGAGAAAGAGGAGGCTGTTAGAAATTTAGTGATTTGGTTAAGGTTGCTTTACGAGGGAGTGGTAGCCAGGTATCAAGGTTGGAATTCCAATTTCTCTCCTGTCATTTACATTTTATTTCCCTCCCCCACCCCCATTCTGGACTGTTTTCTCTGGATTAAAGATCTGATTTGGGTCAGAGTTCCAATACTTTAAATTGCTAGATATCCGTTGGCCTGCAGAACGTAAACTCTCCAGGCCCTGTGAAATGTGGATAAAAATCTTTGATCTTCATCCTTCTGTGGGTGGATCAAATACGAATGTACGGGCAGGTAACTTCTAAAGGGCGTGCCGAGGAATGTCAGGAGTAGTAATCGTTTTCCAGCAGAGTGCATCTCTAATCAGAATTATGATCTGGCCAGGTACTCACTATAGACTGAGATGACCAGGACTCCTGGTCTACTCAGGAGTCGGTGGTCTCAAACATTTTGACAGTGACCCCCCAACTCCAAAGTAAAACAGTTTCTCAGCCAAGAACTTGAAGATCTGTCCATATGTCTTGGGGCTCATCCTACTTTTGATCTACTTCCTTTTACTATCTGCGGGGGCAGGGGAGGCGCCAGCCAGCGTGGGTCCTGAGCAGCACGAATCCCTCGAATCCCACCTTTTCAATGCTGCAAATTTTGTCCCACTCTGAGGATATCTCTTTCCTCTCTGATACCTTTCTGCAGTCCTTTTCCAAAAAATAGGTCGGTCTACATTTCTTCAGCCAGTTTTTAAAAGTGAAATGAAATGTTTACGCACTAGCCCATTTTTCTTCTTCTCTTTGTAAGAAAGTAAGGAAATTTGGGGATTTAAACCTACCAAAAAAACCGTTTTTTACCTCTGAATAAATATTGGATGCAGATTTTTAAATATGTAGAAAAATCGCTTGGTTTCAACTAATGCTTTCACTCATGCTCGTGGCATAGAGTTCTTGTGGCTTGATTCTTAGTCTTATATAAAGTATAATACAACCTAGAATAACAACCTTATAAATCTAGGATAACTCTACAGTATATAAATGTAGAAGGATTACAAGAAAAAAAAGGATTACAAGAGATCAGAATTGGTCACTTTTAAGGGGTTTACAGACCATTAGAACCACACTAGACACTAAAAGGAGCATTTGTCATTGACTCTGGAAGACGTACACAGAGAACACACGGCAGCGGGAGGAGAGATGAGCTCTGTTGCCAGAATGAATTTTGTAGAAAATAAATGGCTGTAGAAGTTGAGGGAATAGATCAAGGGAAGCTAGGGTGACTAGGGGAGTTTAACAGGAGCACTGAAGGATGGGTGGTATTTAAGATTTTGGAAGAAGGTGGACATTCACAGTAAGGTTAACATAAGCATATGAAGTCTGGAATTAGTGACTAGCTTATTTTGTGAATAGAATAGACAATATCCTGGGAAGATAGAGAATTTATGTTGGAGAAAAAACAAGATTAGATTTCTTGTGATCAGATTGGAAAAGGTCTTGAATACCACTCTGATGTTTTTAGTGGAAACCAGTTGGAAACTATTGGAGGCTCTTAAGCATGAGGTGTCCAAATTAGTATTTGATAAAAACAAAAAAGGAACCTACCTGCTTATAATACAAGGGATACATCCGCAGGCACACCGTGCCTTTCCCTCCATGAGTCTGCCGGCCAGCAAAGTGTTTGTCTTGTTTTCCTTCCTGTGCGGTCTCACTCCCTAGCACCATCTTGGTTCAGTTCTTCATCAGTTCCTACCTGGGCTATTTTGACGGTCATGAGACTAACTCATGTAGACTTGCCTCTACATATTCTCCTCTCTGGAGTATTTGAAAGCAATGCATAGGATAGATTCATCTTCCAAAGAAAAGTTCTTCTGCAGGTATCATCTCCTTACTCAGAAAAATCCCAAATTTCTCCCTTTTTCACAATAGGGAGATGAATTGCTTTTTTTTTTTTTTTTTTTTTTTAATATTTTACACACAGTTGTGTGCACATGTGAGCAGAGGGAGAGAAAGAGAATCTTAAGCAGACTCCTCGCTGAATATGGAGTCCTACTAGAGGCTCACTCCTATGACCCTGAGATCATGTTCTGAGTCAGAGTCAGTGTCTTAACTGACTGAGTCACCCAGATGCCACTGTATTTTTTTACTATTATTGTGTACCAGCAATTAAACACTTGCCCAAATCTTAACTGTGTTTCTATTCTGTATGTTTTCCGTATTCCTTGTTTTTTCTCTTACTCTGTAATGTTCCATACCTTTCCTTTTTGACATACATTGCTACATTCTGTTAGGTTGAATTATATATGAAGTTCTTAACCTCGTTTTTGTTTTCGGTGATTTTTAAACAATTTCATGTACTTGACTGCTGGAAGATGTGGTGCTCTCCCCACCCCACCCCACCCCACCCCAAAATGAGATCAGATTTTTAGGCAAACAGAAAGTTATGTCTGGTAATAGCAGCGTCTCACTGTATGGAATTGATGCCTTACTTAAAAATTGATCATACAGTGAATTAGTGTAATTGCAGTCAGATTTTCCTCCTATCTTTCATTTTTATGGGTGGTACTGTATTCATTTATTTGCAAATTTTAACCCATAAACCAAATTTAGAGTCGGGAATGGGGAAAAAACCTTTTTAAAAATCATTTTAAAGGGAGATCATTTTTAGACAATTACGAAGAATAAGAATGCCATGATTAGTCACATATTGTCTTCCTCTCATTCAAACCACACCTAATACGACAAGGAAAAAATTTCCATAGAATTTCTCTTCTTTCCTCCCTTTTTTTGGTATTATACAGCAAGTGTGCAAAAAAAAACAACGAAAAAACACTCCCATAGAATCCTGTTTTCATGGATCGGGCTGTGGAGTCCAGGGTTTCAAATCCAGCTGCTAGGTGTGAGAGCGACCCTCTGCATCTCTGAACGATTTCATCAGTTCTGTGTCCTTTAGAAACATAAATTTACATGTGTTTCATGTGAGTTTCCTATTAGATAATCTCACTGCCGTAGTACTTCCTTCATTAGAACAGTGTCAGTGACCTGGTCAGACATCTGTTAGAGCCCCTGGCTTCCCTGGCAGCATCCCTGAGCTCTCTCTCACCCCCTTCCCTGACTGACGGGAAGCTAAATCTATGGTTGGGGCTTTACCTTCAAAGCCTCATTTGTCAGAATATAAATTAGTTGCAGGGATGGGGAGCTTATGTAGAAAACGGGAGTGATAAATTTCTAGAGCACAATGTGTATGCTCATTTAAAAATTTCCTAAAAGTTTAGCTTTGAGAGCTATATGCCAGAAGTTCATCTGACTTGGAGCCAAAAGACCTGAGTTTGAGTCTTGGTTCTGCTGCTTTACAAGTGTGTGACCCTGGGCAAATCACGTAACTTCTCTGAAATTCATTTTTGTCATCTTTGAACATGAAGGTTAATAATGCCTACTTCTTGGGATTATGGTGAGGATTAACTGAGATGCTGTTAAAAAAAATTAACGAGATGCTGTATGTGAGCACACTCTGAATTATGAAACATTGTGCAAATAAAACTATTTATGGAGGTTGGGAGATGCTTAATACTTTTGCTCTGTTGAATTAGATGGCATCCATTCTTCTCTCTCCAGCTAAATTCCACTGGAATGGGAAGGAAGCTTCCTTGGTTGGGTTTTCTTTAAAGATCATTAGAAGTCTGAGGTAGAAGCCGTTTGCAGCCCTCTCTAGCAGTTGAGGATAGCCGCTATTGTTGGCTGGGGGGAAAAACCCCAGTTTCATTTAATGTCAATGACTTTGATCTGTAAAGCCTAGCTCTTGTGACTAAGCCCCATGAGCTGGACCCCAAACCATGCCTGTGGCTGCCCCTGGCCAAGAAAGGAAGGATCACTGAGGCTGTGGGGGCAGCTCCGTTGCTCTGGCCTCTGAGGAGATGGATGCAGACCGAATTCTTCAAAGCTTCCACGGGGGATGGTCCCTTATTCTAGTCAGGAGTCGTTTTTGCTTTTTGGTAGAAGTAATAAAATCCTCTAGTATCTTCTTGACTGTCCTGAGAGGACCTCTTGGTTACCACCCATTGGGGGAAAATTTTAAATTAATTTGGCTCTTCCGTTAGAGGAAGACTTTTTTGTAAGATGGGGGATGCCGTGGGGCTTGTTCCTAGAGGAAGGCAGGCGGGCGGTGATCGGCTTCAGGAGCTTACGATAAAAGATGTGAGGAGAAAACGGGGACCCTGGCGGAGCCAGCCTTCCTCCCTCCTCCTCCTCCTCCCGCCTTCCCTCCCTTCCACCATTTTCTGTTCCCCTCCCTCTCTCTCTCAACTTGTCCTAAAGTCAACATTTAACTCCCATTTATCCAGAGATACCTACATAAAAGAACACCCTACATGTAATTATTTTCACTGACTTGTTCTTGATGAACACGTTGCCTCTGACTCCTCCCTTGACTCTCTTTCCTAGGCAGCCAGCCTCCCACTGACAGCCTCACGCGCTGAACTGTTTTTGAAATTTCCTACCTTGGGTGCATAGGATTTCAAGGAACACAACTTGGAAACATGGGAGTTACCCAGTGAATATTTAAACCCATTTTTAGGAAACCCAAGTTCTAATAGATATTTAGAAAGTTTTCATTGAGGGTCTGTTGTGTTCTCAACATTGTACCAGGTACTGAGGGAAAAAAGAACAAAATAAGGAAGGAAACCAACCTTCCTCGGAGTGCTGCCGTGTGCCAGGCCCTTTCACACACGTTCTCTCATTTAATCCTCACAGCGCTCTGAGGTGAGTATCACGTTCTCTGCTTCAGAGACTGAGGGAGGTTGCGTGGCTTGGTTGAGGTGGCTTCTCCGGCAAACGCCAGGGCCAGGACTGTAGCCCGTGTCTCCCAGAGTGCTAACCCCAAAGCCTGTGTTCACTTCCTAATCCACAGGTCTGGGTTAGCTCCCAGCTTTGGAGAGTTGATCACACAGGAGCAAAAATCTGCTCCAAACTCTCGGAAGTGGTATTTTGAGCTCCCTCGTGGTTCAGTCCTGAAGTAAGTTTTACAGTGAACACACCGAGAAGAGCTTGGGAAGGGGAGGGTCATCAAGAAGACCTTCTTGGAAACTGAGATTTGTTTAGAGAAATAGTAAGATTTCGAAAGAGGAAGTACATTCCAGGTAACAGGAATAGCCTTAATTTGAAATGTTATTTCTCAGAAACTTCGGCTGAATCTCTTATTGTTGATTTAAATGAGTATGAAATCCTCAGATATGAATGAAAGCTCCAGATGGTATGTTATTTTTTTATCCCTGTATAGAGTGAAAAATATCAAAGGAGGAAGAAGGATAAATGATAGGAAGAAATATGGCACTTGAATCTGTAGCAGAATGCCGGGATCGTGCCAGACACTGTGTCTTCTCAGGGTCAGAGGCAGGCACTAGCCTCCCCCGCTAGCTTACCTGGCCTTGCGCGAGCCCCTCTTGTAGTAACATTGCTGCTCATCGTCTTTCTACCAGAGTAGAGAAGAATTTTACTGTTGCAGAGAAATACTCCATTTTAAAATCCCATGCTGATGGCAGTGTTTCTTCTTCAGCTAGAAAGGTTTTAAACAAGAGCTTTAAAAAAGGGGTACCTTTTTATCTGTTTATTGAAAAAAACACAAACCCTTAACTTCTATAAAGGAGAGGTGAGAGGTAAGGTGACGTGGAGGGGAGGAGACGAGGCTCGCAGGGGCAGGGGGGAGGCTCAGCGCCTGCAGACTGTGTGCCGGAAGCAGCTGTGGGCTGTATCCACACCCTGGTGCGCGCCTTTCCCATGGAGTTAATCATTGATGGGTCCGTCTAGCTCAGCCTTCCAGGTGAAGATTTCCTGAGCCTGCAGCAGCTCACACCCGCCAGTCAGCCTGCGGTGCTCGGGATCCTGCACTGCAGTTTTTCCTTATTACTGATGCCAGCGCTTTCCTCCGTGACACCCTTCCATCTCTGAAGGGTAAAAATCATTCTTCGCGCTCACCGCTCTGACCGCACTCACTGACGACCCGATTACGTTTATCGATCATTTTTGGTTAAGTTCAATGTGGCTGTCTACCTGATTTCTGTGTTTAATATTTAGGTTTCAACTTAATTTTTTATTTTCTAGAAAAGAGCTTTTTAAATTGTTTTTAAATTGTTGAGTAGAAACTGAGGATATGCCCGTTGTATTGGTGCTTTATGCCATTCTGTAATTAACACATAGGAAATTAAGAGAGACTTAAGGAAGCAAGGAAAGAGAATTGACAGTTAAGAGCCTGCTGTGTACGCGGTGCTTTATTTGTGATCAAGTTTTGCCGTCACAAGAGGACACGAAATAAAAACACCTTAAAAACCCCAAACAAACGGGCGCCTGGGTGGCTCAGTGGGTTGAGCCTCTGCCTTCGGCTCAGGTCATGATCTCAGGGTCCTGGGATCGAGTCCCGCATCGGGCTCTCTGCTCAGCAGGGAACCTGCTTCTCTCTCTCTCTCTGCCTGCCTCTCTGCCTACTTGTGATCTCTGTCTGTCAAATAAATAAATAAAATCTTTAAAAAAATGTGTTATTAAACAAACAAACAAACAAACGAGATCATGAAACCAAGACCTAGGGCAAGGAAGAGACTTGCCCAGAACCCTGGAGCGGACAGGGCGGAGCTGCGATCTGGGCGCTGGGCCGGGCCAGCCCCGGCCGGACTGCGCAGCCGTCTGTGGGCTCGGAGACCACCGCTGTGTTCGGGGGTGTCTAGTCCGCGCCCCCGAAACTCGGTGCTGTCCAGGGGTGTGTTTAAGTCACAGCGGTTCGTTCTTCTGCTGTGGCGAGGGCAGAGGCTCGCAGGGGAGGCGAGGTGGCCGGTCACCTGATAGGAGCTGATCGTGGAACTCGGCGGGTCCCGCAGCCCCCCACCCCCGGGGCCCCCGACTTCCGGCCGGTGGTGCCGGGGGCGTGCGAGCCCCTCAGCGGCTCTCGGCGGCGCCCAGTGGTTCCCCGGGACAGTCCTCCGAGAAGTGACCGGACTGGTCACTACCTCTTGCGGTGCACCTGTGCGCCCTGCCTTCCTGTGTGCGAACGGCTGTTCGGGGTGCGGAGCGGCAGCGGGGGACCTGCGCTCGGGGGGTTTGCCAGGGTCACGCGTCCGCGAGGCCGTAGATCCGGAGACCGACCGGCCACGGCTTCCCGGTGTCCAGCCGGGATTCTCCGCCCGCGGCCCCGCTGACACGTCCCGGCCGCCGCGGGGGCGTCATTCCCGGCGCGGGCCCTGGGGAAGGCGGGGTCCCCGCGCGTCTAGAGGTTCCGGCTCCGATCGGGGACCGCGTCCGGCGACGGTCGGCTCGCGTGGGACGCCGAGCTCCAGAGCGTGCGCTCCGCTCCGTAAGGCAGCGAAGCGCGAGGAGGAGGACGAGGCTGCGGGAGGCAGCCTTGCCCTTGTCGCTGCGTCAGAGGTCGGAGGAGAAGCCCTGGTTTTCAGAGGCAGAATCATCTGGTCGTTTAGTATGACTCATGCGATCGTCGCGTTTTCAACAAATTGGACTTGAAGGACACGTGTTTTGTTGACCTCTGGGCAGTTCTGTGCTAAATCACTGCCTTTCTGGGTCCCCCACCCCCGCCCTATCTTTATGTTAATTTAAACTCATTTATTTATTTATTTGAGCAACGTTAAATGAGGCTCAGGGCCAGGGGCCAGGGTGCGGGGAAGGACCTGGAAGCCTTGGAATTTAGGACCGCTGTGGAGGCGTTCTTTTGGGTTGGAAATAATACACAATCGAGCAGATGCTAATGGAAAAATGAAATGCAGGGAGAGAGAAAAGAGGCTAGGGTGGCTGTGTGAGAGTTTCATGGAGGAGAGGACATTGCCCCTTTATTACAATAATGTTTCTGCCCTATAATAAGGTCTTTCATTGCTGGTTCAGCTTTTTTCATTCACTTGTTTTGTGCTCTGCTTCCTGTTACTAATTGTCAGCACAATAGTCTTCCAACTATGAAGTCTCAGTGTCCTTTTGGACCAATTTGTCATTGTCTTTCTCCCTCACCCCCCAACCCATGCTCTCAGAATCTATTACTATGGTTGCATTTTTAGACATTTTTTATGTTTTAAAATGGCAATGCTTTTGAAACATGCCAGAATAGTTTATGATAATTGAATCATCCAACCAGCAACAGTTATTGCTTCCAAAGCTCACTGATGAAGTTTAAAGTTTCTGTCTCTATAGGATATTCTTATAGAGTAATTGAAATTTAACTCGCAGTGCTCTCTTTGTAGCATTATTTCGTGCTATGAAATGGTGTCCTCACCCTGCTATGCCCGGTGTCCTTTGGGCTTCACCATTGTCCTGTGGATGTAGAGCATTTTGTTAAACCATATAATTGACGGAATTCACGGATTCTTTGCAGTTTCTCTGCTCGTAGGAACTTAGGTTTTTCTCATTTTCCCACCAATGGCTCTTGGTTCTTACAGATAGATTATTTTAAGAAATCCACAGGGTTGGCTTAGATTGACAAGCCTGGACAAATCCTGATATCAAACTCCAGACACGTGTTACATGTTAATTCCTGTTTGGTTTTTAACATTTTGGCCAATAAATATTCCAAATGTGCTCTCAGTGGGGTACCAATAATTTAATACTGACAGGGACATTTTTCAAGTGTAATTTCTATAAAAAAATTCTGAAATGGTGTTAGTTCCTGACCAGTTGATCTACCACCTAGAGCGGCCCCTGTCGTAGATCATATGATCAAAGTGGATTGGTGCTTGTCACTGTAATTTTCTCACAATTGATCGCAGTTACTCCGACGGCATATACTAACCAGGAAGTTTTGGTCAGCTTTCTTTGAGGAAAAATGGTATCGGTACTCTCTGTATGTCACCTGTTTCTGTCAATTTAATTGCAGAAAACCAGTGAGTGTAGTATACAAAGCTTGTTATTAAGAAATAAAACTTTACTTCCTCTCTTGTAAGTAGCTAACGGTCCTAAAACAGTGTGTGACATACTACAACAAGCCAGGGATTTAGAGCTAGAAAATATGGATTAGATACTCCTATTTTACAGTTGTCGTGACTTGATGGTTTTGAACAAGCAACTTTAAAATGAGACAGATTTCATTTTCTTATTTGTGGAATGGAAATGATGAAAATATTCTGAAACGTTATTGGGAGAATTAAGTGAGAAAATAATGCATGTAAAATCTTAATGTAGTGAAGCAGCGGATAATAGACCACAATAATGACTTAGTACTTAGTCCTTTAAAAAGAACAAATTTTGGAGAAATTTGTAATGGAAAGGAATGTGTCCTGGCTGACCTGAAGTGGGAAGAGAGTGAAGATGAGATTTTTTTTTTTTCCTTAAATTTTGCAGGAGACGAATGAACTGATTATTCCAAAGTATGCTCTTCATTTGCCCTGAGGCCCCCACCACTTACACCCGAGTTTGAAATGGTTTTGTGTTACAGTAAGACCTAGAGGCTGAGATCTTTATGGTAGCTATTGAAACCTTTTAAAGTCAGGATAACTTAATTTGGAGTCAGAATTCCTGAATGGAAACAGAGAGATACTCTGTCTCTTCCTTAAAGTTACAAGAAGTAGAGGGTTTTCCAGATAGGTCAGATGTAATAATGACTCTTTGGTTATCTCTTTACGTGTTTTTAATGAAGTCAGTAGGATTGTTGGTTTATAATCTTCCAAAATTCATTGTTGTTGTTATTGTTTTGGACAATTCTGTGCTTTACTCTGAATAGATAGGCCTACCTTTTCATTTTTCTTCAAGGGAAAAGTCCTTTTTAACTATTCTATAATCTAAATCGAATCCTTCCTACTTAGGAAGAAAGCTGTCTCTTACATGTTAGAGCTATAGCTGTACAATCAAGGATTTGATTAGGCTTAAAATACTTTTTTTCAAATGAAGTTATCAGGACTTGTTTATACATACATGTAAAGTAAACTGTACATTAGATTTTGAAGAAATAAGTAAGATTGGGTCAGGGGAGGGATCAGAAAGTAAATTCGTGTTTCTAAAGGCTTGTGAACTTGAAAATATTAAGATTCTTTTACAAGAAAAAGAGGATTAGTTGTGATAAACTATGTTGCATCAGAAATATTTTCAAAAGTTTTGTTTGTTTGTTTGAATTCTGGCCGTGATGAATAAAACAGAACTGTCAGAAGTCCCCTACCCGCTGAAGCTTACCGTCTAGTTGAGGAGATGTGGACAACTGTGTGATCAGGTACCAGCATGTGGAATAAAGATGTTCAGTGCACTAGATCTTCAGGTTAGAGAGTAAGGACTGGATCCTTAGAGATTTACAGGGACCAGAATCGAGTTAGAAGGGAAGGAGAATGTTTCATTCGAGGAAAGCAGTGTAAATTAAATCCTGAAGTCAAGAATACTCAGGGAGATTTTTTTTTAAAATCAAACAAGCAAAAGCAGAAGCAGACCCATAAATACAGAGCAAAAACTGATGGTTGCCAGAGGGGAGGGTGGGGGAAGTGGGCAAAATGGGAGAAGGGGAGTGGGAGGTAGGTACTGGCTTCTAGCTCTAGAATGAGTAAGTCACAGACTGAACGGTGCACCATCAGGAATCTAGTCAAAGGTATTGTAACAGCGTCGTATGTGATGATAGCCATGCTTGCGGGGAGCCCAGCATAACGTACAGACCTGTTGAATCACTGTGTTGTACCCTGAAAAAAAGAAGAATCAAGGAATGTTTAAGGGGTAATGAAGTAGGTAGATTGGTAGGATAGAAAGAGAGAGAGAGATAGAAAGAATGAATCAGGAGAAAGTACGCAAACTGTTGTTTTAAACGCTACACGTGATTCCATACAGGATTTGTCTCTCTTTCTCTCTGGTTTATTTCACTTAGTGTAATGCCCTCAAATGTCATCCATGTTCATCCATGAAATCATGGGTGGCTTTTTTTTTTTTTTTTTTTAAACACACCACTTTTTCGTTATCCATTCATCCATCAGGGAGAGGTTGGGTTGTTTCCATAAGTTGGCTGCTGTAAATCATGCTGTAATGAACAGATGTAAATTTTTTGGATACATAACCAGGAATGGGATTGCTGATTCATATGGTAGTTCAATTTTTAATTTTTTTAGGAACCATCATACAGTTGTCTGTAATAGCTATACCAGTTTCTCTTCCCTACAGTAATGTATAAAAGTTCATTTTTCTCCACAACCTCAGCAACATTTATTTCTTGTCTTTTTGATTCTGGCAGGTGTGAGGTGGTCTCTCATTGTAGTTTTGGTTTGCGTTTCCCTGATGATGAGTGACGTTGAGCATCTTCTCATGTTTCTGTTGGCCGTCTGGATGTCTACAGAAAAATATTTATTCACCTCTTTCTCCCATTTAAGAAAATCAGATTATTTGTTTTTATGGTGTTGAGTTGTGTAAGGTCTTTATATATTCTGGATACATCATTTGCAAATATCTCCTCCCGTTCAGTAGGTTGCCTTTTTGTTTTGTGGATGATTTGCTGTGCTGTGCAGAAGCTTTTAATTTTGGTCTAGTCCCAGTAGGTTAATTGTGCTTTTGTTTCCCTTGCCTCAGGAGACCTATCTACAAAAATGTTTCTACAGCTGATGTCAGGGAAATTACTGCCTGTGTTCTCTTGTAGGATTTTTTGCTTTTGGGTCTCACATTTAGGTCTTTCATCCATTTTATTTTTGTGTGTGGTATAAGAAAGTGGTCCAATTTAATCCTTTTGCATGTAGCTTTCTAGTTTTCCCAGCACCATTGTTGAAGAGACTGTCTTTCCCCCCACTGGATAGTCTAGCATCCTTTGTTACAGATAAAATGATGAAATAAGTGTGGCTTTATTTCGGGGGTCTCTGTTCCATTGATACATGTGTCTGTTTTTGTGCTGGTACTATACTGTTTGGATGACTACAGCTTTGTTCTTTCTCAAGATTGCTTTGTCTACTTGGAGTCTTTTGTGGATCCATGCAAATTTTAGGATTATTTGTTCTAGTTCTGTGAAAACTGCTATTGATATTTTGATAGGGGTTGTGTTAAATCTCTAGATTGCTTTGGGTAGTATGCACATTTCAACAATATTTGTTTTTCCAATCCATGAGCATGGAATCGTTTTTATTTATTTGTGTTGCCTCCAACTTCTTTCTTCAGTGTTTTGTAGTTCTTGGAGTATAGGTCTTTCATTTCCTTGGTTAGTTAAGTTGAGTCCTCAATATTTCATAATTTTTGGTGCAGTTACAAAGGGGATTTTTTGTTGATTTCTCTCTCTGCTACTTCATTAAAAAAAAAAAAGAAGATTTATTTATTTATTTTAGAGAGGGATAGGGCATAAGTGGGAAGGGCAGAGGGAGAGAGAATCTGAAGCAGACTTCACACAGCATGGAGTCCGATGTGGGGCTCGATCTCATGACCCTGAGATGAGACCTGAGACAAAAGCAAGAGTCAGACACTTAACCTACTGAGCCACCCAGGTGCAGGTGCACCTGCTACTTCATTATTAGTGTTCAGAAATGCACCAGATTTCTGCGTATTAATTTTATACCCTGTGACTTTATTGAATTCATTTTTCAATTCTACTAGGTTTTTTTGTTTGTTTGTTTTTTGTTTTTGTTTGTTTTATTTTTGGTAGTATACTCGTTTTTTAATGGCAAGGAATAACATTTTAAAAAGATGCTGGCTTGCTTATGAATAGCTTTAAAAGTCAGATTAATGGGGTTGAGCTTTTTTTCTCTTGCAGAGACTAGTAGATTTTTGAGAAGGATTTTTGGAATAAGAGTTGAGTAAGGCTAATCAGGCCAGTAATACATGGGACACCCTGGTCACAGTGGAGGGTGTGCAAAGGGAGACCTCCGGGAGGCCATTTCAGGGATCCAGATTTTGGTAATAAGTGTCTGGTTGGCTGTCACCAGTGGAAGGAGACATTTATGAAGGAATTGTTAAGATCAATGTTGCTGGCTTACCTATGAGTTGGAAAAGAGTCAAGGATGACTGATGATGTGTTTCTTGGGTGATTAGGAAAATGATACAGAAGTAAATTGAATAGAAACACTATCGGTGTGGTGGTTTTCAGTTTGAAGGACAAAAAACAAAAACGAAACCCATTTAGATGTGTTGAGAATGAGGTAATAATGGGAACTCAGGAGAGAGACACCAGCTTTGCCATATGGAAGGTTCAGGTTTGAGAATCCTCAGACATCGGGCGACATTTGAGGCAAAGCCCCAAGAGAACCTCCCCAGGATTATATCCGCAGCCCTTACCAAGTCATTAAAGATCTTCCTAACCTCATTTCCTACCGTGTCCTGAACTTACCTTCTCTTCCAGCCACCCTGGGACTCCTTGTTTCTCGAACAGATCTGTGGGCTCCTTCCAGCTGTGGGTCTCTGCACTTCTCTTCTTCCGGCCGGATCACTCTTCCCACAGTTGGCTGCCTTGGTGCCTTCTTTTACCAAGAGAAGCCCTTTCTCAGCCTTCTAAAGTAGAACCTTCTAAAGTAGTAAAGTAGAACCTCGCTGTCATTTTAACTTTGCCTCATTTCTCTTTGTAATCCTTATAAGCACTGCTCTGGTATAAATTAATTGGTTTGCTTGGTTCTTGCTTGACCACGCCTCCACTCAGTGAAATCCAAGTGTTAGGAAAAATAGGGACTTCCTTTTGTTCACTGCTCTACCCCCCGTGCCTAGCTTGTTGCCTGATGTGCTGTGGGCACACAATAAATATCTACTTAATGAATGTCTGAATTTCCCAAGACAAAATTATCAGAAAACAAAAGTTTAACACAAAGCACCGAGCCTAAGGGAGCAGCTCGGTTGGAAGAAGAGATCCTAAGAAAGTATACTCCGGAGTGGTCAGAGAGATGGGTGCACTAGGTGTGTCAGTGTCCTGGGGGACACAGGGGCGGGGGGAGACCTGAAGGAAGGGCACCAAGGACATCAGGTGCAGCAGAGAAATGAAAACAAGAAAAAGGAAAAGATGATCTGATGAGGGGATTTTAGGAGAGAACCCGGCCACAGCCTTGCTATTGGTTAGGGAGAGGTGACAGAGGCCAGGACTGTAGCTCGTGGCTTAGAGTAGCAAGGGCAGTTAGGGGAGGGAGAGAAGCACATGGTGCACAAGGCATTTAAATTGTAAACGAGAGCCAATACTAAAGAAGTTGATTATTCCTGCAGTGAGTCCTATAAACTTAAACCCCCAGCAAAATATTCTGAAGTTTCAAGTGCATTAAATGAGTTTTAATTAACCAGAAGTGGCTTGATTTTAGATATTCTCCTGTATATTTTATATTTTAAAAATAGTTTCCTTTTCCACTGTCAACCATTTAAGCTTTTGGTAGTTTATTTTGGTACGTATTTGCAGAAAGAATCTAATATTATCCTGCAGGGGTTTTCTATTTTTGACTTTTTATGATGGGAAATGTCAACATACAGATAAATAGAAGAGCTGCTGGGACTCTCCTATATCCATTACCTGCACTTCATTGTCATTTTGTTAAAATACTTAATGTCAATTAGGATATTAAGACATTCATCCCTGAATCCTTGAGTACAGATCTCTGTAAACAATAAGGAGTTTTCCCCACACAATTACAGTGTCACTGTCCACCTAATAAAAGTTAGAAATCCTTGGAGCGCCCGGGTGGCTCAGTGGTTAAAGCCTCTGCCTTCGGCTCGGGTCATGATCTCAGGGTCCTGGGATCGAGCCCCGCATCGGGCTCTCTGCTCAGCGGGGAAGTCTGCCCCCCCCCAGTCCCCCACCTACTTGTGATCTTTGTCTGTCAAATAAATAAATAAAATCTTTTAAAAATAAAATAAAAAAAAAAACTTAGAAATCTTTAATATTATCTAATAAAAAATTTGTATTCAGGTTTTCCCATTTGTCACCTGAAATATCTTTAACAGCTGTCTTGTTTAAAGCAGAACACATGAAGGACCACACAGAGTATTAGATGGGCGCGTCTCTTAAGCCTCAGCTGGTCTGGAAGAGTTCTGTGTCCTCTGCCAACACCCCACTTCGGGTTAATTCACTTAGTGAAGAGACAGGGCTGTTTGACTTGTGGAAAGTCCCCTTTTCTGGAAACCTCTACTGATTGCTTCAGTGAAGTGTCATTTCACTAGTTACATGACTAAATTTGTCCTACATTCTATAGTTATGTTTATTCATTTGAGATCAGTGGTGTTAGGCACAGGACTAGGTAATCAAAGAGCATGGACTTTGTCCTTAGATAAGTTGGAATCTGATATATGTTCTTGTCAGATTCTTGTAAAATTTTGCTATCCAATCCCACTTTCATCATATTTCAAATATAAATTAGTTTTTCTTGTTTAGTTAAAACAAAACTGGGGCTTACGATTGTTTTTCAGATTTTAACTCAGTACCCAATGGCAAACTATGTTATAATGGTTAGGTGTCATCCTGTTTACATCTGATAATTCACTTATTTGTGTTTTGTGGAACTGTCTACTGGTTCAAATGAGCAGAGAACACTTACCTAATATGTCCCATATGTTATGGTTTCGTGTTTTTTTTTTTTTTTTTAAGATTTATTTATTTATTTTGGAAAGAGAGAGAGACAGTAGGAGTGGAAGGGGCAGAAGGGAAGAGAGAGAGAATTTGAAGCAGACTCCCCACTGAGCACAGAGCTTGACACAGGGCTTGCAACCCGAGATCATGACCTGAACAGAAACCAGGAGTCAGACAGTAAACTACCTGAGCCACCCAGGCACCCCTGGTTTCACAGTTATTTTTTTTTTTAAATGCTTAGAAAAGATCTGAAAGAGTATACATTAAAACATTAACAGTGGTTATACCTGTCTGGTAGGGTGATGGTTAATTTTCTTTTCATTTTAGCTACACCTGCTTAGGACTCATTCTACAGTGAGCATAGATGACTTAAAGAGTGAGGATAAATAAAGCAGTGAGTTCAGAACCAGCTTGACTGCAGAACATTGTGAAAGTGTGTAATGCCGTAGAACTGTACATTTGAAAAGGGTTAAAGTGGTAAATTTCATATTTTGTGGTTGGTTGTTGTTGTTTACCACAATTAAAAAAAAAAAAAAAGAGTCTGTGGCTTTCATACTGCAGAAAACAAAACCAAAAAGCGACTTGCCTAGTCCTACGTTTTGAGTCCCCTAGATGTTTGCATGCCTCTTGTAACTCTTGTTAGTAAAGCCTTGTCATTGCGAATCTTAATTAATGCCCCACAATGACCATAGTATATATTTTTTTAAGATTTTATTCATTTATTTGACAGACTGAGATCACAAGTAGGCAGAGAGGCAGGCAGAGAGAGAGAGGAGGAAGCAGGCTCCCTGTGGAGCAGAGAGCCCGATGTGGGGCTCGATCCCAGGACCCTGGGATCATGACCTGAGCCGAAGGCAGAGGCTTTAACCCACTGCGCCACCCAGGCGCCCCGACCATAGTATATTTTTACTTGAAATTTCAAGTATGCAGAATAGGAGCAGAAAGCATTTGTTCCAGAGGACCCTGGAGGTGTTTCCTTTGTTTGTTTAATTAGAGGCAGGATTCGGGGGACAAGACAAGATGGAGAAATGCTGATGGGAAGCATGTTGGCTCTGAAAGTCTACTTCTGGTTCATGGTGGTAACTGTGGTGACTATGTTCATTGAAGAAAAATGTGTCAGGAGAGGTTCACTTTAACATGTCATGATTTCAGTCCACAAATAATATCCCATGTTAGAATCAGAGTAATGAAGTTTATGGTAATTAAATGTCAGAATTTGAAATGTGTATCATAAAGGGAAAAACATCTGGAGACCAATCTAGTGTTAATGGGCCAATCTTACTCCCCTCGCTTACAGAGTTTGTTGTGTTATGAGACACAGTGCGAGAACGTCCTAGATTTCTCCTATTTCCTCAGATGGAGAAGACTATGTTGAACTCTAGGTAACAGGGAGATGTTTCAGGCAGAAACTGCTGGAAACATGGAGCTAGATCAGTGCAAGTTTGGCGATTACTTTTCCAGCATCAATAATCAAAAAATCTTAGTAGGTTTATTGGTGCTGCAGGGTGTGAGCCCCAGCAGCGAGAGCACCCAGAGGTTCTGCTGCCTTTTTAACTACCCACTTCTTTCCCTTCTGCGCCTCATTCTCGGAGAAACAGAAAGTGCCTGGGTCCGGATCCTGCTAGGGGATAACCCTCAGACGTGTCCAACCCCAGGCTGTGTTCAGAGCCAGGAGCAAACACATTGGGGCCCTCTCAGGTGAAAAAATGTCCTGGGTTTCTTTGTAGGAGAAGAGGCGCCCTAGAAGGGAGGAGCAGCACACACTGGGAAGGCGTGGGGAGGCGGAGAAGCTGGGGGGGACTGCCCCATCCCTTGGACAGATGACTGCGGAGCCTTTAAGACACTTTCCTAGCAGTTTATTCTCTCCAGAAGAGCACGGAATTTGGATTCAGATAGACCTGAGGGTAGATCCCTATAAAGTTGCTCTCAAACTGTGTGTTTTGGAGCGAGTTGTTTAGTTACTCTCAGTTCATTCATTTATGGAGCGGAAGACAAGACGGCCTCGTAGACTTGTCCTCTGGATGAAATGGGGGACGCTGTCTGCAGTGCTGTGCACATAGTGATCACAGAACAGACACTCTCCCCGGGACCTGCTCTGCACCAGCGCACCTGTCACACTCCTCTCTCTCTCTGGACTGAATGAGTCTCTTTAGGACTGATGTGTTAAGTCTTAATTACACACTATGCGTTTTTGTTCCCAAATAGTAAAAACTTTAAACCAAAGGAAGAAATGCTTTGTGTCCTCTTTAAATAATATCCACAATAGTATTATATCTGGGGTTTCAAAAATACACTCTCGTTATGATGATAACTGACAGCATTATTTCATTATGTGATTTAATTATAAATAGAGTCTATTATTGTGCCTTTGTTTTTCACATTGAATATTAGTAGAACTTATTTTTATAACAAAAATATGAGCAGTTAAGGAGTTGTAGAGGTTGGAATAAAATCTAATATTTTTAATAAATTCTAAACAGGTGATATAAAATAAATTCTTTTCTGCATATATTTTTTGATCTGGTGCATTACCGTTCCTCTAACTGGCCTCCAGGTTTATAGAGTAATTACAGCTTCAAATAAACTTGGTCGTCTGTGGTTCAGAATGTGTAAAAATAAGCAGAACACTTGAAATTTAGCTTGTAGTTTAAATTGTTCAGGTCAGCTTAGTATGACTACCTCAAGTATCAGTAACAAATACTTTGCTAGGAAGTATTATGGGCCATGATATAATAAAAGTTAGCTACCTGGCATTTTATAAAAGAATATGTGTTTTTTTCTTGTATGTTAAATAGTTCCAGAAATCATAGCTAATTATTTGGGTAATAGTGTTTTAGAATCATTATTGGAAGGTTCTGCTTTGGGATTTAAAATTTTAATGCGGCCCAGCTTGAATTGGGAACCTTTACATAATTAAAAGGAAAATACTCTTCTAAAGAGGTATTGGCTCATCTGTTTATTAACCACCATTCTCTTTAAGAATTAGAGTGGGTGGAACTGGAGGGTTATTAATACTGAGCGAAACAGGTCAGTCAGAGAAAGACAAGTATCGTATGGTTTCATTCGTATCTGGAGTATAAGAAACAGTGCAGAGGATCATAGGGGAAGGGAGGGAAAATGAAATGGCAAGAAATCAGAGAGGGAGAAAAACCAGGAGAGACTCTTAACTCTAGAAAACAGAGGGTTGCTGGAGGGGGAGTAGGAGGGAAGATGGGGTACCTGGGGATTGCATTCAGGAAGGCACCTGATGTGACGAGCACTGGGTGTTTTAGGTAACTGGTGAATTACTGAACTCCACATCTAAACCTACTGATGCCCTGTATGTTGGCTAATTGAGTTTAAATTTAAAAATTGCAATATTTTAACAAAAGACTAAGAGTCCCCTTTAAGAATGAGAGTTCAGGAATGAACCATGTTCTGAAAACTTCCCTATTTTTCTTCATTTTCTTCATTGTAGGATATGTCTGTGATTTTGTATTATGGCTGGCAAAAAAGAACCCAGAGCTTTTCTGTTTCCTGGCCCACTTGTTCAAACATGGTGACGTAAAGGGTCAAGTGTTCTGAGTTCAGATTTCAGCTCTAACCTGCATGTGCTGTACGGCAGGAAACCCTGGGCTTTGGTGGTGGAGTGTCCTCTTCCCTTGGTACTGACCCAAGTGCCACTTGAATATCTTGAGCCGTTTTTGGTAGTTGCTTCTCTCTTTTATTGTCTCAGTTTAGGATTATTTAGAAACAGGGTTCATTTATAGAGCATTTCGAAACATAAAATGTAGGCTTATTTCTAAATTTTACGGCTTGCTCATAGTAACGCTTTGTTCAACTAGGCTTCAGAAGGACCTGATTGAATCACGTGTGAAATGTTGCCTTATAATTACAGGTGTTAGAATGAGTAATAACACAGTTTGGTGTGTGCTGTAAGTACGTAGAGTTTCTTACTCATTTTTCTTACTAAGCCCAGAATCTTCCATAGTGCTTGACCCGTAATTGGCACATGTCGTTGAGGCCATGGATATTTAGCATATTTCATCAAAATAGCCAAGTTGTGTGTAGCTACTTAGATCACTGTATTACTATTCTGATATTTTTCCAAAGCCATCCTTTTTCATAAATACAAACATTTAATTCATTTTCTAAACAGTTCCCTTTCAGTAGTCTGCTTGAGAATGGCAATTAATCACTTCTATTGTCATTTTTGTAAATTACAGTCATTGATAATCACTTAGAGTCCTATATGTAATTTTTTAAATAGCTTGTTGGATTATAGCAAGGAGAAATTCTTAAAATTTTATCACTGAAACTTCTTTTAGGTATAATTTTGAAAATATGCTTCCTTCAAAATCTTACTTTGATTCCCGGTAGCTCTTTTAAAGCTGAAAAACCTGGGGGCTTGGAGGTGCCCTCTGCCTAGGATCACCGCCCGCTGCCGGTGTGGGAGACGCTGGACTCGGGTCTGGAGCTCCGATTTTAGTTTCTTGTCTTAGTCACCTTGACATCATCAGCACAGCAGGCATACAGCTGAGGTGTAGGTGGACTGCATAGGGCCTTCTTTCCTTTTTTGTTCTTCCTGTTTCTGCTTCATTGAGTTCATTCGTGAGTATTTCTGTTGGGCCCACTCATCTTTGGAGTGTCTGTCCTCTGTTCTTTACGTGAAAAACCGCTCAGTCACTTCAGTCCTGAGGTATTTACGGTGTCCCCTTACGTGCTCTCACGTCACAGGCACTGGGGGGGAGAGTGGGGCATGGAATTTCTAATTTCTCGGTGGCTTCTCTGCTAGGACATCGCGTTCACCTGCATTAAATAAACCCTGGCCAGACACTTAATAGGAGTTTTGTGGAGAAGGAAATACATTGGAAGAACAGTGGTCTGCGAAGAGAATTGGACTGGGTCTGCGCTCTGGGGATACGTGTAAACTACACCTATTTATGGTGTTGGTGTTTGAAAACTTTCGTATTTCAAACAAGAATATAAATTGGCATTCTGTAGTTGGTGTTTTTTAACATTCGTATATCAAAATGTACGTAGCATTGCTGTACAATATCTAACTGTGAAACAATAGATTGTATGATATGTTGAATCTGCCAACTTTTTGTTGTCTTACAGACCACCGGGTCCTCGCTTTCCTCCTTACCCAGCTTAAACTCGTCCCTTGATTCTCTCAACGCATGTGTCTTGCATCCTCTCTTCTCTTTCTTGCTTTGCCAAACCGACTCGGTTCAAGTACAGCTTTGCTGCAGTCCAGTCGTCCGTGCTCCGCCTGCGCCCGCGTCTCTGAATATATCTGGTGGAAGTGCACAACATGACCCTGGCACCGGCTTGAATTCTTGATCGTTAAATTCCAGTGGGCAGAGGGTGCCTGGTTGGCTCAGTGGGTTAAGCGTCTCCCCTTCAGCTCAAGTCATGATCTCGGGGTCTTGGGATCGAGCCCTGCGTCGGGCTCCCTGCTCAATGGGGAGCCTGCTTCCCCTTATCTCTCTGTCTACGCCTCTGCCTACTTGTGCTCTCTCTGTCTCTCTTTGTCAAATAAATAAATAAAATCTTTTTAAAAAACAGACACTGTTTAGGCACAGGTGGGCACAGTTCTTGGTGCTAAGATCAGTGGAGCTTATGTTCTTGTTGAGATAGTAAGCAAAAAAGACACTAAGTTAGTCATTTCATATGTTTGAAGATAACATGGAATGAAATAAAAAGTAGAACAGGTCAGAGGGCTGGGGGAGTCCTGGCTGAGGGGTGCAGGTCACAGTGTTTAGGATGGTCAAGGTAGGCGTCCGTGAGAAGGTGAGATCTGAACTGAGACTCGAAGGTGGGGAGGGGTTCGCTGCGGGCTGTGCGAGCGGACGGAACGCTGGCACAGAGGGTGCAGTCCACATTCGAGGAAACACCCAGAAGCCGGGGGGGGGGGGCTGGCACAGGGCCTGAGAGAGAGTACTGACTAGGTGAGGAGGTCAGAAACTTAAGTAGGGTGGGTGAGAGGCCCAGATTGTGTAGGACCCCTGCTGTTCACTGAGAGGCCTTTGTTTTCTATTCTTAGTGAACTGGAAACACTGCAGGATTTTTTTTTTTTTTTTTTTTTTTCTGGCAGCTGATCATGTGAAGGTTCCTGCCACATGTGTTGGGAACAGACTCCAGTCAGGGGCAGGGAGAGCTGTTCCAGAGTTTTCAGAGTGTTCACGTGAGAGATGATGGTGATTTGTTCTGACAGTAGTGGAAGAGGTGAGGAGTGATACTGGATCTTGATTTTGAAAGGAGCCAACGAGATTTCTAGAATGAGATAGGGGAAGAGAGGAGAGGAGCTAAGGGTGAGTCCAGGTATTTTGACCTGAGCACTTGAGAGGTGAGGTTGGTGCCGTGTGCGATGGAGGGAGCAGTAGCAGACGGCGGGAGACCGAGGGTGGGAGAGATCGGTTCGCTTTGGGATGAGTTCAGGTTTGTAGTTAGCGTCCAGTGAGCTCATATCCAGTGTAGTATCCGTTTCAGGAGCACAGTGTAGTGATTCAACACTCTGTCCATCCCCCTTGCTCATCACGAGTCCTGAGTTCCGACGTCTTCTAGAATACACTTCCTAGCTTTAGGTAACAGCGGATCTAACCCTTTCAAGTTTCTGAGTAGGAAGAACTTTATGGCACCTGGGCAGGTTGAGGCACTGAGCTGTGAGAGTCGGAAGCAAAATTGCGTCCTCGGTGAAAGCCAGGGGAAGGCAGATAACTACCAGTATCAAACAGGAGCAGCCCAGGTTTCCGGTATGGCTGGTAGGGAAGTGAGGAAAGCCGGAGGAGGGACAGAATCCAGAGAAAAGACAGTGGCTGTAGGACCCAGCAGGTCAGCCAGGTAGATACCGCCCCTGTAGAGTTCATCATGGGTATCACAAAATGCAGATCCAAAATGGGAAGAGGTTTGAATTTTTCTGTTGGCCCACCAAGAGATGATGATGGCTGAAGCCATGAAACCTTGTTAGAAAAGAGAAGAAAACGAAGCAGAGATCCTTGGGTGAATGATCTTTTCTGGTGAAAGGAGTCCATGAACTAGTCCAATGTGGCCAACAGTAGGATCTTATAGAGACTTCGAGATGGTAGTTGATGGTTGCTAATAGAGGTAGGACAGAACACGCAGACTCTGAGTAAAAACACTGTTGACTTTGTCAGCTGGAGGGAAATTGTTTCTTCCAAAAAGCAGTGTCAGTAAACAACTCTACCCTACTCTGTGTTGTCATCTAATACTACATATCCTTAAAAATCCACGCAGGTGTACACCTGATGATAATAGCTAACATCTACTGAAAGCTTATTATGTGTCATACGTTACGCTGAGTATTTTACTGATTTATTCCTAATTCCCACACCAGTTTTATGATGTAGGTACTTGTTTCCCCTTTAATTCTTGGAGACCGGAAAGATTAATTTAACTTGTCCAAGGTTACATGGTAGGAAAAGTAATTGAATCCAGGAATGCTGGTGTTAGAGTCCACACTCTTAGCCACTATAGGATGCTACTTTTCTTTGAAGTCTTCTGAGATATTCCCTGACATAATTTATCCCTTTTGACTCACTGGCTCCACAGGCTGTGATGACTGAGAATTTAGGTGGTATATATTGTCAAAGGGTGTACAGTTTGGCAAGGGATCAGGATTCCTTCTTAAGTGAAAAATAATAATACAAGATAATGAAACATGAGGGATACAATAATGAGAATATGGAGAGGGGAATGTAGGTTTGGGTCTGGGCCTTAGAGGGTAGGTATTCTTTTGAGTGTAGGTGATTACTTGGGGGTAGGGGTGAACTCAGCGGATGCCAGTCCAGGTACTAAGAGCAGCTGGAGTGAAGGTGTAGATACAGGACAGAGCAAGATGTATCTGGGGAAACTCCAGTCATCCAGTTTGGTTGGTTGATAGTGCATGTGGCCGGAATGGGTGTTGGATTGGAAAGGAAGACTGAGGCCAAGTTGTGAACACCCCGAGGGGAGGCCCGTGACAAGCTGTGAGAGGGCAGTGGTTTTGCCTTGAACAGAACTCTGTCGTTCTCGACTATTTACTTTGTGGTTTGAATGTAAGTATATTCAAAGAGACATTTTATGTTATTTCTAGAATGCCAGTTAATGAAAACAGAACGACCAAAGCCAAACACATTTATTATCAGATGTCTTCAGTGGACCACTGTTATAGAGAGAACATTTCATGTAGATACTCCAGAGGAAAGGTAAGAAACCTGTTTTTCCTATTTCATGAAAAAGCAACAGTCGGTGTAAAGATGTATGTGTATCTGACGTCCCCATTTGTGAATCTGTGCGAACACATTTGTCAAATCCTGTAGTCCCTTAATTGTTTCTGGTATGATAACAGGGGCTTGCAACAACCTCAGGAACTGCTGTAAGATATTCTTCTCAACAAAAACCAAGACGTTTAAAAACTGAAATATAAACTGGGACGTTTTTATAACTAAACTACCTTAAAAAATGGTCAAATTGATTGTGTTCATATTTGGAATCTCGAGGCTGGTCCTGGCACAGGTTTCAAGCAGCGCTGCTGTTATGCAGGGGCTGCCCGAGTGTTAGGCAGGGAAGGATCCTGAGACTGGAACTAAGCTCCCTGAAAAACCAGGACCAGGATTCACTGGCCTCCACCGGCCTCACTGCTAAAGAGGGGAGTGGCCACTTCCCTGAGCCTATATTGTCATGCTCCAGATTGGTGCATTCCTGCAACCTCTGCCCCCCAACCCCCTAGTTCTGTTTTTATACCCTTTTATCTGGTGCTAACTGAGTTAAGTCCAACAAGCCCAACCACAAAACCATTTTCTTGCACGGATGTTATCATGGTTGATCCAAATCAGCAACTTCATGAAGTCAAATATTACTAGTTTATGTTCCAAATGAGTAAAATCAGGTCTTAGGAGGCTTGTCTAAGATTTTTGAAAAAAAGCCAGAAATAACCTCCCATAAGGCCTAGTAAATAGTAAAGTATTATTTTAATAATGCTTTTGATCAGTAAACATAATTTTATAACCGGAGTTAAGGATAGATCCAATTTTCTTTTGTACACTCCTGGTCTTACTCTGTGCAGACATATTTCGGTCTTGAGCGTACATACAATTCCGTACGTCTTTCTCCCTGTCCACTCCTGTCTTCCCGGGGCATTTCTATCTGCTAAGTCTTCAGTGTGTTTAGACTTCCACCCGTAACCATGATTGGGCCAGTTCCCATTCATCTGTCAGATCTGAGCTTCAAACACCACATTTCCTCCAAAACCTTCTCTGACTCGCTAGAGACCGAGCCTGTCCCTGTACCTTTTATATCCAGGCTGTCAGCCCTGTAATCTTTGTTTGCCTTTCTCGCTAGACCGTGAGGTTCTTGACTAGCAGGGATAGTATTTTCCTTGCTCAATTTCTATCTTTACAGCCTAGTCCAGGATCCAGCGTAGTATTTGTTGACTGGCTGAATGAATGGAAATATTATTCTTAGTGGATTTACAACATCTCATTGAAGCATGATTAATTTTGCCATTTACGTTTGCAAAGCTGGATTTACGCCATGTCTTAAGACTTCAGAATAGTTCCTGCATTTATATATCACGCTACTTTTCTGAACAATCAGTTTTTATTTGCATTTATGACTAGAAGAAAGCAGTTTTAGTAAAAAATGAAAAAACAGCATCTTTATATTTACCATGGGGTGTGTTTTTCTACATTCATCTAGAATCTGGTGCTTGGAGGTTTTATATGACTTTAATGTTAATGAAGACTTAGAAAAAATGTAGTGAGAACTAGAAAAGCTGTGTATTTTCTATGTTCTGTCTGCCAGTCTAAAATCCGTTCTTGTTGTAAATGAAATATGTATCTCTAATCTTAATCTAAAAAAAACCTTCTATTTGTTTTATTGCATGATAGACATTTAGAATCTGCATTTTCCAAGGCATGAGACTATTGTACCAGCTCAGTTCTTCATTTTTTTTTTTAAAGATTTTATTTATTTATTTGACAGACAGAGATCACAAGTAGGCAGAGAGGCAGGCAGAGAGAGAGGGAGGAAGCAGGCTCCCTGCTGAGCAGAGAGCCTGATTCGGGGCTCGATCCCAGGACCCTGGGATCATGACCTGAGCAGAAGACAGAGGCTTTAACCCACTGAGCCACCCCGGCGCCCCTGGTTCTTCATTTCTTTTCATTGAATAATCCATTCCATCTTCATTGATTACTGATGGCACATATACATAAATATTTGTATTTTTAGGTTTTTTTCTTTTTTTTTTCTCTTTGATTTCTCTGTCATTCTAGCACTAAGACCACATGGTTTTTGTTAGAGAAGGCTAATAAAGCTTTTAACTTCTAAGGGAAGGAAAAGGCCTTAACTAGAAGTAAAAAAATTAAGAAAGGAAAAAATTTCAGGTAAAAGCAAACATTAGAGTAAAGCAAAACTTCAGTTTGCTACTTTTTTTCCCCCCAAATGTTCTTAGCTTTTGCAGGCATAGTATCTGCAGATATTAGTAATTTTGTCTCTTCCTTTCAGGTAGGATGGCCTATTATTTTTTTGTTTTAAACTAATACATAATTTTTGTGATAGCATACTCGTTTGTTTTTGCTCTGGTTTTACTGAACACACTTCAAATTACTCACCGTCATATATGAAATATGTTTCATGTACAGTTTATTTTGTTACACTGGGACATCCACTTTACAACCGAGAGTATTTTTCTTTCTTAGAGCTAATCACTCTCATTGTTACAAGGATGGCCCCACTACACTCGCCCACACACGTTCACGTGCACGCCTGTACCCACTTCTGTCACAGCTGCAGGGAGCTGTTTGTCGTTTCCCAAGTCCCAGTTCTGCAGTGACTCTCACATCGCTTGTGGGGCTTCCAGGCCTTTTTGCCCTTACACCAGACATGCCTTCCCTTGCTTGTTTCTTCCTGTACCAGCTCACCGTGTACATCCTCATTTACAAATCATTTCGCTCCTTTGGTCCCCACTCCAGACTTAACATTGTTTTTCTTCTCAGTGCAAACGTGTTATCATTTTACCTAGAACACTTCATTGTACATGTTTACAGTATCAGGGTTTCCCTTCTGGCTCTAAGTTCGTACTACACTATGGCTTACTGAGATTTACTAGCATACATATATTAGGCATTTTAATTAAATGCATATTTTTAAATGAATGATCAGCTTATGAAAATTGATTCATTTTCATTTAAGTAGTATGTATACTTTAAATAGATAAATTTATTTGCTTCATGGGGGGGCTCCATTCTGTTTTCCAAATTGAGTACATTTTCTAAACATTATGAGGGAACTAGAAGATTGCTTGCTTTCTTTGATTAGTGAGATATTTGGACCCAATACTTCTCTGCAGAGCATCCAGATATATTTTAATTTTGGTGAGTGAGGTAATTTAGGTCAATAGTCAACCTGAGAACTCTCTGAAAAGATGGACAAAATTTAAAAAGAAAAAAAGGCATACACGGGACAATTTACCTGTGAAGAATGATGGGAACAAAACTTTATGGAAGGGTGAAACCCAGAGAGATGAGCCCACCCTTTTACTAGGGTTCGCCTGCCGATTCTAGAAGTATCTGAGACGCTGACATTTGGAATAACTGTCAGATGTGGGAATCATGTCCTGGAATCCAGGGCCTACCAAAGAGGGATCATGGTATGTCAGTACATCTTAGGTTGGCACTAGAAGAAAGGATAAACTGGATTTATCCTTACTTAAGGATTGAAGTGTAGCTTTCAATTATTTGAGGTCTTAAGTTTGGTTAATGTGATCTACTTTTGCTAAGTCTCCTTGGAACTGTTAAAAGTAAATATAAACAATCTCAAACTCTCTTTACATTTTAATGTACATCGTTTGATAGGATTTAAAAATAAACAAGTACACCAAGGTTCAAAGATTCTGAAATCACAGAGACAAAACAGACAACTGAATAGGCTCTCCAGATAATGGAGTTATCGAACAGAGATGAAAAGAACTCTGTGTGAGTATATTTAAGGAAATAACATTTAAGACAGGAAATTCATCAGAGAGCTAGAAATTATAAAAAAGAAGAAAGGGAATTCTAAAATTGAAAAAAAAATTTTAAATCATGAGTACTGGTGGATAGTTTTAACAGTAAATTAGTCCTAACAATGGGGAAAATTAGGAGCTCAAACATAGGTTATAACAGAATATGCAGAATGAAACATGGACGTAAGGACGGAAAATAAAAGTAAATAAGAAGCCAATGTAAGATGAATGCAGCGAGAAGATCTTACATATACATAATTGGAGTTTCAAAATGGAGGAGAGAAAGAATGGGTCAGAAAATATTTGAAGTGATAATGGCTGAAAATTTTCTAAAATGGCTAAAGATAGCAAACCACGTATTTGGGAAGTCCTGAAAATCTCATGCCGGAAAAATACAAAGAAAACCCACTTAGACTTTTGAAAACAGAGACAATGGGAAAATCCTCAAAGACAATAGAGATAAGTTGCCTTCAAAAGAGCATCAATTAGACCAAAAGGTGTTATCAATAGAAATAACTGACATGGAATTTATGGGATGGAATGATAATTGGAGATAATGGAATGATGTTCTTAAAGTGCTGAAAGAAAATAAGTGTTGATGAGCAAAACCACTTTCCAAGGGTGAAACTAAGATGAAAATATTTCAGTCAAGTATTTCAATAACTTCAGTTAAGAAATGATAGAATTTCTCACCAGCAGACTTGCAGGAAAGGAAATACTAACAGCATTATTCAGACAGACTAAAAATAATCCCAGATGGGAGAAGAGATGTAGGAAGGAATGAAAAACAAAATGGTAAATAAGTTGGTAAAACCAAAGGAGTATTGATCTTATGAATAATAATAACATTTTGTGCTTTAATTATATGAATAATGAAAAATTAAAATAATAATATGTAAACTGAGGTTGAGGGAAAATGAAAGCTAATGTCTTATGACATCACTGCTTCCTAGAAGACTTAAAAGTATGGACATTGGAGAGGGTATGTGCTTTGGTGAGTGCTGTGAAGTGTGTAAACCTGGCGATTCACAGACCTGTACCCCTGGGGATAAAAATATATGTTTATAAAGAATAAAAAATTATAAAAAAAAAGTATGGACATATAATATTAGATTTTGTTAAATTGAGGATGAATGTTATGATTTCATTGCTAAAAGGAAGGCAAGCACATGATGACCAGAATGCTGATATGAGGAGAAATAGAATCATAAAAAATTTATTAATCTGGAGTACATTATGTAGGTTGACTGTATGAAGTTAATGTTATATATAAAAGTATGCCAAAAACAAGGCAGGGAAGCCAACAGGAAAAATGAAATGGAATTCTGAAAATTTTTAAAATAATGAAACAAAAACAGGGAGGAAAAAAAGAAGAGGAAGAAAGTAGGAAAAAGTGAAATGGTAGACTTATGTGTAACCATATATATAGTTCAATTAAGTATTAATGGGTTAAACACTGCTGTTTAAAGGCAGAGAGTTTCAGAATTAAAAATACGAGGCCAACTTATGTGCTATTTATAAGAAATGCACTTTAAGCATTATAAAGACATAGCTAAGTTGAAAATAAATGGATTAGTAAAAATATATTATGCCAACAATAACCATGGGGAGAGATTTGCTATATCAGATTTCAAAATAAAATAATATTCTAGAGAATTCCAGGACACTTTATAATGACAAAAGGGTCAATTAATATGGATGCTGTAACAATCATAAATATGTATACATGCAGTAACAGAATTGTACAGAGAAAAGTTGACAGAGAAAATATCCCACAACCATATTTGTAGATTTTTAAATTCTTTCCAGCAAGTGTTAGACCAGCTAGAGGAAAACATTAAGCAAAGTCTTAGAATAACACTGTCATCCACCTTGATGTAGTTGATATTTACAGAATACTAAACCCAAATGAGAGTATACACATTGTTTCAAACGCACATGGTATATTCACCAGGACAGCTCATATTCTGGATCATAAACAATTCTTAATATATTGAGCATATCTGAAATTATATAAAATATGGTTTTTGCTTCAATAGAATTGCTTCGAAATCAGTAAGAATAAGAACCTGAAAAGCTCCTAAGTATTTGGAAATTAAACAGCATACCTCTTAAAAATCATTGGGTCGGGGTGCCTGGGTGGCTCAGTGGGTTAAAGGCTCTGCCTTCGGCTCAGGTCATGGTCCTGGGGTTCTGGGATCGGGCCCTGCATCAGGCTCTCTGCTCGGCGGGGGGCCTGCTTCCTCCTCTCTATCTGCCTGCCTCTCTGCTTACTTGTGATCTCTGTCTGTCAAATAAATAAATAAAATCTTTAAAAAAAAATCATTGGGTCAAAAACAAAATTCACAGGAGCCATTAGAAAGTCATTTTTAAATGAGTGATAATGAAAATAAAGCATATAAAAATTAGTGAGTGCTTAGAGGGAAATTTTATAACAATAAATGCCTGTACACAAAAAGAAGAAAGTTAAGTCAGTGACCTAAGCTTTCTTTTTAAGAAACTAGGAAAGTAGAGTAAACCCAAGTTAAAATCCAGAGGAGACATTAGAGCTCAAAAATCAGTGAAATAGAAAACAAAATGATCAATAAACCAAAACTAATTCTTCGGGAAAAAAAAAAAAAACCAAAAAGAATGGAAAGCATCTTGGAAGATTGTTAAAGAAAAGGAAGAAAAGAGGGAAGACACAGATTACAAATATACCAACCCAAGAAAACATTAGAAAACTTGAACAGCCAATATCAATGAATAGAATTGAGTTAATAATTTAAAAACCTTTTCTCAAAGAAAACTCCCAAGTCCAGATGGCTTCACTGATGAGTTCTGTCAAATATTTAAAAAAATATTACCAGTCCTACACAATCTAGTTCAGAAAATAATGGAGAAGGGAACACTTTCCAACTTATTTAAAAGGGCACTCCTGTTTCAAAACCCAGGCAAAGCTATCATAAGAAGATAGAACTATAATCTAATATACTTGCAAACATCAGTGCAAAGTTTCTTAACAAAATTTTAACAAATTCCAAAAATATGGAAAAAATAATAAATCATGACCAAATGGAGTGTATCCAAAGAGTTCAGTTGCATTATCTGAAATCATTAAACTAAATTCACTATATTCAGAGGATAAAGTAGAAAAACCACATGGTCATTGCAACAGATGCAGGAAAAGTATTTGCCAGAATTCAGTACCCTTTCATCACTAAAACACTCAGCTGACAAGGGATAGAGGGGAACTTACTCAACTTCTGTCTATAAAAAAAAAACCTATGGCTTATGTGATCATCAAAGGTAAAACCTTCAGTGCTTTCTCCCTAAGATCTGGAACAGAGTAGCAATGTCTTCTCTCACCAGTGTTATTTAACATTCTACTAATCGTCTGATATAGGTCATTTAAGACAAGAAAAACAAGTAGAAGGCAAATAGATTGGAAAGAAAGATGTAAAACTGCTCTTATTTTTAGACATTTGCCAACTTAATAAGGCTTCAGGGTACAAGGTAAACATACAAAACCAACTTTATTTGTAAGTACTACCAAAACATTAGAAAATTAAAAAAAAATTTTAAAGCCTCCACAGCAGCATAAATGGTTAGGAGTAGATAACTCAGGAAGGGGTCTCTAAGAAAGTGAGGAATGCTGCCAAAGAAAGAAACATTCTAAGAAAACAGTCAATTGATGTTATTCAAGGGAGATTGGCAGAGTAGGAAGATTTTGAGATCACCTCCTCTCACAGTCACACCATTGCCATAACTATATATGGAGTAACTCACTTTGAGAAGACTACTGAACAGCTCTTCCATGACTAAAGATACATTTTAAAAACCACATCAAGAAGAGTAGGAGGTACAGAGACAAACTTGGGAACTAAACCTCAGATATGCTAACCCACAAACAGGAGGGCTATCAGTTGCAGAAGTCCTGTGTGAGGACCTCTGTTGGGCACCTCAGCCCTGGATTTGCACTGGGAAGGCATGCCTCCATAGCCTCTGGCTTTGAAAATTAGTGGGTCTTAACTCCAGGAAAGCTATATGTGACAGCACTCTCAAAGAGTACGTGCACAGTATCACTCACTCTGAGACCCAGTACAGAGGCAGTAGTTTGAAAGCTTCTGCGCTATATGTAAAGATTGCAAGATTGTGCTGGAGGGTCAGGAATCTGTAGGAACTTTCTCCAGTAATGGAAGAACTGGCAGGTGCTATTTTTCTTGATCTCCTTCAGCGTAGTTGGCCCTGTGCTGGAAGCACCAGTTCTGACACTCTCCTTCTGCCTTGCTAGCACTGCAGACACCTGTCGTATGGACCTGCCCTGGTGGGTGTCCCTCCAAAGCTGCTCCTGCCCCTCCACAACCAGCAGGCATCACTTAGAGGGAATAACAGAACACTAAAGTATGCAGAAGAACAGATCAGCAATCCGAATGACAAAACCTAAAAGTACGGGAAGACACTCAAGCTGAGCAGCAGAGAGTCAAAGAATCTAAAAATATGAAGATATGTAAGGGACAACATCAAACTTAGTAATATTTGCATTATAGGGTTCTCAAAGGAGAAGAGAGAGAAAAGGGGGAAGAAAACTTCTTTGAAGAACTAAGAATTGAAAACTTCCTAACCTGGAGAAGGAAACAGACAGCCAGGTCCAGGAAGCATAAAGAGTCCTAAATAACATAAACCCAAAGAGATCCGCATCAAGACACACAATAATTAAAATATCAAAAATTAAAGATGAAAAATAATCTTAGAGGTAGCAAGTTACATAAAAGGGAAATGTGGTAAGGCTGATCCTTCAGCAGAAACTTTGCAAGCCAGAAGCGAGTGGCATGATACAATCTAAGTGATGAAAGGAAGGAAACTAGAACCAAGAATACTCTATTCAGCAAGGTTGTCATTCACCGTAGAAGGAAAGAGAAAAGAGTTTCCCAGACAAATGAAAGTTAAGCTCATCACAACTCAACTGGCCTTATAAGAAGTGTTAAAGGGACTTTTTTAAGACGAAAAGACAGGCCATAATGAGAACGAAGAAAATTACTAGTGAAAAATTTCAGTGGTAAAAGCAAACATATGGTAAAGGTAGTCAGTCAATCATTTATAAAACCAGTATGAAGATCAAGAGATGAAAGTAGTAAAATCAGTTATATCTAGAATAATTAATTAATGTATATACAAATTAAAATGTAAACTGTGAAGTCAAATACATAAAATGTGGAGAGCAGTAGTAAAAATATGGTGCTTTTAGAATGTGTTAAAGTTAATTGAACATTAGCTTTAATAGACTTATATACATAGAGTGTTTTATGTGAACCTTATATGAACCATATACTGAAAACCTTTAATAGATACAAAACCTCTAAAGAGAAAAGAACCCAAACTTAGCACTCAAGAAAATCATAAAATCACAAGGGAGGAGAGTAGGAGAAGAAAGGAACCAAGAACTATAAACAACCAGAAAATGGCTACATGCCAGTTGTTACATGCCAACAAATGGCAATAAGTGCATCCCTATCAGTAATTACTTTTAATGTAAATGGACTTTCAGTTCCACTCAAAAGATAAAGGGTGACTGAATGAGGGGAAAAAAAACAAGACCCAGCTAGATGCTGTCTACTAGAGACTCACTTCAGACCTTAAGACACAGACAGAGTGAAAGCGAAGGGCTAACAAAACTATACTGTATGAATGGAAGTGAAGAAAAAAAAAAAAAGACAACGATGAAGCTGGGGTAACAGTACTCCTATCAGGCAAAATAAACTTTCAAAGAAAGACTGTAACAGGAGACATAGATGGGCATTGCATAATGATGAAGGGATCAAGTCAAGAATCTAACGGTTATAAATTTCCGTGCACCAACATAGGAGCACCTAAATATATAAAGCAAATTAACAAACATAAAAGTAGAAATTAACATAATAGGGGATTTTAGCACCCCATTTACATCAGTGGAGAAATTATGCAGAAAAAAATTAATAAAGAAGAAAACAGTGGCTTGAATGACTCATTAGACCAGACAGACCTAACAGATATATACACAGAGAAAATTAAAAGATTGATGCAGAGAAATGAAAATGGAAATACAACAGTTCAAAATCTTTGCTACCCAGCAAAGGCAGTTGTAAGAAGCAAATTTCCAATGATACAGGCCTGCCAAAAAAGAAAAAAACAAAAATCTCCAACAATCTAACCTTAGTCCTAAGGAACAAGAAAAAGGAGGAGCAAGCCCAGTGTTAGTAGAGGGAAAGAAATAATCACACCAGAGCAGAAATAAATAAAATGGAGACTTAAAAAAATAGTAGAAAAGATCAGTGAAACTAAGAACTAGTTTGTTGAAAAGCACAACAAAATTGATAGACCTTTAGCCAGACTCTTAACAAAAAAAGACAGGACTCCATATTAGAAATGAAACAAAAGTTATAGCTGACACCATAGATATGCAAAGGGTTTAAAGTGATTCTTATGAAAAATTATATGCCAATAAATTGGGCAACCTAGAAGAGATGGATAAATTAGTAGAAACCTAGAGTCTTCCAAGATGAAAGAGGGAGAAATAGAAAATGTAAACAGACCAGTTAGTAGTCATAGATTTGAGTCAGTAATCAAATAACTCCCAATAAGTAAAAAAGTCCAGGACCAGATGGCTTCATAGGTTAATTTATGAAATATTTAATACCTATTACTTAATAGGTATTCAATTTAAGATTTAATTGATTAACTCAAATTAAATGAAATATTTAATGAGATTAATTTAAACCTAAAATAGATTTAATAATAGAAGATTTAATACCTATTCTTCTCGAACTGTTCCTAGAAAATTAAAGAGTAAGGATTGTTTCTAAATTCATTCTGTGAGACCAGCATGAGTGTAATTCCAAAACCAGACAAATACACTATAGAAAGAAAATTATAGGCCAATATCTCTGATGAACACAGATGCAAAATTAGAACAAAATGTTAACAAACCAGATTCAAAGTACATTAAAAGGATCATTCTCACTATCAAATAGGATTTATTCCATGGGTGCAAGGATGGTTTTATATCCACAGATTAGTCCGTGAGTGTGATATAGCACATTAACAAAATGAGGATAGAAATCATATGATCATCTCCATAGATTCAGAAAAAGCATTTAATGAAGTCAATGTCCATTCATTCTCAACAGAATGGGTATAGAGGAATTGTACCGCCACACAGTAAAGTCCATAAACGCATAGCTAGCTTCATACTTAATGATGAAAATTTGCAAGCTTTTCCTCTACAATCAGGAGCAAGACTAGGATGTTCACTCTTACCCTTTTTAATCAACTCGGTACTGGAAGTGTTAACCCCAGCAGTCAGAAAAGAAAAATAAAAGGCATCCAAATTGGCAAGGAAGAAGTAAAGCTGTCACTTTTTGTAGGTGAGTGATACTATATATGGAAAACCCTAGAACTTAACCAAGAAAATTAGTAGCACTAATAAATGAATTCAGTAAATTTGCAGGATACAAAAGTAAGATACAGAAATGTCTTGCTTTTCTGGGCACTTATAGGGAACTATCAGAAAGAGAAATTAAGATTTGCAATTGATTCAAAAAGAATAAATTGATTCAAAAAGAATAAATTTAACTAGGAGTTGAAAACCTGCACTCTGAAAACTCTAAGAGACTGCGGAAAGAAATCGTAGGTGATACAAATAATTGGAAAGATATAACATGCTCTTGGGTTAGAAGAATTAATGTTAAAATGTCCAGACTACCCAAAGCAATCTCCAGATTCATTGCAAACCCTATCAAAATATCAGTAATTTTTTCATAAAACTGAAATTTGTGTGGAACCACAGAAGACCCTGAATAGCAAAAGCAACCTTGAGAAAGAAAAACAAAGCAGGTAGTAAGTATCACAATTCCAGATTTCAAGATTCAGTGGAAAGCTATAGTCATCAAAACAGTCTGGTGCTGGCACAAAAACAGACAAACAGATCAGTGGAACAGGACAGGTAGCCCAGAAGTAAACCAATGCTTATTTTGTCATTTCTTCTACAATAGAGTATGCTAGAATATACAATAGGGAAAGAGAGTTTCTTCAGTCAACTGTGTTGGGGGAAACTGCGCAACTAATGCAAAAGAATGAAACTGGCCCCCTTTTTTTTTTTAAACATCATACACAAAAATAAACTTGAACTGAAATAAATATCTAAATATAAGACCTGAAATGATAAAACCCCTCAAAGAATTAGGACAGTGGTTTCAGCAGTACTTTCTGGATCTCTCTTTGAGTCAAGGGCAAACAAAAGCAAAAACAAACAACTGAAACTGCATCAAACTAAAATGCTTTTACAGAGGAAACAATCAACAAAACAAAAAGGCATAATGAATGAGAGAAGATATTTGCAAATGACATATCTGATAAAGGCTTAATACCCAAAATATACAAAGAACTCCTATAACTTAATGCCACCCCCCCAATAATATGATTTTTAAAATGGCAGAGGGCTTGAATAGACATTTTACCAAAGACCTACAGAAAGTAAGTCACAGGGGTGTAAAATACAGCATAGCAGATATAATCAATAATATTGTAATAAATTTGTATCATAACAGGTAATTACATTTATGTGGTGAACATTTCATAGCGCATGTAAGTGTTGAGTAACTATGTTGTGCACCTGAAATTAGTGTAATACTGTATGTCAACTATGTTTCAATAAAAAAACAAATATTCTTAAAAATAAAATACTTCTGAATAAATTTAAAATGTCCAAGATGTTTTCACAGAAAGTCATAAAAGATTGCATTGGGAAATTAAAGGCTTAAATAAATGGAGACTATACCATGTTCATGGAGTAGAAAATTTAATTTCAGATAGTAATCTATCCCAAATTGACAATTCCACTCAAAATTCTAACAGACTTTAAGAAGCACACACTAATTTAAAAATTTATATGGAAATGAAGGATTCTTGATCTGATAATACAAATTTCACCCAGTGCTCCTGAGATTTACTGTTTTACCTATAAACTATGACTTTTTTTTTTTTTTTAACTTATCTGTGATTTGGTTCTGGAACACTGAAAAGAAATTTAAAAAAAAAAAAAAAAAGAATAGTAAAAGGCTTTGACTTTGAAAACCTTTTCTTGGAACTGCCATTGGACCACAGTAGATCTTGACTATACCAATGATAAACGTAACAATGGCTAAACAAAAAAAGTCTTTTAAGGGCAGCAAGCTCTAGGAAGTCAATTTATTTTATAGGTAAGATGTGGATAGGCAATAAAATTTAACTGTACTTTTAAAGGCTTTTAACCTTTATAGGGTTTCTTATAATCCTTTCCTTCTTTTTTCTTCTATACTTAAATAAATGCTCCTACAATTGTAAGGTCTATAATGTTAAGTGCTTTTGGGAATAATTTCACCTTTGATTAAGTGTGGGAGGGGAGGATATGTTTACCATGTATGGGTGTGTGTGATCCTGGAATAGATTTTATTTGTGTTGATGTCATATTTTACGAAAGGGAAATATTTGAATCATTTACCATTCTTTATTAATGGCAAACTGTACTTGTTTTTATAGGGAAGAGTGGACAGAAGCCATTCAGGCTGTAGCAGACAGACTTCAGAGACAAGAAGAGGAAAGAATGAATTGTAGTCCAACTTCACAAATTGATAATATAGGGGAGGAAGAGATGGATGCTTCCACAACCCATCATAAAAGAAAGGTAGAGAATAGTAATGTATTCCCTCCTCAGCACAGTATATGTATCTGGAAGAAATACACTAAAATTGCCATTTGCAAGAAGCGTTGGCGGATGATCTTATGTTATGCAAATATGTAGGTGTGGGTGGTGTTTATCCTGGTAAATCTGAAATACCTGTCATTGTTTAAGACCAAGTAATTTAGATGTCACCTCATTTTCATGGGTTGGCACTTAACATTGACTGCTGATAGGACTTTGGGTGAACTTGTTGAGTGAAGTGCCATTGTGCTGATTTATAATTTGCATTTTTCTCTTACTGTTTTTCATACCATTTTAGAACTTGGAAATAACGTTTTCCCTAATGATCTGGTCATTTTCCATTTGGTATTTTGTATGCTCAAAGCAGAAGGAGACATGGTTCTGGTGTGCTTCCTGCCTGACGCCCAGCCTCACTAATAGCTTTTTATTTTAACGGCTGCTCCTGAGCCAGTGTGGGAAAGGAGTTTTCCTTCCCTGAGTCTTCCAGATTAATAAATGCCAGTTTATAGATTGATGGAGTTATTAATTGTGCTTTTCGTTGTTATAGAAAATTAAAAAGCTGGGTGCCTGTGTGGCTCAGTTGCTTAAGCATCTGATTTTGGCTCAGGTCATGATCTCAGGGTCCTGGGGTCAAGCCCCACATTGAGCTCTGTGCTCAGTGGGGAGTCTGTTTTAGAGTCTCTCTCCCTTTGCCACTCCCCCCACTCACTCTCTCTCTAAAATAAATAAATAAATCTTAAAAAAAAAAAAGAAAATTAGGGGTGCCTGGTGGCTCAGTCATTAAGGGTCTGCCTTTGGCTTAAATCATGATCCTGGGGTCCTGGGATCGATCCCTGCATCAGGCTCCCTGCTTGTTTCTCCCTCTCCAACCCCCCTGCTTGTGTTCCTCCTCTCACCGTCTTCCTATCAAATAATAAATAAAGTCTTTGAAAAAAAATAAAAAACAACTTCCTTGTATGAAAATGATATTTTAAGATTAGGGGCACCTGGGTGGCTCAGTGGGTTAAAGCCTGTACATTCGGCTCAAGTCATGATCTCAGGGTCCTGGGATCAAGCCCCATATCGGGCTCTCTGCTCAGCGGGGAGCCTGCTTCTCCCCCACCTCTCTGCCTGCCTTTCTGCTTATTTGTGATCTCTGTCTATAAATAAATAAATAAAATCTTTAAAAAAAAATAAAAAAACAACTTCCTTGTATGAAAATGATATTTTAAGATTAAAGATCTAAGTGTTCAAATTAAATGAACATGCCATTTATCATGTTAGAATATATTTGTTATAGTGAATTGTAAATTTAATCTCCATGTAGGAAAACGCTAATTTCTAATGTAATTACCCATGTGATTTGGTCTTAGCACAATGAATAAGAACTCTTCGGAGTTAGACTGCTTGAGTTCAAATCCTCCTTTTTCCACATCTAAACGTATGAACTTGATGAAGTTAATTTCTCTCTCATCTGAAATTTCTGTTCTACTTATAATAGTCTGTCTTGATCTTAGTCAAATGTCTGAGAACTCTTTGTGTCTTCATTGAAGACTTACCTCTGTTAGTTGAAATGAATCCCTCTTTTAAGTCAGCTTAATGCCCCCTTGTTCTTTAGTCATTGCAAAGAAGTAAAAATAAAGAAACAGTCTAGATTTACTCACCTACTCAGAGATAAGAAAGCTTCTTTTGGATGTCTATGTGCACTTGTAGATTGTAGCTCTGCTCATAAATTTAAAATCAGGTACCAATTAATCTTGTCCTTTGAATTTCATACTACCCCATCCAGTAACAATCTGTAGCACTATACCCCCATTAGCTGAAATTCCTAAAACTGCTTAATAACTGTTACATTGCTGTTGAGGCGGTTACAGGTTGAAAGTGGGGAGTTTATAATACCCTAACTAGAAATACTCTTGCTGATCGATGAGAGAATTTAGAAATGAATATGGGAATTTTTTACCAAAAATTTTGAATGAAAAGAGACATTTTCAAAGATGTAAAAATGCAAAAGCATGGTGGATTTTATTTTATCTTTTTCTCTGTTAAGGCTGGGTATAAATCATGTTAAAAAGCACAGTGCAATTTCCTCCTTTCACAGTTACCAGTGTGGAGTATCTTCGAATTCATCACCTTCACTAATTATCACTTGTAAATGTTTATTTTAAGTTTATTTGCTGCTGTGCTTTTGACAGCACTGTTAGATATATTATCTCATTTAATCCTCTCAAAAATCAGGTGAACCTGATTATCCCATTTTGTAGGTGATTCATCTGACGTTCAGAAAAGTTAAAATCTTGTTCAAACATGTAAGGACTTTTAATTTTATACTGTCTAACTTCAATGTGCACCTTATTTCTTATTATTGATTGATATCTCATGAGCCTTTATAATCAGTATAATTATTAGACTCATTGCATGACCAAGTTATATTAGAGAACAAAATTATACAGACATTCTTAACGATTATACTTGGTTTCTCAAAATATTTATGTCAAGCTGTTGTGCTTACTCTGTTTCAGTTAATTTCATTATATATTGATGTACTCTTGGGAAAATCAGTAGAATTTTAATATTACAGAGTAATGATAGAAAGTAGGGTTTTTAAAGCAGATTCTCTAAGAAATCTCACTGAAACTGGGTCTCAGAAATTAAAAATTGATATGAATGGTATTTTGAAAATAGGGCAATTCGTTGTCTTATGTGACCTATATCTGATTTATATTGTTTGTTATTATTTCATTTCATTTTTTAAAAATTTTTTTAAAGACTTCATTAATTATTTAATTTATTTATTGAGAGAAAGGGCAGGGGGAGCACGTAAGCAGGAGAAAGAGGGAGAGGGAGAATCCCAGGCAGACTCCCTGCTGAGCCTGGAGCCTGACTCAGGGCTCGATCTCAGGACCCTGAGAGTGTGACCTGACCTGGAATCCAGAGACGGACACTCAACCAACTGGGCCTCCCACGCAGCCCTGTTTCATTTCATTTTAAATGAGATTGTATAAAAACTGTTTTAAATGACAAAGAATGTAGAAAAAGTTCGAACCTCTGTACCACTCTTTTGTGATGGCCCTAACAGCTTCCTTAAAAAGGGTAAAAGAGTGCTATCACCTCCCTAGTTCCCTAGTACTACATCCTCTATGTGTATCACGTTTCATAAAAAGAATGACTGAAGTCCAGATTATTTTTCATCTCAGACACTGTAAACAGATATTCTGAAATAAGAATGCCTTTCTCATAGTTTACAGCGTACATTTTCTTCTTTGTTCACTTTTTGAAAAATGAGCGATGGGAAGAGGGAAGGGCTACTGCTCGTGTTAACTCCGCTGAGAACTGTCGGAGCCATTTTCTCTCGCCTCCAACACAGCGCTGGCGACCACTGTTAGTGGGAGCGGGTCACCCAGTATCCGCAGCACCGGTGAAACATCTCTTAAGGAAACACACCAAGTGGTGGAAAAGGGGCAGAGGCCTCATAACGAGATTTATGGTCCGTTCTGTGTTTCAACCAAAAGACGATCTTTAAAGGAATTTGATGAGAGGACTCAGAAGGGCCTAATCTTGGTCTGCCGAGCGGCCATTCTCTGTAGGGTCAGGTATGTGAAGGGCACGGCGTTCAAGGATCAACAGCCAAGTGCGAGTCAGCGTTTGGCCTGATTTTTAAGTGCCCAGCACGGGCCTCTCTGAGAGCAGCTGTTTGTGGTCTCCTGGCTTGGCGTCAAGTCTGAGCAGTACATGCCACCTTCCCATTGTGTCTGCCTCTGGTCCTTGGAGTTTTGTTACTTAGTGGCTGGCACGTGGAGAAAAGGTGAAGAAGGTTCACAGGGACCTGCAGAACCCTCCGTCTCCTCGCCGAGCCAGGGAAGGAGCCGCAGATCCGTGGCGGGGAGGTTGGCTGGACAAACGTGAATTTCTTGAGAGCCTCCCTTTTTAGCTCTTGGTTTAGCTCTTAGCATTGTAAATTGTACGTGGGTTTATCTTCTTTGACCAAACGTGCTGAGAGGTTTCTTGTGTTCACCTTCAAATATATATTCATATTCTTTAACTTACATTTTGGACTACATAATTAGCCTTCTTCTTATACTCTAGTGTGTATTCAAATACATTTACTAAGCATTTGTTGTGTATGTCCGTGCATCTCTTAACCAAAAAGAGCTACATCAACACGCTGGAGATAATGTGAAGGAAAGACTAGAACTATGTTAAATATTTACATAATAAATTTGGGGGGTTGGGTTTTAGAGGATTGATTTTTCTGCAGAGGATCCGTGCTGTCATCTTTTATTAAAGTCTTACCATTATTTTTTCTCCTTAACACCATCTAAAAGAGGGAAACATTTTGTAATGGGTTATATTTCATTTGTAAAGACTAGATAATTACTGTGTGTACCGTGCCAAACGTGAGCATTTGGTATCAAAGATACTTTTAAATTTTTCTAAAGTTTTGTCAAAATAGGTATGAAATCTGTTTCTGATTTTTTTCACATAGGTTGCTTTTACTAATATTAATTTCCATACAAATTCTCTTTTTTTAAGGTTGGCAGTCAAACTAATAGAAGCTGTGAAATTTAGGGACAAGGCTATAATACTTGTATAAAACCATCTTTTCTCTAAGAATTGCAATCGTTAAGGAATCTAGTAATATTTTATAATTACATTTTGCTTTTCATCTGAAAATGTCATAAAGCAATTTATAAATTCCTTTCTGATTTTTATCTCTAAGAATTTGGTTTCCAATTATATGATATTTAATAATAGGACACAGCAAGTATCATTTTTCAGTGCATTTAGATACAAATTGAGGAGGGTACTGTTCAAATGAAGCTTTGAGCCAAAAATAATTTCAGAGCCTCGTTACAAGAATAAGGTCTCTTCGTTCACTATTGCCATGGAACAAACTACCAAGTTTAAAGTCTTAGAACACTAATGGTACCTTACTTCTCATGATTTTTTGGTTTGTGTGGCCACTTGTACTGGTCTCACATGGGTCTCTTAAGCGGTTGCATTCAGTTAGCAAACAGGCTGGCCTGGAAGAGCCAAGAAATCCTTTTGCTTCTGGATTCTTGGTTCTCCTCCATGTGATCTCTTGGCTTATGGTGTCTCATCCCCCAGGCCCTTTGTACATGGTATCTATCTTTACAGCATGAAGGCTGGCTTTCAATTATGACTTCTCCAAGGGGTGAAAGCATAAGCTTCCACATTTAAAGGCTGGACCTGGAACTGGCATAGTATTACTTTGGTCATATTCTGTGTTCAAAGCAGGACATAAGACTAGCCAAGGGAGAGGAAGAGCCTGCCTCTTCAGGGGAAGAATGGCATGTGCGTAGGAGTCAAAGGACTAGTGGCCGCCATTGTTGGAGACTACCTCGCACAGATAGCTTTGTGGTTATTTAGTGTCCCTTGGTTTTTAGAAATCTATTAATGCAAACAAAATTTCTTAATACTATCAACTATTCAAATGACACTAACCTTGTTAACTCTATTCTGAATATTTAGTGCCATGTTTGATTTTGAGTTGAATATAAATGTACTTTTTTATTTTCCCTGATACCTTTTGCTACTTTTGAACTGAAGATATTATTGAATGGTTAAGATATTGTAACTTGACATTTGGAAAAATTTTCAAAATTATAGGCAGCACATAATGTTGAAAATAAATATAAGCATTTGTAAATTTTTTTAAATTTTTACAAATATGTATATGAAGAATATTGGTCTGTAGTTTTCTTGTAATGTTTTTGTCTGATTTTGATTACCAGGGTAAAATGGCCTCATAGGGTATATTGGAATGTGTTCTCTTTTTCTCAACTTTCTGTAGGAATTTATATGGAATTGGTATCGTTTCTTCTTTAAATGTTTATAAAATTCAGCAGTGAAAGCACCTGGCTTTAGTTTTCCTTGTTGAGTTTTTTGACCACAGATTCAATTTTCTTAGTAGACATAGGGCATTCAAGTTACCTATTTCTGTTTGAGTGAGCTTTGATAGGGTAAGGTTTTCAGGAAATTTATTCATTTCATGTATCTTGTTGATTTCATGGGCATAAAGCTGTTTATAATATTCCCATGTGATCCTCTTAATGTCTGTAGAGTTTGGAATGATGTCAGCTCTTTTATTCGTAACATTGGCCATTTGTGTCTTCCGTCTTTATTTTCCTGAGCAATCTGGCTAGAGGTTTATCAATTCTATTGATCTTCTAATATGATATCCTCTACTTTTTTTCTTTTAAAATTTTTTAAAATTGATTTCTGCTCTGATCTTTATTATTTCCTTTCTTCTCTTCAGCTTATTGTGCTCTCATTCAGTTTCTTAATGTGGAAGTGAGATCATTGATTTGAGACATTCTTGATTCAGATGGGTGGTAAACAGGAAAAAAATACAGTTATAAAATGGCACAAAAGTCTTTAATAACTATTGATCATCTATAGGATAAAACCCAGGTTCTTGTTATTCATGAAGATCTCTGAACTGAATTTAAATTTAAGATGATAAACTGAGCATACCCAGTTATCTTCCCTTCCACTTAAAAGCCCATTAAAATGGTAGTAAAAGCACAAAAAAAGAGACAAGTCCACACAAATAAAAAGCTGGGTGGGGGAAAGGCATTAGTGGACAACCAATATCAAAATTAGGGCAATTTTTGGAAGAACCTTCATAAAACAGGAAAAGCATGCATAAAGGGGGCTGTAGAGAGCAAGTAGCAGGTCTGCTTGGCAAAATCCTGATAATCAGCTCACTTAAGAGTGAGAAATGAAACTGAACAGGCTGATTAATTAAAGGCATTCTTAGATGTCTCTGACTTTCTATTTTGAATTGCACCAACTTGTTTCTCAGATGTTGTACTTAGACTTCTTACTGGGCTCCAGGGTTATTTCCAGCATTTCTTACACACCTGTCTTTCACTTCCTAGGAGTTTATCCTAATTTTGTTAAAGAACATTCTCAAAAGGCTTCCCTGAAGGGTACTGCTCCCTTAGATGTATTTAGAAATGTTTGTGGGGGACATTTTTGATGGCCATGTTGTTTGGGGATAGTGGCCATGCTAAACCCTGAGAAACTTGGGTTCTTGGAAAACAGTGTGGCAGTTCCTCAAAACATGCAAAATAGAATTACCATATGATCCAGTAATTCCACTATTGGGTACTTACCTAAAGACACAAAAACACCAATTTGAAAATGTAGGTGCATACTCCTATGTTTATTGCAGCGTGATTTATAAGAGGCAGGATTTGAAGGCAGCCCAAGTGTTCACTGACAGGTGAATGGGTGAGGAGAGGTGATACATACACACACGCACAGCGGAATATTACTCAACCCAAAAAAATAACAAACCATTGCCATTTGCAATGACATGGATGGAGCTAGAGAGTATAATAATAATAATATAATAAGAGTATAATAATAATAGAGAGTATAAAAAAAGTTTGAAGTATCAGTCAGAGAAAGACAAATACCATATGATTTCACTCATATGTGAAATTTAAGTAACAAAACAAATGAACAAAGGAAAAAGGAGACCCAAGAAACCAGACTCTTAAATACAGAGAACAAATTGATAGATGTCAGATGGGGTGCCTGGGTGGCTCAGTGGGTTAAGCCTCTGCCTTCGGCTCAGGTCATGAACCCAGGGTCCTGGGATCGAACCCCGCATTGGGCTCTCTGCTCAGCAGGGAGCCTGCTTCCTCCCTCTCTCTCTGCCTGCCTCTCTGCTTACTTCTGATCTCTGTCTGTCAAATAAATAAATAAAATCTTTAAAAAAAGAAAAATTGATAGACGTCAGAGAGAAGCCAGGTGGGATGGGTGGGTCAAAGAGATCAAGGTGATTAAGAGTACACTTATCTTGGTGAACACAGAAATATATAGAACTGTTGTATCATTATATTGTACACCTGAAACTAACATTGTGTATTAATTATACTTCTATAAAAGAAAGGGAGTCCTTGAAAGTGAATTAAAATGATTCTTTTTTTCCTTTTGCCCCTACACTTGACTGATAGCTTGGTAGCTGAGGAATTTGAGGTTCAAAATTATTGTCTCCCATATCTGAAAACTGCTTAAAAGTATCCACGATTGCTGGTGAGGCAGCCATTGCCAGTCGGATTCTTATTCATTTAAGTGTGTTTAGAAATCGGTAAAATTTGCTTTTGAGTAGATACTGCAAACATATACCTATAATGTTTATAAATAAATTGCATCTGATATTTCATACCATATTTTTTAATTTGTATTTTTCAGACAATGAATGATTTTGACTATTTGAAACTACTAGGTAAAGGCACTTTTGGGAAAGTTATTTTGGTTCGAGAGAAGGCAAGTGGCAAATACTATGCTATGAAGATTCTGAAGAAGGAAGTTATTATTGCAAAGGTAATTGATTACTAGAGTTGATTACTGAATTTTTCCTTATGGTATGCACTCGTGTGTGTTCTTGCATACACAACTAAACTGTAGAAATTCCATTAAATAACCAAAATGTGGGTGGGTGATAGGCTACTATTGCAGTACTATCTATGTATCAATATTTATTTATAATGTTAAAAATTTCACAAGTTTATTAATATTATCTGAATGTTGTATACCGAAGCTATTTTTTTTCCTTGAGGAGATAAAAATATTTATTCCATGCTTGTGTATTTGGGGGAATGTTTTGACTGTTTTTGTGACCTATGTCACAATTATACTAGTATTGCTTTTTGCTATTTCCCCTCAACATTCTGAATTCTTTATTATTAAGTAAAATCATTCAAATAGCATAGATGATTTGCACCCATAAATCATACAGCTTATGTAATGATGAGTGGGAAAGCACCATTAATGGATTTGAAAACACAAGAATCATGAAACTAAAAGAAATAGCCTCTGAAATTCTTTCAGGAGCTCCATAACTTTGTTCAGCTTAGACAAACACAGATAACTAACATGTTAATGATGCCAGTTCTCACTCTGAATTCTGAACTGAATCCTGATTCCCTCAATAGACAATTTCAATATACTTTACAAATTGGTCCTTGCTTGATGTTTCATTTAATTCAACAAATGATACATAATATTATTGGTATACTTTATGGATGACTTTAACTTTCAAACCACAGTTGACCCTTGAACACCATGGGGGTTAAGGGTGACTCCCTGCTCAGTTGAAAGTCCACATGTAATTTTTGACTTCCTGCAGTCTGCTATTGACTGAAAGCCTTCGCAATGTCATGAACGGTCAGTTAACACATACTTTGTATGTCCCTTGTCTTACATACTGTATTCTTACAATGAAGTAAGTTAGAGAAAAGAAAATATAATTAAAAAATCGTAAGGAACAGAAAATACATTTCTAGGACTGTACCGTATTTATCAAGAAAAAAATTCACGTGTAAGTGGACCTGCACAGTTCAAACACGTTCAAGGGTCTACTGTGTAGTCTTCTCATCTGGAGTGTATTCCTTCCCACTCTCTGTGAGGCTTTGCTCTCCCCGTCTTTGTACATTTGTTTTCCTTTCAACTCTTACACAAGTCTGGGTCTGGTATGGGAAAGAATATTGACCTGGGAGTCACACGGGCCTGGATTCGCATCCCAGGGTTGCATCTTATCATCTAATTACCTTTAACAACCAGTTTTGGGGGAGTGCTACTCCCTTGCAGTGTTTGGGGGAGCATATGTGCTTATCAAAGTAAATCGGGGAGGAGAAGCGGGTGACTGGCACCAGGTGGAGGCCACGCATGCTTGGTGTCCTATAGTGTGTCGAGCCGCCCGACGGAGCCTTGCGTTTTTCATCTGCAAAATTTCACTTGTTAAAAGAAAAGCAGTCACTTAAAGTAATGAACCCTGGGTGTTCAATGCAACTGATGAATCACTGAATTCTACCTCTGAAACTGTTAATACAGCAGATGTTACTTAAATTGAATTTAAATAAAAAGTTTTTAAAAAACATATTTCTGAAGTGGGTGGGATTATGGACATTGGGGAGGGTATGTGCTTTGGTGAGTGCTGTGGGGTGTGTGAACCTGGTGATTCACACACCTGTACCCCTGGGGATAAAAATATATGTTTATATAAAAAATAAAAAATTAATTAAAAAAAACATATTTCTGGACAGGAATATTGAGGATTGGAATATGTAAAGTATTTAGCATAGTACCTGACACTATTCATTAAACTGATATTTTCTGGGAGGTAGTATAGTGCCTCTTACTAAATGATCCCAAACTGATTACTCAACTTTTTATGCATTAATTTATTTGTAAAATGGAGATCATACAGTACCTATCTCATAGAGTTGTCATTAGAATTAAATAAATGAATAAGTATAATAGCATTTGCTATAAATAAAACTGAATTAAGAATAAATGAAAATAAATATGTTATCACTGTAAGTATTTGCTATGATTATTATTATTTTTACCAGCTACCATGTGTCAAGCGTCAGTAAATAGCATTTCTATTCTGTTTTTTCTTTTATGCATTAGCCTCCCTTGGAACCTGTCTTCCCTTACTAATTAATTATACTTTTCTGAGTAACTGCAGAACTGGGTATTTTTTACCAGTGATCGCATATCCAGCTTGGTGTACTATTCTTGATATTTTCACCAACAAGTCCAGAAAAAATATGTCTGTTTATAGTAAAACGATGAACAGTATAATGTTTTAGAGTCTATCAAGACCTGGGGTTTGAATCCTGATGCGCCCATCACAGAGCCTCATCCCGGGGACTCAGTGGTGTCCACGTGCCTTGCTGCTGTTGCCGTTCACACTGATCGCTGGACTAAAGCTCTGTCCACCAGGCTTCTCTGCGGTAGAGTTACCGTCTTCCCCGTTGTAATAAATAACTATCTTAGGGTGATGCTCTGACACTGTGCAGGTCGGTTTTTGTTTTTTTTTAACGTTTGCCCGCTCATTTTAACTTCCATCAGTGGATCTTGTCTACAGCAGTTAAACTGTGCTGTACGAATGGTATTTTCTAGTTCCCTCACTCTTTTTTGCCTTTATTCTATTCAGTCTAACTAAAGGTTTGTCAATTTTATCTTTTCAAAGAATCAACTTCTACTTTCCTTGATTTTTCTCTACTTTATCTGTGCCCTAATCATTATTGTTTCCTTTCTTCTGCAGGCTCTAGCTTTAGTTTATTCTTTTCTTACTTCCTGAAGTTGTAAACTTGGGCTGTAGATTTGATATCTGTCTTCGTCGTCTTCTTTTTCGTCCCTTTTTTTTGTGAGAGAAGAGAGAGTGCGTGTGTGAGTTGGGGCTGAAGAGCAGAGGGGAGAGAAATAATCTTAAGCAGACTCCGCTCTCACTGTGAGCCCAACACAAGGCCCAGTCCCAGCACCCTGAGATGACCTGAACTGAAGTCAAGAGTCAGTCACTTAACCAACTGACTGAATCACCTAAGCACTCAGAGATCTTTTTAAATATAAGTGTCTAAGGCTATAATTTCCCACTTAGCACTGCTTTTGATGTGTCCCACAAATTCTGATGTATTAGAGTTTTCTTTTCATTCATCTCTCAGTATTTTCAAATTTAATTCCCCTTGTGATTTCTACTTTGATCCATTAAGACTGTATTTTCATTTCTTTAAGTCTCTAAGTTTTCCAGTTTTCTTTCTGTTTCGGATTTCCAACTTCATCTCATTTCTGGTAGAGAAGATACTTAGTATCTATCTTTTTAAATCTATTAAGGTTTAATTTGTGGCCTAACGTATGGTATATCCTAGAGAATTTGCCACATGCACTTGAAAAAATGTGTAATCTTTTGTTGGGTACGATGTTCTCTGTGTGTCTGTTAGATCTAGTTGGTTTATTGTGTTAAGTCCTCTATTTCCTTATTCCTGTCTGGCTCTTCTATATGATTATTTTGAGTAGGTTATTGAAGTCTCCCAACTATTAGTGTAGAACTATTTCTTATTTTAATTCTTATTTTTTCTTTTTGATGGTTTTTAAAATTAGGTACATAAACATTAATAATTGTTATTTGTTGCTGGATTGAGCCTTTTATTATAAATACATAATGTCATTTTTTTGTATTTTGTAACTTTATTTTTTTAATTTTTATTTATTTATTTATTTTGTCTGATAATGAAATAGCCACCCCTGCTCTCTTTTGGTTATGTTTGGCTGAAATAGTCCATCCTTTCAGTTTCAACATATTTGTGTCTTTGGCTCTCAAGTAAGCCTCGTGTAGACTATGCATGTTTTGATCATTTTATAGTTAAATCCATTTGACCCTCTTCTCTCTTCCGATTAGAGTGATTAATCCATTTACGTTAAAGTAAACACTTACAAGGAGATTGTTCTGTCACTTTGCTATTTTTTTCAATATACTTTGTACTTTCTTTGTCTCTTGTCTGTATTACCGTCTTATGTTTAGTTTGTTTTTTTCTCTTTTTTTTAGTGAATCATTTTAATTCCCTTCTCATTTCCTTCTCTATATATTCTATAGCTATTTTCTGTGTGGTTACCATGGGGATTACATTTAACATCCTAAAATTATAACACTCTAATTTGAATTTATACCACCTTAACTTCAGTAAGATACAGAAACTGCTTCTCTGCTGCTTTGCTACTCTACTCAACCCTTTTAAGTTATTGATGTTATAAATTACATCTTTATTTTTTTTGGTACAATTGTAAATGGGATTGTTTTCTTAATTTTACTTTTTTATTAGTGTATAGAAATCCAAGAGATTTCTGTATATTAATTTTGTATCTTGCAACTTCACTGAATTAATTTATCAGTTCTGGTGTTTTTTTTGGTGGAGATTTTAGGGTTTTCTATATATAGTACCATGTCACTGCCAGTAGTGACAGTTTTACTTCTTTCTTACCAATCTGGATGCCTTTTATTTCCTTTTCTTGTTTTTTGACTGTGCCCAGACTTCCAGTACTATGTTGATTAAAAGTGGTGAGGGTCAGACACCCTTGACTTTTGCCTGATCTTAGAAGAAAGGCTGTCAGTCTTTCACCATTTTTCAAATATGGCCTTTATTATGTTGGGGTATGTTCCCTCTAAACCTATTTTGTTAAGAGTTTCTGTCATGAATGGATGTTGTATTTTGTGAAATGATTTTTCTGCATTTGTTGATATGATCATGTAGTTTTTATCCTATCTCTTATAAATGTTATGTATCATACTAATTGATTTGTGAATATCGAACCACCCTTGCATCCCTGGAATAAATCTTACATGATCGTGGTAAAGGATTTTTTTAATGTGTTGTTGAGTTTGGTTTGCTAGTATTTTTTTTAATTTAATTTTATTTTGTTTAGTTCTTTTTTACTTTTTTTTTGTTTTTTTTAAATTTCAGTGTTTCAGAATTCATTGTTTATGCATCACACCCAGTGCTCCATGCAATACCTGCCCTCCTTAATACCCACCACCAGGCTTACCCAACCTTCCACTCCCGCTCCCCTCCAAAACCCTCAGTTTGTTTCTCAGAGTCCACAGTCTCTCATGGTTCTTCTCCCCCTCCAAGTTCCCCCAACTCACTTCTCCTCTTCATCTCCCCATGTATTCCGTGTTATTACTTATGCTCCACAAATAAGCGAAACCATATGATAACTGACTCTCTCTGCTTGACTTCCTTCACTCAGCATGATCTCCTCTAGTCTCATCCACGTTGATACAAAAGTTGGGTATTCACCCTTTCTGATGGAGGCATCATACTCCATAGTATATATGGACCATATTTTATTTTTTTGGTGTTCCAAGATTCATTGTTTATGCACCGCACCCAGTGCTCCATACAATACTTGCCTTCCTTAATACCTACCACCACGCTCACGCATTCCCCCGCCCCCCTCCCCTCCAAAACACTCAATTTGTTTCCTGGAGTCCACAATCTCTCATGCTTCGTCTCCCCCTCCGATTTCCCCCAATTCACTTTTCCTTTCCTTCTCCTAATGTCCTCCATGTTATTCCTTATATTCCACAAGTGAAACCATATGATAATTGACTCTCTCTGCTTGATTTATTTCACTCAGCATAATCTCCAGTCCTGTCCATGTTGATACAAAAGTTGGGTATTCATCCTTTCTGATGGAGGCGTAATACTCCATTGTATATATGGACCATATCTTCTTTATCCATTCGCCTGTTGAAGGGCATCTTGGCTCTTTCCACAGTTCAGCAATTGTGGCCATTGCTGCTATGAACACTGGGGGTACAGATGGCCCTTCTTTTCACTACATCTATATGTTTCAGGTAAATACCCTGTAGGGTTTGCTGATATTTTGTTAAGGATTTTTGTATCCAGAGATACTGGGCTGTAATTTTTTTTTTTTTATCCGCTTTTGTTATCAGGGTGAAGTTTTCCTTCCTCTTCTATTTTTTGGAATTGCTTAGAATGATAGGTATTAATTCTTCTTAAACGTTTGGTAGGAATCATCTGTGAAGTCACCTGTGAAATCCAGCCAAAAGTCCTGGACTTTTGTTTGTTGGGAGTTTTCGATTACTGATTCAATTTCATTTCTAGTAATGACTCTCTGTTTCTTCCAGATTCAGCTGGAAGATTGTGTTTCTAGGAATTTGTCCATTTGTTTTAGGTCATCCAGTTTGTTGGCATATAATTTTTTATACAATTCTTTTATAATACTTTGGATTTCTGTATTGATTGTATTTTTCCTCTTATTTCTGATTTTATTTCTTCAAAGCCTGACAAATCTAGATAAATATTTATCATTTTTGTTGATATTTTCAGAGAACCAGCTCCTGGCCTAATTAATATTTTCTATTTTTTTAATCTCTATTTCATTTATTTCTGCTATGATAATTATTACTTAATTCCTTCTACTAGCTTTGGGGTTAGTTTGTTTTTCTTTTTCTAGCTCATTTAGGTATAAGGTTAAATTGTTAATTTGAGACTTCCCTTGTTTCTTTTTTTTTCTTTTAAGATTTTTTTTTTTTGAGTGAGTGAGAATGCCATGGATGTGGGTGAGCTGGCGGGGGTGCATGGGGGGAGGGACAAAAGGAGAGGGAGAAGCAGACTCCTGTTGAACAGAGAGCCCAAAGCGGGGCTCAATTCTAAAACCCTGGGATCATGACCTGAGCAGGCGTCTAACTGACTGAGTCACCCAGGTGTCCCGAGATTTTTCTTGTTTCTTGCGGCAGGCCTGTATTATTATAAAGTTCCCTCTTAGAAGTGCTTTTGCTATGTCCCCAAATTCTGGACCATGTGTTTGCATTTGTCTCCATGTATTTTTTAAGTTGCTGTTGGATTTCTTGGCTTACCCAGTCATGGTTTAGTATGTTGTTTTTAGCCTCTGCCTGTTTGTGTTGTTTACAGATTTTTTCCTGTGGTTGATTTCTATTTTTATATCACTATGGTCAGAAAAGATGCGTGATATGATTTGTCTTCATATGTTTATTGAGACTTGTTTTGTGGCCCAACACGTGATCTCCCCTGGAGAATGTTCCATGTGCACATGAATAGAATGTGTAGTCTGTTGCTTTTGGCTGAAATGTTCTATATATGTCTGTTCAGTCTGTCTGGTCTATTGTGTCATTGAAAGGCACTGTTTCCTAGTTGGTTTTCTATCTACATGATCTATCCATTGATGTAACTGGGGTGTTAAAGTCCCCTCCTGTTGTATTACTCTCAATTTCTGCCTTTATATCTGTAATTGCTTTATGTAATTTACACTTAAAATTTCTGTGTTTTTTAATTATGATATCCTCTTGTTGGATTAATCCCTTTATCATTGTGTAATGCCCTTTTTGGTCTCTTGCTACAGACTGTTTTAAAGTCTTTGTCTGATACACGTATTCCTAACCTGACTTTTTACTTCCATTTGCATGGTATATGTTTTTTCAGCCCCTTACTTTCAGTCTGTATGTCTTTAGGTCTGAAGTGTGTTTCTTACTGGCAGCGTATAGATGGGTCTTGCTCTGTATCCATTCACTTATGCTATGTCTTTTGCTTGGAGCATTTAATTCATTTACATTTAAGTAATTATTGATTGGTATATATCTATTACCATTTTTTAAATTTGGCTATTGGTTGTTTTGTAGTTCTTCTCTATTCCTTTCTTTTTCTCTTGATCTTGTCCCTTGTGGTTTGATGTTTTTCTTTAGTGTTATACTTGGATTCCTTGGTCTTTATGTTTTGTGTATATCTTCTAGGTTTTTGATTTATGGTTACCATTAGGTTTGTGTATAACATGTTTATAGCAGTGTATATTAAATTGTTAGTTGAGTTCAAACACATTTTAAAAGCACTAAATTTTTATCCCTCTTCCATGTTTCATGTATGTGATACCATATTTTACCTCTGTTTATTTTGTGTATCCCTTGACTGTTTCAATTTTTTTTAGATGTAATCGATTTTACTACTTTCGTGTTTTAACCTCCATTCTGGCTTTCTAAGTGATTGATCTATTACTTTTATTATATGTTTGCTTGTAACTGTGAAATTTTTTTTCCTTTTATAATTTTCTTACTCCTGATTATGGCCTTTTCTTTTCACTCAATTCCTTTTAACATTCCTTGTAATACTTGCTTAGTGGTGATGAACTCCTTTAACTTTTGTATGGGAAACTCTTTGATTTCTCATTCTAGTCTGAATGATAACCTTGCTGGGTAGAGTATTTTTGGTTGCAGATTTTTACCTCTGAACACTGAAGATACCATGCCACTTTCTTCTGGCCTACATAGTTTCTGCTGAATAATCAGTTGATAACCAATGGGGTTTCCCTTGTATATAACTTTTTCTTTTTCTTGCTGCTTTTAAAATTCTCTCTCTGTCATTACTTTTGACATTTTAATTACTAATGTGTCCTGGTGTGGATCTCTTTGGGTTGATTTTGTTAGAGGTTATCTGTGCTTTAGAGGTCTATATGTCTCTTTCCTTCCCCAGAATAGGGAGCTTTTCAGCACTTATTTCTTCAAATAAGTTTTCTGCCCCCTTTTCTCCCTCTTCTCTTTCTGGGACCCCTATAATGTGAATGTTACTATGTCTGATGGAGTTGCTGAGTTCCCTTAGCCTGTTCTCATTTTTCATTATTATTTTTTCTCCTTACTCTCTGGCTTGTTGCTTTCCATTACCATCTTCAAGATTGCTGATCTATTCTGCATTTTCAAATCTGTTATTGATGCCCTCTACTGTATTTTTTTATTTTAGTTATTAGTTATTGAATTTTTCATCTCTGACTGGTTCTTCTGTTTCCTCTCTGTTGAAGTTCTCACTGAGGTCCTCTGCTCTTCCCTCAAGTCAAGTGAATATCTTTATGACTACTTTGAGTTCTGTATCAGGTGTATTGCTTATATCCATTTTATTTATCCCCTTTGTTGTGATTTTTGTCTTGTTCTTTCATGTGGAACATACTCCTCTGTCTCCTTATTTTGTCTAACTGTCTGTGTTTGTTTCTGTGTATTAGGGAGGTCAGCTACATCTCCTGGTTTTGAAAATAGTGGCCTCATGTAACAGTGATCCTGGGGAGCTCTGTAGCACAGTGCCTCTGGTCACTAGAACAAGGTGCTCCAGGGGTGTCTCCTGTGTGGGCTATGCGTGCCCTACTATTTTGGCTGAGCCGTGTTTGCCTTCCATCCAGTCGGCTGCAGTGACTTGCTTTGCCTACTGTAGGAACACCGGGCAGGATTTGGTCCCTGCATGGTTGCGATGCCTGCCAGAGGCCAGTGGGATCTCACCGGTGGGAGGGGTCAGCAGTGAGGGCAGGTGTCCCCACTTAGTCTCTCTGCACAGCCAGCTGAAAGCTCTGCTGCTCAAACTGTGGGCGTACTAGGGTGTGGGATGTCTCCTCCCTCTCTCTACAACAGGACTCACTTTGGAGTGGCGCTGGTCCCTGTTGGGGCTGCTTGTGGGGTGGGGTAGGGCAGGAGTCACTTTGGAGGGTTGAATGGGGTTGGTCTTCACAGGAGTGCCAACGCTGGGCACCGTGGCTTGCAAGGTAGGTAGAGAGTGCTCGTGCTGGCTCCCCCAAGTGTCCAGCTATGTCGGCTGGGGGAAGGGGGAAGAGAAATGGTGCCCAGAGCACTTTCGTTCTTGGAGAGGCATCCCGAAGAGCCCTGCCCCTCCAGCATGTGTTCTGAGCTTAGTAACGAAATCGACACGTCCGCCCCAGCTGCTTTTCCAACTGCTGCGTCTGTGCTCTGTCTCCACTGAGTTATTTATTAGGCTGGGTCTCGAAGGATGGGTGCCCCTGCTGATTTTTAAAGTACCTAGAGTTCAGCTCCACTGACTTTAAAAGCTGCTAAAGTGAAATCCTGTTGGTTTTCAAAGCCAGATGCTCTCGGGATTCATCTTCCCGGGGCAAGTACCCCGTGTCCCATCCCTCATTTCTCTGTGCTCTTGCTGGTCCTCCCGTTTGCCATAAGTCTTGCCAGGAGTTTGGTTTCCAACTGCATCTCTACCCCTATCCTTTTCCATGGCTTTCTCTCTGCAGTTAACTATGGAACATCTGTCCTAGCGGTCTGCAGGTTGTTTTCAGCTGGTTGCACAAACGTAGCTGTTGTCGAGTTATGTCCGTGGACCAGGTGAGCTCAGGATCCTCCTGCTCGGCCATCTTCCTGACCACCCCCTGAAACGTACTTTTGACTAAAATGTACTTTTGACTAATGTCAAAATTACCCCCTTGATCTATGGGCTACAGAATGGATGTTGTATTAGCGGTCATGAAAACAACACTAATCTCTTTGTCCATCTCCATCAGAGATTTATGGAGACGACTGCTTTACTGAAACCTTGTGAACCAACCTCTGCCAGCTTCAGAACTTTCTCCTGTGGCTCCCTCACCTCTCTGAGCATTCCCAGAGTTGAAGACAGTCAGGGCCTTGCTCTGGGTTAGGCTTTGGGTTAAGGGAATGTCATGGCTGATGGCTCTTCTGTCCAGATCACTGAAACGTCCTCCGTATGAGCTGTAAGGCTGTTTTGCTCTCTTACCATTCATGCATTCCCTGGAGTCACACTTGTTTCCTTCATGAACTTTTCCTTTGTGTTCATAGCTCGGCTCATGCTTGGTCCAAGAGGCCTAGCTTCCGTCCCATCTCAGCTTCAACGCGCCTTCTCCACTCAGCTTAATTACATGTAGATTTTGATTTAAAGTGAGAGACTACACATCTTCTCTTGGACACTTAGAGACCATTACAGCATTATTAATTGGTTTAAATATTAGTTTCAGTATTGTGTGTCTCAAGGAATAGGGAGGCCGAGAGGGAGGGAGACCGGAGACTGGACAGTGAGAAAAGGATTCCGAAAACACACAACGTACATTGATTAAGTTCGCTTTCTTACATGGGCATGGTTCGTGGCACTGCAAAATAATTATAATAATAACATCAAAGATCACTCATCAGAGATCTCCATAAAAAAGTCTAATTGTAATAAAAAAGTTTGAAATACTGTCAGAATTACCAAAAAAGTGACACAGATACACAGTGAGCAGCAAATGCTGTTGGGAAAATGGTGCTGATAGACTTGCTTGATTGCAAGGTTTGCCGCCTTCAGTTTGTAAAAAAAAAAAAAAAACAACAATGTATTATCTGCAAAGTGCAGTGAAGCGAAGCAAAAAAAGAATGAGGTATACCTGTACAGCATTTTTAACTCCCTTTGATTAGATCGGCTGAGTCCAACTAATCCTGCTCGTGTCCTCAGCCATACGGAGGAATTGGTTATAGTGTTTATGTCATCTGGATAAAAATAGAACTGCCCTTCTTACAATGTTACTGAGTCGTCTGACCTAGGTAGGCTAGGTTCCCAGTTGTGGCAACTGACACCCTCTTTTCTTGGACATTTCTGGGGTCAGAATGGAGTGGTCAAATTGCTTTTCCGTTCTACCTCAGACTCTTACAGCGTGCCAGCCTGTTTCCTAATTCACATAGTGGAATCTATTTTCAGCTTTCCCATTCAGCAAAAGAACCCGTGTTCTATTAATCTACCTCGTTAGTCATTTAGGAATATGAACAGAGTACTGAGGATCACCACGCATATGAGAAAAACCTAAAGACAGAATAAAAGCAAACGAAGACCAAAGAATAGTTGATCCTAGTGAAAGCAGGCAAAACAGAGAACTGAAGATACATTCACAATCTCTAAGTGGTATTTGTAGAGAAGTAGGAAAAAATGTTATATTACAAAACAAAAAATAGGCTGAAAGAAATAAAGCACAAAAAAAAAAAGTAACTGTAAATTTAATGTATGATTGCTAAAATAAAACATTTCATATAAGGAATTTAAGCAAATTTGGGGGACTATCTGAGAATGAACAGCCAAAAATACAGCAGTGGAAAATACTGGAAGAATAGTTAGGACAGGAAGGCTTAATCCAGGGCACTAGGCATGTATAATAATTTAAGGGAGAAATGATCAGAACTGATCAAAGAAAATAAAATTTATCAGAGCTGAAGAAGTCTTCAGATTCAAGGTGTCTACTGGGCACTGAGCCAAAGAAAAGAAAACTGGGGCCCCTGGCTGGCTTAGTCTGTGGAGTGTTTGACTCTTGATCTCAGGGTTGTGAGTTTGAGCCCAACATTGGATGTAGAGATTACTTAGAAATAAAATCTGGGGGGGAAGAAAAAGGGGGGAGAGAGAGAGAGACAAAAAGAAAATGGAGCCTAGATACCCCTTCACACCTTCAGGAAAGTTTTGAACTATAAGGCTGAGAAAATCATCTTAAAAGCTTTCAGAAAGCAAGAATGACTACCTCCAAATAAAGGAATGAAGATAAAATTGTGTTGTACTTATTTTAGGAAAACTTAGAAGGAAATCTAATAAGGATGGAGTCCATGAAGCAACAGAATTAACAGTCTGTGTGAGTGATAAGAACTCTCAAGATGACATATGTAGAAATAGCCGGTCAGTCCCAGTAGATTGTTTGATTAAGGTTGGGTCTAATGGTAGAATAAAGAAGGAGGAGGACAAAAGATACAGGACCTTCAAGGAAAAAAAATTTTTGCTCAAGAAATTCCTAGTCCAAATGCGAAACAGCGTGAAGTATGGAACGAAATATGGACTTGTCATGAGCAGTGGGTGTAGTGTTAGAAAGTACCAGAAAGTTGGCCCAGACACATGAAACATTGTCCCTGGAGGGGCTCAGGATTATTGATGAAGACTGACCTTTCCATTTTCACTGATTAACCATGCTGTTTGATTTTACCCTAAATGATATTTCCTTACTTTCATAATACTGCAAATATTACAGTGGTGGTCAGTTTTCAGAATTAATCAATAGACAAAGCACACGGCTTAATTACAGTGACGGGATGGACTGAAAATGTCCTAAGCCCGGGGAGAATAAAAGAAATGGTACAGTTGATGAACATTTCCAAATGAAAACACGCGACTCTTTAGCAAGAAACGTGGTTCTGAGGCCCAGAGCCACAGAGGGGCACAGAGGCAGAGGCCGCAGGGGCCGCCATGGGTCTGGAGAGCAGAAACACAAATACAGGAGATTTCTCCAACCTTGGGATCCAAAAGAGTCTCTGGTGCTGAACTTGTTTGAGATGCGTTTGTATTTTGGAAGCAGATCATCTCGTTTCCTGTTTTAAGAGAACCACAGATCTAGATGAATTTTGCCCCAGGATGGACCAACCCTACCATCTCACCCATATATGACTTCACCATTGAGATGAGAGTCCAGACTTTAGAGCTAATGTTGTTGGAATGAGATTTTAGCCTGAAAGTTGGTCAAGACTTTTGGAGATGTTGGGATGTTTGAATGTGTTTTGCCTGTGAGACAAAAGTGAATTTGGGGCGATAGAGATTGAACTGTACTGGGTTGAATACTGAACCCTGAAATAGTGTTTCCACATCTTAATTCCTGGAACCTCTTAATGTGACCATGTTTGGAAAAGGGGTGTTTGCAGATAAATGAAGAATCTGAAGATAAGGAGACGGTCCTCAGTTATCTGAATGGGTCCTGCATCCAGTGACAATTGTCATTAAAGTAAGCAGAGGGAGGTTTGAGCCACACGGTGAGCAGAGACTGGAATCCTGGAGCTCCAAGACCAGCAGCTCCCAGAAGCTGGAAAAGCATCATGGAATGGATTCTTCCCCCAGAGCGTCCGAAGCGAACTTAGCTCCCTGTCTTGATTTTGGACTTCCGGTCTCCAGCACTGTGAGAGGATACATTTTTGTTGGTTAAGCCACGACATTTGTGATCATTTGTCACAGCAGTCCCATGAAACGAGCATAGACAAGTACCCAGAGGTGCGAACTTTCCCAGTTGGGGTTAGTATGTGCCGAACCAGCTTGCCTGCGATCCCAGAAGTCACACACCTGTCCCTCGGCCCAGCCCCGCTCAGAGGGCGAGGCCCACAGTCACAGAACCCGTGATCTCTCTTGACCATTTGGCAGCACAGCAGCATCACTGTCACCCCGCTTTTCTTAGCGTGAAGTCACAGTCCATCCCGTCAGGCACTTGGGAATCCTGGCATGACAGTTAAAGGTCTGGCTACGGGTTCTTGCTGAGGGATGAGCCTGCTTCTCACACCATAGTGGTAGCCCTGGCCCCCGGATCACCATATCAGGTAGGAAGAAAGAAAGTTATGGTGACGTGGGCACGAATATCAGAGTCCTAACACCATCCCCGCCTACCCCCGGTTCCCCACGTCCTCCAGAGAAATGGAGGCCTCTGTCGAGCGGGGACCCCTCCCTCCAGCCTTCCTCATGTTCAAAGTGAGCCCACTCGGGAAGGCCTGGACTCCAGGAAGCGCTCTTCGTGTCTTTTTCTTCTCCCATTTTAGAGAACATGTTCGCATTTCCATTCCCGTTCTTAATCAGATTCTTTCCTGCCCTGTCCATCTGATGTGATACCTTTTTGCCCGTCTTTGGTTGCTATGGACTGTAAAGTATGTTTCTGGGTGTGATGACATGTAACTCGGGGTCCAGATTGGCATGGTATCTTCTGTGCTAGTCTTTTTTATAATGGTTTGAATTTTTCTCTACCAGTGAGTATGCAAATCCCAGTCCTGAGTAATTTTTTGTCCCTGTCAGGTCCCATGTATCGCCTCGGGGAATGCTGGCATGCTCCACTGTAGTGTATTTGCCATCCGTGGGGTCTCTATTTCACTCACTTCTCTAACCTTAATTATTTCCTTCTTCCTACTAACTTACAGTGTTCCTTTTTGGGTTCCTTAAGGTGGAAATTTAGGTTATTTGAGATCTTTATTCTTAATGTAAAAAACTTAAACTCTTTAACTATAAACTTTTCTCTTTGAACTCCTTTTGCTGTGTTCTGTAAATTTCAATATGTTGTGTTTCCATTTTATTTGTCTTAAGTTTAAAAAATTTTTCTTTTGATTTCTTCTTTGACGCATTACTTATTCTGCAGTATTTTAATTTCTATATATTTGTGAAATTTCCAGCTTTCTTCCTGTAATTCATTTTTCATTTCATACTGTGTTGGTTGGAAAAGATACTTGATATGGATAAATCTTCTTAAGTTTGTTAAGAGTTGTGACCTAATATATTATCAGTCAGGGAGAATGTTCCATGTGTGCTTGAAAAAAAAATGTGTATTATCATGCTGTTCGATGGAGTGTTCTGTATCTGTTTGTTAGTTCCATTTGGCTAATGTGTAGTTCAAGTCCGTTATTTCCTTATTGACTTTCTATCAGGATGATCTGTCCATTGTTGAAAGTGGGTTATTTGAGTTCCCTACTACTATCATATTGCTGTCTATTTCAGTCTTCAGATTTGTTAATAATTATATGTATTTACTATTGTTATAGCCTCTTAGTGAGCAGACTCTCATAGCATTATATAGTGACCTTAGTTTCTCATTACAGCTTTTGACTTAAAGTCTATTTCATCTGAGATAAATATAGGTACCCCTGCTTTTTTTTACCTGGAACATTTTTTTCATCCCTTCACTTTCAGCCTGTGAGCTAAAAGCTTAAGTTAGTCTCTTTTAGGTAGCATAGAGTTGGATCTTGCTTTTTTTTTTTTTTTTTTTTTTTTAATTTACTTAGCCACTCTGTGTCTTTTAATTGGAGAAAGTAATCCATTTGCATTTAAAGTAATTAAAATTAATAAAGATTTGCCATCACCATTTTATTACTTTTTAATTGTTTTGTTTTTGCAGCTCCTTTGTTTTTCTACTTTTCTTACTTTTTTGTAGATTGATGATTTTTTGTAGTGCTATAACTTTGATTCTTATTTATTTTTATTTGTGAATCTATTATAATCTTTTGCTTTGTGATTACCGTGATGTTCATGATACATCTTACTGTAATAAGTCTGCTTCAAGCTGATAACATCTTCAATTGATTGAAAAAGTTCTACACATTTATTCCTCCCCCAATCTTGTATGTTATTGATGTCCAAATTTACTTGTTATGTTGTAGCAAAATATTCTAGCTATAGTTATTTTTAACACATTTGTCTTTAAACCTGTATGCTGGAGGTCAGAGTGATTTGCATACTACTTTTGCAGCATTACAGTGTTTTGACTTTTACTATATATTTACCTTTTTCTAGTGAATTTGATACTTTTATATGTTTTCATGTTACTAATTAGCATCTTTCATTTCAGCTTGAAGAACTTCACTTACCATTTTATGTAAGGCAGGTCTAGATGTGATAAATTCCCTCAGTTTTTGTTCTTCCGGGAAAGTCTTTATCTCTCCTTCATTTTTGAAGGACCACTTTGCTGGGCAAAATATTCCTGGTTGGCAGCTTTTGGTTTTGTTTTTGTTTTTCTTTCATCACTTTGAATATATCATCCTACTCTCTCCTGGCCTGCAAAGATTCTGCTGAAAAATTCACTAACAACCTTACTGGGGTTCCCTTGGTGGATTTTTTTTTTTTTCTTGCTGCTTTCAAAATTCTCTTTGATTTTTGAGAGTTTGGTTAAAATGTATCTTAATAAAGATCTCTTTAGGTAGAATCTCCTTGGGTATCTTTGAGTTTTGTGTACCTGAGTGGCCGTATCTCTCCCCAGATTTGGGGACATTTTCAACTGTTATTTCTTTAAATAAGTTTTCTGTCCTTTCCTTTCTCTCTTCTGCTGAGACTCCCACGTGTGAGTATTGTTTCACCTGGCAATAACTCCCAAGCCACATACGTTTCTTCCCTCTTTTTCATTCTTTTTTCCCCCTCTCTGCTAACTGGGTAATGTCAAGAGGGCTGTCCTCAAGTTTGTACATCCTTTCTTCTGCTTGATTGAGCCTGATTCGAAACTCTCTATTGCATTTTTCATGTATTCCTTGTATTCTTCAGCTCTAGAATTTCTGTTTCGTTTATATGACTTCTATATCTTTGTTGAACTGCCACTTTGTTCATGTATTGTCTTTCTGACTTCATTGAATTATTTCTCTGTGTTTCCTTGAAGCTCGCCGAACTTCTTTATTTTGAATTCTTGGTCAGGTAACTCTCAAGTCCATTTCTTTGATGTCAGTTACTGGAAAGTTATGGTGTACCTTTAGAGATGTCATGTATCCTCTCCTTTTGTGTGTTTCTAAGGTCTTCACATTGCTATCTGAGCCTTTGAAGGAGTGCTCATCTCTTCTAGCCTTTCTGGACTGGCTAGACTGGCTTCTTCAGGGAAAGACTTGAACCTGAAGGTGACTGTAAGCATGCCAGCTGGGTGCGGCCCAGTGTCTGGTTCCTGGGAGGGTCCAATGAAGTGGTCCTCATGTAGCTTTTCAGCTGAAACCGACATCACTGAAGTCTGGGGAGGTCTTCTGTGGCTAAGCCTGTAGAAATCCTAGGGGTAGTGGCAGTGGCTGGGGCTCCTGGGATCCCGAGAAGGGAGTCCCTTTGGGTACCAGTTGTGATGTGCTGGCGGTAAGTGCCAACAGAGCTGCTGTCCTGGGACCCAGTAGCAGCGAGCAGAGCAGTCACAACGCCATTCCGGTTATGTTCAGTCAAAGCCCCAGCTTGTGCCCCCGGGGGCAGGGTACAGAGCGACAGCAGTGTGGCTCCGACAAGTGCGGGTCAGAACCCCAACTTAGGCTCAGGGCGGCTCAGCCCCACAGCCCAGGACCATTCCTGGCAAATTTGAGCCGCAGCTGGGTGCTGGGCACAGAGCGGGATGGGCTTCACAGCAGCAGCGCAGCCCTGCTTAGAGCGGGTCAGAGTCCCAGCTTGGCACGTGGGAGGATGCAGAGCAGTGGCGGCCGCAGTGCGACCCCTGGTCTGGCAGGTCAGAGCCCTGACCCGGGACTCGGGCCGCGGGAGCGGGTGGGGATGCGCAGAGCCGCTGCCGCTCGGCCTCGTGGACGGCAGAGTTCCGTGGCGTCCGGAGAGCGGGCACAGCAGCACCCGCGGCCCCGGGGGCACGGCTCACCGCAGCGCCATTCCAGTCCCGGGGCGGAGACGTGCGCACTCGGGGCAGCTCTGTCGGCTGAGTTCAGTGTTTGCGGAGACCGTGGGCCGTGTGGTAGCCAAGGCTGCAGACAGACGTGGCGGTGGTGGGGCTCTCTGGGGTGCTCTTGCTCTCATTTTCCTCATGCGGCCAAACCGTGCCGAGCAGATCCCTCCCGGGTCCTGGCCGCTCTGGACAGTGGGGTGGGGGGTGGCAGGAGGCTTCCTGCGCTTTCTCATCGGCTGAGCGAGTCTGTTTGTCTTTAACTCTCCAGGGTTTCTGCTGCTTTATCGCTTTCGCTGATTTCGTGGTAGTCCGGAGCTTTCCCAAAGCTGTCTGGCCCTCTGTCTTGCTGACGTCACCCTGGTAATCCTGGTGCAGACGCCAACTGTTCAGTGGTCCCTAAGAGCAGTGTCAGGCCCGGTATTCCGTTAGGACCACAGGATTCAGAAGAGCTGATGTACCTACATTATGGTTATGGTTCATTAGAGCCCAAAGACATAGATTAAGATCAGCAAAGGGAAAGGCACATGGGGCGGTGAGGACAAACCAGATGTCAGCTTCCTCGTGGTCTCACCTGGCCATGCTTCATCCTCCCAGCACCAGGGAGGGACAGTGAGTACCAGCTGCTGTCAACCGAGGAAGCTCACGGAAGCTTTCACGTCCGGGATTTGGGTGGGTCAGTCATGTAGCTCTGCATCACGGCTCGACTTCCCGCGCTGCTCAGACTCTAGCCGTCCTGAGTCAGCTCAGGTGCACAGCACTCACCATCCTTACAGCTGTTTGTATAAACTGTCCAGTCAAACCGGTACCATGTGGCCCCAGGTCGCTGGCATACAAAAACTCCTTATCAACCAGAGTATTCAGGGGATCCAAGTTTATTTCGCAGGAGCTGGCCAAGGGCCAGTCCTGAGGAACGGCTGTTCTGGTGAATGCACCGAGTTTAAGCAGTCCACACCTGCTCCATCAACCCTTGCCTACACACGGACCCTCCGAAACACCAAGCCAGGGCTTCGGCTTGACCATGACATCGCTGTCTCCTTGGCTCTTCAGTTACTGCTGGTAGACCTTACCCAGAACTTCTGAGCATCATCTGCCAGCTGCTGAGGTCCCCTCTTCCAGATTCTCTGGAGCGTCTGCGTTAAACACTGTGCCAGTGACTGTGGTTTGCTTGGGAAACAGACAGTGAGTGGATTCACTTTGATTCATTGTACCTTCATCTGCTCATTGTGATCTTAGGGGTCTGAGTTCGTTTGTGTTCTGGTTTGCTTCTTGCAATTTATGAAGCTTGTCATTCTTTAGCAACATATGCTAAAGGTTCACTATTTCTTGTTTCATTCAGTCATTCTTTTAATAAATATAAATTGAACGCCTAATTATGTGAGATGCCCGCTCTGGGCACTGAAACTACTGAATGAATCAACCTGATCCAACCCCACCCCCCATCAGAAATTACACTCTAGCCGGGACACAGACAATACGCAACACACGGAATAAATGAGTCAGTCACAGTGAATGTAAGACGCTAATGCGTACTAATGGAGAACAATAAAGTAGGGTAGGGAATGAAGGAAGACTGGCAGGAGCGATGTTTGTGGTTTTTGCAGTTTTAAATAGATCACAGAAGGGCTCATCATGAAGGTGAACTTTCAGTGAACACTTGAAGGGGACAAGGAAGCAAGCCCTTGAGGTGTTTTGGAGACAAGGATGTTGCTGATGGACGGCGTCACAGTCGGAAAGGCCGCGAGCAGCAGCCAGGGGAGCGCACCGTCAGAGCAGCCAGGAGTGTGGAATGGCTTGCGTGGAGCTGAGGCTTGTGTGGCTACTTGTAGGTGTCATAAGAATATTAGTTTTTACTCTACGTCACACGGGAAGCCATGGGAAATTTTTAAGCCGTGTAACGACATCATCTGGTTTTCATTTGAAGAGCATCTCTTTGGCTGCGCTGTTGAGAGCAGGGCGTGGGGAGGAAGCAGGGAGCTCTTAGGAGTTCGTGGCAATAATCCAGATCTTGGGTGATCGTGGCTTACATCAGGGTGACAGCAGTGGAGGTGGAAAGACACAGTCAGATCCTGGTTGTATGTTGATGCTGAGCCAACAGGATTCCTGACAGACCGAATGTAGGGCGTGAAAGAAAGAAAGGGGCTGAGGATCACTGCCCGGTCTTCAGCCTGAGCGATGGCAAGGATGGGGTTGCCGTTCTCTGCAGTGGGGACTTTGTCCTTGTGTGTGTCTGTGTGTATGTGGGTGTGTGTGTGTGTGGGAAACAAACTTTTTGATGGCAGGTGAGAAACTAGGCTTTTTTGTTTTTGTTTTTGTTTTTAAGATTTTATTTATTTTGAGAGAGAGAGAGATTGAGAATGTGAGGAGGAGAGGGGAGAGGGAGAAGCAGTCTCCCTGCTCTCAAAATGGGGCTTGAACTCATGACCCCAGGATCATGACCTGAGCTGAAGGCAGGCAATTAACCAACTGAGCCACTCAGGTGCCCCTAGAAACTAGGTTTTGGACACGCCAAATATGGTGTTTCTGTTACACATCCAAGTTTAAGTCACCTGCTAGACATCCATATCAAGTAGATGTTTCTAGAGCTGAGGGACCTATTTGGAAGTCTGTCACCAGAGAGGCTATTTGGAGCCATCATGAGGACAAGAGGTCTGAGGACTGAGTCCTGGGGGCAGTCCTAGAATAAGGGTTCAGAGATAAGAAACCAGCAGAAAATTGAGAAAATGGAACTACTGATGAGGAGGGGATTAAGAGATTCTGATATTCTAGAAACCAAGAGAAGTCTTTAGGAGAAGAGTGTCATCAAATGTGTTAAGTATCACTCATGACTTCTTTTCCATGAAGGAAGTAGATCACATTTTGGAAAGATGAAGGAGCAACGTTGAGATAAAGAGAGAAGCTTCATGAGAGGCTCCTGGACTTGGAATTGACAGACCTGGGCCCCAGTCCCAGCTCAGTAGCTTGGCAGGTGTAAGGTAGCACATGTCCCAGGCATGGGAGGAAGCCTGGAAAGTTCGAGGACAGCCGTAACGAGGACTGGGAGAGTGACCTCAGTAGAGGGGGTGAAAGAAGCCTCGAAGATTGAGCTGAGGTTGGAGAGGGAACTGTTACGGGTCCAGTCAGTGTTTATGTGACTTCTTTGCCCTTCAGATGTGGTGAGAAGGTCGAGACAGGTTTATTCCAATGTTGGGAGTTAAAGGGGCAGAAGGAAAGAAGGCAGAGCAGTGAAGGGCAGGATAAACCAACAACATAGTCTACAATTTAGGAAAGACTAGGTTCCAAAGTGACTGCATCGTGATCAAAGTCAAAGGAGCCCACGCAGCCCTTCTTCCAAGCACTGCTTAGAACCAGAGGATCCAGAACAGAGTATGAAATGACAGCGCTTGAGAAAGGCGATGCGGTGTTCATAGGCAGCAGTGAACGACTGTGCTTTCGTTTTCTGCTTCAAGGCGAAAAAATGGTGAAGAAGGAGAAGTCGGCACAGCGCGAAGCCAGTCTGGTGCCCGGAGAGTGGGAGAGCAGGACAGGGCTGATCCGGGCGGCGCCCATGTGCTCAAAAAGGGGAAGTGAGGAGCCCACATTTAGAGCATGAAAAGTGGGACGTCTTTCCTGTGGGGTAAAAAAGTGTATACATTGCTAACCTGTGGCGTCAAGACAGAGGAACCTAACCATCCCTGGGACGCTGTGGTTTAATTGAGAGTAAGTGAGCTGGGCCACAGACCGCTCTGCCCTGCTCGCACTATTGCGTGCCCTCGCCCTCTCCTCTCCTGGGGCTTTGTTACTGCTCGGACAGAGGAGGGAAGTGCTTTGCACTTTGCAGAGTGGAAAGCGCCCAAGTAGGGGGATACTAAGCCTTTGAATTGGGGGCGGTGGAGTGGAGCCCAACCGACCTTAACGTGAGCCTTAGACGGGGCACCAGTACCGCCCATTTCACCTGTGGCTTGAGCAGGTTAATTTCTGGGAGCCTCAGTTTCTTCATGCAAAATGGGAATAATAAAGCCTACCTTGTTGAGTTGCTGTAGGGATTAAAGGACATGAAACCCTTGTTGACGCTGATAGTGGGTTAGAGATCACTTCCTCCCCTTCCCTGCCATGTCCTGCCCCTCACCACCCATGAAATACCTACTGACCGCTCGACAGTAGGGGGATGGGGGCGGCAAATGAAGGCAGAATTTTCGACCACGTGTAGCAGAAGGGAGTGATTGATTGGAAAAGATGGGGAAAATAAATGTGAGGAGGACACTTCTCCGCCTCATAGCCTCAAGAAATAAAATTCCATTCCTCGGAGAGAAACTAGATTTAAAAATTCATTAGTTAGTATGTTGCCATGGATGAATATACATGAAACTGAATTTCAGAAGCTTTGTCAGGAAAACGTTACCCTCCTATTGCACACCCAAGCATTTTTAGCCCTCTTCATTTGTAGTCCTCATCAACGAGTGGATTTTTTTAAAAAGCATCACATTGTTTTAGCCACTAAGTTTTATCGCTGTTATTTTTAAATTTTTGTTTTGACATGTTGCTTTTAACTGTAATTAAAAATTATTGGCATCTGTGTTTACTTTTTAGCTTGTGCATACCTTATCTTCATTGCAGAAACTAATTAGTATGTGAAGTAGAGTCCCATTAAATCTGCATTAAGGGGGAAGAATTCTAATCTGATCATATGTAAAAAATGGTAGAAAATGCATTTTAATATTTGAAAGATACGTACACAGTATTAATTCCGTTCCCATTCTTACAATAAAGAAATACTGTCTTAGCATTTGTTTCCATACATCTTGCCTTGGCTCCTTCCCTGTGGTTAGGCAGATTGTACAACTCAGGGGGTGGGGGGCGGGGGAACTAATCTTCACTCCTGAAATTTACGAAGTGGTTTAGGAAAATAACTATTGTATGTGGTGGGACTATTTTAAAAAGTAGAATGGGGGTGCCGATGTGGCTTAGTCGATTGAGCGTCGGACTCTTGCTTTTAGCTCAGATCCTGATTGCAGGGTTGTGGGAGTGAGCCTCGCTTTGGGCTCCGTGCTCAGCCAGGAGTCTGCTTGTCTCCCTCTCTCTCTTCTCCCTACTCACAGTCTCTCTCTCTGACTCAAATAAATAAGTAAATAAATCCTTATGAATAAAAAAAAGGGGGCACCTGGGTGGCTCAGTTGGTTGAGCATCTGCCTTCAGCTCGGGTCATGATCCCAGGGTTGTGGGATCGAGCCCCTTGTCTGGCTCTCTGCTCAGCCAGGAGCCTGCTTCTCCCTCTCCCGTTCCCTGACACCCCTCCTGCTTGTTCTCTCTCTCTCTCTCTGTCAAATAAATAAAATCCATAAAAAATAAAAAAAATTTAAAAGGCAGCATGAACTACCCTCTGGAAATACTTTCTGAAGCACTAGAATATCTTTTCTGGTTTCAAATGGGTTTCACATCTGGCCTCCAGTGGCTTAGCATCTGCAAGCACAAGCTGCAGAAATGGTGGCTCTTCTGTGACGCTCCTTCTGACTGCTTGCGAAGAGATATTGCTTTTGAGACACCCTCACGTTGGAGGCAGGTAACCTTTGGATATTACTGTTAACTTTGTATCTCAAAAAGATCTCAAGACAGCCCCCTTTTCTTCTGCTCCTGCTGCTACCATGGTCGTGGGGCCATCCTCACTTCTCTCTCGGACCCCTTGTTGTCTCCTGCTTGATCCTTGCTACTTTTGCTGTCCTGCTACTCAGAGGAGCCTGAGTAAACTTCTAAAAGTAGAAGTCAGACGGTGTCACCCCTGGCCTCTCCCATCACCTCAGCACCCACCATACACTTCTCCAGTAATGTTAGTTTTTCTTCATTACGCGCGGAGGCTGGAAGGGAGGAAGGCTGGAAGTGGCAGGAAGACACTGCCACTCATCAGCATTAGTAATTACTTATTAAGTTGGTTATTTACCCATCCATTCTGTCTTCTGCACTAGCTGGTGACTCCTTGAGCAGAGGGATCGTGATGTTGTTTTTTAAACCGTTTCATACCTGCACTGTCAGCAGCCTTCCGTTGAGGGCACATCAAGGGTTTTGGTTTTTAATGGTTGAATTTGGTTGTGTTTGTCACAGAGTAGCCTGCATCATGCTTCCCGATGAGTTCGTGGGCATCACGTGATCCCCTGAACTGTGGGAGGGCCTCTGCTTTTTCCCCTTGAACCCTGACCACCATCTGTGTGGGGAGACACAAAGTTCCCCAAGGGCAGGGATCCTTGTCTTTGTTGTTTGGGGCCGTGTTTGCAGCGTGTAGAGCAAGCCCAGAATAGGTTTGGTGTGTATTTGTGGAAGGGATGAGTGTTTGAATTAATGAAGTCCCACACCCCTGACATCTGGAATTGATTTCTATGATAAGCAAGAGTTCAGTTCAGCAAACCTTTACTAAGTCTCTACTGTGAGCTTCTCATCACGCTGGGCACTGTGAGTGCAGAATCCGTAAGTGAGGCTGTCATTTCTGTTTGTGATTTGGTTTGCACTAAGATGCGTGCTCTTTTTCTGATTCGTTTAGAAACTATAGTATGATGTGACAGAGGCTTTCGAATCGTTTGAGCGCTTAAGCCTGATTCTTATTAAACAGATAATTCGGGCGTGGTTTCATACCCACGCTTTGTTTCACTACCAGTTTTAGACCTCATGTTGTTAATTTCACTTGCCTTGTTCAGACGTGGCTGGTCCTGCCCTCTTGGAATGGCTTCTGGGGCTTAGCATCTTTGATCAGTCTATTTTTCATTTATCTTCGAGGTCTGACTGAGGTCAGATGATAAATATAATGCAGTGACCCAGTGTTCTGCTCTCCACATCTTACTTACAATCTAATTGTGATTTGCTGACAGTGAGGAGACATTAATCCAGCAAGAGCTTCGTTTCGAATCTTGCTAGAGGCAAACACCAGAGATGCTGTGTTAGTTTCAGCGGTGTCTTCCTTTCCTTTCTTCTTGAAGATGGTATTATTTTTGAAATACGAAACATTTTTCCCGTTTTCCATATGTTGAAGAAAATATCTCCTAGTTCATTTTTGATGTCAAGATGGGATTTATGTACAAGATTGGGGAAATACACTTATTTTTGGTTTGAGATACACCCAGATTTTTAAAAATTTCACCTAAAGTAGGTTGTGACTTTTCTTTTTCTTTTTTTTTTAAAAGAGGCACGTTAAAAAGCCACAAGCAAAAAGATACAATTTTTATATTCTGTTTCTATTTCTAAAATGTACAGTTGACAATTAAATCTTATCTATATATTCTGTGTTCCTATTTTCAGGAACTGATTTTTCTCTTAAGTAGGAGACTTACAAATTCTATGGTCTTTACTGAAATACATCCTTTATATCCTCCTGAATAAGATATATTACAAACATGGAAATATTAACTCTTCCATGCCTAAATATTAGCCACTAAGACATTGCCTTCAAGGGGGGAGGTTAACTATTGAATCATCTGTGTCCCTGGTAACTTTTTGGTGATTTTTGTATCATTAGCAATATAATCTGATTAAGTAAGACTGAATGTGTACAAGTTTATTATATCTTACAACCATCTGATTTAAATGATTAATTTGATCTTTTTTTGAAGGAGTTTAGGAGGAATAGCATAGCAATAAAGGAAACACGTCTTCGTCTCTTCACATCTTTTTCTGTCTCTGGGTTTAAACTCTTCTGGTCTTAGAGAAATAGTGAAAATTGGATATTACTAGTGCTTAGTACATATATTAAAGACTTGCCTTTTTCTTTTGTAGGACGAAGTGGCACATACTCTAACTGAAAGCAGAGTATTAAAGAACACTAGACATCCCTTTTTAACAGTAAGTGACTAAAGGGCAGATGTGATCATCATAACGTTTTAAACTTAAAGGGTGTTTTACTGCAACAACTAAGCCATGAAAAATAGCATTTATTTAGGCATACCATTTTCTTTGTGGAATGACTGTAAGTCTGATTTCTTTGACATTATTGCAGTGTATGGTCTAAGTTTACAATATGTATGCCTTTGTCTTCCCTGCTCTTAAACATCCACCCTTTTTTTGAGACTTATTTTTTCCCTCATGAATTTGACTGCCTTCAAAAACAAAAACAAAAAACCGTAGAGCAAATATGTGGAGACCACTGAGAAAATGGTAGACTTACAAGAAATTCTTAGTATTAAATGTGAGGGTTTTGTGTTTCCTTTGTTTATTGGCTTCTGATAAATATTTAAATGATCAGGCAGCTTTGCTTGTCTCCAGATATGAAAGGCAGAAAATCTTGACTGAAAATTTTTTATAGAAATTGAGACTTCCCTTAAGTATAGAGTACTTTAAGAGACCTAGGAATACTGAATACATTAAATTAAAGGTAGGATAAGTCATGGTATGTTTTCTTGATTTACATGCATATTACTTGTTTAGAAAGAAACTGATTTTTGTAGTCTTATACTTAGGTCACTTGTAGTAGAGACAAAATTTCTTCCTGGTTCTATTGAAGTGTATTAAGATTAAAAATAACAAGATGGAATTGGGAGGGAGACAAACCATAAGTGACTCTTAATCTCACAAAACAAACTGAGGGTTGCTGGGGGGAGGGGGGCTGGGAGAAGGGGGTGGGATTATGGACATTGGGGAGGGTATGTGTTTTGGTGAATGCTGTGAAGCGTGTAAACCTGGTGATTCACAGACCTGTACCCCTGGGGATAAAAATATATGTTTATAAAAAATAAAAAATTTAAAAAAAAATAACAGGTAGAAAAGAAAGAGAAAAAAAAGTAGTAACAGGTAGACTTTCCAAAAGGGGAACCTTTTAAAGATTTAGGATTATGTAAAATAGGAATGTTTCCAGAGGCATGATCCGACCCCTAGACTGACTTTGTTACCCTGCTGTGTTTATATTGTCCAGTATAGAAAGTTAACCCCAAAGTTCTGATATCGTTAACTTATACAATTATATGAGCCAACTCTGTTGAATTCAGGCATGTTATGCACCTACCGGGAATGCAAAACACAGTGTTGAAGTGAGAAGCCTGAGCATAACTGCTGTGTTCCTAGGACTTCCCCACGTGAAGGCCGTGCAGCTGGGGATTTCAGGGACGAGACAGCACAATAGACCGAGAGGTGCTCATCATAATTACTAAGTGCATTTTTACTTAAAATTTTAATTTTAACCTTTCCCCTAACAGTAGCCAATGCTGATCTAAACAAAATTTGTTTTATGTCCTTCAAAACTCTTCAGCTCTCTTAAGGAGTGAGTAGACTCTTCAGGACAAGAACAATTCGTTCCATCCCTCAAGCTTACTGTTTCTAAGTATTCTATTTTGGTATTGTTATAAGAGTACTGGATTATAATGTAACATTTTTTCTTTTTCATTTCAAGTCCTTGAAATATTCCTTCCAGACAAAAGACCGTTTGTGTTTTGTGATGGAATATGTAAATGGTGGAGAGGTGAGTCAAGAAGTAAACCCAGCACTTGCGCGGGCGTGGTAGTATTGTCATCAGTTTTCTTAATTACTGAAAGTATAAGTTATAATGTAACAGGTTTCTACTTCCTGGCAAGGATTTGTATAGCTCCTGAGGAGATGGGAGCTGAATCATTTCTAATGGTCGCTTATATTTTTCATAACTGCCTTTACGTATTGGAAAGTGTAATCCTATTCTTTTTCTCTCTGTATTTCTTTAATGTAAAATGTTTTAGCACAAATATGCTTAATGGAAATCATATGATTTAATTTGGAAAGCTGGAAATATAGGATTTATGATGCTTTGCAAAGTTCTTTCCAAGTATTTGTGAAACTGGTAAAAAGATTATTTAGCCGATCTTCAACTCACTTGAGCCATAGTCTATAGGAACATCGTGGCAGAGTTCCCTCTTCTTTTACCCAGTAGTTAGATAACCTTGACTACATTGGAGAGACTTGAAAGGATCTTGTAGTTTTGAAGAGAAATGCAGTTAACGTCCTATTCCTTTGTTCCCTGTCCTTTGTCCTCCGTGTTTTGTATCGTGCGAGGGAAATTTTTATTTACTGGAATAGTTGATTGGAAATATTTTACACTGTGGGTTTTCTGAAATTAATTTAATTATTAAATAGGGGATTTTATTTCACAGACCTGAAAATATTTTCCAAAGTAAATGGATTAAATATCCTCTACAGAATATGTTCTTGTATAGAAGTATCTGACTTGTAGGAATTACTTCATTTGCAAGCATTCATCCACTCATTAGGTAATCACATTCGAAATGCCAAGGCAGTGTGGGCTTGCCAGAAGGTGCTAAGACGTCATCCTTTCTATGAAGACGTTTGTAATTTACCTTATAAATAGGAACACACAGTGAAAGACCTAAGTGCTTATCCGTTCATATTAGAAAATGCTTTATGAAAAAAAAAAAAAGGAAAATGCTCTCTGGGTGATCCAGCATCAAGGGCAGATGTTCCAGGCTTCCTGGGATTTCAGCTGGAGACTCTTTAGGCAGAGGGAATCGCGTGAACAGAAGCACCAGGTGAGCACAAGGCAAGGAGAACCCGAGTGGCTGGATGAGAATAGCCCCAAGGTGGTCTGAAAAAGTACAAAGACAATGAACTTTGTGGAATTGCGCAGGACCGGTCCGCCCTAACAACCAGGGAATATGGTGTGGGTGAAGGGTCGAAGGTGGCTTTGAGTTGGAATCAAGGAGAACTAACGGAGTAAACGTACAGAGAATGCGTTGAGGGTAAGGCTGTAAATTTGGTTTCTAAAAGGGTTTTCCTAAGGATCCAAGGAAATGTGTATGTCGAAAGATCATGGAAATATCACAGAGATACCACAGAAAATAAGTAAGGGGTCAGAACTCTGGGAACAGATTTGTGAGCCATTTCTATAAAGGTTAATAATTTATGTTATGAAAGTGGGTATTTCCTGTTTTGTGGGAAATTAAACCAGTGAATCCTCTATGTTAGCACCAATCAAAGCAAAAAGTGCTCGTATTCTCGAGCCCAGTTTCACTTCCAGGAATACATCCTACAGACAGATTCAAAGATACACCTCGGGGTGATACACGGATAAACACGTTCACGGCAGCATTTGCAGAGCCTCACATGAGCATTTGTTTAGGAGATGCTTAAATAAACTGTGTGGGATCCATGCCGCAGAATACTTGATATCCATTAAAAAGAATGAAGGCGGCCCACGTGGGCTGATGGAGAACGATTTCTGTGAAGTGAAAGAAACAAGGTGGAGAGGCGGAAGCTGTCCTTGTCGTGGGTAACAGAGAGCACGACCACGTGCCCAGGATCCGTGTCTCTGCGCGTGCGCTGACCGCCTCTGTGGTTGCGCACTGGGCTGGGAAGATAAACGAGTGACTGGGGACAAGGTGGGAGGAAGACTTCTTTCTCGCTGATGCATTCTGGAGCGGTTTTTGTATTTTGTACTACAGGTATATATTATGTCTTTAAAAAATGAAGGAAGGATTAGGCTGAGGGACTGATGGTCGGATAGATAGATGACCAAGGAAGATCCTAAGATCAGGAAAATGAGAAACTACAGAGAGAAACTGGAAGCACTCTTAAATTGGAGAAAGACATGATACCGAGTATCATGTCTTTACATTTGTTATAACAATTATCACCTCGTTTTATAATTACTTATTGACATGTATGTCTTTCCTACTAGACTCTGAGCTCCCTAAGGCTTTTTTGCTGATGTAACCCCAGCACCTTTCACACTACCTAGAAAAGTAGGAGCTCGACAAGTATTTGTTGGGTAGTTTGAATGAATAGGTTAAATGAATTGGACGAATAAATTCTCTCTGGGAGCATGGATTAAGAGAGTTTTAAACTGGAAACTGCTGAGAAATAGGGGAAAAAAAAACCAAAGTAATGTACTACATAGTTTATTTTGGGGGAAAAGACTTGAATTTTTTTTTCAGGAGGGAGTGTCTGTGAGTGTATTTATAAGCTATGTATTTTTTGAGGCTTTGTGCAAGGCACCCGGGTAGGTATGGTGAGGCGTAAACTCTGAATCAACACAGATCTTACCCTCAAAGAGTTTACAGTCAAGTGGGGAAGGCAAGGTACAGTACGCACACTGGGTGTGAGGTGGTAATTACTGCTTTATCAGAACTACAGACGAAGAACCACGGGACTTCACAGGAGGGAGAGGGCTCTTGTGGTGCGAGGGAAGCTTTGGAGCCTCCTGGGGGCCGCTGCACCCACACTCTCATTCTAAACCTGGCATACTTCTGGGATTAATTAACTGATGATTGTTGAAACAATTTTACACACAAAAGCAGATTTTCAGACTAGCCAGATGGTTTTCTTTAGCACTGAAACTCCTACATTATTTCTCTCTTTTTTCGGACTTTCTGTTTCAAGAACGTGTTATAGATAAAGACCAAATTATTTCACGGATTGCGGCAGGTGAACCGATTCTGTATGTGGTGTGTAATTTTAAAGTGCATGGATAGTAATTACAGCATTGCTGTGTATATATATATATTAAAGAAAATTTTGATTATATTTAGAAGATTTTAGGAAAAATGAAAGTTCTGTGTATATATAATTTCCCAATTTTTCTCTCTTTAAAGTTATTAGGCATTTCTAAATACAATTTAGATGTACTTTTGAATTACTTTATAAATGTGAATAGTTATTTAGTTCTTGGAACGTGATGTGATTATTTCTATTCTTAAATTTATCACTTCTGCAAAGGAAATCTATGTTCAGTGTATCTTTAGGGTGACTTACTTAATTTTGGTTTTGCTTTAGGTTCACTGTGACATTTATTTTGCCCAAGGATGCTTCCTAGAAATGTAGAAAATTCCATTGCTGTAGAAAAAATACTAAACATGATACTTGTGTTTGGAAATAAGGTTGAAGTAGAGGTAAAGTAAGGGAAGCTATAAACTCACCCAGGCAATCCACACCAGCATTCACCGAGGCGCGGGGCGGGGGTGGGGGGCCAGTTACCCCGTGGGGAACCTCTGGGTGGCATCTAAGAGACGGGTCTGTTGGATAGGAAGCTCTGTGGGCACCTGGGTGGCTCAGTCAGTTAAGCCTCCCACTCTTGGTTTTGGCTCAGGTGACGAGCACAGGGTTGTGGGATCGAGCCCCGTGACAGGCTCAGCATTCCGTGCGGCTCTCCTTTTCCTCCTCCCTCTGCTCCTCTCTCTCGCTCTCAAATAAATAAGTAAAATATTTTTAAGGGAAAGAAAGGAAGGGAGCTCTGGTAAACAGAGCTCACCCAAAGGGCAGCATCTTCAAGTCTCTTTATACCCAACTTGTGCCCTGAGCTAGGCTTCTTTCATGGACCTCTTGAAGTAATTATATCTAGCCCAGTTTTTCCTTAAATCATACTTGTTGTCTTGATTTCTAATTAGCAACAGCATCCTTTTCACCTATGTTTTGGGATATTTTATCATGAAATAGAAATACAGCAGTTGAGACATTTTTTTTTTCTGACATTCACATTTTTTTGTGAATATATGGATTTCTTTCAGCCTGATTGCACGGGAATTTAGCTTGCTCGCAGCCAGGCCTGTTACCGTCCCTGTGTTTGTTGGTATTGTTTAAAGCACTAAATACATCTTGATGGAAGTGGATTTGAGAGGCTATTGGTGTAGGAAATCAACAGTGCCTGCTTATAGGCATGTCGGTACAGTGGGGATCCCATCATAATTGCTGTTAGCTTACTTGAATTCAAGAAATGGGGTCAGCAAGGGGCACCTGGGTGGCTCAGTCGTTAAGCGTCTGCCTTCATCTCGGGTCATGATCCCAGGGTCCTGGGATCAAGTCCCTTGTCAGGCTCCCGGCTCAGAGGGAGGCCTGTTCCTCCCTCTCCCACTCCTCTTCCTTGTGTTCCCTCTCTTGCTGTCTCCCTCTGTGTCAAATAAATATATTAAATCTTTTAAAAAAACAAATGGGGTCAGCAAGAGACCACATAGAGGTAGAGGGATAGGAAGGATATGGTGACTCTGCCATTTTTCTTGATAAGTGTATTCACAGAGTCATCGTAAGATAAGAAATCAATTTGCTCTTCTTTTACGCCATGTCAGTTTCTACTTGGCATCCAGAGTTTCATGAGATATAAGCTCCGATGCTTAAAAATACATAGTTTTCCTAAATCGGTGTCAGTAAGTGCAGTGTAACCACAGGCGTTCGTCTGAAGAAACCGCAGGGTTTCAGTGCTGGAGGCAGAACTGCTGGGCTTGACCATATTGAGACAGTGTGTTAGGTCTGCAGTGTAGTACCTTCCTCAGGAGTTCTCAGCAACGATTTTGATTATACCTGAGAACTTAAGTATGCACTTTAGAACCTATTCCATTATAGTCCGTTTGCCTACGAAATATTGAGTGAGCCGCTGCTGGGGAGTGGACCTCAGCAGATAGAGAAATAAGGAAAACATGGTGTTTTCTTTTAAAAGATGACTATGTGGTTGGGTTCTAGACAAGGGAATATGCATCTACTTTCTAGTGTCATTATCGCTATGATAACGCTGGTTGCCGTGGGATACAGAGAATGGGCCCTTAATCAATCCAGAAGGAGGAGAGGAGAGAAGGGGGCAGAACGCCAGGGTAGGAAATGAGACTCTTCCTCACTTTGTTTCTAAGCTAGGACCTTCACTGTACCTTCGATCACTAAGAACGAGAGGGAGAACAGTCATACGGAGGAAATCTAACCTGTCGAGCGTACAGGAATATGTCCTTTCCCCCCACCTGCCCAGATGTGAGACGGTGTGTGGGGTGTCTGAACAAGTAGCGTCATATTAGGACAGATCTTCTCTCCCAACCAGTTTAGATTTTATCCTGAAGATAGTGGAGCATCATGGAAAACTTTCTGTAAGAAAATATTTCAGAAGGAACACTTTGTAGCAGTATGAAGCTTGGATTGAAGAACACTGAACTGGAAACGGGAACTATTTGAGAGGATACTGCATTTAGGTTTTTACTAATTTAGTCATAAATTGATAGGGTCATTAATTGAGGCAGTATTAGAAGGAATAAAATTCTAATCATGTTTAGGTACCAGGATTGATTGATTGATTGATTTTTAAAGATCTATGTATTTATTTTCATGAGAAAAGACAGCAGGTGCAGGGGGAGGGTCACAGGAAGAGGGAAAGCGGACTCCATGCTGAGTGCAGAGCCTGCCATGGGGCTTGATTTCATAGCCCGTGAGGTCATGACGAGCTAAAACCAAGAGTCAGACGCTTAAATCAACTGAGCCATCCAGGTGCCCCTAGTATTTCCAGGATTTAATGACTAATGGAAAGAGAAAAATATCACACGGTTTCCTTTTTGCTGCTTGAGGGGGAATTGCATGGACACCGGGCTGTTCAAAAGATCAGGAAACAGGATGAGGAATGAGTTGTGGCGCGATCATCTTACATTTGAGGTACCTAGTGGGACTTACAGGGAGGGAGAGTTAGGTCAGAGACACAAACAGGCCTCATCAGCAGTGCTAAAACCAAAGAAGGGAAGAAATGTCCAGGGTGAGAAAAATATGTAGAGTTGGAACATTAGTGGCCAAGAATGGTGCCTGGAGAGACCAACATTAGACATGTTGGTGATGAGAGAAGCCTCAGGAGCGTCCTGGGCAGGAGAGGCAGGCAGGGGAAGCCTGCGAAGCCAAGCACAGTGTATTAAGTGGAACAGAGTGTAGTGAATCCTGCAAGATAACAACTGGAAAATGTGCACTGGATTTGACAAAGTCTAGTTTCCATGCAGATGCATGAGTTCTTCCTTTTTCTTGGGTTGATGCAAGGCATGAACGTTGGTGATAGATTGGAATTTACAGGAGTGCGTTTGGAGCTCAAGGCTGTGAAAGTGAATTCAGGGCAACCTTGGGTAAATAGTCTTTAGGCATCTGGAGAACAGATTATGAAAGCACTCTAGTAATGTGCCCAGGGACACTGCAGCTAACATATCCAAATCAAGTCTCTTTTTGTGGCTTCGGTATTACCAAGCTTTCATAAGAAGGAGAAAAATATTCTGAGGAAAATAGAAGAAAAGTAAAGTGAAAACTAAGATGGTGACTGTTGGTTTAGAATGCCTCTACTTGGGGGATGCCCGGCTGGCGCAGGTGGGGGAGCATGCAACTCTTATCTTGCGGTTGTGAGTTCAAGCCCCACATTGGAGGTAGAAATTACTTAAAAATAAAATTCTTAAAATATAATAAAAAAAAAATAAAACTAGAATGTCTCTACTTAGGATTCTTCCCCCAAATCTTACTCAGCCATATTTCTTTCTGGAACTCTCAAAACCTCTCTTCAGGCTGAAATTGAAAGTTAAGGTATCCATCAGGGGATAAAGGAAAATCACTGGGTAGAAATGTTTATTCATCTGATAAATTCACATTCTTCTCTTTGTGTGGATATAGGTGAAACTAACACTTTCATTTATTCACTATTCTTGTCCATACTTAGCTCATTGTATACTATATTAATTACTTTGATAAAATTCACTCTATTTTTTGGGTATGACTTTCAGTTGCATGCCAGTCTTAAGATCCTCTCATACTTATTTCAGATTTTCATTATTTGGCTGGCATTTTTGTCTTCAGTGAACCAGAATCATCTCATTTTAAATTCACATGAGGCAGAAGTCCCAGCAGTCAGCACTCTACTTCTACTTACTAATTTATGGAGGTGTGATTTGGGTGATTTTTAAATTAAAAGTATCATTTTATATTCATAGTGATAATTTTGAGAATTTTACTAAATTTATATGCCTATAAATATCTTTATTGTCAGGAGTCTGACAAGTTAATTTCTTTGCTAACTATTTTAGTTATTAATATACTATGTAGGTTAGATCAGAATTCTATTGCTTTCATCCAAAGCTTTTTCAAAAATTCCCAAGCCAAGAAAGATGCATTATAATATTCACTTAAGCACATAAAGTTGAAGGCAAAATACGTTTGGGAATATTTTTAGTATATACTTTAATATACACTGCATTTTAGTGTACTTTCATAATAATTCAAGGCTAGTTTTTGAGATAAATTATTAAGCCAGTATATCATGCATCTGAGGTAATAATTCAAAGCCTTGACTAGCTTTAATATCTAAGAGGCTTATTTTCATATCTAGAATCTCAGATGAGGAAATGTAGGAGCTGGCCAGGCTTTGCCTCTTTCCATGATTCTTCTTCTCTTCACATTTTTTGGGTTATTTAACTTCTCAGACAAAGGTTGCATTACTCAGAGTGAGCATATCAAAAGAGTGAAAACCAAAGACACAATATATGTGCAGTTGGAGACCTTGAAAAAAGCACAAGGCATTGCAACACGATACCTAAATATTAAAAAGTATAATCCCCCAAGTATAATCTCCAAACACAGTATCTAGCCATTTGTGTCCTGCATCTTTTACTTAACATATTACTTTAAAAACTCATCAAAATTCTTACATCTATCAGTAGCTTGTTTCTTTTTATGGATTTGCTCCATTACGTGGTGGTATCATAATAGGCTTATACAGTCACTAGGAGATAGGCATTTGGGTTCTTTGCAGTTTGGGCTATTATGAAAAAAACTTGTGAATATTCCAGTACAAAACTTTGAATGGACATACGTTTTTAGTTATCTTGGGTAGATATCTAGGAATGTGATTTCTGGGTCATTTGGTATGTTCAGCTTCCTTAGAAACTGCTAAATTACATTTTGCATTTCTAGGATGTTATTTACCATCATCACCACGCTTGTCATGGTTAGTCTTTATGCTTTACCCATTTTGGTGGGCATGTAGTGTTATCTTGTAGTTTTAATTTGAACTTCCTGAACAACTAATGATATTAAGCATCTTTCTGTGTTGATTTGCTGTTTGGATATCTTCTTTTGTTAGGTTTTCTTAAAAGTGTCCTTTGAAGGACAACTCTTTTAAAGTAGATGAAATATTTCATCAAGTTGTGTGTGTGTGTGTGTGTGTGTGTGTGTGTGTGTGTGTGCATTTTCTGTTTAATTTAAAACCTCTTTTCCTCACCCAAGTTTCAGATTTTTCTCCCATGTTTTCTTCTAAAAGGGTGAATAGTTTCAGCACTTACATTTAGGTCTATGATCCATTTCAAGTTAATCTTTGTATATGGTGCTATATGAGTCAAAATTCTTCTTCTTCTTCTTCCTTTTTTTTTTTTTTTTATTGCTTTTGGATGTCTAGTTGTTCCAGCATATTTGTTGAAAATACAGTCTGTTTCCCACTAAATTACCCTGACACTTCCGTCAAAAATCAGTTGACCATATACATGTGGGTGGATATCTGAACCTTCTCTTTTGTTGCATTAATCTGCTTCTGTCCATTCTTATGCCTGCCACACTGTCTTCAACATTTACATTAGAGTAAGGCATTTGGGTCTTCCACTTTTGCTCTTCTTTTAAAAAAATTGTTTCCACAACCTTATTTCCTTAATATTTCCATATAAATTATAGAATAAGGTTATTGATTTTTACATAAAGATCACCTTCATTTCAGCTGGGCTTGTCTTAAATCTGTTGATCAATTTAGAGAGGATTGACATATTAACAGTAATGTGTTCTGATCCATGAGCATGGTATATCTTTCTGATTATTTAGATTTTTCTTTAATTTTTTCAACAATATTATGTAGATTTTAGGGTACAGGTCTTGAACATTTTTTGCTAAATTTATCCTGAACTATTTTGTTTTTGATGTTATTTTAAGTGATTGGTCTTGGTTCCAATTTGAATTGTTGGTTGATAATATATAGAAATGCAATTAATACTTATTACCCTTGAATTTTACATTCTTGCTAAAAATTGTTTTTGTAAATGTATTGAGATTCTCTGTATAGATGATCATATTGGTGAGGACAGACACAATTTTACTTCTTTCTAATCTCATGCATTTTTGTTTCTTCTTTATTCTGCTAATACCTTGAATTTTGTTGTTTGATTTTTTTTAATGTTAAACCAATTTTGCCTTTCTTAAATAAACCAACTTAGTTATGAGATATTACCCTCTCAATGTGTTCTTGAATCCAGTTTGCTAAAATTTTATTAAGAATTTTAAATATTTGTTTCTTTGTAATAGTCTTTAGGTCTCTCCTCTTCCCTACCCCAAGTAATGTCTCTGGGTTTGAACTCCGGGTAATGTTTGCCTCTTGAAATGAGTTGGGAAGCACTGTGTCCTCTTCTGTTTTCTGGTAGATTTCACCAGTGAAATTTTTGGACCAAGAGTTTTCTTTGTAGGAAGGTTTTTACAATGAACTGGAAAAAATTAAATAATTAATTAATTAAAAAAAAATATATATATATATACACACACACACCCATGCCTTTTTTTTTCCTTGAGTAAGCTTTGGTAGTTTATGTGTTTCCAAGAATTTGTTCATTTCATCTAAAATTTTAAGTGTATTTGCTTAATATTGTTAATAATCACTTGTTATTGCATTAGTGTCTGTAGGGAGCAGTGGTTAACATCTCTCTTTTACTATTGCAATTTGTGTATTCTCTTTATTTATGATCATTCCTCCTAAAGGTTAATAATTTTTATGGATATTCTCAGTGTTAGGTTCTATTGTTTTTCTTTTAGTATTTTGGAGTTGCGTATTTCATTGGTTTTTACTCTTACCTTTATTATTTCCTTTCTTTGGATTTAATTTGCTTTTCTTACCATTGCTTCATAATCTGGAAACTTGAAGCATTTATTTAAACCTTTTTTTCTTTTCTAATACAATTATTTAATGTATAAACTTCCCTATAGGAACAAATTTTTTGTTGTATTTACATATGAATACAGCATATTTTAATGTTACGTATGTTTTTGCATTTTTTTATATCTGTTGTATCTATTCTTTTCCCAAATTTACTGATTTCTCATGTCCTGTTTTTTTGACCAATGGACTATTTAAAGATGTGTGTTTTCCAAATAAGGTTTGTTTATCATTCAGAAATGTCTACTCAGTGCTTATTAGGTTCTGGTCTTGGGGTGCACTGGGGTGAATAAACAGTCATATTAGAAAATAAACCCAATAAATATCATAATCGTGAACAGAATACTATAGTATGAGAGAGAAAAAAATGGAGAACCTACTTATGCTAAATTGAGTTACCTGTTTGAGGACGTAGTGCTTAGTTTGAGACTTGGTAGCAAAAAGTATGGGGAAGCAGCTAGGGGCTCAGGGGCCCTGGAGAGAGACCATTTGTAGCTCCCAGCTCTCGGCACACTGATCCTTCTCCAGAGATGGGCTGCATTCCTATTTTCGTCTACGCTAGTAAGTTCTTTCTCTTACGCAGTTCATATTATGCTATTAAGGAGAATTAGAGCCATTTCTTCTATTTATTTATTTATTTGTTTATTATTTCTTATGTTCAGTTCTTCTTAATGGAATAATTTATACATTTATCATCTCAAATTAATAGAAATTGTAGTTTTAGTGTGATAAATAGATGATATGCCTTAGAGACAGACAAACTCTGTTTGAGTCTCAGCTTTACCACTGAATAGCTATGTGATGGTGGGCAAATTTTATAACACCTCCAAGCCTTAGTTTTCTCGTTTCTGTGATGCAGATAGTAACTCTATTTTATAAGGATGTTTTGCAGGTTATGCCCGTAAGTCACTTGGTACAGTGCCCAGCAAGTAGCAGTACACAGAAATGGTGCCTGTTGTGGGGCGCCTGGGGGGGCTCAGTCAGTTAAGCATTGACTTTTGGTTTCCACTGAGGTCATGATCTCAGGGTCCTGAGGGACTCTGCGCTCAGCGGGACATCTGTTTAGGATTCTCTCCCTCTACCCATCCTCCCCCAGACTCACTCTCTCTCTCTCTCTCTTTCAAATAAATAAATAAATAAATAAATAAATAAATAAATAAATCTAAAACAGTAGTGCCTATTCTGATAGTAATGGGAATAATCACTTATGTTTAATCGCTTATTATATTTAGTCATCTGTAACATGGAGATAACATTATGTAGCTTTTATGATTGTTGTTAGAATGTACTGTTCTTAATGCTCCAGAATGATAGTGTGTATTATTTTTCTTGTATTCATATTGAATATAGCCCAAATATATCACATATATTCTAATAAATATAAATATTTTAAAAGAATTACCTTGAGAAATTTTACCTTTTTAAAAGTATGTTTTATTTTCCAAATGAAGAATTATTTTAATTATAATAATGGATTGGAAATTTAAAATGATTAAAGGAAGGTATTTTTTGTCTTTTCACATCCTTAAGTATTTCCAGACTTTTAATCCCAGAAAATTTTAACTTGCATTACTTTTTTAAAAAATTGCCTGTGTACAGGCTATGCTTTCACAGAAATACCGGTCACCTAGTTGGTGATCTAGAATTCTTTTTACATTTTCAGACTTGTAGGAAGGGGCCAAGAAGCAGATGAATAGGGCTTGAGGCATTTAGCTGATAATTTATAGCTAACACAGTTTCAGCCTCCAGCAACTCTGACCTTATATCTCTGTCAGTTCTTCTGTGGTATTCTAAAGGATTAATTTGTAGTTCAAGAAATATATATTGAACTATATTATTAAATAAGGCATTTTTGTACTTACATCTGTATCATAATCATTTTCGAAAGAACCTTACTTAAAAATTAAGTGCAAACATTGATTACTTTGCATTAATTTTCTGGTGTGAAATAAATGCAAACTGTGAGCTTAGCTTGTAAAAAAGATAAACATTATCTGGGAGATAATTCAGTGAAGACTTGCCTGTTAAATGTAAGAATACTTTCATTCGAGCCTATAAAATTAAGTATTCAAGTGTTTATTTCATGATGTATTTAATACTGTTCCAGTTGTGTAGTATTTGCTATGGACTGAGAATTTGTGCCCCCCTCACCACAAGACTCCGGTGTTGAAGCCTGACCCCCAGTGTGATGGTCCCAGGAGGGCAGGGTCTTTGGGAGGTGATGAGTCATGAGGATGGAGCCCTTGTGGGAGGGATCAGTCCCCTTAAAAGAGTGACCCCAAAGAGTTTACTTGCCCTTCCACCACATGGAGATACAGCAAAAAGACAGCCATTGGTGAACTAGGAGGGAAGCTCTCACCTGACACCCAGTCTGCCAGTGCCTTGATCTTGGACTTCCCAGACCTGTGAGGAGTAAAGTTCTATTGTGTAAAAGCTGCCCCCAATCTTGGGTGTTTGTTATAGAGCAGCCTGAATGGACTAAGACACTATCATTGATTTGTTTCTCTGTGGATGAGCTAGAGCCATTCTTTTAACCTTAAGTCTTTTTACAAACCCAGGGGATGTCTTGATCCACCCATGGTGCAGACATGTCTTGCTTTAACTAATTAGTTGTCTTCAGAATATTCAGGTTTTAAGCTCAGTGGATGTTGTGATAATAAATGTCATCATTGAGTATATTTTGATACTCTCTAGTTAACCCAGGAATGACTGAAAGTTGTACAAGTGGTATATACAAGAAGAAAAATGAGTTTAAAATCTTAGATTGCAGTGAAATTCTTAGGAAATTTTTTATTTCCAGATTTTTTTGTTTTTTGAAAAGTTACTTGCATTAAATACTAAACTTTTGCACAGTGAAGAAAACCATCAATTAAATGAAAAGGCACCTTACTGAATGGAAGAAGATATTTGTAAATAATATATACGATCAGGAATTAATATCCAAAATATATTAAAAACTTATACAATTTAATATAAAAATACCCAACTCCATTAAAAGATGGGCAGAGGACTTGAATAGATGTTTTTCCAAAGAAGACATGCAAGTGGCCATCAGACACATGAAAAAATGCTCAACATGACTCATCATCAGAAAATGCAACTCACAGTGACGATGGGATATCACTTCACACCCATTGGATTGGCTGTTAACAAAAACACAAAAAAATCATAAGTGTTGGCGACAATGTAGAGAGAAGGGAACCCTTGTACAGTATTGTTGGGAATTCAAACTAGTGCAGCCACCATGGGGAACAGTATGGAAGTTTCTCAAAAAATAAAAATAGAACTATCATATGTTCTAGCAAATTCCACTTCTGGATATTTACTCAGAGAAAATAAAAACACTAATTTGAAAAGAGAAACACATCTCTCCTTTCATTGCAGCATTGTTTATAATAACCAGGATATTTAAGTGTCTACTGATAGATGAATGGGTAAAGAAGATGTGATATATATTATATATTATATATATATATAATGTTTAATATTATATATTACATTTATATCATTTAGGATATATGTTACTTTTTTATAACTTTGTATATATATGCATATCTACACAAACACTTGCATATACAATGGAATAGTACTCAGCCATAAAAAAGAACAAACTCTTGCCATACACAACAACATGGTTGGACCAGGAGGGCACTGCGCTAAATGAAATGATTCAGGCAGAGAAAGATAGATAAGCTATAGATTCTACTTCGATGTGGAATCTAAAAAACAAAGCAAGTGAACAAACAGAGCAGAAACAGATTTATAAATACAGGAAATAAACTGTTGGTTACCAGAGGGAGGAGGGCGGAAAAATAGATGAAGAGGACTAAGATACAAACTTTGTTATAAAACAGATAAATCATGGGGATGTGATGTACAACATAGGCATATATGGCATGTGGTGACCAGATCATAGCTAGAATTATTGTGAGGATCATTTTACTATATATAAAAATATCGAGTCACTATCACTATGACGTACTCCTGAAACTAGTAGGACTTTGTATATCAGTTACTCTTCAGTTAAAATAAAGAATATAACTTTTTCAAAATAGATCAGTCTGTATGCAAAATAAACATGAGTTTCGTGATGAAATACAGACTTGTTTATTTAGTAGGTTAAGATAATCTATTCACATTAGTGTCTTCCTACAGTAGGACTAAGTACAACCAACCAAAAAACATGGAGTCTTTCCCTTAAAGGAACTTAAATTTCTAAACATGCTTTTTACTTGAGTAGCAAATAACTCATTACTGTTTTTGAACAAAATAATATTCAGGTATTTTATATGATTTTATTTTGCTTCTAATGAAAATACTTTATCTTCAAAATTGTAAGCCTTATTTTCCCTATAAATAATTACTTGAAAAATATTTTTGAATTTCCCTTCATTCTTGACATACTTAGAAAGCACATAACACGGAATACGAGGTGTGGTGGTGAGGATGCCAAGCTCTAGGTACTTGTGTAGTCTTTCTCTTTTCCTTGTGCCTCTGCCAAGAAAACCAAATTAATAGAGCATTAAATTTGTCACAAGGGTTAACAATACACGTATGTGACAGCTTTGTAAGGTTTTCTCCTATTATAAATGTAACAACTGCACATTCATTGCAGAACATCAAAAAGCCAAAAAGTTATTTCAATTCAGTTGAAAAATTTAGTGACTGCTTGTTGCTACAGGCTCGTTACTGTGCTGCGTACTTGGTCTAAATGTGAATAAGACAGATGGTCTCTGTATTTAAGGAAATCTTAGTGTTTTGGGGAATTAATATTAAACAAATAATTACAAGTAATTTTCAAGGTATAAAACAGAAGATGAAAACCACTCTAAATCTCACCATCTAGCAATAATTGCTATTACCACATTAATATATTTTCCTGTTTGTATACTGTACAGTTTCCATTTTATTCAGTGTTATAAAATACTCATTGTCTGGTAATTAATTATGTAGATACATGCTAATTTATTAAATCCTGACCAAATTTTTGAACATTTAGATTGTTTCCATTACTTAGTCAACTTTGCTTAGGTATAATCTACATACAATAAAATGTGCCCACTTTAAATAGAGGTGAATTTTTAAAAATTTAAAAATTCGTAATTTAAAAAAATTACGAAATATATGTGAATTTTGACAAACGTATATGTGCATGGAGTTCCCATTATAATAAAGATGTGGACCATTTCCATAGCTGCAAAAAGTTCTGCCATGTCATCTGTCACCCAGTCCCCCAACCCACATCTGGCCCAAGGCAACCACTGACCTGCCTTCTGACTTAAAGATTTGATTTACCATTTCTGAAATTTCTTTGAAATGGAATCATACAATATATGTTGTTCTGTGTGTCTTTTTCTCAGCCCAGTATTTTTGTTGCATTTCTCCCAAGCTTGTTCCATTTCTGGCTGAGTAGATGAGGCACGTATGGCCGTAGGAAGGCCTGTTAATCTACCCTGCTCTTCATGTACATTTGGATTAATTCCAGTTACTGCCTAATAATGAAGGGGATATGCACATTCATGAGCCAGTTTTCTTTTCTCTTGGTTATATACTGGTCAGTATCATTGCTGAGTTTCTAATAAGCATGTGTTTATGTTTTTAAAAAATTCCAACACTGTTTTCTAAAGTAGTGGTGTCATTTGACTTTTCCAGTGTTGATGTCGTAGGAATTCTGTTGGTTCCACATTCTCACCAACACTTGATGGAGTCAGTCTTTTTAATTTAGTTATTCTAGTTCGTATACAGAAATGTAGTAGTACAGTTTTAAGTTCCATTTCTGATGATTAATGATACTAAATATCTTTTCACACACTTCTTGGCTGTTCAAATACAGTTTTTGTGACCTGTCCCAATATTTTGCCTATTTATTAATTGGTTTGTTTTCTTATTGTATTCTAAGAGTTATAAGTAGTTTGCCAAATATATCACAAATAATTTCTCCTGTACTGTACCCTGTCTGTTTTCTTGATATTTTTTGACAACAGTAGTTTTTAATTTTAAAGCCCTAGTTTATCAATTCTTCTGTTTTCTGGCTTTTATATTTTTGGTCTACTACCTAAGAAGTCTTTGTCTACCCTAAGTTACAAATATTTTCTTTTAGAAACTTCTATAGTTGTACAACCTTTAGGTCTATGACCCATTTTAATTTGACTTTTATGTATACAGTAAGATAAGGATTGAGGTTCACTTTTTCCCCCTTATGAATATCCTATTTCTCCGGCATCTTTTGTTGGAGAGGCTGGACTCTGACTTTGATACCTTTGTCAAAAATCAATGCCATATATTTGTTTCTGGACTCCCTGTTACATTCCATCCATTGATGTGTCTTTCCTTACACCAGTACCATACTGACTTGATTATTACAGCTTTAAAGTGTATCTTATCATCAGGAAGTGCACTGTTGTCTCTCAGAATTGTTGGGGCCCTCCAAGATCCTATGCATTTCCATATCAGTTTAGTATCAGCTTCTTAATCTCTTCTTAATCTTTTCTGAAAAGTCTGCTGGGACTGTGATGGGATTGTTTTGAGCTTATAGATTAGTTTGAGGAGAATGGACCTGTCAGTAATATTAGTGTTCTGATCCCTGCACTCAGTGTATCTGTTTACTTATGTCTTCTCTAAGTTCTAGTAAAACGTTTTGTGAGGGGCACCTGGGTGGCTCAGTGGGTTAAGCCGCTGCCTTCCGCTCAGGTCATGATCTCAGGATCCTGGGATCGAGCCCCACTTTGGGCTCTCTGCTCAGCGGGGAGCCTGCTTCCCCATCTCTCTCTGCCTGCCTCTCTGCCTACTTGTGATCTCTGTCAAATAAATAAATAAAATCTTAAAAAAAAAACTTTTGTGACTTTTCATATATAGGTCTTGCATAACTTTTTTCAGTTTCTCCTTACATGTTTCTATTGTGTTTTCATTGCCAGTTGTTTGTTGCTAGCATATAAAACTACGGATTTTTTGTGTACTCCCGTTGTATCCAATGGCCTTTTGAATCTCATAAGTTTTATAATTTCTTTTTGTAAATTTCTTTGGAATTTCTATGTAGACAGGCTTGCTGTCTGTGAATAAAGGCAGTTAACTTCTATTCCAGTCAGTATGGCATTTATGTATTTGTCTGTCTGTCTATGCCATAGTTCACTTGACTAGGAACCCCTGCACACACCAAATGAAAGAAGTGAGCATTCTTGTTCCCAGTCTCGGGGAAAAGATTCAGTTCATCATTCTTAAATGTGATGTTAGCAGTACATTTTTAGATGCCTTTTATCAGCTTGAGGAAGTTCTCTCTTGTTCCTGCTTTGTTAGGAGATTTTAGTATCAATGGCCACTGAGTTGTTTTAAAAGTTCCTTTTGCATCATTTGAAGTGATCATATGGTCTTCCCTTTTTTAGTCTGTTAATATGGCAGATTACGTTGGTTTCAAATGTTAATCCGGTGTTTCATTCTTGGGAGTAACCATCACGAGTCATGACATATTATCATCTTTTGTTGCATATGATTTGCTCAAGTTTTGTTAAGTCTTCTTACATCTATGATTATGAGGGAATATCAATACCATTTCGTGTAATGCCCTTGTCTAGTTTTGTATTAAGGTAATACTAGCCTTATGTTTAAGAGGTATTTCCTCCTGTTTTCTGCAAGTATTTGCATGAAATTGTTATTCCCTCTTTTTTAAGAGTTTGGTAGAATTCACTATCAAACTAGGGGGAAGAATTTTTTGAGTTGGTTCTTTTATTTTTTTTACATTTTTTTAAAGATTTTATTTATTTATTTGACAGACAGAGATCACAAGTAGGCAGAGAGGCAGGCAGAGAGAGAGAGGAGGAAGCAGGCTCCCCACTGAGAAGAGAGCCTGATGCGGGGCTCAATCCAGGACCCTGGGATCATGACCTGAGCCGAAGGCAGGGGCTTATCCCACCGAGCCACCAAGCACCACGAATTGGTTTTTAAATACAAACTCATATTTAACTTACCACATTTTTGGGAGATTTTAAAGGTTTATTTATTTAGAGACAGGGAGATAGTGGCGTGAGTGTGGAAAGGGGAGGAGGGAGAGAGAGAATTTCAAGCAGACTCCCCGCTGAGTGTGGTGGTGGACACAGGGGTTCCATCTCATGACCCTGAGATTGTGACCTGAGCCGACAACAGGAGTCAGACACTCACCCATCGGAGCCACCCCGGTACTCCTAACTTGTCTCATTTTATATTCAGGGTAGGCTGTGCTGTCTTACATATCCTAGGACCCTTCCACCAGCACACCTTCATTTTCCCCCTTCATGGTTTTGTGCTGTTGTTAATACATTTTTACTTTTACGTGTACTATGAATGTCACAATGCGTTGTTTTTTTTGGTTTTAGACCAGCACTGTCTTTTAAAGAGATTAAAAACATATGAAAAGTCAATATATATTAGCCCACAAAGTTATGATTTGCAGTCTCTTTTTTACCTTGTTTACACTCAGCTTTTCATCTGGTACCATTTTGCACCAGCCTGAAGCATTACCTTGAACATTTATAGTGCAGTATTTCTGATGATTTCCCTAACCTTTTGCATGTCCCCGAAAGGCTTTATTTTGCCGTCATTTTTGGAAAGTTATTTTAGCTGTGTATAAAATTGTAGTTTGCCAGTTCTATATTTAATTACTACAAAGATGCCTCTCCTCTTTCTCTGGTTTGCACAGTTTCTGACAAGTCGTCTGCTCCCATTCTTTGTTCCATGTGCTTACCGAGTTCCCCCGTCCTGTTACGCTTTCCTTTTAGCACTTGCTCTCAGCTATTTAATTATGATGTGCCTTGAAGGATTTTCTTCACATTTCTTTCTGTTGGGTTTTTTTAAGCCTTTGTGAATTTGTAGGCTTTTAGTTTTCATCAAATTTGAAAACTTTTTGGTTAAGTATTTTTTTTCTGTTCTTTCATTTCTCGTGACCTATCCCAAGAGTGCACTTACGCATCTTTTAGCCTGCAGGATACTGTCCTACTGTTTATTAATGTTCTGTTCATCGTTTCCATTATTGTTTTCCTGTCTTTAATTTTAGATTTGTTTCCTGCGTCTTCAAGTCTGTTATCATCCCCCTCCCCCAGGGTCTAGCAGGGTGATAATTCAATCCAGTTTTTCATTTTTCATCTAGGACATCTCAGACTTTATCTCTTAGGGTTTTATTTGGGACTTTGTTTTTCTTATACCTCTCATTTATTTCCCTGTTATGCTTCTCTCTCTACCTTTTGAACCTCGAACCTGTATCTTAATAGCTGCTTTATCACGGTATTCTTCTATTCTGTTGTCTGTGTCACTTTCTGAGTCTGTTTCTATTCATTGATTTTTCTCCAGTAATGGGTTATGATTTCCTTGTTCTTCTCAGGTTGGTCTGACTCATAAGCAGTGATCTTTTCTAGGCTAGCTTTTAAGCCAAGCCTGGCCACCCTGGCCTTTGTGCTACAGAGGCAGTAACCTCCCAGACACTCCTGGCCACCACCACGTCTCTTGGGAAACCTTTCTGTCTTGCCACCTGAGGAGGCAAAGTACTTTGAGCTGGTGCGAGTCTGCGATCACTTCATCTGACCTCTTCCATTGTCTTTCTTTCCTGGCCTCAGCATTTTCCTCACATACATGTGCTTCCTCTTTGATGGATTTTCCCACTGGATGCAGAATTTTAAGATACGTTTTTGTTTTTCATTTAGCCATTGGGATGTATAGTTCCATTGCCTTTTTGCCCCTGTAGTCTCTTAGAAGGCGAGGATTATTCTCCTGTTTGTTCCTCTGTATGTAATGTTTCTCCACCCTCGGTATTTTTAAAGGGTTTTCTGTCACTGGTTTTTCTGTGCTTTGAATGTGATCTGTCTTCTGTTACGATTATTCATGCATGTTTATGAGTTTTCATCATATCGGGATTTATAGAGACACACAGATTTATTATTATTTATTATTATTTTTTGTCTCTAGAAGTCCCATTCATTTCTACTTCTATTTTCCTTTCTCTTTCTTTTCATGAACCGTTTTAAAGTCAGTCCTATTAATTCCATCATCTGCTGTTCTTAAGGTCTAAAGACTGATTTTTCTCTTGATTATGGGTCATATTTCCTACCTCTCCTTGTGTCTAGTAATTGTTGATGGATACCAGATCACTAGAATTTTACACGAATGCCTGGATTTTGTTGTCTTCTCCGTATTTGCTAGCTTTTGTGGGTTTACCTTTGACTGTTTTTGAAATGTCTTCTGAATGCCTGCCTATTCCGTGATGACGTGGTTCTGACTGGTCAGAAATTGGATGTGTCTCAGCTCTGAGTGAGCTCCGGGAATCACGGAGCACGAAGACCTCCATTTGTTCTCTGCTTGTTCTCGCAGACTTTAACCTTACCTACGCATTGCTTGTACTCCGCAGCAGACTGGACTATGGATTTTGTGTAGCTTCCTTCTCACTGGGGCTCATCCGTCCTGCACATGCCACTTACCTCATCCTCCGCGAAGTCTGCTTTTCACTCTCCGACAGTGAGACCTGGGTTATGCTTGGGATCAGTCCTTTCCTGCCGGTATGTTCCATAAAGTGCCCTCGGACAGAAGGCAGCTGGTTTTAGGGCTCACTCATTAGTTTCTCTCTTCACAAAGATCTTGGTCCTGGACTGCCCATTGTCCAGTAGTTAAAGAGAATTCTGTTAGATACTTTTCCCAGTTGTCATTTTGTTGTTGTTTTACGTGTTTTTTCCCAGTTGTGTAGAGCAAGAGGGAAAGTCTGGTCCCATGAACTTTTTAAGCCTTGTTTTCTAGTTAAAATTTTAATTAGTTTAATATTTTATATTTAACTATGACTACATCAGGGATTTATTTTGATACAATATTAGATGAAAATCTAATTTTTCAATATAGTATAAAGACTGTTCTTGCATTTTTTTTTCATATATACTGCTACAGAGGATATCCTTTTGTCAAAGACTTCTGCATTTCCTCTTTTAAAAGGAAATTTCTAAAGAAGGAACTATGGTACTTTAAAAATTATCTTAGTATCTATTGCCAGTTGCCCTGTGAAGAGTTGCTCTCTGCTTACACTCCAGCTGCCAGTGTATGAAGATGCTCATCTCCGAACCCTTTCGGTGACAGTGCTCTTTCTGGATATGCTAAATTGTCTCTTTATGTTTTTTATCTTGCTCTCATTGATTATTGTAAGATGGCATGTTTTCATGAACTGTATTCATTTGTATTCCTCTCATTTTAATTCTCTGTGTCCTTTTCCCCTTTCCCCTTGCGTTTTAGTCTTTTTTTACTTTATTTGATTTCTCTACATCTGTATGCCATCTTTTTCTCTAACTAGTGCCCAACACAGTGACTTTAAAATAATTAATACTCATAAATGGAAAGTTGATTCAAAGCCAATGTAGAAACTGAGACGGAATACCAGAGATTTAGGTAGAAAATCAGGAGAGAGATGTATCACCAAAGCCAAGGAACATGTTCAAGGAGGAAGCCAACAGCCAATGTCCTCAGGTCCAGACCAGGAAGAAGGGCAGACTATAAATAGATCATTGGATCTGGCAATTAAGAGGTAGATCCTTGGCTAATCTTAGCAAGAATTAGTTCTATAAGGTAACAAGGGTAGACATGAGAGGACAGCAGATTGAGAAATAAGGTCCTTCTCCTTAAGCATCATTTTTTTAAAATGATATTTATATAGAAATTTGGCTGGGAGACAAATTGAAGAATATGGTCCAAATAAAGATCTAGAAGCCTGCATGTATTATATTGATTTAGGGAGGATCTCTTATATACTTATACTGTAGATAAGTAAGTAGTAAGCTTGACATTATTTTTGAAACATTTAGAAATCTAAACAATATTTTCATCCCATTAGAGGATTGCCATAAATCTACATAGAGATCACAGAGGTTCCTTCAAGTTAGCGGTATTTTGAATAAAGCATGGCAGAAGTTATTTTGACCCAGACATTTTTCAGAATGGCTTTACTGATGATACATGCTTCTTTCTACTTCTCATCCTCATTTGGATGCCAATACATTAAGAAAATATATCTGCCAGGGCGCCTGGGTGGCTCAGTGGGTTAAAGCCTCTGCCTTCGGCTCAGGTCATGATCTCAAGGTCCTGGGATCGAGCCCCGCATCGGGCTCTCTGCTCAGCAGGGAGCCTGCTTCCCCCTCTCTCTCTGCCTGCCTCTCTGCCTACTTGCGATCTCTGTCTGTCAAATAAATAAATAAAATCTTTAAAAAAAAAAAGAAAAGAAAATATATCTGCCTATATAAAATGAATAAATTTTGAGATATCCCTGAGTAATTGTACGTATTGGTTTGATACTTGGCATACTATCTTGGATCATTTGTAAGACATATTTACCATTTCTGCAGTCAGAATTCCTTTGATAGTTGATGGTTTATTATAGCTTGAATTGACAACTTTTTTTGTTTCTTAGTATTAACTTAAAATGATGGAGTTCCAATCAGGAACATTTTAGATTTGATAAAATATGGCAAGATAGAAGAGGCATTAGAGTTTAGAGACTGTCTGCCAAGTATTTTAGTTTTACTATAATTAATTTTAAGCCAGTCTTTTTTTTTTTTTTATTCAATTGTTAAGTCATATTCCCTCCTGATCTTTATTGTGACAGTGGGTTATGGATAAAATAGATGTTAAAATAATGATAGACTCTTCAGTGGAGGTGGAAAAAAGGAAGAAATCGGTCAGAAGAAATCTGTTTTTATGTTGCTTAAATTATGATTTGGTGTGTGAGGAACAAGTCTTCATTAATCATCATTCTTAGACATTTGTTGGAGTACCAAGAGTCCATAATCCATGTGAAGGTGTAGTTAATTTCTGATTTTGTAGTCCAGGATACACTGATGGCTTCTTTTCTTTAATCACAGACGTGTACTGAGTACCTACAGTGATATCTAGCCATGTACCCAGCACCATCAAGATCTTTCATTGTTCTTGGCAGATTTCTTAATACAGTGAAACAGTACATTGAAAGTCAATTCATAGTGCCGGGAACCTGCTCCTTCCCCATAAGCGGTGTTGAACTCAGATGAGATGGGCAGTATCGTAATAAGGAGCTCGTCCAAATGCAGAGCTGCGCGTGTGGCCGCACTGAGCTCCCAGGAAATGCCTGTTGAGCGAGGAGTGGTCTGTCCTGTAGGTGATGAAGAGAAGTGAATGAGCGTGTAGTTTAAATGATTATATGAGGGGAGGTTGGTGATGTGGTTATTACTGAAGTAAGGAGAGGTAACAGCAGCTTCTCAGTCCTTTTGGCCATTACGAAAGTGAAAACTTGAAGCCTTATGGTTTGTCATTGTAGAAAAACCTTGATTCAAACTTTGAAAACATTTCTAGAGATCCGAAGAAGTCAAGATGCTTGTAGAATGTAACAAGCTCCCATCTATCGGTTTTGGCAAATCAGCAGTCTTTTCTTTGAAATCAAATGTAAATCAAATAATTAAGTAGAAATATTACATCTCTGTTGTGTACATTTATTTTAATCATGTCTCAGTGCCTCATCCTTGAAAGAGTGAAGCAACAGTACAGCGAGGGGAAAATGCAGTCTGATGATGCATACTTTTTTCCTCGAGTAACTGAAGGTTAAATGGGTAGCAAGCAGAATGCCTTAAACAAGATTGGTATATTGATTAAAACGCTGATTTAACAGCTCGCAGTCTCCCCTTGGAAACCTGGAGAAGATAAGCCAGCTGCTGTGTAAGAGTGCTCCGTGTCCGCTGAGAGTACACTATCTATCATCACAATATGGTGATGAGAGGTGTTTTATGTTTGTGTTAATTTCCCCCACTAAATCAGTAATTATTACAATCCTGTCCCTGCTGTTTACCCTGCAGCTGTTTTTCCATTTGTCGAGAGAGCGGGTGTTCTCCGAGGACCGCACACGTTTCTATGGTGCAGAAATTGTCTCTGCTTTGGACTATCTACATTCCGGAAAGATTGTGTACCGTGATCTCAAGGTAAAAAAAAAAAAAAAAAAAAAAGTAATCAAAATTTGTTTTTGCAGAGACTATAGGGACAAACACAAAGTAATTACAAAGTTACACAGTTTGGAGAAAAGCAGATTTAGTTGGGAAAAAAAAGCTGTCTGTTTAAGAACGCAGTTCATTGCATTTGACAGGAATTCCATTCACTGATACGGACGTAGGTCCTTCATGTCTGAGTTTTTGACATGCGCCGTAATGTCTGCTAGACGGCTCTGACCTGCCCATGACAGTTTCATTTTTCTGGAAATTTACGAGCAATGGTAAACATCGAATTAGGAGTCAAGTGACTTTGCCAGGGACATTCTAAAGTAACTTTCATTATTACGTTCTACCGTCCTGTGATGTGTTATGGAGAAACTTTTATCATAGGTAAGATATTTCTTGTGGGGGGAAGTATTTAATTTTATTTTGGTCTTCACTTTGTGGTGGGTTTAAATACCGGGAGCGTTTTAATACAGCCTTTTTGATTCATTCATTTTCCATTTCAAAAAGCACCATGGGTTTTTTGGACTGTAGTGACTTGACTTCTCTGAGTTTCTTCCTAATGAGACCCTCGTAATAGCTCAGCGGTTGGCATACTTTCTGTAAGTTCCAGAAAGGCTTGGGTGCTCGTAGTCGCTGCTGTAATTCCTCTGCTCCGCTCCTGTAGGGTGGTAGATGCCTGAGCTAGAACTTTATTTACCAAAAGAAGCAGTAGGCTAGCTTTGCTCACGGGCCATAGTTTGCTGAGCCCTGGAGTAGCTCATAGAAGGTCGTAGTGAAGTTCATGACACTGTTTTGACTTAGATCGGCCACGTTAAGGAAATGTGCACCATTACATGTTTTGAACACATTCTAAACGTGACTCTTGTACTTTTGTAAAAAGTAAAGCATACAGTAATCTTGACTTATTAAGATTTGATACAGAGTTGCTTAATTTAGTAATTATTAGTTCACTTAAAGTATGATTTGGAGAAATAGAAATCTTTTATGAAATCCCATCTGTACAAAATATATCTCCGTACCCTGAAAGAAATCACAGTTACCCCTTACTCCTGCCTCACTCCTTTTAAACACCTGTGGTTCCTAAGTTACCTAAGCACTTGTCTGGTTCTCTCAGGGTTTTGTTGTCATGTACCTTTAGGTTGTGAATGACCCTAAGGTATAACCCTCTCACAAAATACTATCACAGTGAGATTTATAGTATGTATGTTTGTATGACATATTATGCGTTCAAGTTTAAAAGAAGCTATAAATACTCTATTTAGGAAAAATGAACTATGCAGCTCTGAACCACCAGATCGGGGATGAGCTGATGTCCAAACGCCAAAGTGCACCTGAAGTCTTTATAACCAGGAATGTGACAGAATTAAGCTCCTGTAGCTTAGGTCTGTGTGGCCAAGTAATCCGATGATGTTTACATGTCTTAAATCTAGACGTTTTTTCAAGAAAGTAGTTCCATGGCATGATGAAACTTACAAGTTATGTTGCGTTTCCAGACTTACTTAGAAATAGTTAGCTCTTCTCTGAGGCTCCTCTCCCCTTGCCTGAAGTGTTATCTTTTATGGATTCTAGTTGTAGCGAAAAGGGGGGTGTTTTCTCGATTTAAGGAAGTGAGAATCATTTGGAGGGACTCAGTGACTTTCAAAATGCTTGAGCTGGAAGCAGGAACTGTTAACCTAAAGAAACAAGGGAAGGAATGCCCAATCGATCACCAGGATCGATTAAGGAATGAGATAATGGGGATGGTCTTGGATGGTCTTGGTCAGTAGTCTTTGTTAATCATTCCTTCTGAGATGAATGGACATGTTGGTATATCAAAGTTCATTTAATAAGAGTTTCATTGCTGTGTCCTTTCTGATTCTTAAACAGAATTTTGGTATGTATGAATACCAGACCATGTAGTTACCATATGCATATCCACTGACTTCACTAGACAGTGAAGTGGCCTCTGCTCTCTTAAGTTTACTTTTTTAAAATATCGTATTTAACTTCATTATTAAAATATAGTATTAAATATAGTATTAACTTCAGGTCTAAGTAATTATATAACAGAGGACAGAAGCCACAAAACACACACCAGGAAGAATACACGTAATGTTAAAAGCCAAGCATTCAGATTTATACATGTATTACTGGTATCCGTAGCACACAGGCTTATGCATAATAGAGTGAGATCCTGTAGGTGGGCGGAGATTTCAGGTTGTTCCTACTCAGCAGGTGAGGTCACGGAAACCTGGAAGTCTAGCAGGTGTCTTACTTGAAGTCCAGGGCTAAGTTGGTGACATGGGCAAGATTATGGAAACCATGAATCCTTGCTCCAGGCCCGGCCTCCTGCTCCTTACACACCCTTCTGCCTTTGTAGAGTTGAAATCTTCATGGAGAAAGAATGCATTAGATGAACTCTGGGAGATCTTTGTAAATCTAAAAGTCGAATGAAGCTGCTAAAGATACGAGATTGGATGTTTTCGATACATTTACACCAGATACATCAAAAACCGCATCATCAGAACTGATTTAGGAACCAGTTTAATTTATCAGGCTCAGATTTGTCTTGATCCTCTCCTTACTAATGAGCTCATGTTTATTCAAATGCAAACCCATCCAATGCCCGTCATAGCTGTGCCTCCCAAGAAAATCCGTACCTGTTTGCTGACACCCCATGTATCAAGGGAGGGCAAGACTTACTTCATTTGCAAGTTAATTTAAGATATTTTATCAGTTCAGAGTTCCTAATAAGTTGGTGTTCATGGCAGCAGATAAATTACTACGATCTTTGTGACACTTCTAAAAGTAAGTTTGCTTAGTTCATCAATATTTGCCATAACATGAAATTCTCTCTTAGGACTCAGATCCCTTGTGATTACTTAGGGAAAACTAGTATATGTTCATGAGAGCATCAAAATTTGAAGAAATCCCTATTAAGATTCTGTCAGCAATGCAAAATATTTCGAAATCTTCCTTTCTGCTTAGTTCTTACTTTGCAGGTGAAAGATTTCTTTTCAAAGGCCACGCCATCCAAGTACAGAATAGGCTGAATGGGGGATGTATGCAAAGGATACCGGAGTTCTTGAAGATTCAGTTTCTCCGGGAGTTTGTCACAGGGCAAGAAAGGGCAGAAACTCGCATATAAATCACTACAGCATTCTATTGGTGATTCATCTAATCTTATTTTCTACCTAATTAGAGAATTTAGTGGTTAATGTAACCATTCACATTATTAACATGAGAAAACAACAAATAGATTTAGGTAATTTCTTGGTCTCCATGTGGGCCCAGAACGATGGGCCGCGAGTCTTCCCCGGCTTCATCTGCTGCCCGACACGCACCACAGATAAGCCCGCAGTCTAACCAAAAGCCGAGTTCTTTTTGCTTTACCTACGGAGTCTCGGGACTCCTCACCCAGCTCCCACTTCTCACCTGTCACTCTGGATTCTCTCTTCTATAAAAATCTTAAGCCACTGCTATTAAGAACCCCTTCACCCTCTAAAATTACACTGTACTACTGAGCTGCGTTCCTTATGTGTAGTCTAGTTCTTCAGCAGCCTGGCCCCCTAAGGGGGTCCCCCCACTGTGCAGTAGCAGCCATTTCCAGCCCAGGCAGCATCATAAGTGGAGACATGTTTTCCTTCAGTATTTCCACACACTCTCTAAAGTTCAGGGTTGTTAAGGTCCTGCAGGTCAACTTGTATGACATGTTGGCACTTTGATGGCCCTAAACCCGAGAAGGCGGTGAGGAGAGGACAGATTCCTGACTGCGTTCTTGGGCCGGAGGCAGTCTGGGTACCACACGGCGGGTTTGGTGTAACTGTGCCAGAATGGGGCGCAAGACGGAGTGGAAGAGATTGTTCATACCCGCACCGACAGCCATCAGAGCCCTTAGGAACTGCAGTTTTTATTCCTCTGTTTAATCACCGTGCCAGCCAATTAAATAAAATGAAACCTAAGAGATGCCTACGGTAGCTAGACAGTAGAATATGCGTCTACATTAGAATATTAGGGAGGGTGCAGAACTTGGCCAGCCTGGCGTACATCCGAGCAAAACTTCCCAGCCTGTGTACCACAGATGGGTTACAGGGGACCCAAGCCTTGGAGCTTCTGGGCCGGCCAGGTCTGGCCTCAAGCAGGTCGTCCGCCGATGCTGCTCACGTCTGACAAATTTCATTTTTCATTGTACTGGGAAGTGTTGAGAAGCACTGTATTAAAGACAGCAAGGATTTTTAGAGTTTAGTTTTATGCTACACACCAGCAAGAACAAGAAGGAGCAGAGTACTTTCTTGCTATGATTTCTTGTCCACAAAGCACAGAGGGAAAAAAGATGTCCAAATCTACTACATTTTTTTTGTATATGCACTGAATTAAGACCTTCTATCAGATAATGGCTGTCTGCTTCTGCAGGGGAAAACATTGCCTTTTTTGAATGGGAACTCTTTGAGCTACAGGTAAATAGTTTCTCTCTCCTCAGAGAATGAACTGTTAGAACGCAGCCCTCTCTAACTGGACAAACAGCAAAAGCATCACTTGGGTTTTTCATGTATAATCTTTTCTCTCAAACCTCCTATTTGATGTTGTCATTGCTTTTGCCTGTGGATGCATCCGTGGAGCGTAAACATAGTGCCTGCCCTCAGTCTCGGAAACGAAGACTGATTGGAGGTAAAAGCAGATGGATTTGGAATTTATAAACAGAGGGGACCCGAGCAGTCAGCACCACAGGGCATCCTGGGCTTCGCAGCCCACGCAAGCTAGGAGAGCCGCGAGATTGCGGGAAGAGAACCGAGGAGAGATCGCTTGTAATTATTTCATTTCTCCTCGGCACAGAATGTTCAACTAAATCCCCTTTAGAGTTTAATGCATGGAGGAAGTGATTTCCAGGTGATTCTGATCCGCTCTAAGCCATTGATCTTCTTTGAAAAGACTTCCAGGTGATTCCGTACAACCTCCACATTTATTAATCACGAACCTGGTGGTTCTTCACATTCCGCAGAAACTTGGTTATGCATCTGTGTCAAATTATTATTTATTTTTTAACAAGACTGGATGTTTGGTTGCCCTGATGTGTCCTTATCCAAGACTAGGTTTGGGGAAATCCTTTCTGTAAAGTGATACGTCTCTGACGACTGTTGATACTTTTTAATGGATAAGTTGTATTTGTCAGTCATGCTTGGTAAAATGAGATTTCAGGATGTCCAGAGAGCATAGTAATTGATGGGAGAAGGTGGACACCATTTAAAAACTGGCTCAAAAAATACGAAGTATTTATGTTTTGTTGTTTTATTCAATAGAAATTATTGCGTATTGACAGTGTCACTGAGCAGATCAAAGTGTTCTTTTTCTGAATTTTCCCGTGTTATCTTGAGGAGCACACACCATTGTGACAACTCGTAATTCAGACATTAAACTCTTCATGTTGACTAAATGATCGATACACTTATTGAATGTGTACAGTGTGTCAAGTTCCGCATTCAGTATCTCTAATTCTCAAAGCAACCACATCAGATACTACTGTTATTTACCGCTGTTTCATAGACGAGCTTGAGACACTCAGAAATCAACAGCGTGCCCAAGGTCTCCCAGGGAGTAAGGATGAAGCTGGAATTGACCTATGCGTTCTCTGACTTACTCTCATTATGTGACCTTTTTGCTCTCACCTGCCTCCCAGGCAGTGTGCTAGCTCAGCCCACCTCTCACAGTCATCCCTTACTCTGACCTCATTGCTTCCTTTATTATTGTAATGTTTTGTTTTAAAAAAGCTGATTTATAAAACAAACAGGATGACAACCTGTTGTGGTTTGCCCCGGACTCCCAGTTATAGAACGTTGAAGTCCTGCCTCCTGGGAAACCACCTCGTTCTGGGCAGACTGGGACTCATGGTCCTGCGTCCTGGGAAACCACCTCGTTCTGGGCAGACTGGGACTCATGGTCCTACGTCCTGGGAAACCGCCTCATTCTGGGTAGACTGGGACTCATGGTCACGTTCATTGTACTCCCTCCTTTAGCCCTACCCTGAGTCTTGGCTCATTCCTTGTCCCTCCACCCCTGGCATCTTAGAATTGATACAGGAGGCTAGAGAACAAGGTGCAACTCGGGATTTTTAAAAAAACACACACACTTTTTGGTATTAAAAAACAATGTTTTTTAAAAACTTCTGTCTCCATTCGCTTCCAAATAGCCTTGTCAAAATGTAGAGAAATGGTACATGCTCTCATGTTTCCATGAATACTCTCCGATGCACGTAACGCATATAGAGAGGAGTAATAGAATATACTCCCAACACGGACGGGAGTCGGAGCAGAGGAACGGACTACAGACACACATTCGTATTCTCTTCAATACTACTATGTTTGATTTGAAGTTTTTATAAGAATTTAGGTATTGTGTTAATAAAAGAGGTTTACTAAATACTTTTAAAAAAGACCTTTCAGATTTTAAGAATTGAATTTGGTTCTGTTTTTATATATGATAATATTCATATATTAAAAGAGTGTGCATATTTTTAACAATGAAGAGAGCAGGACATTGATATTTTCATTTGGCCAAAGCAGCAGACTCTCTGGTATATACCTCTCAGTGTGGCAAGATCGGAGAGGGAAGAAGAGGGTGTTTCTGAGAGAGAAGCAAAAAGGCTGGAAAGCCAGAAGCCTGAAGAAAAAAAAAGACCAAAGCAGGGAGTGGTGAACAGAAGAAAGGGAAGTAGACAGACTCTTTCTCGATGTTTCTGACTGGTTTCAGTACTCGGGACCTGTTGCCATCTGTGCAAATTAGGCTCGAGTTTTAAGTTCCAGTTAGCAGAGGAGCATAAGGAAGATGCACAATAATCTGAATTTAGGTAAAATAAAAGAACTCCTATTTTTGAAAGTTTCAAAATATATGTAGGGTTCTTTCACCTTCCTGAAGACCTGTGAAAGACAAACTTGCTTCACTGAAGTTTCTACAGTACATGAGGCGTGTTCTGAGCATTTAGGTCAGCCAGTGCTGTCCCCACGGACTTAGGTCTGTTCTCCTGTTTCCTTTCGTGACCATGACTTCCTTAATTATATTTGGTTTCTCATGTATAAGACTTTGGATAATGTGACAAAATATACTATCACATTTTGTATGATTGATATGTTTATATCCTTATATGGAGTTCTGTTTTGAGTTCAGGTAAGCGCTGTCATATGTCATCACATGAAGGAGAACAAGTCCCCACTCCTTAAATAAGCGAATTGTCATTTCTCCTGCTGATACATTTTTCACGTGTTTCTTGTCTATGTGTTTCTTGTGTGAACCTTTAGGTTATACCTAGATGACCAAACAAGCTTAGGAGCCTTGTCTGTATAAGACTATAAGGTCACAATTTAGACCTCATGTGTGTCTCCGTGTGATGATAACCATAAGTTTGGGTTCAGATTGGGAGGAGAAGATCAGTTATTGTTGCTATTTTAAATTGCACTGATTTTGCACAAACTCCTTCCCCCCCTCATACATTTTTATAATTTTCACTTGAGGCAAATAATCTTGCCACTCAGTTAAATCTTTAAAACTCTCTTTGGTGTTTTTGAATTAGTGGGTTCAAAGAGATTCCAGTTTTATATTATTTGTGCTATATATTTTCATTAACTGTTGAATGTTTGACTTTGATATTCTTTTTCTTTTTATGTTTAAAAGGGTTGGTATTTCTTTATTACAAAGATCTTCAAAAGAGGATATCGCCTTACCTTACAAAATAAGATTTAGGTTTGATTTACAACAACCACCAAAAAACATTTCTGTAAGTGAATATTTTATAATAGCAATAGATTCCCAAGAGCAATTGTTGAAAACCATCTGTATATATCTAGAAGAAGATGCTCGTCTCTTTGGGATTGTTTTGATCACAATGTATTAAGCAAAAAAAAAAAAAAAAAAAAAAAGGATTGCTGTTTGCTTTGAAGTTATTTAGGTTTTAGTTCTCAGAGCTTACACAATAATGGCTCTTACTCCCATTGGTTTAAAAATCAATAATTTTATCATCATGAAGTATTTGATACAACATATTTCTTTTTACACATGAGTTATGAAGCTATAGGGTTTATAAGTGCTGCAAGTTCTATTAACTACAGCTACGTCCTCTTTCCAAAATATCTTACTCAGCATTCCATAATTTTTCAAAACAGTATTTTCCTATTTTTGAAAACTATAAAACAAATTATGTCATTTTTCTTACTACACAGTTGGAGAATTTGATGCTGGATAAAGATGGCCACATAAAAATTACAGATTTTGGACTTTGCAAAGAAGGGATCACAGATGCAGCCACCATGAAGACATTCTGTGGCACACCAGAGTATCTGGCACCAGAGGTAGGCTATGCTTGCATGTGTAGGAGAAAACTAATATGGCCATATGGTTTGCAAAGCAAACCATTTAGCATTAAAAAACATTGTGCTATCTACTACTTTCTCTTAATTTTAATTCCTGTACAGTTAACATACAGTGTTACAGCAATTTCAGGTGTATAATAGAATGATTCAACATCTCCGTACATTACTCAGTGCTCATTCTGATAAGTGGATTTTTACAAATTCCCATCACCTGTTTCTCCCACGGCACCCCCCCCCCCCCGCCACCTACCCACCTCCCCTCTGGTGACCATCAGTGTGTTTCTAGAGTTAAGAGTCTGTTTCTTGGTTTATCTCTTTTTTCCCCTTTGCTCCTTGTTTTGTTGCTTCAGTTCTACCAACATGAACCACATCTACCTTGCTCTCACTTCTTTAGCGTGGGATTATAGAGCAAGAATATGTAGCAATTAAATTTTTATGAGCACAAAGTGCTAACTTCAGTAGAGTAAGTCAGTTTTTATTTTTTGGCCACATGTATTTTATTTCTTGATGATGCCCATTTTGATTCGTTTATTAAAATCAAATAATTGGGCAGCATCTGCAGGAGTGTTTGCAGTTTTTAAGGCATCTTGAATTTTCCTTTGAAACAAAGAAACAGTGACAATTGACATTCACAGTGTCCGTGAGCGTCCACACTTTATTATTGGGAAGTATTTTGTAGGGAAGGTTAATGAAAGAACAGGAGCTACATCTTGGAATTCACGCCAAGATGACATGGACCCCCCCATGCTGAGGGTTCCATAATCATTCGTTAATTTGTGTTCAACGAATATTATTATGTGTCTGCTGCACGTCAGGCCTTTGCGTGGGTGATGGGGCTACAGGACCACGACACAAAAGGCCCTGCTCTCTGGAGCAAAACAAGGTGAAGAAATCAATGCCCTAATGTCATCTAATGGATATAAGGGCTGGGGAGAAAAATAAAGCTGGATAAAGGGAAGGATGTGGTGTGGTGGCTATTTTAGATAGAGATCAGATTACTCTGGCCTTGTAACAAAGGACTCCAAATCCTAGTGGTAACAACAGGGCTTTTGTGTGCTCTTTGGTTCAGAGTCGGGGAGATAGCAGGGATGGCTAATCGCTGCCTCGCAGCACGTGGGGCCTCAGCCAGACGGACTTCACAGCGGCGGGGTGCTGTGGCCGGAGGCTGCGGGGGAAGCATCCTCACTCATCGTCTGACAGTCAATGCCCTGCCTGCTGCTCCCCTGACAGGCACCTGGAGCCTTGACCTAGTGCCTCAGCCTCGCCCTGTGGTCCAGACTTCCCCGGCCTCGGGTTCCACCGTGAATGTCTTAGGGAGTGAATCAAAAGGTGCTTCCTCTTGTTTTGTTTTGTTTTGTTTTGTTAGGTTTTTGTTGTTGTTCACCTAGTAAACCATTAAGAAATGTTTCATTAGTTTTTTGCAAATCCCTTTTCATAGTATATTTTTAATAATTTATCAAGAGTACAGGCCACCCACCCTGACCTTCAGCAGTGGTTTGTATTATGTTCACAGTGGCTGTGACTGTCACCACTGTCTGATTCCGGAGTACTGTCATCACTCTGACAACAAAACCCACCATTATCTCCTCTTCCTCCCCAGGCAGCCACGATCCACTTTCCATCTCTATAGATGTACTCTTCTGGACATTTCATGTCAGTGGAGTCCTATAATAGGGAGCCAGTTGTGTCTGGCTTCTTTCACGTAGTAGGTTTTCAAGATTCATCGATGTTTTTAGCATTTTTTGGTACTGGATTCCTTTTAATGGCCAAATAATATTCCGTTGAATGGATATGCCACAATTTGTGTGTCCATTCAGCCATCAATGGACGTTTGCTTTGCTTCCAGTTTGGGGCTATGATGCTGCTGCGAACACTCGTGCATGCGTCTCCTCTTATGGCCTGGTTCCAGAAACCACCCATCGTCTCGGTCATAGGCTTCCTATGACTTCCTGTCATAGCCGACACCAGTTGAAGGCGTAGTCACACCGATTGCTGCTTCCCCATTGTAGAAGACCCTGGGAGACAGGAGATAACTGCTGCACCTGTCTTTAGGAGATACTGTCTTCCCCGAGCAGGATGTGTGGGGAAGTGATGTTCCAGCAGACAGCTGAATGCTAAGGAGGAGGCAGCTATTGCGGAAGTGGAGAGGACCAACTTTCCAGACGCAGAGAGCAGATAGTTGAAAACCCTGAGGCAGGAATGCGCCCAGTTCCTCCCTCAAACTCTAAGAAAGTTGGTGTGGCTGGATCCAAGTTGGGAGGCATTGATCTTTGGTGGATGGATAGTAGCTTCTCGAACATCTGCTAGGCATGCGTGCTGCATGTTTGCAGTGACCTTTAGCGATAGCATCCCTGATGGTTCTTTTAAAGGTGAGGGGACGGAGGATCAGAACTTCTTTGTAGTGGAGTCTGTACACCGCAGGGAGTTGTCAGAGAGAGGATCCACCTTATAAAGGCCACTCTTCCTTTTTTAACTACAGATATTACAGCCTCCAAAAGCCACAATTTCAAGACCACTTATAGGTGTAAATAATTGTCAGGTGAATGCTTTACAAATGCTCAAAAGGAAAAGGTAATTAAAAGAAATTAAGGAGTAGGAATACACCGAGAACCCTAGCATTCCCTGTACCTGTAGTAACTCATATCAGTTTGTTAATATAATGGTTTTTCCAATTAGATAGTAAATATACATTTCAAGAATATTGTGTTATTATAAAGAAGAGCTAGTAACTTGAAATACAGTATGTTTCTAAATATTATTTTCTTGAGGGCTGCCAACAATATTATTTTCTGTTGTAAAATCTAGAAGTTTAAGATCCTCCCATTTTTGTGGTGATTTGAGTAAAATTTTCAGAGCCCTGTTCCTTATTTATTCAAATATGAGATCATATTTTCTAGAATAGGGTTGTTTTTGTGAATGTTATGAAAAACAAATCCTTTGTTTCTCTGGAGTTCGAGTAACCCCTACGATCCCTGGGCCACAGATGCTGCTGTCCTGTATTGAGAATAACAGAATTAGTTGTGTCACAATTAGGGGAAATTATTTCTGAAGAAGATAAACACATCTCATTTCATTGAGAAGCAGATGATCTAAGAGACAAAGATACTGTTTTACATGCTTAATGTCATCAGCTGAAGAACAAAACCAAGAGTTTCACAAAGAAAAATACAGTTGTTTCTAAAGTGAAATTTTACAATTCCCAAGAAATTATCAATTCTTTCTAAAAATAAGTAAGAAACATTTTTGTGTACCTTTTTTTTTTTTTTTTTTTTTTTTAAATATCGCAGACGTCTGGTCTGTAACAGCAATTTCTGTACCCATGGCTGATGTGTGTTGATCCATAATTACAGTCTCAACCCGTCTTTTTTCCGTCACTGTTGTTACCATTTGGGGATGACAATTCCTGAAACAGCTAACTTCTCATGCAATTTAAATTCTTCCATTTTAAGTATTTGTGTCAATCATGGCATTTTTGTTAAATAGGGTAATTTTGAATGTGTTTACTCTTACTTTGAAGACAAAAAATTTTAAGCCCTTTCCTCCGGTCTCCAATACGGACCGTTTCACTGGAGAACACTCTTGTTCACTCAAGAGATACTTACAGAGTATTTATTTTAGGGGTCATGCATTGTGTTCGGGGCTGGGAATACAAAGATAGTAAGAAATGGTTTTTGTCCTCAAGCAGCTTGCTGTTTGCTAGGGTGATAAGAGACAGAAAACAATCATTACTGTGCAAGAAAATAATTGCTTTCCTGGAGTTGTGCCCAGGCTCGTGGAGGAGAAGGAAGGGTGTGTCAGCCTGCAGGAAGGGTCCAGTGGCCTTGAACGGGGAGCAGGAAGACAGGAGGCTGGACCCAGGGATGGGGACTAAAATGCAAAGAAGTTTAGCTTTGATCTCTTGCATAAAGGAAAGTCACTTTGGAATTGAGAACAAGGCAATAATGTGATCAGACAAACATGATCAGAGTCCAGAGGGGTGGGCAAAAGCCTTTCGGATGGTGTCTCTCACTTTTCTTGAACCTTGAAATTTCTAGCACATTCCATCATCAGTGCCAGACTTTTGTCCGTGGTATGTAAGTCATAATTGCTTATCAGACCTGGAGTCCATTCCTGATTACTGCTTCTCTTGTGAGTGGCTCCTTGTCAGTGTTGTCTTTTTCTATACAACACTTTTTTACACCTTGTGGAGAGAGCTCAGGGCCTCCTTGGAGATCAGGTCAAAAACTGATTGTTAACTATCGGACGTGTCAGACTCATAGCTGGTGTTAAAGACAAATTTTAAGTAAACTTAAGTTTCTTTTTGTGGCAGAGAACCCCGGAAAAGATGACTCTCACAGTATAAAAATGCCATTTATTGGAAAAAGAGTATTTACAAGTATTTGTTCTCTTACCTCTTTTGGTGAAGAATTAGGGATATTTATTGGTAAAGGAAAAAAAAATCTTGTCTTTTTTTTTTTAAGAGGTTGGAGAAATACAGTGCCAGCAGGCATATAAAGTATGCGTTTAGTGTCCCTCCATCTCTAAAAACACATTCGTATCCGTGGTTTTAAATGAACATGTTTCTGCTTTTTCTTACATTAGAAAGAAAGAAACCTTTACCTGCCATACATTATGGACATTAAGATATTTTGAGGGGATTTTTGTTTTTGAAATCTCTACTGTCTTTTCTACCTAGAAATTATAAAAGAAATTGGAAATCACATAAAAAATCTTACTGTTAAATTTTATTATTTGATTTGGCTCTCATTGGATCCAAACCATTTTATGCAGTGCTAATTATTTAGTCTCAGCTTTGCTCTTGAGTTAGCAGTACCTGATCAACTTTCCAACTGTAAAACAGTTTGAAAATCAAATGTAGCTTACATGCAAGACCCAACAAAATTAAAAGTGTTAAGTACGTTTTGGCAGTTCACTTTTATTATGCCCAGTCCTCAAATGTACCAGCAGATAATCATCTGAATGTTAGTTATTTTTCACATGCTTATGTGATCACACAAAAAGTACATGCTAAAAAGAAGCAGATGGTGACAGATGGGGAAGGTTGAATAAGGTGGTTTTGGAAACCTAGAGAAATGCACTTCTGTAATAGTGTAAAAATAAAAATTATTTGATAATCAAGTTAGAACTAACAAAAAGATTGCAGAAAAATGGCTTGACTATTGGAAAATGCATGGTACTGAGTTGTGGTTGCTGTTCAGAAAAAAAATATATATATATATATATATACAGAATTTGATTTCACGTAAGTGTAAAATATTTTTTTCCATTGCCTAAAGATGCATTGTTTGATGTGTTCTTCATTTTCAGATCCTCATTCTTAGAAAACAGTCACTCGCTGTCATTTTATTCAGCTGGCTTTTGAAGCCTATTACCTTTACTATCTTCCTTAGAACATGTAATTTGAAAATATCTGAAATTTTTGCTGACAACTTTGAGAAAAAGATTTGCTCGAAGTTCTCTTGATGCTGTAGAGGGTGTAGCACAAATGGACATTAAATTTCATACAAATTTAAAGCCAGAGACGTACAATTCCTTCTTTAGAATGAGCTGGGAGCATCCACAAATTCAGGGTAATGGTAGTTGCTGGCACCCAGTAGTATAAATGGGGTGGGGAGAGCATTTAGAACCCAACTTGATTAAAATGTATGACATGTAATTGTATGTATTTATCTTAAATACAACAAAAGAAGAGATACTGTAAAAGACATCATTTCCTGGGCTCTGTCAGTATTTTCTTTAAAGATTTTTATTTATTTGCCAAGGAGAGAGAGAGATCACAAGTAGGCAATGAGACAGGCAGAGGCAGAGAGAGAAACGGGCTCCCCGCTAAGAAAGGAGCCCGATGTGGAACTCGATCCCAGGACCCTGGGTTCATGACCTGAGCCGTACGCAGCCGCTTAACGGACTGAGCCGCCCAGGCGCCCCTGTCAATATTTTCTTTAGATCTTAAGAGAAATGAATGAGTCCAAGGGTAACATGTATTTGCACATTTAATCTGTAGGTAAAAATAGGAGCACGCCGTCACAGTTCACTTAGCCCTCGGACAAAATTCTCCCGCTGTCTAACAGATTGTGAAACTAAGTCTTCAAATGCCTAATCATTTTGTAAAAACAAAAAGTTTTAGTAACCCTTTTAAAACTATGTACATCCCTCATATTGTATTTGTTAATAATTCCTATAACACATGACCTCTTAAGGGCTTTTTGAAAACCTTTATCCTCCTGAATGGCTCTGAGAAGGATCCATCAATAGTAAGAGGGAAATTACGTGAAGGAACACGGTGATTAGTTCAGGTAGAGGTTGTCCGCTCACATATAAGGAGATTGAAGGGCCTTTAACTGCCATGACTTGGCTTAATATTTACACTATTTGGGGGTAATAGTAAAAATCATCCCACTTTCTCCCCAAATTGGAATATTACTTAAATATGAGTGAAAATAATATTTCTAGTTCAACCTTGACCATCTCTCAGTATCACTCAGTTGTGGCTCCTCCTTCCTTAGAGGTCTGTCCGTTCCTGCAGCCGCTAGTTTTCACCGAAAGTTCTTTTCAGTGTTGTTTGGTCTTCTGGCTTTAACAGTAGGAATATTTGCATTCAGTGCTTTGGAATGATTCTAGGTTAAGCACAAAATTTAATTTGAAATTCTCTGGAGCATGAGAACAGAGACAAAACTCACCGTTGCTGGGCTCACACGAGTGACGATGACCTGTAGTATTTCACAGTAGCTGTTTTGACGCAGGTGACAAAGGCCCAGTTTCTTGAAACCCCTTGACTGCTGCTGCTCCAGGGCAAAAGCGAAGTCGAGAACTCTGGGAAAATGTGCTCCTTCAGTGCAAACGGCGTTTACACGCTCAGTCTCTTAAGAGTTAATGAGCACTTGAGAACCGGGTATCAAAGAAGTATCTAGGAAGAAAATACCAAGAAACCGTGGAATTCATGATTGTCATGAAATACAGACTTCTAAAGCTGCAGTACATTTTAGAATCTGGATTGGAAGACTTAACAGTTCTTTTTTTTTTTTTTTAAGCAGATTCCTAGGATATGAAGAATAAGGATTTCCATAAATGATAAAGTATAGAAACGTATGTTTATATAGAAAACACACACATATCCGTTACCTGAAATACAAGGTTACCAGGAAAAAAATTCTTTTTTGAATTAGTGGTAAATTGGTTCATCCAAGTTCGCAGTTTACTTTCACAACATAGGTGTGCAGACAGTTTGTTTGGATGTTTAATTTTTTCCCCCATCTGTTCTGTCTGGATTATTGATTGAGCAGCAAGCCACTCCGGGGCAGACATCCCCTCTGAATAATTGCTTGCCTTGGGTGCATCGCGTGGCCGGGCAGCCAAGCTGAGGGAGGTGTTCCTTCAACCTTCCAGCAAATTCTAGCTGGTAAAAGAACACTAGAGTAAAGATGGTTTTTGAAAGTTCCCGTGCGTCAACTAAATATTTACACTGGGAATTTTAACTGATGGTATCATTTTAAAATTCATAGTTTATTATTTAACATCATCCTTGAAATTAGTAACCATTCAAGAGCTACTCATGCCGATTTTTGTTCAACTGCCCTGGCTGTTTTGTACAGCGCCTACATCGGCTATTACCAAATATTAACCAGATGTTACCAGAATATTTAATGGTAATGGATACCTGCTGTGACCTCCTTGAAACCGCTTTTATTACATCAGAAAGTGAAGCAGTCTCAGACTTCTGGTAGAAAAATGGAAACTAAGCCTTGTTTCCCAGCATTTGGGTGCCGTTTGGATATCGACTTCATGTGACCTCTTTTCATTGTTGAATAGTTACATTACCTCTGGTGTTCCAAATCACCTCTTGTCCTTGCTGTCTGTCTTTTGCATTAGATGTAGTCACAAAGTAGATCTACATCTGTGATGGCCGAGACAGTAGGGCACAAAGGAAATCCTGAATGTCCACATTAGCTTTGAAACCTTGAGTTCAGTTGAAAACATGAGTAACAGTGATTTTGTGGAAAAGAGACACTTTCTTTAGGCTCATCCTTCAGGAGAAGTCTTTCAGTGGATTATATTTCTCTAGGAGCAGGTTTTGATCTGCATTTATATCTAAATTATATGATAAGGCAGGTGGTAATGGATTTGAAATGCACTTTGCCATCATTGTGCCTCTGCCTGACCAATAATCCCACCCTTTGGATCTGCCCTCCTGTAACCAGAAAGTAAATTGGGCTTTTTTTCGGGGGGAGGGGGATCATCAGAGGTAGGCAAAAGGGATTGCAGCTCTTAGTTTAAGGAATGTAAATTTTATATGTTACTGTAATTTGGGGAAAAATACGTACTTTGAGTAAGGGAGGAAAATTATCTTTAGAAAATAATATAAAAGAAGCTGTGGATTTTAATTTCACTCTGGAGTTTCTAGAGTCTTTGGACGTATTGTGTTTCAAGATAATTTAGATTTAGGGGGAGAGAAGGGATGTCTGAACAATGGTAACATGTTTTATATTCTGTATCTTCATGTAGAATATTATAATCACGTTTCTTTTTATTTCTTATATATTTCATTTTCCAGCTGTTTAGAGGTGGGAGTTGAACAGAAATCTTTCTTTTTAATTGAGAACAAAGACTCTTAGATTAAGAGGGCTGGCTGTGTTTTTAGGTTTTTTTCCTCCTCAACATTGCTGGACTTCACATGTCGATAAGATATAATATATCACATCAGATTTGTTCAGTTCAAAGTAATACAGCAAACAGTCCTAATTGTAGTGTGATGTATCTATATATTCATTAAAATGCGTATGTTCAGAAGCAAAACCACTTATTTTGAGAATCAGTGTTCATTTTATAAAGCGAAATGAAAAATCTAGTTTATCAAACAGATTTTTTTACAATGCAGTTTTATTTTTCAGTTGCTTATTTCTCTTCAAAAATAAAACCCTTTTTTTATGTACTCACTTTCCTTTCTGGCAGCAAACCAGGTATTTAAACAAAAATAAAGGATTGCCAGTTTTGCCAGCTGGGGATGAGAACCCGGCTGGTGAAATGTGGGTTCGGGAAGCAGTTAATCCAGCTTTTATGCTTTTTATGGTTTTATGAAAAAAGAGGTTAAAAACCACATTTGGCTCTTTTTCGCGTGTGCCACTGTTTTGTTGGTGTTGTAGGAATTGAGTAAAAGGTTACTTAGATTTTAAAATTGTTTGTCATTAGGTGAAATCCTGGATCTATTAGATTCAGGCCCACAAACAGTACGTTCTACTAATTGGACTGGAGATAGATTCTCGAATAATCCATAGTCCCTGGTATTTAAAAATCATACATACAGCGTTTCCTTTCACTGAAGTAATAAGTACACAAGCCGAATTCTTTCTGCTGTTTTAGGTTATTTCTTGTTTCTGTTTGTTTTTATGTTACTCATTTCGAACAAGTAGAAATTTGAAATATTTTTAGCCAAGGATGAAAACTAGAATTTGTTGTTCTTCCCTAAAATATTTTGCTTAGTTTGTTACTCTACAAAAGATTTTTTGGAAGAACATAGGAACTGGACTTGTGTTCATATCTTGCTAAGACAGATCCTGTGTCGCCTTGGAACTGGGATACAACTGAATTAAAAATCTTCTCATAACATTTGAAAGACACTGAAATAACTGCTAAGTAACGTAGTTTTTCTCAAACTTACATTCTCCATACATAAAAATACTCTGTCTATCAAGTGCCTTTCATAGTATTGCTAGGTAATCGAAATTTAACTTTCAAACATACCATGTGCAATTCTATGACATTATTGGTAAATTTTAAATAAAAGTACATGTGCATCATCTCCAATAACTGATTTACTTAACTCTAAGAAAGTTTGGAACATGTGCACCACTTTGTTCTGCGTGAAATTCTTACGTAATCAGTTACAAGATTTTTTATTTGGTAAATTTTATGGGTGTGGTTTTCTTGCTCTATCTATCCCAAAGCTAGGAGAAGCAGATCAAGTAGGCTTTAAGATTATTCAGATATAGTAATTTAAAATAAAATACTGAAAGATTCTGGGACACCTGGGTGGCTCATTCGGTTAAGCATCTGCCTTCGGCTCAGGTCCTGATCTCAGGAAAGTGGGGTCAAGTCCTGCGAAGGGCTCCCTGCTCAGCGGGGAGCCTGCTTGAGAGTCTCTCTCTCCTGCTTCTGCCCCAATCCCCACTTGTGCTCTCTTTCTCTGCCTCTCAAATAAATAAATAAAATATTAAAAATATAGGAAGATCTAAATAAATGAAAAAAATTGCATTGGTTGAGGAACATACCTAATATAAAGGGAAAAATCGACATTTTCCTGGGACAAATGATGAAATATTATGCCCCGATTTGAATAGGTCGCTCTAACATAGTCTGACTGATACCGCCCTATCCTTTCTTTCTAAATTTGTTTTGCATGAGATGTATTTTGTGAAATAAATTTAAGGGCACATGCCAGAGAGATATTACACCATGATTTTTGTTGTTTATGTTTAACAGAAATTTTATCGTGAGGTACTAATTAAGCTTTGGACACACCCCAAACAGTAAATCTTTATATTTGCTTTGTGGACTATTTCCTTAAAGAGTATAAACACGCAGGGCCCTCCAGAAGTTTTCAGCTCGACTGTCCTGCTCGCTGCGCCCTGAACCTGTCTATGTGACTCTGCGTACATGACTCCTGTCCTTACAGTTTGACTCAAGTTCCTTAGTGCTTCTCCACGGCTCCTCATACACTCAATCAGCAGGACTTAACCTCCCAAGTTACTTGAAGTCCATGTAGTGGACCCGAGTGAAAAACTAAGTAGGCCTATGAGAAAACGTGCGAATACGCAAACCATTTTCGCTTGAGCCTTCGTCGTCATTCGCTTGAAATATTCTGCATGGCCTGACCCTTTGCTCCTACACTGGCCACTTCAAGACGTGGATTGAACAGATACTTCCCGTATCCGGTGTGATTCATATCTTTTGTGGGATGCTTTCTAGTTTGAATGTCCAGGTGTCAGGATAGCCCATCCAGGCTTTGCAAGTTAGGATTCACGTTGATGTAAGAAGAGAACGTTAGAGGCAGGCTGCTCTAAAAGCTCGTGTGTAATAATGCATTTGTTCACTGGTTTCCCTCTTAGGTGTTAGAAGACAACGACTATGGCCGAGCCGTGGATTGGTGGGGCCTGGGGGTTGTCATGTATGAGATGATGTGTGGGAGGCTACCTTTCTACAACCAGGATCATGAGAAACTTTTTGAACTAATACTAATGGAAGACATTAAATTTCCTCGAACACTCTCTTCAGATGCAAAATCACTGCTTTCAGGGCTTTTGATAAAGGATCCAAATAAACGGTAAGCCACAAGTAACACTTGATGGGTTATGGACGGATGTGGGTAGAGGCTGTGATTCGGAGACTAATTCAAATATAACTAACTCCAAGAACAGTGTATTTGGTGTAGACATCGTCCCACTGAAATACTGACTTATTTTTAACTGCATAATACAGAACATTGTAAAAATTTCTTCAACTCTTTCTTAACTTGGAAATTTTATGCAGACTTTACCAAATAAGGATTGTGAGAGGTTTTCTTAACCATATTGTGAGTGAACAATTTCTTAATTGCCCTGGTACTTGTTATTGTGGGGATAGAAGTATCCCTTTTTTTTTCTTCCCTTTCAGTCTCTGGGCCTTTTTATTTATGCTAATTTACAGAATAAAAAAGATAGAACCAGCTCTTTACTCTCCTCCCATGCCAACCTGTAGTAACAATTAGACTACTTTTTGTGTGTTGGCCATTCGAAGATACACTTCTCTGTGTACTGCCGGAGAGGGTTAAGGGCAAAATACCTTTACATAGTTTGTATTTCTTTTGTAGCTACAGCTGTGACCTAAAATATCCTACAGCCCTTTGCTTAATTAATCAGTGAGCTCAGTGTTCTCTGTTCACGTTTCTATATTCATTTACACATAGAATTTGTAAGTCATGTACGGAATGACTATTATTGTAAAAACGTCCCTTAATCTCTCTTATACGTGTGTCTGGCCGTCCTTTCCCGGAGATGAGTAGACGTGCCAGCGTTGCTCTAAAAATCACTTCGATATTAAACATCTTGAGGATAGATTTCAAGATTTTATTGTCAAATCTTCCCTCCCATAATGTGTTTTTGCACAGTTCTGGGTTTTTTTTTTTTTTTTTTCTGCTCATTATGTATTTGTTGACAGACTGAATTAATGAAAGAAGGAATAAATGAATCCTAAAATGTGGGTTTTGTTTACATTAGCGATGGTTTCCATCACACACTTGTAGCCTCTAAACTTTATGAGGGGCATGATTTTACCCTTCAGCAGAAATAAGCAAACGTAGTAAAAGAGACACCATCCTTTTGCCTCTTTTTTTTTTTTTTTTTTTTTTTTTTTTAAAGATTTTATTTATTTATTTGACAGAGAGAAATTACAAGTACACTGAGAGGCAGGCAGAGAGAGAGAGAGAGAGAAGGAAGCAGGCTCCCTGCTAAGCAGAGAGCCCGATGTGGGACTCGATCCCAGGACCCTGAGATCATGACCTGAGTCGAAGGCAGCGGCTTAACCCACTGAGCCACCCAGGCGCCCTTGCCTCTTGAAGACCCTTTCAAAAATGTGTTTTATGATCCTAGTAATGGGAAGCTTACTTCGTGTTTGTAGAGTGGCTTTAAGTGTTCTTTTTTAGGGCATTTGCATATCTGTGGTCCCCTTTGCTGTTTCTCTTGCCTTGTAGAGTTGATAGGTAGGTTTCTCATTGACATTTGACTGAGGGCAAAACTGAGGCCTGGAGAGGGTTAAGTAATTTATGCTCCAGAAAATTCCTGTAGAACAGGAGTAATCAACTTTCTTGATGCCCACTTGGTATTTCTGTTGTATCTTATTTGCAATGCAGCCGCTTCTCAGTGGGTTTAGGTTTTGAAATGTGTTCTACTGAGAGTGATTATTTCACAATTCATGTAACAGACAGCACTTGGTAATAGATGATCTTTAAGCAGAGCTAGGATTTCCATTTTATCTGCTTGATTTGGGGTTCTAATATTTGGCTTGGATTTCAAGGGCAATGAATTTTAGCCTATCCTTTTGTGACTCCTCCAGGTAACTCTGACAGCCCTTGCCTTTATGGCCCCCCTATAAGTAGCTGGTGGAACAACCTTGCATTTGTGGTTCTCATGCCTGTGTCTCATTCATTTTCCTGTTTGCTGCCCCCACCCCCCACCGTGGGATAGCACATAGTGGATACTTAGTAATTGTTGAATAAGTAGGTAAATTTCTAGATTGTTAGTGGGCTGATATGTAGGACAACTGAAGGTTTGTCCATCCAGAGGTTGGTATTATCTAAAGGGAAGACAGGGGGTTTGCAGTGATTTGCCGTTTTCATTTAAGGTAGAGAAGCAAGCGCCTCCACTATTGCATTAAAGTACCGGGGGCGCCTGGGTGGCTCAGTGGGTTGGGCCGCTGCCTTTGGCTCGGGTCATGATCTCAGGGTCCTGGGATCGAGTCCCACATCGGGCTCTCTGCTCAGCAGGGAGCCTGCTTCCTCCTCTCTCTCTCTCTCTGCCTGCCTCTCTGCCTACTTGTGATCTCTGTCTGTCAAATAAATAAATAAAATCTTAAAAAAAAAAAAAAGTATCAGGAATGGGGCGCCTGGGTGGCTCAGTGGGTTAAGGACTCTGCCTTCAGCTCGGGTCATGATCTTCGGGTCCTGGGATGGAGCCCCGCATCGGGCTTTCTGTCGGGCAGGGAGCCTGCTTCCTCCTCTCTGCCTACCTCTCTGCCTACTTGTGATCTCTGTCTGTCAAATGGAATAAATAAAATCTTTTTAAAAAATAAATAAAGTATCGGGAATGCGAGGGTGAGTGAGATGAAGTTCTGCTGTCACTGTTCATAGAATAATGCAGGACATGGAACGCATACTTACAGCTCAGCTCCACCTACATTTGCATGTTGGAATTACTAGCTCTTTCTAGGGGGCTAGGTGGGTTGGGGTCCACGGGGGTTGTTCATGCAGAGAAATTGCCATGAAAAGGAATCTAGAATTGTGAATGAACATAGTATTTGATAAGTCCAGCGGCTAGTATGTAGAGTATGAGTTGGGTAATGTTGGGAGATAAAGCTGAAATGGTAGACTGCAAAGACCTTCTGCTTCTTAGAGAATATTTACCCTTTATTTGGAAGGAGATGAAAAACCACCGAATTATGAAGTAAGAGATGGTGTAATCCGATTTGTGCTGTGAAAGATAACACCAGCAGCTTCGTCATGCATGGATTAGAACAGGGAAGGGTCAGGGGCAGGTAGGCAGAGCCGTTGAAAACGCATGTGGAATTGTCCAGGGAAGAGATGGGGTCCTTCCAGAGGCAGTGGTCGAGGAGCAATCAATCAGAATTTGTGGATAATTGAATAGAAATAATGAGGAAGTGGAAGGAGTTGGGGGTTCCTCTGCGTTTCCAGCTCAGGTGACTCTTCCGGAGAGTGGGGTGTTAATTAGCAGACAGGGAGCACAGGCAAAGGAGCTTGTGGGAAGGATGCTGATACCCACTTCGGCTGTACCAAGTCAGATCTGTGAGAAAACCTAGATGGAGGGACGCCTGGGTGGCTCAGTTGGTTAAGCAGCTGCCATCGGCTCAGGTCATGATCCCAGCGTCCTGGGATGGAGTCCCACATCGGGCTCCTTGCTCTGCAGGGAGCCTGCTTCTCCCTCTGACTCTGCCTTCCACTCTGTCTGCCTGTGCTCACTCTCGCTCTCTCTCTCTCTTTCTCTGACAAATAAATAAATAAAAAATCTTTAAAAAAAAAAAAAAAACAAAACCTAGATGGAAATGTGAAGACAGCAGCTCAGAACTGTACCAGTCTTAACAGATACACATTATTTTTCCTCTTCAACAGTTTTAAATACTGATGAATTGGGGTACCTGGGTGGCTCAGAGGGTTAAAACCTCTGCCTTTGGCTCAGGTCATGATCCCAGGGTCCTGGGATCGAGCCCCACATCGGGCTCTCTGCTCAGTGGGGAGCCTGCTTCCTCCTCTCTCTCTGCCTGCCTCTCTGTCTGCTTGTGATCTCTGTCTGTCAAATAAGTAAGTAAGTTAAGTAAATAAATAAATAAATAAATAATGGATTTTTTTAATATTCTTTACCGTCAGTTCTACCAAAGGGTCAACTACCATTTTGCCTTTACTTTGTATTCTCCATCACTTTGCTCATTCTCTTGGTATCTCCTTTATCCTCCTATGCACAGTTGAGAGAAAAAGCATGACCTTGTGCTGCATTCGGTAACACCAGGAAAATACGCATTCCACGGTGTTGCTAATAACGAAGAATCCAGAGTAGCTGAGGATTTAGCTTGGCATTCTGTTATTGGAGTTTACTATTCTTAGACATAAATATCTTAGTGCAAATCGTATTTTGATATTATTTTGAAGTCTTAAATTGTATATTAGGGAGTCATTGACATTGAAATTTTTGACAGTTTCACACTTGGAGAAAGCGCGTGTTAAAGAATCTCTCCCAGCTTCTAAAATGGCAGTCTAAGATTATATTCTTAGACTTCGCGTAGTACTCATGGCTGATACTTTAGTTTTTTATGTATTTGATAAATATAGATTAAATGCTGGCAATGTCCAAAGCCAAGCTATTGCAAGAGAACAGAGGGGTGACATAAAATGAGTAACTGAAGCTGGATAAAAACCTTCTATTTACAAAATGATGAAGGTTCTCTACTCCCAACTCCCACCTCCCCCACCATCTCCTGTGTCGTTCAAAAGAAAAACAATAGCGGAAGGGTAAGAAAGTACAGCGAGCTTCTGGGTTTCCTCATGCGGACTACTTTGATACATACTTCTGAGATGTTAAATTCTCTTCAGAAACCCTTATTTTGGTGTGTCTGCTTTTCCGGCTCCCTAAGTACAAGCTTGAAATGCTTTTTGGATCATCCAGTCCTGATCTCTACCCTCAAAAGAATTTGCAGCCCAGACGGGGAGGGACATACACCACTTGGAGTAGACGGAGAAAGAGCGAGGCCAGGGGGGCGGAGCGCTGGCGTTAGTGGAATACAGACCCGCCAGTGCCTGCGAACACCACTCGTACCATCTGGTCCAGCCTAGAAGTTCGCTGTCAGCCTTGTAGTTCATCCCCTGCAAGCTGGGTCAGGAGACCTAGACTGTGGGAACCATGGTTCATCATCACAGATACTCAGATATCGGCTCATGGTTGTATTTTCCATTCTGACCATTGTCAGGCAATCCTGGATTTTTCCTCTGTCCTGTGTTCCTTATGCCTAATAATAACCAGCACCATTAAATTGTATTATCGTTTGTTTATGATGACCTGTATGTGTTTCTTCCTACCCAGTGGTGTATGGGAGTTGGCCTGAACCAACTCATTAGAGCCCGTTGTTATGTTCCAAGGATTTTTTGGGCTGGTTGTTTAATAGGGTCATTATTAAAAATCAAATTATATGAGCTTACAAACCAAAACAAGGACATGAAAAACAAAGGTAATAAATACTCAAAATTCAGCACTCCTTAATAATTTTGTTACGTTTTACCCTTCTTGGTGATTTCGAGGTTGCTTTTAACTGTTGTGTCTGTATAGAAATACCAAACAAGGGTTTGTTTCTGTGCACATCTTTCCACTTCTGTGTTGCGTGACATCAGGTTCCTGACTTGAAATTGGCGGTGGGGAGAGTATTTACATCAGCAAAACTGGCAAACTTTGTAAGTCAGGGCTTGCTTTATTATTTTATTGTTTGTTTAGATTTAAGAAAATAATAGAAAAGATATTAATAATGAAGATTACATTTTATTTTTATTTTATTTTTTTAGAGAGAGCAGGAGGGAGGAACAGAGAGAATTTTAAGCAGGCTGCATGCCCATCACAGAGCCAGACACAGGCTTAGTCTCACAGCTCTGAGCTCATGACCTGAGCTGAAATTAAGAGTCAGACACTTAACTGACTGACTGAGCCACCCAGGCACCCCACACAGATGATATCTTCAAGTTTGTTCTGTCTGTATCCATTCTGTTTTGAATAGCACACAAAAATGAGGGAATAGTCTTCCACCATTCATCAAAGAAGTCACTCATGTATCTGACAAGCAAGCGAAGGTCTGACGTGTATTTTTGTTTTATCACTTTCAAATTAGTCTTCACCATAAACAAAAAGATCAGCCAGTATTCACCTTGGAGCTACTCCTAAGCCAGTTAGTGGCCTTTGAGTTCAGCAAAATTAACAAATGTTATCTGTGAGCATCACTTGGCTGATTTAGAGTAAAGGGCATTCTGTATTTTACCATTCTTTATCAATTTTATGCCTCACATCCTTTATGTCTGTAAAATTCATAACAAACATATATATATAATCTGCATATGTAATATTACACATGCATCGTTTTCTGCAGAGAACTGGCTGTTATGCCTTTACGGGCACACACAGTTCCTAGCTGCTAACAAGACCAGAGAAAGCTTGCTTTTGTCAATCCAGATTTAAACAGATTGCCTTTCCTTTCTTTTCCTTGTTCTTTCCCCATTCTTTTTTTCTTCCCTTTCTCTCTTTCACTCCCTCCTTGCTTTCCATCTGTTGTTTTTTTTTTTAATTTTGTTTTGTTTTGTTTTTTTCTTTTCTCATTCCTTCTTCATAGTGACTAGTATGCACTATGTGTTTGAAACCGAGGAAGCCAGAAAGTACCTGCATTTCGTACCATGCCAGCTTTTCATTAAGTAAGAGAACCTGGAAAGATGGGGAAATCATCTTTAAATTCGTAGCATGTATTGCAGCTAGCAGAATAAATCACGTTGCAGTGGTATTTTCATAGATTAGCAATGTCATTTCTGTGGAAATCCACTTGAGGTATGAAAATAGCCCCTGAGTTTCTATCTGTTAGCAGTACTATACAAGTTGCTTTTTCTAATTATTTAGTCATTTCAGAAGTTATGGTGACAAGGATTCAGTTTGATCTGAGTCTTAACCAAAATAAATTTGGCTTATAGAATTGACTGTGGTAATTGCTACCATTTGTTGAGCTAGCTGCTTACTTCTGTTATTCCTAACCCTCGTGGGGATCCACAGAGCTGGCATCATTGTCCCCCCTCTACAGAGGGGACACTGGGACTAAGGGGCTTGTTCCTTGTCACAAATCTTAGAAGTTCCAGAGCTGGTTGCCTATTTCAGTTTTGAATCCAAACCTGACACACTTTTCAGGTATGACATCGTCCTGAGGCTACTTCTTCTTCTTCTTTTTTTTTTTTTTCCTTTTTCAAGATTTATTTATTTGAGAGACAGAGTGCAAGGGTGGTGGAGGGCAAGGCGGAGGGAGAGGGAGAATTTCAAGCACATTCCCAACACGAAGCTTTGTCCCTAGACCCTGAGATTGTGACGTAACGTACCTGAGCCAAAAATCAAGAGTTGGTGCTCAACTGACTTCTTACTAATAGCACATTAGAGAAATCAGATCTGACAGCAAAAGTTTTTTATTGGTACAGCTCTTGATATCAGAACTATGTATGCCACAGAGTATTACATTTTGCGAACACTTTTTTGTTTCCTGTTGGGCTTATGTAAATGTCTTAATGCTCTCTCACTCTGGTGTCTGTCTTTTAGCCTTGGCGGGGGCCCGGATGATGCAAAAGAAATTATGAGGCACAGTTTCTTCTCTGGAGTCAACTGGCAAGATGTATACGATAAAAAGGTACGTTATTTTCATGGAACAATCTTTATATATTTTGGCTAAAATGAATTTATGGCCAAAAAAAATTTTTAAGTGAATAAAATTCAGTTCAGTGATGTAATGATAGTTTTCATTTTTACTCTACATATAATTGAATATAATATTGAAATTCTTTGGCCAAAAATGTATGGATAATTCTGACTCCCAAAATGCATCTTGAAATGTTATTCAGTACGGTCAGTTGATTTTATCACATTACAGTAATGTTAGTTTGCTTCTCATTGTTTCCTTAACATTAGGAGAAAAATAAAAGATCCCAATGTTATGTTATTCTTTAAGAAAACTAGCAAACAAATCAGAATGTTTTTCCTTTTCTTTATGTCTTTAATTTTAAAGTGAGCTCTACAAATTTATTCATCTGAATCTTATTTGAAAAGGAATTAAAAAGCCCTTTAGTTTTCAATATTTAACAAAGAAACGGATATTTTTCTTATTTGGGGCTTTTCTGTTATTTGAAACTGAATCTTAATGCCCACAAAATGGATGCTACTAATTTTGTAACTTTATTGTAATCTGCTTATTGCTTATTTTTAATACTAATACTAATTTTTGCTTAGGACAGGAAATTATTGTGTTTAGTCCTTCTGTTTAATCTTTGTCTATTTTATTTCCTCTATTTCAGTTATTGTTCATATAGGCACTGATTTTGATTTTTTGGTTTTCAAATGCTCATATACAATTTTTACCAAAATTTTACTATGAAATTTTTATGTAATGCCATATTTGCTTAGAATCTTTATCTAGTTCATTGTGTCGTTAGTCCTTCTATTTCAATTTATTCCAGTTTTCCCTATTTTTCTCTGAAACATATACAGTCAACATTTAGGAAATAGCTATTTTGTGCCAAATATTCTCTTCTATTAATCCCTAAGGTAAAGATAGAGTGATACCATATGACTTATGAGGAAGAAGACAAGTACTGAATTTCTGCATTATGTTATGGGAATGTGGAGTATGGTGATTTTCTAAGCATTTCTTGTAAAATAGTTGCGTGGTAATAAATACCTCTACTCAAACTCTAGACTCCCACCGGGTGCAAAGCACAGGGGTAGATATTAGATCCTTCTCGACCCTTCTGAGAAGCACATGACCATTCTTAAACGTTTATTTTCTTCATGTAGATGACTAGACATCCACTTTATAACACTGGTGATGTTCTTGGTGGGTTGTTTCCCTCTTTAGACCCTACTGGTGGGTATGTACTGTTTTTATCAAGTCAGTTCACTACAAAAGACCCTCATCAAAGAGAAGGATCAAAGTCTTCTTATGTCTCCCAGAAATAATACAGGGTCAGAGGTTTTCTTCGGTGTACAAAGCTATAGGCTGCAAACAAATACCCCTTTGCTGGATCCTCACCAGGCAAAATTCAAAAAAAAAAAAAAAAAAAAAAGGAGAGAGAGAGAAGGAAGGAGAGAAAACCTTTCTTGAGGAAATAATTGTGAGGCACCAGTGTGTCACTGCTAACTTAAAGAAGAGGCAAAACATGGACTTTCTTCCGTCCTGTCTGGAGACTAAGATATGCCACAAAGATTTCCTCAGCAGGGTTCAGCTCTCTGTGTTAAGTGGGATCACCTGGGGAAAGTTCTGAGAGACACACATCCTGTCTCTGCTCCTTGGGGATGGACATGCCTAGAGCCGAGGTGAAAGCAAGACACCCGCCAGCTCCTTTGAGGTGAATGGGATTGGAGGGGGCCAGCCAGCAGGGAGAAGGAGCCGCCACATCATAGCTTTAGATGATGTATTGTGGAGACATGAGTTCAAATTGTTATAATTGATAAACATAGGTGCTACTTAATCTGAGAAGAGGTCTTAAGTGTCTTCCATAAAGAAACATAATCACGAAAGTTACAGTGTCCATAAATAGAATTCATCAGGGACCGAGCTCTACTGCGAGTTTACCTGAGTGGATATCAGACGAGGCATGGATGTTTCCAGCCATCTTCCCTGCTTGAGGGACAGTATAGCAGCATGACAGCAGCAGCCACACATTTTGAGTCTGTCTCTGGAAGGCTGTGAAAATGTGATTGGGTTTGTCTGGGTTTGTATCACTAAGAAACAGAGGATTAATTATGGGAATGCTGTAATACTCTTTGGGAGTTTTGCTGTTTTTTAGGTTTATCATTGCATAATCATTGGCCAATTTTCTATATATTGTGGCAAAGCTAAAGATGACACATAGAGAAGCTAGTATCTTGAAGGGAAATCTAAATCTCTTCCTAGATTAAGTAAGAAAAGAAAATTCATCTTAATTGCGAATATCATGAAGAGCACAGGATTGAAGTGTGGAGATCCATGCCCTAGATTTGCTTCTTCCTTCCTGTGGGGAAATGGACAAGCCATTTTGCTCACGTAAAATTATCTCTAAAATGCCTTCAGGCTTTAAGTTTCTCTAGAGGATGTTTTAGAAGATGAATTTATCTGGATAAGTTTCTATATAAACTTCACACTCAGTGTGTTATCTTCTGCAAAAAGTCTGCTGGGATTTTGTATGATACCGTGTTGAATCTGGATAAATTTGTGGCAGAATTGACATTCGAACAGGATTAAGGCTTCAAATCCATGAACATCGTATACCTTTCCATTTAATTAGGTTTTCTTTAATGTCTGTCTGTAATGTTTCATAATTTTCCATGTTCGAGTCTTATCTGTATTTTGTTTTGTCCTTAAGTATTTCATGTCTTCTGATAAAAATGGTATTTTAAAATTTTATTTTCATAGTGTTCATTATCAGTATATAGAAATACAATTGATTTTGTTATATTACCTTATGTCCTGCAAACTTGCAAAGCTCACTTAGTAGCCTGTGTGTGTGTGTGTGTGTGTGTGTGTGTGTGTTAGTCAATATTCTCTGCATAGGTGATTATATCCTAATGTAAATAAGAAGTTTTACTTCATTTTCAATTGGTATGTTTTGTTTTCATTTTTTGGTTTTTGTTTTTTTCATTTTGCCTCAGTATATTGGCTAGGACCTCAATGTAATGTTGAATAGAAATGATGGAGTGAACATCCTGGTTTTGTTCTTGATCTCATGCAGAAAACATCTTTTATCATTAAATATTATGTTAATTATCACAGATAGTGCTGAAATCTTTGTTTTTAAATATCATTTTTCCAAGCAAAGAACCAAGGTTACTTGGAAAAGTAGTTGATTTCAGAGCTTGGATAGGGAAAATAAAAAATAAGCCCATGGAATTTTGTGGTGCCAAAAAGTAAAAAACAAAAATAGGTTGATAGGTAGGTAGGTAGGTAGATAGATAGATAGATAGAGGTGCATTAATAGGATGCAGGAGTGAACCTTAAATAAGTCCCAGTGATGAAAGCTGGAAAAATTTAAATAACAAATAGTTTATTGTTTATTACTATTATTTATTAGTCTATTATGACCCAAGGAAAACTTCCACACTACAAAAATAAATGATTGAACAAATAAAATATTAAGAAGAAGAGATATGTCTTCCTTATAGATGAATTCCAGTTAATAAATGTAGTTTCATAATGGAAAAAATGTGTCTGTATATACTTCTTATGCATTATACAGCTGGAAACATGTTAAGATACTGGTAACATTGGTTGTCTCAGGAGAGGGAACTAAGGGAATGAGACCCATGGTGTGTGTTCAGCTTTTCATTACATGTGGTTTTGGAACTTTTGAATTTTTATTTTTTATTTTTTTGGAACTTTTGAATTTTTAATTAGATAGATATGTTATGTAGTCATAAGTAGCATTAAAACTTTAAGAAGACAATAAAATGAAAAATATATAAATATTTAAATAAGGAATCTTGTATCAGAATAAAATGAAACAAAACAAGTAAAATAAATGTAGAAGGAATGAGGGAACTAGAAAATCACCATCAGACCCTCAGAGGGGAACTTACTGCATGTGGGATCTACCAATGAATGTTATAATCAGTGGGCAGAAGTTTAAGAAATAATTACATAGTCTCAATGTATCCGTCCTCACACATTTATTATATACAAAGCTTGAAAGAGTAACTTTTTGGTAGAAAAGCCTGGTAGACTATGTCTTAAGGCCACTAATTGAGATTAGCATCACCAGTGATAAGACAGACTTGCTATCCGGTAGCCCGTGATACAGACTGTGGGAAGGCTTGATCACTTTTGTGGTATTCTATGCATAGCCTCAACATAATGATGAGAAAACCTGAAACACCCACATGGAAGGGACATTCCTCTGGCCAGGTAAACCCAAAAGTGTCAACTTCATGCAAGGAGAGGATTGACTACAGAACCAGGCCGGCTGAAGAAGACGGAGGGCACACTGACCAAATGCAGTGTGGGGTCCCAGACCGGATCCCAGACAGGGTCCTGGGACAGCAGAGGGCCATAGTGGGAAGGTGTTGAAGTCCAGATAAGGTTGCTGATAACAGTTTTGTACCAGTGTTAATTTCTTAGTTTTGAGCATTGTGCGTGACTGTATGAGATAGTATCCTTAGGGGCAGGTCAGTAAATGGGATAGGGGAGCTTTTTGTACTATTTTTGTAAGCTTCTCTAAGCCTAAAATTATTTCAGTATAACAAGTTATAAAAATGCAATGTTAGTGTAAGCTTTCTATTCCTCCTTTATTAGTTGAGGAAGTTCCCGTCTCTTCCTAGTGTGCTAATAGTTTTTATCCTGAAGAGGTGTAGAATTTCATTAAAAGTTTTTCTGCATTTGTTGTAATGGTCCTATGGTTTTTCTCTTTTACATTCTATTAAGATGGCAAATTACACTGATAGGCTTTCTAATGTTCAGTGAACCTCCATTCCTGGAAAACCCACCTATTCCTGATGTCCTTATTATATATTGCTAGATTTGATACAATGGATTTTTTTAAGGATTTTTGCATCCTTAAATCCTGAGTGGTACTGGGGCGTCATCTTTTCCTGAAATGTTTTTGTATGATTTTCATTTTGGGATCATGTTTGATTTTTTAAAATGAAGAGAGAAGTATTTCTTCTTCTTTAATTATATGGGATTGTTCATATAGAATTTGTATTATCTGTTCCTAAAATCTTTGCTAGCATATACCAGTGAAGTCACTTGGGCCTGGAGTTTTGTATTTGTTTGGGAGGTGTTTAGCTCTGAGCTCATTTTCTTTCATAGTTGTGGGTCTGTTCTGCTTAATGTTTCAGGATCTTTTGTCTTCTAAGCTTTCTAATTTAATGGCTTAAAGATATTTATAATATTCCCTTATTGTCTTTATAGTGTTTGTTGTAATGTATGTGATGCTGATCTCTCTTTTAATCCTGATATTGGTAATTTTTGTGTTTTCGCTTCTTTTTCTTGATCAGTCTAGTGAGAGGTCTATATCAGTGCTCTTGAATTTTGTCAGAGAACCAGCTTTTGGTTTCATTGATTTTCTGTATTCTTTTTCTGCTCATTATTCATTGATTAATTAATTCTGTTCCTTGCTATTTCTTGCTATTTCGTTTCTTTTGAATTTACTTAGCTTCCCCCCAAATAAAATAGGGAAAGAAGAGCAAAGATTATTGTTGGGGGACTGTTCTCTTTTTGTAGCATAGCACTTAGTGAATGCTGTGAGTTTCCATAGAAGGACTGTTACCTTTGTTTTGCAAATAATTTTTTTTTTCATTTCAGAATAGTTTTAATTCCTCTTGTGATTCCTTCTTAACTTGGAGATTATTTAGAAATATATCGCTTGATTTCCAAATATACAGATTTTTCAGATTTTTCTGTTACTGATTCCTAACTAAACTCTTGTGTTTGGAAAACATACTTTATATGATACTAATCTTTTAAAATTTATTCAGATTTGCTTTATGGCCCAGAAAACGGTCTCTCTGATTTATATTCTACGTACACTTGAAAAGACTGTATATTCTGCTTTTAAAGCACAAAGTGTTCTGTCCATGGCCATTTGTGAAGATGGTTGGTGGTCTTCTCTTTCCTGTATTCTTACTGATTTTCTATTTGTTCTTTCAGTCCCTGGAAAAGGGTTTTTGAAATCTGGAGCCATAATTGTGCATTTGTTTCTCTTTTGTTTCATGTATTTTGAAGCTTCATTGATAGTTGTGTACACATTTAGGTTTGTGATAGCTTCTTCGTGAATTTACCCCTTTATCTTCATGAAGTGTTCCTTTATATTCATAGCAATAATCATTGTTTTGAAATCTACTTTTCCTGGTATTAATATAAGTACTTCAGCTTTCTTTTGATTTTATCATTTCCATCATGTTACTTTTACAAGTGGGTTTTCTTTTAGGCATCATGTAGTTGATTCCTGTGTGTTTGTGTCTATTTTCATGTATGTTATGGTCTTTATTTACAACTTTATGGCAAAAAAGAAGAGGGAAAATTTAAAACAGGGCATTCAAGCTGATATTGTCAGATTAGAGAAGTTCCATTTTAAATGTCCATCTCATTGCCCAAAGGCAAACAATAGTGAATCTACATATGCAGTTTCCTTTATGAAGGATAGTGTTCATATTTTAGACATCTTTTAAACATAAAAATTCAAAGAAAGCGAAATCACTCCTTAAAAACTGCATAAATTAAGAGTGTTTTAAATATATCTTGTCCTCGTAATAAAACATTAAAAGCTGGAAAAGCAGTTGCACTTCCTCTGTGAGTGGACAGTTGCAACAATTTAGTCATTCTTTGTAGTGACGATTATATTTTCAATTCACCATTAACTACTCTGAACTTACCATGAGATGTAGTCAAAATCAGAAGACAAGACTTAGGGAGAGTTCCCCTTTTTCGAGGGAGGTTAAGCCTTTTGGAACCAGCACGGGAAAGAGACACCCTGTTGAAGAATTCTGGTGTGGAAAAAAAAATGACTGTAGTCCGTTTCAACTCCTGCTGAACTGGCATACTGTTTTCATTGACATGTTTTTGTATTGTTTTTCTGGCTCCGCTGTGTTTAATTCTTCTAGTTTATCTGAGTCTTCAGCAGTATAGAGATTTTCATCAATGGGACCAGCATCCCTGGCTCCGTTTTCCTGTCTCTTCCCTTCGTTGTGCTGTTTCCACATTGCCTCCTTCACCACTTCAGCCCTACCTCTGGAATCTCGGCATCATTGTTTTTTGAAGTACATGAGTTTTCAGAACTAGCTACGGTACTGCCTTTCTCATCCACACCTCTTGGGATATACGGGCTTAAGTCCACTCTGTTTGTGTGCACTGAATCATCCCCTTCACCGGTTGTCTGTGTATCACAGATGCTATCTGCTTCCTCATGCTCATCAGCCCAAGCAGGACAAAATTCCAACACCCCATGGCCACAATCACCAGTGCTTTCTCTGCTTCAAAGTCTGCTTTCTTTCCTTCTCTTGCGCAAGTTCATCCTTATTTTCCTTTCCTCTCATGCACGAAAATGTTAGGGTGATGTTGGTAACAGTGGAACCTAGGGCACAGAACGTCTCTTTCAATTGTATCTTAAGAAATTTCATTTTCTTTCTCTTCCTTCTTATATCTTTCTTCACCACAAATCCAGGAAGAAATGCATGATGACATGAACAAGTATCATCCCCTCCAGGGCATACCCAAAGTCAGCCATATTTGTTGTCTTCCAAAGCTTCAAGAAAATGTTTGCACACTCTTTGAGGGTTTTTGGTTTTTTTTTCTCTTTTCCACTTTGCTGTACTTTTTGTTCACTCTCTGCAGTTTTCTCTCACCCCAATTATCCATACTGTCTTTTTAAAGTTTTTTACCTCTTGCAATACATTTTCTCACCAGTCACATCATGAGCCAACTTATGCTTACCTCCCTTAGTTCACTGCCCTTGCTTGAAGGGCACACATACCACAGATTAGGATCTGCACCTTTAATTATTTTTTGAGCAAAAGTACAGGTTTGAATAGTTCATTTAGCTCTTGCATTTCTTTCTTCTTTTCATCTTTCTTCAATTTCTTTTCAGCTTCACTTTATGCTATGTGATGTAGATTTTGTTGACTAAATTGAACTTGATGACTGACAGCTTTGATAAACTTAAGTTGTTTTGCCCATGTATTATTTAGATCAAAAATTTTAGGGGCACATGGGTGGCTCAGTTGGTTAAGTGTCGGATTCTTAATTTCAACTCAGGTCACGCTCTCAGGGTCATGAGATCGAGCCCCATCTTGGGGCTCAGCATAGAGCCTACCTGAGATTCTTGATCCCTCTCTTTCTGTTCTTCTCCCACGGCACACACACACGCGTGCGCTCTCTCTCTCTCTCTCTCTCTCTCTTTGAAAAAAATAATTTTATGTTCAATAATTTTCTCTTTATTTTTCTGCTCCATCTTTTTGCTACCCACACCCTAACTCTTGTTTCTTGGAGGGCATTATAGAGACAGGTGGCACCAGCCAGACTTAAACCCAGCTGGATACTGTCAGGGGATCTGGCCTCACAGCAGGAGGGGCCAGATCCTATGTTACCTAGTGAATAGGTAACATAGGATTTTTAAATGGACTCTGAAGCCCATTTTCATTTATGGATTTAAATCTATCATCTTGGGATTTTTTTTCTTTCCATTTTTTTTTATCTGTTCCTTTCTTTATCTTCATCTGCCTGCTTTGAGATTTATTGAATATTTTATGATTCTGTTTTATCTTGGCTCTTGTCTTATTAGCTATACAGCTTCTCTTTATTGTTTTGAGGTTGTTTCCAGAGTTTGCCATACACAAGCTTATCTTTTCACAGATTGCCTTTAATTAATATTAGAACCACATCACATTCACAGCACATTTGTTTCCTCTTCCGTTCTTTATGCTATCATTTTACTTTCACATGTCATCAGCGTCATAGCACATGAGAACTGTATTTTGCTCTCGACAAGTTATATTTTGATGTGACTAAAACTGTGTATTTACACTTTTAGCATTCTCCATTCCTTTATGTAGATCCTTGCTTCCATCTGGTATCTGGTTTTGGGTTCATTGCTTCTCTTCAGCCTTTATTCTAAGGCTCGTTCACTTAGCTCCACTTCTCAGACATGACTCCCTGGGCTTGGAAAGATTCGTGGAAAAAGAACATGTTTGAAGGAAATATAAGGTAAGGAAACGATGGGAATGTGACATTTCAGAAGCGGAGGCCAATGTGAGAATGAACCAAGTAGCGATGAATGAAGGAAGATCTGCTGACTGGGAAGAACCTGCGCGCAGTTCAGGGTAGACTGAAACTGGATGCAAAAAGTGGAGCAGGGCGCCTGCTGATTTGCTGTAGTTTCCTGCAAGCTTAGTTCCTGTTTGCTTGATGCACCTACCTACCTACTCAACTAGGACACTGACAGAACACGACTGGACCCTTTCAGCTTTTGTTAGGATAAACTTTTAGGTGGTAGAGTTCGGAAAAGAGAACCTCATTGAGAAATTGCGCAGGGATGGTAAGATTTCATTCCACATGCAGTTATCTAGTGGCTAGAGATACAGGACTAGCACTGGAAGTGAGGACAGCATTGGACATGGCTATCTGGAAACCTGCTTAAAAAAGGGCTGTGGGAGTGGATTTCCTCTGTGAGCAGGGAAGGGATGAGAAAAATTGATGGAAAAGAAAAAGGGAGCCTGGGATGGGGCGCCTGGGTGGCTCAGTGTCTGCCTTTGGCTCAGGTCATGATCCCAGGTGTGGGGATCAAGTTTCACCTCAGGTTCCCTGCTCAGTGGGGAGTCTGCTTCTCCTTCTGCCCCTCCCCCTACTTGTGCTCTCTCTGAGAAAGAGAACTCTCTTTCTGTCCAAAAAAAAAAAAAAAACAAAAAAAAAACCGGTCCAGAGGGTGGTGTGAGGACAGTGAGAGCCAGGATTGAGTGTTGGAAAATATCCACAGTCAGGAATGGAAGTTGGTTTGAGGGCGCATTTTTATAAAGTATATCAGAATCCCTTGTGAAGAATCATGCAAAAGTTGCAGGGACACTTTTCTGACTGAAAAATTCATCTTGATGAGATTGATGATTGTGGCAGTTAACGCAGGTGTTAGTGATCACTGTGGTGTTCCTCCATGAAGCAAAGTCAAGTACAACATGGGCACTAACAGAAGATGGATCGTCAGCTACATTATGCCTCTAGGAGCTCCACAATGATATGCTCCTTCCCTGCTCGAACAATGGCCCATTTTTAAACTTTGGATCAAAGAAAGATGGGCTCCAAATATCTACCAAACACTCCTGCAGTTTAACATTAAAATTACTGTCTTCCATTGATCATGAGGCATTGTACTGAGGATATAAAAGAAGACAGACAGCTGTCCAGATGTTGGTTATGGCATGAAATGCAAATGGCCACAGTTTTAAGATCCCTCAGATTGGGTTAAAAAAAAATACCAGTAGGTTTCCTTAAAAGAATCTCACCTGAAACAAAATTACCCAGAAAAGTGAAAAAAATAAGAGGATGAACAGAGATTAAGCAGTCAGATGTTCTCAAAAGTAAATAGGTAACAACAATAATTTGGGGCAAAGTTGATTGCAATACATAAATAGGAAATGTGAAAGATCATTTTTGCCAAAATGAAAAAATATGCACCAAATAGCAGCATATCCGCAAGCACAGAACACTGTCAGAAATGCCAGGGGACTTCGCAGAAATATAGTTTCTTGCTCAGTGTGGCAGAGTTGGACTGGCAAGAGGCAGCTTGTGGTTTTGTTGGTTTTATTCATCAATTTTGTTTTCAGTTTCATTGATTTCTGCTCTGAAATTTCTTTCTTTCCCTTACCACAGTTTTTTATTTGCTCGTCTATTTCCAGTTTCCTAAGCTGTAAGCTTAGACTGTTACTTCAGATCTTTCCTTTCTAATGAATGGATTCAGTGCAATAAATTTTCCTTTAAGTTCTGTTTTCACTGCATCCCACAAATTTTTGATAAATTGTATTTTCATTTTCATTTAGTTCAATATATTTCAATTTTTTTTCCTGAGACTTCCTGTTTGACTCGTGTGTTGTTTCAGTATATTATGATTTAAACTCTTAACTGTTTGGGGTTTTGGAGCTGTCATTCTCTTTTTTTTTTTTAATTTTTTATTTTTTATAAACATATATTTTTATCTTCAGGGGTACAGGTCTGTGAATCGCCAGGTTTACACACTTCACAGCACTCACCAAAGCACATACCCTCCCCAATGTCCATAACCCCACCCCCCTTCTCCCAACCTCCCTCCCCCCAGCCACCCTCAGTTTGTTTTGTTGTCATTCTCTTTTTGATTTCCAGTTTAATTCCACTGTGGCCTGAGAACGTTCCCTTGAATGTCTGTTCTTTTAAGTCTGTTAAGGTGTGTTTTATGGCCTAGAATGTGGTCTTTCTTGGTGAATGGTCTGTGAGCTTAAGAAGAGTGTGTGTTCTGCTGTCTTGGGATGAAGTAGTCCATAAATGTCAATTGGGTCTAACTGACTGACAGTGCTTTTCAGTTCAGTGATGTCCTTAGTAAGTTTCTGCCTACCAGATGTGTCAGGTAGTGATAGAGCGATCTTGATGTCTCCAAGTGTAATACGGAGTTAATCTGCTTTTCCTTGTTCCTCTATCAGTTTTTGTCTGTTGTACTTTGAATCTCTGTTGTTAGATGCATACACATGAAGGATTCTTAGGTCATATTGGAGAATTTGCCACCTTATCATGATGTAATGTCCCTCTTTGTCTCTGATAATTTTCCTTACTTGGAAGTCTGCTCTGCTTGAAATTAGTGTAGCTATTCCAGCTTTCCTTTGGTAAGTGTCAGCATGGTATGTCTGCCTCCATCCCTTTACTTTTAATCTCTCAATGTCTTTACGTTGAAAGTGTATTTCTTGTAAATAATATGTAGTTGGTTCTTGTTTTTTATATACTCTGGCAGTCATTGTCTTTTCGTTGGTGTTTTTAGGCCATTGAAATTTAAAGTGATTATTGCCATAGTTGGATTATTACCTACCATATCTGTTACTGCTTCCTATTCATTGTCCCATCCTTTGGTTCTTTTTGTGTGTTCCATTCTTTTTGTGATTTTTCTGGTTTTAACTGAACATTTCCTAAGAATGCATCTTTTTCTCCTCTCTTAGCATATCATTTATACTTCTTTTTAAACTGTCTTGGTGCTTTCCTTTAAGGTTGCAGTATATATTGAAGTCCTTTTTCACGATGGTACAAGTACATTAAAGCAGTATTCCTAATTCCTCCTTCCTGTCCCTAGTAACATCACTCATTAATATCACTCATCCATAAACTATAGTTATTGTACACATTCTTGCATTATTATTGTGAACAAACTGTTTTCTGTTAAATCAATTAGGGGTGAGAAAAAAAGTTATTTTACCTCCATTGGTTCCTTTAGAACTAAGTTTCTACCATTTTCTTTCTTTCTGATGAACTTTTTTTTTAAAGACTCTATTTATTTGAGAGAGCGAGCGAGCATGAGCAGGGGGAGGGGCAAAGAGAGAGGGTGAGAGAGAGTCTCCCTGCTGAGCATGGAGTGGATGCGGGGCTCTATTCCCAGGACCCGGAGATGGTGACCTGAGCTGAAGTCAGACGCTTAACTGACTGAGCCACCCAGGCGCCTCTGAACTCTTTTTTTTCTTTAACATTTCTTGCAAGGTCAGTTTACTGGTGACAGATTGCCTCAATTTCTGTTTGTCTAGGAAAGTATTATTTCTTATTTTTGAAAGATGGTCTTTCTGGATACAGAATTCTAGGTCAGTGTTTTTTTCTTTCAAAAGTAAGTATTTTACTCCACTTATTTTTTCTTACTTGCATGGTTACTGAAGAGAAATATAATGTAATTCTTGTTTGAACCTCTATAGATGGGGTTTTTGGGGTGTGTTGGGGGGCTTCTTAAGATTTTATCCTTGTCTTTGATTTTCTGCAATTTGAATATAATATGGCTATATGTAGATTTTGGACTCTATGCTGAGTCATATTCTCTGAAATTAGGAGATACTGTTTTGTTGGCTAGTGCTAATTTTGGAAAATGCTCAGTCATTATTGCTTTAGATATTCTGCTTTCTCTCTTTAACCTCCTTCTTATATTTCCATTACATACACCTTTTATTACTGTTTCACAATTCTTATTTCTCTTTCCATTTCCGTTTTGAAAGTTCCCATTACCATTTCTTCAAGCTCACTGATTCTGTCCTTGGCCATGCCCTAATTGTTAACGAGCTCATCAAAGGCATTCTTAATTTCTGTGATGATGTATTTTTTATTTCTACAATTTCCTTTTGATTCTTTGTTAGAGAATACATTTCTTCACTTATATTACCCATATGTTCTTGTATGTAGTGCAATTTTTCCATTAAAACACTTACTGTATTTTCTTAGATGAATTAAATTCCTAGTCTGGTAATTCCAGCATCTTTGCCTATCTTTGCCATATCTGAGGCTGGTCCTGGTGCTTGCTCTTTATTGTGAAACTGTTGTTTTTTTGTGTTTTGTTTGTTTTATTTTTTTTATTAAGCCTTGTAGTTTTGTCTTGAAAGTCAAACATTATGTACTGGGTAAAAGAAACTGAAGAAATGGAGGTAAATAGGTTTCTAGCAGAGATTTTATGTGTTTTATCAGGCTAGTTTATGAGGCTAAAACTTATTTGCTAGTGATAATACCTTTTTTAGGAGATAGTTCAATTTGTATGCCTTTTATTTCTTTTTTCTTACATAATTGCACTGATTAGGATCACCAGAACAACGTCATATAGAAATGGTGAGAACAGACATTTAATTATTATAGCATGAACATATCCCCCAGTTACTGTGATACTAGCTGTAGGGTTTTTTTTTATGTGCACCATCTCTCAGATTGACAAAATTTTCCACTCTTCTATTTTCTGAACATTTTTATTATGAATGGGTGCTGGATTTTGTCAAAATGCTGCTTTCTGCATTCACTGACAAAGTTGTGATGTTTCTGTTTTAGTTTGTTAATATGGTGAATCACATTGATTTTTTTTAATATTATGTCTATGCTTACACACCTCAAATTAACCCCAATTATGGTATGTATTTTTTATGCATTGCTGAATTTTTTTTGTTAACATTTTGTCAAAGATTTTGCATATAATGGAAAATAGTAGGCTATACTTTTTTTAAATGTATTAACCATCTGGTTTTAGAATCAGGATAATGCTAGAGACCAAAAGTGAGTGGTATTTCCTTCTCTTCTCTTTTATGAAAGATTTTGCATAGAACTAGTATATTTCATCTTTAAATGTAGAATGTCCTGTGAATCTGTCTAAGCCCAGACTAAAGAAATTCAGTCTCTAATGGATATAGAACACTTCTAGTTACAAATTTTAAAATTTTGTCTGATTGTTGAATTAATTGACATTGAGTTGATCATTTATTGTCTAGATTTCTTTTTTTCTATTTCTTTTAGCTTGTTTTTTAAATTAGTTCTTCTTTTTCTGATTAAGTTTAAACTTAGATTTGAATCTTTTCTTCTTTTCTAATACAGCATTGTAGTGCTATATATTTACTTCTGAGCAACTCTAGCTCTGAGCATAGCCTATAAGTTTTGTTATGTCATACTGTGACTATTTGTTTCAAAATGTTTTCTGATTTCCCTTATGGTTTCTTCTTTTGACCATATGAGTTATTGAAGTGTATTGATGGATTTATATTATTTGGACATTTTTGAGCTGTCCTTCTGTTTTAATCTCAAGTTTAATTCTGTTCTTAAAGAACATACTTTGTATATTTTAAATATTCTAAATTTTTGAGATTTGTTTTATGAAATATGGTGTATATTGATGAATGTTTCACGTGCATTTGGAAAGAATATGTATTCTCTTGTCATTTACAGTGTTCTGTAAATGTCAGTTGTTAAGTCAGGTGAATTAATAGTGTTAAGTCTTCTACATCTTTACTGAATGATTAACTGTTTACTTATTATCAGTTACTAAGAAAGGAAGAAGAAAACCCTCAATGGTAATTATGGCTTTGACTATTTCTCTTTTAGTTCTGTCAGCTTTGCTTTATTTTAATCTTCAAGTTCTACTTGTAGATGCTCCCAAATTTAAGATTGTTACATCTTCTTGATAAATTTACCTCCTCATTTCATCTAGCTTAGCCAATTTTTGGCATAAAGATTAGAGACAAATGAAAAAGAGAATAGAAAAACAATAAAGAAAAATTTTTTAAAAAGTTGATTGCAAATATCTATAAAATTAACAAACTTTTAGTTAGATACACTAAGGAAAAAAATCAGATGCTAAAATCACAAATGAAATAGGGACATTACTACTGACTTTATAGAAATAAAAAAAGGACTATAAGAGAATGCTCTGAACAGATGTACATGTAAAAATGGATAACCTATATGAGATGGAAAAATTCCTAGAAATATACAAACTACCGAAATGACTCAAGAAGAAATCGGAAATCTGAGTAAAGCTGTAACTAATAAGGCAATTAAATCAGTAATCAAAAAATCCCAACAAGGAAAAGCCCAAGACCAGATGGCTTCACTGGAGAATTCTATCAAATATTTAGAGAAGAAATACCACCACTTCTCAAACTCTTGCAAGAAATTGTAGGAGTGAATACTTTTTAACTCTGTGAGGCCAGCTTTATCCTGATTCCAAAGCCACACAAAGACATTACAAGAAGAGAAGACTACAGACCAATATTCCTAACTAATATAGATACAAAATTCCTCAGTAAGATTTTAGCAGACCAATTAGTAGCATATTTTTTTTTCAATTAGTAGCATATTAAAGGGATTGTACACCACGATCAAGGGAGTTTTATCCCAGAAATGGAAAGACAGTTCAACAGACTAAAATTAATCAATGAAATACCCCACATTAATACAGGAAAAAACCCACATGATCATCTCAGTTGGTGCAGAAAAAGCATTCATAAAATGCTGATTCATAAAAACATACAAGTAAGAAAAAAACTGAGAAAACTAGAAATAGAAGGAAACTTGTTCAACAGGATAAAGGCCAGAGATGAACCTACAGCTGACATCATACTTGGTGTTGAAAGACTGAAAGCTTTCACCTAAGATAAGGAAGAGAACAAGGATGCTCACTTGCGACACTTCTGTTCACCATTAATACTGGAAGTTGAAGTCAGAGCAATGAGAACAGAACATAAAAAGCAATCAGATTGGAAGGAAGTAGTAAAACTACCTCTCTTTACAGATGTAGAAAACCCCAAGGAGAACACACACACACACACACACCCTCTAAAGCTAATAAACAGATCAGCAACATTTCAGGATATGAAATCAACACCAAAAAAAATACTTTATATTTGTATATATTAAGCTATGAACAATCTGGGAAGCAAATTAAAACAATTCCATTTACAGTACCATCAAAAAGAATAAAATACTTAGGAATAAGTAGAATCACAATGGTGCAAGTTACACGCTGCCGACTATAAAATACTGCTGTAGTAGGTGAAAGAAGACTGGGGTAAAGGGAGAGACACCCTGTGTTTGTAGATTGTTACGATGACAGTAACAATCAGTGGTATTACAGAATCTGTGCAATCCTTATGAACATGGTTGTTCGCAACCTGTGTAATATGCTCCTGGATTCACCGTGCTTCTATTTTGTTAAGGATTTTTGCATCAGTGCTTGTGGGTATATTGGTCTGTAGCTTAAAACATTTAGGTCTTTTAAAGCATCAGATCAAGCCTCAATAGAAAACAAAGGAGCTATGTCGCTCACTGTTTTCTGTGATCAATAAAATTGCAATAAAACTAGGAGTAATCAACAAAGAAATACTTCTCTAAACCACAAATGTTTGAAATCTTTAAGATAATCTTGAATATAAGTCACGGATTATGAAGTAGCTGCATTGGAAATCGGGAAATACTAGAGTTGAATGGCAGTGAAATTTATGAAACGCAGTAAGACAGTTCCTAAATACTTGCACAGGGGTGGGGACGGGCAAACAAAGCAGAGAGATCCAAAATTAGCCAGCTCCCAAATCAAATTAGGGGAGGAAATTCAACAGTAGAATAATCACATTGAGCGTGAGTAGAAGCACCGAGTGAATGTAAATGTACAAATGAATGAAACAGAAAGCAAACATTTGAAACGATCAAGAAAATGCAGTTGTATAAGAGACTAGTAAAGTAGACAAATCTCAGAATTATTCAAGAAAAATATTAGGAATTAAAATGAGATACAGAGGGGCGCCTGGGTGGCTCAGTGGGTTGAGCTGCTGCCTTTGGCTCAGGTCATGATCTCAGGGTCCTGGGATCGAGTCCCGCATCGGCTCTCTGCTCAGCGGGGAGCCTGCTTCCTCCTCTCTCTCTGCCTGCCTCTCTACCTACTTGTGATCTCTATCTGTCAAATAAATAAATAAAATCTTTTAAAATAAAATGAGATACAGAAATATAGAAATGAAAATGTAATTCAACTACCACAGATAATTTTTATACTGTTTATTAAAAAAGTTAATGGATAATTTTAAGCAAACTGTAAATTATCCGCTGACTCAAGAAAAATGTGAAAAAATTTCATTGTTAAATTAGTATAAAATCTGTCTTCCCTCCAGCTCCGGTGTTTTTACCCAACACAAAAACACCAGTACAAGCCCAGATGAGTCTTTCAGGTAATCTCCATTAAACATCCAAAGAGAAGATAATCCCTATCATTAGAAAGATTTTATACAAGCTGCTCCTAAGAAAGAAAGAGGGTTATATGCTTCTTAAACTTATTTTATAAACCTTTGGTAACCCTGATAAGACTCCTACAAGAAAAAAAAAATGTAGGCCATTTGTGAACAGAACTTAAGTATTCTAAGGAAAATATTGAAGTTATTTCTAATATTGCATCACAATATTTATGTTCTTATATCCATGTTATATTTGTTCTTGAAATACGATTAGATTAGAAAAGTTTTATGTTATTCATCACATTTAGAGATTAAGGAAGAAACCCACAGCACCATCTCAATCTGTATAGAAAATCTTTTCATGAAAATGAAAGTAGAAACCATTCATGAGTTTTACAGATATATTTAAAACACTGTTAGTAACCTCAAAGTGAATCTTCTTTAAGTAAGTTTTTATCAACATTTTTTCTACAAACATTATATTTAATGGTTGGATATTACAAAATTTTCTTTAAAGGTAAAGAAGATGATATCTATCAATATCACATTCATGGTGGTTTTTTTTATATTATTTTTTAAAAGATTTTATTTATTTTATTTGAGAAAGAGAAGGGCAGAAGGAGAGGGAGAATCTCAAGTGGACTCCCAGCTGAGCAGAGGTCCCAATGTGGGGCTTGATCCCATGACTCTGAGCCAAAACCAAGAGTCAGGCGCTTAGCCAGCTGAGCCACACAGACACCCCTAGGCAGTGTTATTCATAGAGTCTAATAAAAATAAGATAATAAAAATAAGAAATCAGGGATATGTAATTTAAAAAAAACAAACTTAATAGATCTCTGATAGTGGAATATGTAATAATTAAAATTTGTCTTATTTTTACAGTGCAGTACTATACTGAATAAAAAATGAGTAAGTTGGATTCATAAATATCATTTGGTTGATTGGTTTATAAGTATTTATTCGCAAATCCCAAAAATACATAAACAGGGGCACCTGGGTGGCTCAGTGGGTTAAAGCCTCTGCCTTTGGCTCAGGTCATCATCCCAGGGTCCTGGGATCGAACCCTACATGGGGCTCTCTGCTCAGCAGGGAGCCTGCTTCCTCCCCTCTCTCTCTCTGCCTGCCTCTCTGCCTACTTGTGATCTCTGTCAAATAAAATCTTTAAAAAAAAAATACATGAACATAAAAAATCAAGTTATTTAAGATACTTTAGGGAATGATACATTGTAAAACTGAAAATGAACTAAAGAAAATTATGTCTGTGATGGCCTATATATGGGTGAAAATGGTAAGAACTTGCATGCAAATGATACAAAGAAATAGCGCCACAGCATTTGCTTGAGCCATATATAATTGTGATTTGGGGATTAAAAATGGGTGAATAAGGGTGCCTGGGTGGTTTAGCCATTAAGCTGCTGCCTTCGGCTGGGGTCATGGGCCCGGGGTCCTGGGATCGGGCTCCCTCTTGGCAGGAGGCCTGCTTCTCCCTCTCCCCCTGCTTGTGTTTCTACTCTTGCTGTATCTCTGTCAAATAAATAAACAACAACAAAAAAAAAAATCTTAAAAAAAGGGGGGGGGTGAATATTAGTGAGGGGAAAGCAATAGGTTTTTAGCTGCATCTCCATGTTTTATATCTTAAAAAAAGTTTCAAAGTACATATGACAAAATGTTAACATCTGTTACTTAGATCTGGTTGTCATTTTATATTATTTTCTATTCTTTCCTTTATGCTCAAAATAGTTCTTTTGAAGTTTTGTAAGTGAAGCGGGAGGTAAAAGAAGTGGAAGCACCAAGCATAGGCTTTTCAAGTAAATGGAAGGATAAAGGAGGGAGCAGGAGCAAAATGGGAAACAGCCCACGGAATGGATTAGATGTGTGTTTGCTTTCGTATTGCTCATGTACTGGGGGGAAAGCCAATCAGGGCTCTGGATGTGGAGATATATAGGAAAAAAGTAAGGTTATATACAGATAGTAAGATGTACAATCCAGATATTGTAAGACTTGAGATGATGATAAATATGGGGGAAAAGTAAGACATAAGGAAAAAGCAAGACCTGTGAAGGCTAGCCAAAGGGATTAGTCTTTGTGGAAGAGGTGGGGCACTGTCATCGTGTCATTGATGGGAAAGAAATGGGAATGCCCACTGAACCAAATGTTTTTATAAATATTTGGTCTGGAAGCCAGAGTAGTTCCTGCCTGAAGGCCTACTTTTACCGCAGGAGTCCTGCCTCCGTAGAGTGAGAAGAATGTGTGAGGTCTACATGAGCCACGTGAGGAGGGGCTGCCTCACGAGCACTGGAGAAAGCCCTCACTGGGGACAGGGCAGGGGTGCCAGCCAGTAGGTGTGGGTCCAGCTGATGCAGAAGATTCCGGAAGTTTATGCAGACTGCTGAAGCTTTATTCTTCATAAGCAAAAAATAATACTATAAAACAGTGAGGACCAGGAAAGAGGCTTTTAGGGAAGATTGATTTTGAATCTTTGGCTTATTCTGATCTTACTAAAATTTTACCTCATTTTGATCTGCCTTCCGCTTATCACATTTGTACTTATTTTCCAGAGGTTTCCTTCAGAAGAGAAGAGAAAACTTGATTTTAGAGAGTGATTTAGGTACTTCATAGTTTACTTTGGTCACTTGTTTGATAACTCATTTCAGCAAAATGGCAACTGTTTAAATGAGTAATTTTATTATAGTCTGCAGTGGGAATTGCAGAGAGACCTAATGAAATAATGTCTTGTGGCAAAGGGGCCGATGGGGATCTTCCACACTTTGCTGTCTTAATTTTAAGTCTTTGGTTCCTTCCTTAAACTACTATGTTCTATTTGAACATCAGCCTTCACCTCTGTCCAGATGCCAAGTTAGAATTTCTATTATTTTTTTTTTCCCTGTACCCTTTCAAATAGCTTTGGTTCACCCTGTCAAGTGTCCATGGGAGTGGGTGTTTTTGTAAGGTCACCGGTCACTGTTGCCGCTGTCCGAAGCAGAGTAAGCGAGCACTCCCATCTTTTCATTCCTTGGAGACCAGGTTCCTTTCTGGTACATTCCCCCTCAGCCCCAGGAACTTCCCTCAAATGATATAGTGCACATTGCCAGGCAGGGAGCTTATATTCTTTTATCTGATGGCGTCTTTATTTTGCCTTCATTCTTGAAGATTTTCACCGAGTGTAAAATCGTGAGTGTAGAGAGTGCGTTCTCAGTTATGTGTTCCCTTGTAAATTACAAGGCCTGTTTCACTGGCTGCTTCCAAGATCCTTAGGTTTCTGTGATGGCTTTAGAATAAATCCCTCTGACAAGGCCTAGCTACATTTTCCAGAATTCTCCTGTGGCATTGTCTCAGGATAGCTCAAGAGCCTGAGGCAGTGGTCGGGCCTGTCTGCTTCCAGCCCCCCACCAGCCTGGGTAGCTCTCCCCTCTGCCAGCCCGCCTGTGAATTCAGCCACATGATGCATGTTCCCAGCTTGTGAGGCAGAGCCACACCATCGAGGTCTGAGGCAGTAAGAAATGACGTGGGCTTAGGTCTGTCCTGTGGGCTCCAGTTCATGCTTCTGGGTTTCACGTTGTTTTTCTCCCTGCTTTACAAACATCCTCCCCACCTCCCGCCCAATGGACACCAAATTCCACATGTCCCTACCTGTGAAATTCTTTTCATTGTTAAAAATGAATTGAAAAGAAGAGGTACTCAATTCTACTCTAGAATTCAGAGTAGGGCCTCTGAATTCTATTAGATTACAACAAACAATATTGGTGTTTTTTGGTGTGGGTTTTTTTTTTTTGTTTTTTTTGTTTGTTTTTTTGTATTGGTGGGCAGTTTATCATGGCCGAACTCAAACAGCAACTTCTGTGCCCTCCCCAGTGAGCGTAATTTAAAATTTTAGGTCGGTTTATTTAGACTTCCCTAGGGAGCTTCGAATCTGCTCTGTGCAAGCATGTCAGGAATCAGCCAGAGATTTGGGCAAACTGTATTCAGAATATGGGGTTCCGTCTCTTCTTACTTTAAGCTGCTGTGCTTATCCCAAAGCCTCTGGTTCTTCACGATGTAAGACTGTGGATTTCTCATCCCAAAAAAATTTTTTTTAATTTTTATTTATTTATTTAACAGAGAGAGAGATCACAAGCAGAGAGAAAGGCAGAGAGAGAGGGGGAAGCAGGCTCCCCACTGAGCAGAGAGCCCAATTCGGGGCTGGATCCCAGGACCCTGAAATCATGACCTGAGCTGAAGGCAGAGGCTTAACCCACTGAGCCACCCAGGCGCCTCTCATCCAAATTTTAACTCTGCATGGAATTAGGAGCCCCAAATGTGGGGAATTCATCCAGTTCCGGTCTCTTCTTCCTAGTGTCCAACTCCCTTCTGGTACGAAGCTGTTCCTAGTTGCTTCACAGAACCTTTGGATTTTTTTTTCCAGTGATTATTTATAATTATCTACAGGAGGGTTGATCCAAAAGGAGCTTCTTGGCCATTAACAGAAGCAAAACTTAGTATCTATTTTTAATTATTCATTATTGCATGTCAAACACAGCCTTGCTTCTAGTGACACTGGAACATTTTTTATTCCTGCAAAGAAGTATCCCGCAAATTCCATTTGTGCAGCATTCCAAAGAGTCTGTGTGGATAGAAGAGCTTATTTGAACTCTGCAAATTAGCAGTGAATGTATGGTTAGTTCTGTGCACCTCCAGGAGATAACTCCAGGCTCTTCCCTTCCCTGCTTGGCCCAGCTCTTACTAAAAAACTGAGACTCTCCTAGAAAATGTGTAATTTGCATTGCTATTTGAGTAGACCTCAGCAAGACCAAAGGACCTCATATGAATATTTTACAGTGTTTACCTACCATTTGCTGTTCATCTACTTTGTACCAAGTGTTAGGAGCCTGCTGAACATCTCAAGGGAAGATCCGTGTCCTCAAGTTGCTAACAGTTGGCAGAGGAGACACAAATAAGCAGACTACTTGCATTTCTATGCAACCTCATGGTTGAATTATCCCCTTGGGGACAGAGTGAGTCTTCAGACCACACAGCTACTTACTTGCCTAGGTCTCCAGGACACATTTCTTCTTTCTGGAACTCTTTTCCTAGCCTCGGGCTTCATGGGTGGACACAGATGCAAGTCTGTGAGTGTATAATAGATGCCTTTTATCAAAAATCATATGTTTTAATAGAAAATACACGCAGCGTATGTTATACCACTCAGTGATGGCACCACCACTCAGACTAGATGCTGGGAGCCCGATTCTGTTACCAACAGGAACAATCCGCTGTTATTGACAGTTCTGTGGTTACCATTGAGATGGGCTACGAGAATGAGGACTCTGAATTTAAAAAAAAAAAAAAAAATTAGGTTGAAATCTGATCAGGATCCGAGGCAAATTCTTCTAAGCTTGTTTCATTTCCAGTATTCTACTACCTCCCAGGACTATTTGGAGAATTAGAGACGATGTGTAAAGTGCCTGGCACTTAGTAGATTCTCAGTAAGTGAAAATATGGTTATTACTAATATTTTCAATAAAGTGTTTCAGAGTGTATGCAAGGTGCTTCCACATACATGTGCTTACCTAGCTCTGAAAACAGCCCTGGAATATAGGAAGTGTTTCTTCCACCAAATGAATGAAGATTCAATAATAAAATAGCACTGGGACACCTAGGTGGCTCAGTGGGTTAAGAGTCTGCTTTTGGGTCATGTCTTGATCACAGGGCCCTGGGATCAAGCCCCAGCAGGGCTCCCTGCTTACCAGGAAGCCTGCTTCTAGAACCTCTGCCTTTGCCCCTCCCCCATCTTGTGCTGTCTCTCTTTCTCTCACTCAAATAAAAATCTTTTGTAAAAAAGTAATTAGAATTTTATTTGGATTATGCTTTTGGTTAACTGACTAGTATGAAAACTTAGGGCCTCCATTTTTTAAAATAAGGGGATTGGATTAGATCTACAAGATTCTTTTCAATGCAAATATTTTATAATTCAGTTAAAAATGCAATGAAAAGAAGAGGTACTCAAACACCTACTTCTTTGTTCTTCATAAGGAGTTGAGTATGTTGGATCACTTAAGCCCTCTTGAACTGAGAGGTGCCCAGCTAACAGGCAGTGCTGCTTGTTCTAGCTTCCCATCTTCTGATTCTCTGGTGGGCTAGCCCATGTATGCACAGAGGGGTCCCTGGATGCATAGTCCATTTAGGAAAAATGCTTGTGCATTTAGAACCTCTTGTGCCTCTTCTCCCTGCTTTTACCCTTGTTGGGGGCCTGCACAACTGAGCTCCCGCCTTTGGGATTCTTCACCTGATTCTGGTTACTTTCTGTAGATCCATGAACAACACAGATTCTGTCAGTAGCTCCCTCTCCTCTCACAGAAATTTCTCTCTGCCTCTCTGCCCTCAAATTGAACTTCCACATTCTCCTGCTCTGCTTTTAAAATTTTCTACTTTCCTTCTTCTCTTTCCATCAAAATCTTACCCCAAACCCAGAGGCTCTTGGATCACTGGATCCTCTGTAAGGGTTGGTCTGGTGTGATAATGAGAGAGTGGCTGTCTTGGTGGGAAGGTGGGTATGGAGATAAGATCTTGGTCATCTTCATGGAAATACAATATGGATTTCCCTGTAAAAATATAAATCTTGGTTGGGAGCATTATTATTAATACCCATCTTTTTCTGTACTGGAGGTTTAATAGACTTTAATGTGACTCCCTGGGATCCTACCCACATTTTATAAGGTTGATTTGGTTTTTATCTGTTGAAATAGGTCCCAAGTTTTCTTCATCTTACACCATTTCTCCCCGATTTACATACTCCTTTAACTTTTGCCCATGTTCATGAACATTTGTAAACAGAGATAGTGATTAGTGGCTGCCACGTTGCTGATGGGGGCCTGGGCCAATGCAGTCAGCTGGAGGGGGATGAAGAGTGGACTGTTCCAGTAAGTTCTTGGTGAAATCCTGGGGTCTATAACGGATGCAGCTTGCCCATCCTCACCTCCATAGTGGCAAAGTCTTTTTACTACCATCTCCTGCCTTTCAGAGAGGGCTTTGTTTCACTAACAAGAGTTGTTTTACTTACCTCCGTAAGCAACTATTCTCCAAGTATAACTGAGTACTCCAGTGATGTAACGTGCTTGTGAATGTTTGTGACCAGCATCACCTGTCCACAGACCCACAGCCAGCGGAATGTTTGTGAAGCTCTTTTTTTAAATGAGGAAATTGCTCAAGGAAAAGAAAATATGAGTTCACATTTCTGGGGATCACTTTCTGAGCAGTGCAGACCATGCATACTGTATGTTAAAAAGCCCTTCTAAGTTCCAGCAGGGAAAACAGATGTATTAATTAAACAGTTAATGTTTGTTATAGCTGAAATACTCACTTTGCTGCACTCAAGTTATGATATAATATTTGTATATTAGTGTGATATATACCTTGGGAACTTTGGTGCATTTTTTTAATAGGATCAAGTTCAACATTATGAACATGAATTACTATTATGTGGTTTTGTGAAAATGAAGGATAGGTATTTGAGTTTCTGGTCACTTGTCAAGAAATCTTAATTGGTATTATAAATCTTAACAGATAATATAAGTAAGCAATGTTTGCTATAGGTTTATTAGTTTTGCTAGAAATAATCTTCTTTCCATATTCCCACTTTTCGTGTGTGTGTGTGTGTGTGTGTGTGTGTGTGTATAGTATATATACCCACAAAGCATAAAACGAGTTTTTCAGGAGGGGCACCTGGTGGCTTAGTCAGTTGAGCATCTGACTCTTGATTTCAGCCCAGGTCATGGTTTTGGGATCATGAGATCGAGTCCCACTTGCCAGGCTCTGTGCTGGGTGTGGAGCCTGCTTGAGGTTCTCTCTCTCTCTCTTCTGCTGTAACCCCACCTCCCACTTTTGTGGTCTCTCTCTCTCTCTCTCTCAAAACCCACAAAAAACAAAAAGCTTTTCAGGAGAACAGAGATTAAATAAACTAGAGTCCCTACCTAAGCTTAGTTACTCTCTTGAATGGTTTTAAAGATGTAGAATTACAGCATTAGTTTATCGTCTGTGGTAAATCTAAGCCTTGATTAGTGGTGGCAGTTTTTATTGCCAGTGTCTGTGTTCCCAGGCTTTTTGATCCCTATCAGAGTGGTGGACATAGTATTCAAATAGGGTAATGGTTGAGGTTCTATAGTCACTGTCTGTATGAGCTTTCCCTGCAGTTTTCAAGCCCTGCTGTCTATTTCTAGAGCACCAACACTGAAAACAGAAGAAAGAACAGAGAGACCGGGAGGTAGCAATTGATTTGTTGCTGAGGAAGGTCGGGGAGACTGACCCTCAGCAGCCTTGGCGTCCGTACTCCCCTTCTGTCCCTCCAGCCGCATACCAGGAGTAGGGACTGCAACTTACTCTAACAAGTTCAGGGGCTTGTTTTCTGTTCTTTCACTTACAGGAAAGAAACATAGTGCTTTAGAAAGATAGCAAATGATATAGTGACTTGGTACCATGTAAAATCTGGGAGAGGGTCAGTGTGGAAGGATTTCGGGGGCTGCCGTATTGCCATCACCCTGTGGTCTTGAGGCCTCACAAGGAAACAGAGCTCTGATAATGCCTTGTCGGTAAACTGGAAGCACAGCCCTCAAGCCAGCACTGTGATCTTCCTGTTTACATCGTCCGGAGCTACATTTCCTGAAAACCAGTGAGCTTTCAAAGACAGATACTTTGGAGGTTTAAAGCATCTGTTGGGAAAATATTTCAGATTTGCAGTTAATGACATTCTTTGAGTTAACATCTAAAGGTAGCTGAGATTTATACTTGGGTGCTTCTGCCTCAGCCAGTATGTCGGCATTCCTCAACAAGAGTCTGCAGTGTGTCAGTGGATACAGGAGTGTTTTGAGATATGTGTCCAGAGCAGGGGAGGGAAAATTAAGATGATACTGGTTTAAAGGCAAAATAGAAAATTAATGTGTTAGTCTGTGTTAACTGAGTACCACAGCCTGGGTGACTTAACAGAAATTTGTTTTCCCATGGTTCTGGGAGCTGGATGTTCAAGGTCAAGATACTGGCACGGTTGGTTTTTTCTGAAGCCTCTTTCCTTGGCTTGTAGATGGCTGCCTTCTCTGTTCCTCCTCACACGATCTTTCCTCCATGTGTGTGCGTCTGGAGTCCCTCTGTGTCCACATTTCCTCTTCTTACAAGGACATCTGTTAGGTTGGACTAAGGCCCACACTAACACTTCATTCTAATGTAATCACCTCTTTGAAGACCCTGTCTCCCAGCACAGTCCCTGGGGGGCTCGGACTCCCAACATATGGATGGGGAGGAGGGGGCACAATGCAGCCCATAAGAATGAAATATTTGAATGTGACCAGTTGTTTAAAGTGAATATATACTCTGGGAGTCAGAGGAAACCCGCAGCTGGGCATACCTAGGATGTGTGTGGTAGCACCTCTGTTGGGGTCTGTGGCCGTTCTTTGCACATTCTCTCTCACACCTTTCCCCATGTACAGAAATTGGTTTCTTGCTTCCCTGTGTGGATGTTCATACTTGACTGTGTCGTGTTCTGCTTCCGTGTGTGAACTGAAGGGAGGAAATGTGCCCCCAGCGTGCATGGCTTGACTATGACTAATACCAGGAGAAGCAGTCAAAAGCAAAAAGCATTTTCATGCTGTCTTTGCAGGCACCACAGTAGAGAGAGCTTGGGATCCAGAGACAGAGGGTTTGCTGCTTCCGTTGCTACTTGTATCATCTTCAGCAAGTCATTTTACTTACTTTAGCTTCAGTCTTCTCATTTCTAAATGCTCTATGACATCTCACTTGAGCACCAAGATTGAATAATGATTCATTTATTCATGCCGCTAAGTGGCAGGCACTGTTTTAGGAATCAGGGGTATAATGTTGTGCAAAATAAAGTCCCAGCTGAGATAAATGTTAAGCTTGTTTCATCTCAACCATATCAGTAATCACATTGAGAGCAAGTGATCTAAATAATCGCCCTTAAAAGAGATTGTCAGATCAGAAGTGCCTGGGTGGCTCAGTTGGTTGGGCCTCTGACTCTTGATTTCATCTTAGGTCATAATCCTGGGTCACAGGATCAAGCCCTGCATTAAGCTCCATGCTTGCTTGAGATTCTCTCTTTCTGCCCTTCTCCTTGCTCACACTATCACTTTCTCAATAAATAAATAAAATCTTTAAAAAAAAATAAAACAAAAGATTGTCAGATTGAAAAAAAGCAAGAATCACCTATATGCTGCCTATAAGAAACCCACTTTAAATGCAAATTATAAGTAGATAAAAATAAAAGGATGGAAAAATGATATACCATGCTCATGTTATCTCAAAAGAACACTAGAGTGACTGGCTGTATTATTATTATTATATGAAGATTTCAAAGCAAGTAATAGCACCAGGGTTAGTAAGGCAGATCATTTCATAATAGTAAAGGGATCAATTCATCAAGAGGATGTAAAAATCTTAATTATTTTTGTATCTAATAACAAATCTTAAAGTACATAAAACAAAAACTAATAGGACCGCAAGAAAAAAGACAAATACACATTATAGTTTGACATAGTAATACCTCTCTCTAAATAATTGATAGAAGAACCAGAGAGAAAGTCAGCAAGTTTTTTAGAAGACACTAGCAATACCATCAACCAGTTTAATCTAATTGACATTTATAGAACATCACCCGACAACAGAAGAACATTTCTTCTTCTCAAGATCACACAGAACATTTGCCCCGATACACCATATTTTGAGCAAAACAACTCTATAGATTTTAAAGGATTCAAATAATTTGAGGCATGGTCTCTTTGAATGAAACAGGAATAAAATTGGAAATCAAAATAAAGATATATGGAAAATCCTCAAGTATTTGGAAACTAAGTGCAATTTTAAATAATCGATGGGTCAAAAAAAGGGAAAGTAGTATTCTGAACTGACTAAAAATGAAAACAAAACATGTTTTGCTGTGGGCTACAGCTAATACCTCAAGGAGTAGTACTAAAGGACGATATTCAGAAAGAAGAAAGGTCTGAGATCAATGACCTTATGTTCCATTTTGAGAAACTAGAAAAAGAAGAATGAATTAAATTCAAATGTAATCAGAAGAAAGGAATTAATAAAGATGGGGGCAGCAGTCGGTGAAATAAAAAACAAACAAACAAAAAAAAACAGAAAATTGATGAAAGGAAAGGTGGTTCTTTGAGAAGATTAACAAATTGATAAATTTCTAACCAAAGTGAATAGAAAAGAAGATAAGTTATTAATACCACGAATGAGAGGGGTGGATTTGCTACAGATTTTATGGGTATTAAATGGATAATAGGAAATAGCATGATAATCTTCATGTCCATAAAATCAACAATTTTACTGAAATGGACAAATCCCTTGAAAGATATAAATTACCATGAAGAAATAGATATCATGGATAGCCTGGTATGTGTTAAAGAAATTATATTTGTAGTTAAAAAAATACTTCTCACAAAGAACACTTCCAACCCATATGCCTTCACCAATAAATTCCCAAACATTTAAGTGAGGAGTAGTATCAGTTCTACACAGATTCCTCCAGAGAACCAAAGAAAAAGGCAGTATTTTCCAGTTCATTCTATGAGGCTAGCTTAACCTGATACCAAAAGCAGGCAAAGATAATACAAGAAAACTATAGACCAATTTCTTTAATTAATATATGTGTAAAAATACCTCACATAATTTTATCAAATCAAATCTAACAATAAATAAAAGAATAGCACATCATTACCAAGTGGGGTTTATTCTAGAAATACAAAGTTGGTTTAATATTTAAAATCAATCATTATAATTTACCATATTGATAATAACTACGAAAGAAATACACATGGTTATTTCATTGGATGCAGAAAAAAAAGGCATTCAAGAAAATTCAACATCCATCTGATTTAAATAAAGAGCAGACTAAAATACTCCCAGTAATCTATGAATGAGAAACTTCTCCACTCTGATAAAGGACATCTAGGGAAAACTTATCGCTAATACCCTACTGGAGACAGTCGGAGTGATTTTACAAGGTGAAGATGTTCACTCTGTTCAACATTGTACTGGAGGTTCTGGCCAGTGCAGTAAGGCAAGGAAAAGAAATTAAATGCATTCAGATTGTAAAGAAAGAAGTAAATCTGTCTTATTCATAGACAATATGATTACCTATATAGAAAATCAGCTGGAATCTACAAAAAAAAAAACCTATAAATGTTTAACCCATTATTTATTTGATACAAAGTAAATATACAAAAGATTGCATGATATAAAAATAAATGGAGACTAAGAAGAAATTACTTATCATAGCAACAGAAGTATGAAGTACTTAGGGATACTTTTTTTTTTTTAAAGATTTTTTATTTATTTACTTGACACATGGAGATCACAAGTAGGCAGAGAAGCAAGCAGAGAGAGAGGAGGAAGTGGGCTCCTCACTGAGCAGAGAGCCCTACTAGGGGCTTGATCCCAGCATCCTGGGATCATGGCCTGAGCTGAAGGCAGAGGCTTTAGCCCACTGAACCACCCAGTGGGTTAACCCCCCTAAGGGATACTTTTGACAAAAGATGTGAAAGCCCTTCATGCTGTAAACTAAAAAATACTATAGAGAAATTAAAGACTACCTCAAGCAATGGAGAGGTCTAATATGTTCATGGTTTAGAAGACTCAATATTTTTAGGATGATATTTCTCTCAAAATGGATACATAAATTCAACACAATCCTATCAAGATTAGCCTAGCTGGCTATTTTGTAGAAATTGTTAGGTTGATTCTAGAATTCATATGGAAAGCTAAGGACTTGGGGTAGCCAAAACACCTTTGTCAGGAAAACAAGTTAGAGAGCCTACATTACCTACAACTTCAAGACTTAGTAAGTTACAGTAATCAGGACAGTTTGTTATAGACAGATAATATCTTTTTTTTTTTTTAAGATTTAGTTAATTTAGAGAGTATGTGTTGGTAGGGGAGGGGCAAAGGCAGAATGAGAATCTCAAGCAGACTCCCTGCTGAGTGCAGCCCTTATGTAGGGCTCAATCCCAGGACCCGGAGATCATGAGCTGAGCCAAAATCAAGAACTGGACACGTAACAGACTGAGTCCGTCTCCCAGGTGCCCCTGCACAAGTAACATTTTTTATTTGCCCACAGAGAACCTAGAAATCTAGACCCACACGTATATGGTTAAATGACTTAAAATAGGCGTGCAAAGATAGTTCAGTTCAAATTCTAATGAAACAATTGGACATCCCTATTTTTTTTTAAATTTGCAGCACATACAAAATTAACTCAAAACATAGTCCTAAGTGTAGAGCTTTCTAGAAAAGGACATAGGAGAAAATCTTTGCGGTGTTAGGTTATGCAGATTCCACAGATAAGGACAGTGCATGATCCATAAAGAAAAATTGATAAATCAGATGATAGCGTAATTAGGTATGTGTGTTCTTTAGAAAGCCCTGTTAAGAAATGAAAGGAAACAGGTGGTGGGTATTGGAGAGGGCACTTACTGCATGGAGCACTGGGTGTGGTGCAAAAACAGCGAATACTGTTACGCTGAAAATAAATAAAAAGAAAAAAAAAACAAATGAAAGGAAAAGTCACTAACGGGAAGAACAGTTACAAATCACAGATCTGATTAAAGACCTGCACGCAGATTATGGAAAGAACTCTCCAAACTCGTGGACCAGAAGGGGGCGGAGCAACGATCTGAACAGACCCTTCCCCAAAGAGCACGTAAACTTACCAGAAATATCAATTAAACCCACAGCGAAACACCACCACACACTGGAATGTCTGCTGTTGAAAAGACCCACCAAACCCGTGCGGGCGAGAACCGGGAGCGCCTGGAACTGTCGTACCTGGGGGTTGACACGTAAAATGAAGCGGCTGCTTTGGGACAGTCTGGCAGGTTCTTGAACAGTTCAGTGTACGTCTAGCGTGCGACCCAGCCATTCAGGACTTCGGTATTTGTCCGAAATAAATAAAATCTCCTCTCTCTACAGACTCAGACCCCCAGGAGTCTGAGCAGATTTGCCATAGCCGCAAACCAGAAGCAGCCCCCGGTGTCCGAGGACAGGTCGCGGACAGATGGGTGCGGGCACACCTGTGCCGAGTGTTACCCAGCGGCAGGGGGGCGAGGGGGGCTGGTGACGCGGGAAGGGACAGGGATGGTCGTCAAAATAATCATGCTAAATGCCAAAATGTCAGACAAAGGATACGTGCTGTGGGGCTCTGTTTACATCAAAGCCCGGAAAATACAAAGGCATCGTGGCAGAAAGCACGCCGGTGGTTGCCTGCCAGGGCCGAGGAGGGAGCACGGCTCCCAACAGGCTCATGAGGAAACAGACCCTTCGTCATCTTGATTTGGGTGGCGGTTTCACGGTCCTGTATGTAAGTCAAAGCCCGTCAAACTGTAACACGGACGGCTTAGTGCCTGTCAGTCGTACCTCAATAAAATCGTTCTTAAAACACCCTCGCCATCACGGAGCTGACGTGTCGTTAGGAGGTGTCATGGCGGCGGTCGGAGAGGGACGCGCGTCTATCTTGCGCTCGTGCGCGCGCATGCGTAGCTGCGTAGCGTCCGCTGTTGAGAGGCGTGTCGAAGCACGTGTTGAAGCTTGTGTTGAAGCACGAGAAAGCCGCGTGAGGAGAGGAGGCGGCCCGAGCACGGCCAGAAGCCTTCTGAGCGGAGGCTGGCTCAGGCACCTTCGGAGGCTCTTTGAAGATCTGTCCATTTCGGTGGAGTTTCAGGGGGCCGCGCCGGCGCTCCCCTGAGAGGAGAGCAGCTTTCCCGGACCGCGCAGGCAGGTGGCCGTCCTCGCCTCAGGAGGCAGCAGCTGGGAGGGTGGGCAGAGGTGAGCGCGCCCCGAAGCCCAATTCTGCCAAAAAGCCTTTTTTTGTGGTGAAGTTCTGATGGGAAGGATGAGGAAGAACCGTTCTGGGGGGCATTTGTGGACTGATGACCCCAACCCGAGTCGCAGCCTCCAGTCTCCTGCGGGCAGAGGCCGTCACCGCTCGGTTTCCAAAAAGTTTGGAAAGGGCCGGTTGTCTGGTCCCGGTGACCGTTGTTGTTGGGGTGTGCGGTGCCCGGGAAAGGCCGGCCCTCGCGTCTGTCTGCGTGGGGGAGGGGAGCTCTCCGGCCGCGGAGCGCGGGTGCACGGCCGGGGCAGCGGCCCAGAGCAGGGCCCGCCCCCTCCCCGACCGAGGAGCTCGGCCCCGCGGAGGTTGGGGGCGCGGGAGCGCCACCCACCACCCCGTCCGCAGGAGCGCCTGCGGGGTCCTCCCCCCAAAAGTGGCCGCTCATAACGGAGACTTTAGACTAGCTGCGTCCTGAGACTGAAGAAAGAATGGTAGGAAGCAAAGGGATTAAAAATGCTGTTATGGGGCACCTGGGTGGCTCAGGCGGTTAAGCGGCTGCCTTCGGCTCTGGTCGTGATCTCGGGATCGTGGGATCGAGACCGGCGTGGGTCTTCCTGCTCAGCGGGGAGTCTGCTGCTCCTCCCCCTCCGCCTGCCTGTGCGCACGCCCGCACGCTCAGTCACTGTCAAATAACATTTTTTCAAATGCTGTTGGTTACATGTGGCATAAACAGAAGTGTGGGGTTCTTTATTAAAAAAAAACATGCTTTTCATTTTGCTCACTCCCTGGGTTTTTTGGAAAACTTTGCTTAGAGAGCAATGTAAAGATTTTTGCCTTATGATTTAACATGAATTTGGTGACAAGAGTGGAAAAACGCATTGAGCTAAAGCCAGTTGTGTGTTTCTGTTTGTTTCTGTGAAATTTTTATCAAACATACTTGATTTCTGTCACTCGTCTCTCTGTATTTCTGTCCACTTGGGAATTTTCTCCTAAAAGCAGCATCTCCTGTTGGGCAGGGTACCCATGAGAGTGGGTGCTGAGACTCCAGGCCCTGGGACGGGCTCCTCGTGTTCTCCTGTGAGGCTGGAGCCATGAGGAGCAGGAGTCCCACCCCACTCCTGCTCATCCTTGCCAGCAGAGGTCCCAGAGGCTTGGGCTTCTGCGACCTTCAGCAGCCCCAGACTTGCCCTGCACCATGCCTGCTGCATCTGTGAGGCGTTCAGCCCCGTCAGTCCTAGAGCAGTCCCTCTCTCTTTTGGGTCCCGGTCCCCTCTTGGGATCAGAAGCAAACAAGGGGTGAAACATTCGCATTTAACTTCAGGGGCTCCCTAGACCCCTGACCCCGAGCAGGGGCAGGCGTTCATGCCCATCTCAAGTAAGCGGATGTATTTCCTTGCCAAGGATAGGGGTAGCACTCTGTGACCTGGGGAGTAACGCTATCATTAAGTTGTGTTCTTACTAATAAGCTCTTGGACCAGGTACAAGGAAGAGACTAGGACACAAGTCGTGTTTTCCTGGCTCGGGGAAGGGCCTGCATTTTGTCACCAGGGTTTGCATCCATATGGTTTGTGTATATGTTTGTGATTGGTGGGGAAATTAGGACTTTTCAGTATCCTCTTTGCACCCTACTGTGTGGTTCTCATTTGTTCTGTTTCACATAATCGTTAAATTTTACACAGAACAACCAAGTACCTCCTGTTCTGTGCTCAGACTGTTGACTGGGAAGCCAAACGCCACATCTCCCATATGCAGTGACTCAGTGGTCTGGGTTTTTGGCACTGTTCCGTTAATTATTTGCTCTTTAATTTTATTCTAGAAATGAATTTTCCTAAACTGGAATCTGTTAACAGTACGCTTTTTCTTTCTTCTTGTAGCTTGTACCTCCTTTTAAGCCTCAAGTAACATCTGAGACAGATACCAGATATTTTGATGAAGAATTTACAGCTCAGACTATTACAATAACGCCACCTGAAAAATGTAAGTACATCTGACATGCACATGATGACATTGTAATATAATGGAAAACAGCAGCCACTCTGTTGATTGGATATTTTCAAGATCGAATTCCACAGTGACTTATTTCATTTCATCCCACTTAAGAATATGAAGCTCCATGTGGAAGTATCAAAGACAGGTAGCTGAGAGAAAAGTTTTGGGGAGTTGGAAAAATTTTATAAAGAAAAAACTGTAGCCTGAGAATTATAGACTAACCTGTAGACAGCCTCGCCTTTCCTTACTATTCTAATACTTTCTTTCACTGTCGGCTGGAAGGACTCTGAAAGTGACCCTTCCCTGTTTGCCTGACCGCTGACTCACATGCCCCCTGCAGAATCATGCTCGTTCTGGTCTCCTTCAGACTTAATAGTTTTTAATTCACTTTAAATTGAATCATCTTTTTTTTTGTAATTTAGCTTTGTCTTAATAGTATTTGTGAAGACATAATTTAGTGTGCTAGTAATTTTTTGATACATAAAATTAAATTACATGTCTATTAACACAGTACATTCAAGTACCCCTTAACTCTGTTCCACGTATGCTAGTATGTGTGCACAGTTCAATAAATATCCTAAATAACTGAGCTTTAAAGGAAGGAAAGGTATCAGATGTAACTTATAAACATTCTTGTGCCAACAGAGGGCTCTGTACCTGTCATTATGAGCTTAGCAGTGAGGATAGAATTGAGTTTCAGGGACATGGAAAGCCAAAGATTTCTTCAGGTCACACATCTTTTGGCTCATGATCCTGTTGTGTTCTTTTTTTTTTTTTTTTTCTCCTTTTCTTTCCTTTAGATCCCTTCTACTTCTTCCCTCACTTGTTTGTGAAAGGCAGAGTAGCTGGAGGTGCTATTACAAAACCAGTATCGATGAGAGGGAAGGCTCTATTCACGGATGCGGTCGGTCACCTGATCATCCGTTGAAAGGCAAACTAGGAGCCATCCCAGTCTAGAGTTTTCAACCCATAGCCTGACAACAAGGGACCATGAACACACCCTGAAATGAAAAATATGATCACATATTCATAGTGCACTTGGCTTTCTTTAGACTGGCCAGAAGTTAAGAACCTCTTAATTATCATCATCTAAGGGAAGAGATTGAAACCCAGGGAGACAATGAGCTTCCCAGGTCCCCCAGTTAGTGTCAGCAATAGCCAGGGGCAGGACGCCATAGCTTGGCCAAGCTGTGAGCTGGGAATATGTGGGACTGCTATCCTCAGTGGGACAGTGGGCTTTCATTCTCTTTTGTGTGTCATGCTAACGTCTTAAAATCTGTAAGAGGAGAAGACTGTGTTGGAAATGCCACAGATGCTTGGGCAAGTAGCTTAGGACTTGTTTGAGCAAAACAATGGGCTAGGGCCTTGCCACTGTGTCCACTAGCCCCAGAGTAGATAGTGGTGACCCACATGTCTGAAAGGCAGGCAGTACCAGTGAGGTGTTGGAAGGGCCCAGGAGCCCTTTCCACTCCAGAGCATTTGCCAGACCTCATCACTGTAATAACCTTTACTGCAGTCAGACCACATCATTTCCCTACCCACGGCCCTCTCATGGCTCCTGAACTCTGCTCTCAAAACCAGAATGGCTCATGCTGACTTCCATAGCCCTGTCTGTCCAGTCCCTGCTCCTCCTCCATCTTGCCCCACCATGCCTGGATTCAGCCTCACCTTGAACATGCCACGCCTCACTGTGCCTGGGATTTGGGTGTTAACAGCTGTCTCTGCCTGCCATGCTCTTTCTTCCGACATTTGCATCAACAGCTCTTAACTCCGTCAGATCTCAGCTTAAATGTCACTTCCCCAGAGAGCTTGCTTTCACCTCCCAATCCAAAGAACAGTGCAGCCCATTGGGCACCGCCTCCCCCACCCCTTGATTCTGTACATTGACAACTTGTTGATACTCTTCTGGTTAATTTGTTCGTTTCTCTGTTTACTGTTTGTCGGACGAGAATGCAGTAACCCTGAGAAAAAAGGCTTGGTTTCCTATTCACAGCTAGCCCCAGCTCCTTGCTGGGTTTCTGGCCCGACATTGGTATTCAGTAAATATGTACGATGTGAAGGAATAAACACGTTATGGTGAGGGCCTGGTAGTTTCCTGGCCAGAAGGAGGCCCAGCTCTTTACAGATGGTGCTGTTGGCCATCCATACCCAGGACTTTGTGCTTCGGCCTCTCTCCCCACGTGACGTCCACAGCAAGCACTAAGAGGGCAAGGTCCCAATGTGTCTCTGTGTCGGCCTCAGCCTCTTCAATACTGTTTTCTTTGGTAAATAGAGGTTTGGCATTTGTGGACTCTTTTAAGATCACTCAGTACGTGGTGGTGACATCACAGAAATAGGCTCTGCAAATGCAAAGCCATGAGCACTCTTTCCCAGGGAAAGGGCAGGTCACTTTGCCCTCTAGGAAAGGGGACACAAGGCCGGATGGTGTCCCCAAGCCTTGGCTTTCCCCCATAGTGCCTGAGAAGCTGTCCAGGTGGGAAAGTCACCTGGAGTTGGATAGCTTTGAAGAGCCCTAATTTTGCTTCTGTTTGAGTCTTTAGTGTTCTTTGTCCTGTGACACTGCCTGAAGCTTGAGGCTGGGTCCAGTACAATGGACACCCCACAGAGGAGAGTGGGCGCGAATCTGGGGTGGGGGGCAACCTAAGGAGGCTGCCGGGGAGCAGGAACCTGGAAGGACACAGCAGAGCAGCTCCCACAACCATGACCTTGAATCCGTGAAATCTAAAGTTCTGAGGTAGGTGTTGCCCTGGCAGTAGGTCCTTCTTCACCACAGACTTGATTTCAAAGCCCAAGGGTACCTGGGTGGCTCAGTAGGTTAAGCATCTGCATTTGGCTCACGTCATGATCCCTGGGTCCTGGGTTGGAGCCCAGTATCAGGTGGGAGCCTGCTTCTCCCTCTGCCTGCCACTCCCTCTGCTTGTGCTCTCTTTTAAAACAAAAACAAAGCCCTGGCTGATGAGGCCCAAATCTCTTCAAGACTCACCTTGCCTGCCTTACCACTAACTCCACACTCACTAGGCACTTATCATGCTGAGAATATGTCATTAACAGGCACACTGTGGCTTTATTTCTAGAACTTTATAAAATCACATGGAAATGTTAAAAGATGTTTTAAATCACTCAGCATGGTTTCTAGAATATCATGTGAACCTGGTGTCCCAGCTTCTCGATCAGTAATATAAAATGTTTGATCACTCAAAGCAATCCTGTTCTTGAAAGAATATGTCATTTTAGATGTGGGAATGCTTTCCACGCCCACTGACGCCGGGTCTTGAAGGGATAAGGAGTCTGTTTAGAGCAGGAGGCTCACACACTGTAGTCCCTTCCAAGGTGGGTCCCAGAATCCACCTACCATGGAGGCCTAGGAACATGTGGCTGTGCAGATATCTGAACCCAGAAACCTGAGTCCAGCAGCAGCAGCCTGTCTCTGTCGGGGCTGTCTGTCTGACTTCCCAAGTTGGCCCCTGCATAGGGGGCAGACGACAGCACTCAGCAGGCTGGGCTGAGGCCAGTGGCCCCTCCCTGCTAGAGGGAGAGCTGGGGAGCATGGGGCCAGGTCTTTAAAGGGATGGTCCCTGGAAGCATCCTAGATCCCTTTAAGAGACGGATCAAGGGAGATTCAGTGAAACCTTGGACTATGATTACATGGAACGTAATCTCGCAGCTTCAAGGGGTGTTGCTGGTGAGCAGGCCTACAGCCACTAAAGCATGGTTTTATTCACTGAAGCCCTTCACAGTACCCTCAGTTAGTGACGGCCTCCTTCCCACTCGCCACCTGGCTTTTAGGACACAGAATGGAGTTACTTTTTAGAACAAATCAGCAGTTCGACAGGCAAAGTGTTCCTTGCCGACAAACAGCTGCGGTCACATGCCAGATTGTGCTCACTGGTGTTAATTAATTGAACAGATTTTGGAATGTGTCGTCTTGCATTCTATCCGTTAATGGTCCTCTGCTTTCCTCTTACAGGAAAAGAGGATTTCTTGGAGATCGAGTAGCTTTTAACGCCATGTAATTACCTTTGTTGAACGCTATAAGGAAATGAGCCTCCTTGGGTCACAGATTCTAATGTGGGGTGGGGAGTGGATCCCTGCTTGCTTGTTTCAGATGAGTCTCGTGTTCGCAGCATGGTTCTTGGGTGCTGTCAGCACCTGTCCTTACGATCCTCCGTTGAGAGCAGGAATACGTTTCCAGACGTTAGTTGGTGTGATGGGCTCTGGCTGGGGCTGACTGCTGTCCCCTTGCAGTCGGGCCCTAGCCTCCCACACAGGCAGTCCGGGCCTCTCTGCACATTCACTGTGCAGAAATGTGCAGCCAAGCAACGCTGCTAGTAGGGGATACTGTTTCCTTGAGATGTGATTGGCACATGTCTGAATCTGAATGCAGCTGCCTTTTCTCTAGCTGTTACACTTTGTGACTCCACAACAGCTAGGCCATCTCCAGCACCTTTTCTGCAGCCAAAAATACTGTGAAAGGTATTTCATCTGAACAATGTGGTTTGCTCGGTGCCTAACCAGCATTTGATAAGGAGGCAGAGCTTTCCCTAAGTCACAGTCCTCTCTTGAAAAGCTTATATAGTTAGGCTTGTCTGCAGAAGGACAGAACCCCTTGGAGTTCTGTGGTCTACACGGAACAGGGAGCCCCACATCCTCTTCATGGATTGATTGCCATCTAATCAGTGATTTTTTTTTTCTGATATGTTCAAGGTCACAAATTTTGGTTAGCAGCTTGCTCCCATTTCTACAGTCTTCTCAATTTAGAATAGTATACCCAATAGAAGCATCGTGAGAAAAGATATGTTTGCTCTCCAGAGGGTTGTGTGTCATTGAGGGGCACAGAGTGTTGTCTTTGTTGTGTGACAGGGTCAGGGCCCGCCATACAGAGGCCTGTGTGCTTTCTCTTGTTACATGACCTCCATGCTCCTGGAGAGGCTGGAAAATTTAAAGAATTGGCACTGTGTTCCTTATTGGTATTGGAGGAAGTGGAATTATTTTGCTTGAAGAAAAAAAAGGTTAGATGTTTGAAATCTTTCTCTGGCTCTTCCCCTATGGGACAGCATCTGACCCCTCACACTTGGGGAGAGCAGGCGAGGCTTTGTGGGCACTTCCTGAATAGACAGGACTCCCCAAGGACAGATGGTCTTGTCTCAGAGCCTGGAGCAGGTGCACAGGGGATGGTGTGGCAGGGTGATCGAATGTGTGACCACATAGAAGGAAAAGCTTCCTTGCCGTGCAGACTTCAGGACGTTAGGAGAAGGGCTTGGGGGGATCATTTGAGATCTTTCAAATACAGGAAGGCAGGGAAGGTGAAATGGGGCAGCCCAAGTGAAAGCAGCTTGCTTCCATGCCTACATGTCTGCTTGCTGCTGGTTTCCTGTGGAGCTAGTATTGGCTGCTGATATCTGGCCCTCTTCCTTTGTCTTCCTCGCTTTACTCTGGTTCAAAGGTACATCTTAGGGAAACCAAAGGTGGATACAAGATGGAGAGTAAATAACGTAAACAATGTCAAATCAAGGACTCAATTGAAGCTTTATTTCGCAGTCATAGCTAAAGTACCAAGAAGGAAAAATGCACGCATCTGAAGGCGCTGGTCCCGGATTCTAGCCAGACACTTCTTTTTTTTTTTTTTTTTTAATTCTTTTATTTATTTTTTTAAATTAATTTCAGTGTTCATTATTTTTTCACCACACCCAGTGCTCCATGCAATCCGTGCCCTCTATAATACCCACCACCTGGTACCCCAACCTTCCACCCCCCCGCCACTTCAAACCCCTCAGATTGTTTTACAGAGTCCATAGTCTCTCATGATTCACCTCCCCTTCCAATTTACCCCAACTCCGTTCTCCTCTCTAACACCCCTTGTCCTCCATGATATTTGTTATGCTCCACAAATAAGTGAAACCATATGATAATTGACTCTCTCTGCTTGACTTATTTCACTCAGCATAATCTCTTCCAGTCCCGTCCATGTTGCTAGAAAAGTTGGGTATTCATCCTTTCTGATGGAGGCATAATACTCCATAGTGTATATGGACCACATCTTCCTTATCTATTTGTCCGTTGAAGGGCATCTTGGTTCTTTCCATAGTTTGGCGACCGTTAGCCAGACACTTCTGGTGCCTTAGGCCCGACTGCCCACTGCAATTTTGACAGGTGTAGTTTTGTAAAATTGAAAGCTACTGAAGATCATTCGCTTCTTCTTGTTTAAAAAAAAAAAAAACCTGGTTTTCTTTAATACTAATTTTTCACAGTGTGTTGGGTCTTAAGATGTTTGCCGCTTGAAGGAGACAACGTGAGGGTGTTACTTTCATAGATCATGTTTGTGAAAAGGAGTGTTAGGGGAGTTAGTGTCGTTACTTTGTGTTGTATTGATGGCCACAAGTGTCTCAGAGCTCATTGTCCGTGGTTGACCTTCCCTGTGCTAGATGTTAGAACCGGGTAGACTAGAGATACTGTTGCAGAGAGTAACTATGACGTTAAGTGGCCGCTTTGTGCCCGCAGATGACGAGGACGGCATGGACTGCGTCGACAACGAGCGGCGGCCGCATTTCCCTCAGTTCTCCTATTCTGCCAGCGGCCGCGAGTAAGGTCCCTGTCCTGCTCCTTCACTGTCATCCCAGATTTCCTCCTCAAGATGATTCCCGGACATCACACCAGTCGTAGCTCTTACAAAGCAGGAGCGCCTTCAGACACCCCAGCCCACTCTCACCCCCACGAGAACACACATGGACGCAAACACACTTGTTTGTTTTTGCATGAAATTGTATCTCCGTCTACGGTCTCATGCTGCTGCTGCTACTGTCTTACTATTCTAGCAACTTTAAGAGGTAATTTTACAATCTTTGGAAGTCATGAGCCCACCATTGTTCATTTGTGCACCAGTTGTCATCTTTCGATCTTTTAGTTTTTGTTTATCCCTAACAGTGAAGGCTAAATGAGATACACTGATTCTAGGTACATTTTTTAACTTTCTAGAAGATACATCGAAAACTAATTAGACTAAGAAGATTTAGTTTCTAATTCAGAACAAGCAATTGTGGCAGGGTGGTGATGTGCATATGCAGAACTGTAGGAAGGGGTTAAGAAATCGGTGCATACGGCGGGGATCGCGCACTCAGACCTGGCCGGAATCCCTAGGGAAGCATCTGAGAGAAGGAGCGAACGACCGTTGATATAGAGCGCTAGATGCACATGTAGTCCCTGTTGGACGCTGCAGAGGAAGCCTGCTGTTCACCCGGATGTCCAGATCTCACGGGTGGTCGTTGGCAAGATGGACACTGCTCTTCCAGGGAAGGAGGCATATGCACAGCAGAGGCAAGGTCGCTTACAGGCTCGATGACACGATTTGCACCAGAGAGCATTTTTTTCCCCCTGTGCTTGGAAACCTTTTTCCCTTCTTGATATTTATCACCTCTGATGGCTGAAGAATGTAGACAGGTATAATGATCCTGCTTTTCACCAAAATTTGTACACCAAGGTAAACAGGTGTTTGCCTTATTTGTTTTTAAGTTTTGACTTTCAGTTCTACGTGAATTAGCTTTTTCTCGGATGTTAAAACTTTGAATGTCCTTTTATGGTTTTGTTTATATTGCAGTAGTATTTATTTCTTAGTGAAGACAATTGTGTGTCATGTTAGCAAATGCAGCTCCAACTTAACATGAACTAGACTCACTGCAGTTTATTTTGACCCATGTGCGAGGAATGTACACGCCAATGAGAATCATGCACTTTTTCTCCTTTGTAACAAAATTTGATGAGGCTCTGAAATTGTACATATTGGTTAGAATTGGACTTTGGGAGAAGAGATGATGGCACTAAACCCCTTGGTGCTCAAAAGGAGAAAATCCCCAGCTCTCCGTGCCGAGGGGTTAAGGAGATGGAAGGCTGTTGCTGTTGACCGTTGGAGAACGGAAGTGCTCTGACAACCCGGCGACGTCTCGCCGTGAAGGAACCGCGACCGGCATGACCGTGACAGATGCACCATACTTGGCAAAATGCACACATCTCGAGTATTCACCAAGTAGGCAGTAAGGGGTAAGAACCTGGTGTGTTTATTCCAATCATGGTACATTTAGCACTGAATTAAGCCATCAGGGAGAAAACAAAACAACACACACAAAAAGAACACCTCCAACTTTTCTTTTTCTGTATATATTCATGTCCCCAAATTCCAACATTTCTCACTGAAAGGGGACATGTATGCAAACCTCATCTTTCTCCTTCATTAATGATGATCTTCAGATTAAACCCTTTGGTGCTAGGAGCTGACATTTTCCAAAGCAGCCTATGAAGTCCAGGGGCTGGGGGTCCTTGCTGCGGCCGCAGGAGGCCGGCCGGCCCCACGGAGCGATTGTGGAGATGTCTGTAGTCACATGTTCTGACAGCTCCCCGTGGAACACTGCGGCATGACATGGTATGACGACTCAGATGCATTGTGTGGAAGAGCAAGTGACTTTCTAAGTAGGATGAATCATATTCATACGCAGATGTCTTAGCCTCGTGGCGCTGGAAGTGTGGATCTGTAGATGAGACACCACTGCTGGCGGTGGGCAGGCCACTGGGACTGATGGGGGTCAAAGGGCATTTTACTAAGGCAGCTAAGACATATTCAGACATAGGTTTTATCCTAGTTTTTCATATTCCTATCTGAGTGAAATTCATCCTTAGCATTGAGTAGGAAGTTACAGGAAATGGTAGCTCATTCTTACTTACACATGTCGCTTCACTTTTTCTCCACCCTTGGAATTCTGTTGAATGTTTCACTTTGACCAGAAAGTAGACTAGAAGGTATGTCCTATAAGTTGTCTCGCATCCATTTTATCCAGAAGGAACAGGTAGAGGCAGAGAAGGTGGCTGAGGCTGGTTGGTGTTTGTGCGGAGCGGCCATTCCTCTGGCAGAGGAGGGCGACCCTGTTTACTGAGCACTTCGATAGCTTCCCCCCGCAAACCTTAAGGTGATTTCCTGTGACCTTGGCCAAGGACACTTCCTGAAGATGAATGACCGTGCTGACCGTGCCCTGGGCCGGCCACGCCTCACGGCTGGCTCTCCATCTCCAGCCCGCATGCAGGGCTCACTTGCACTGGACCTTGAGATGCGCCAGGGCCAGCAGGGCCTTTCCTTGGCTTCCACGCCCAGCCCCCTCGCTCTCGCTCCCAGGTACCCATCAGCTGGCGCGGAGGAATGACAGGATAACAGATGTGCGTGCGTGCGAGCAAGCAAGCATGTAGAGGAAGGTTTCCGCACCTGCCCTTGGGGCTGCCTGTGGCCACGGCCGGGGCTGCTGGCAGAAGGGGAGGCCCAGAACCCGGCATTGCTCCATCAGAACACGGGTCAGACACAGCGGACTCCATCCCGCACTAACTTCCGTGAAGTCTGCCCTCTTGTCTTAATGCAGCCATCTGGGAGGAAATTGGCCATTTTTGCTTGGATTTTTTGGCAGGTTGCTCACAGCTTTGCTTTCTACACTAATGACATAGCATTATTCCAGTATTGTTTTCCATTCCCCGTACCTGATTTCCGGCTTCTTAAAGCTGACTGTTCTTGCAGGGGCCCCTTGCTTCTCCTAGAGGACAAAAGTAAGGGCCTTCCTTACTAACTGCAGGGGCTCTGTCTTACACCTCAACGTACACACTTTGCTGCTACTGTTCGTACTGTCTACAGTAGAATTTCCTTATCTTGCTCCTGGTAGTGCATTACAGGCAAGCATGAAATGTAAAGTATTTATTTAAATAAAAAGAAAAACCTCTAAATTGGTAATTGAATTACCTCCCTGTAGCTTTATAGTTTGTGACATTTCTTGACCTTGCTAGTTCTTTCATTAGATCCGCGCAAGATCTAGTCATCTGGTTAAGGATTTTAAGCAGACGCAACTATGAACCCAAGAAAAACTGTATTACTATTACTGTCGGTCATACTAAAACTGTTCATTTCCTTAAGTATATGACCCACAAGGATGTGAAATAACTACAAGAAACTGTTTTTGTACACTGTACATCCTTAGTATTTTTACACGTATATGATAGGGATGCACATTATTTTCCTTCGTACAGACGGCTTAAATAAAGCACTATGTCAATCTGCTACTTCTCTGTTTATTGTTGTTGGACGTGGTTCTGTAGTCTCAGAAAATATGCTTTTCTGGAAAAAAAAAAGATTTTTAATAGCTCCAGCTGGTATGAACTTAGCCTATATAAAATGTGAGAGGAGAACGTCCGTCTCTTGTCGCCCCACACACACAGGACTGCTTTGTTATTTACTTGAGGAAAATGGCAATAGTGTAGTTGTGCAGACTTGGACGAGGGGCCACTTGTGAAGGGGAGGTGCTGACCCCTCAGTTACGGGTCTCAGGTGCGTCTCCTGTAAGTCAGGGATGAAGGGAGTTCCCTGGAACGTGTTAGGGACCTAACAAGCTTCACACCAGATGGTTTGGGCCCAGAACTCTTCAGGAGTTTCGCTCCTCAGTGATGTCTTCCTGATAATCTTGCACGTGTTGCTCTGCATACTTCCTTTCTTAGAATGTACGTTGGCAAGTTAACAAACTTAGTCGTGGGGGAGAAATGGGTAGGGTGGTTGTACTCCAGTCTGATTTATCTAGACTCATTTTGGTTGGGGCCTTTTTCTGATTTTACCTCATAAACCTACTATTGTACAAACTTGGCTTTGCTCCTGTGACTAAGCTGAGTGGAGGAATGGCTTTGGGACCAGAGTCAGGCATGTGTGTGTCACACAGGCAGATCCGAGGGTGTTCTTATGTGTGCTCTTCTCTCAAAACCACTGGGATGGACAGATCAGGAGGCTAAAATAAAGTGACCTCTACAATTCTTTAAGGGTGCTATTTGTAGAATATTGTAATTTATTTACTGTAGTCCTCAAACAGAATTAGGGACAGTTAACATATCTTAGGTGACAACCTTGATGTCTAGCACATTGGATTAAATCAAAAACTGAATCCATATAGTAGAAGTTCTACTCTTTCAGGCTTGAACCTTTTACATGCTCGAGAGACTTCTGAAAGGTCTTTGCGTATGTATCATCCCATCGCCTCCGAAGCCTAATCCCCGTGTCTGTCCCAAGAGGCCACGGGAGGGCCGGTGAGGGCGAGGATTCGGGAACGCTAGCCAGGAGAAGGGCCGGAGGTCAGGGCCTCCTCCGGCCTGCTGGCAGCCTTGCCTTTAGCACTTCATTGTCCTCCTCAAATACAACACAACACTTTCAGTGCCCAGTTTTTATTACTTTCAAGCATCTGAGGGCTTAACTGTGTAGTAGAAATACTCTCTTAAAATAACGATCCATGTACAGATATGTGATAGACCTCGAAGTCAACTTTGTAATTCCACGAAGTACATTCGTAGGCTCCTCTCAAATACTGCACATTCGAGAAGAAACCTGACACCACCAAGCCAAAGACGCTTTCTTGTCTGTTTTCCTTGTGAACAGAGTGGACAGGATAAACAGTGCTTCCTGGTGTCTCCCGACTGTGCCCAGAGTAGCAGGATGATAAGTAATGGAGTCTTACGAGATGTTGATTAAAAGCATCAGAAGTTAAAGGATGCTCTCTAGCTCACGAAGAGGGAAGGAAACGTGAATGACAGGAAGAAAGTCTGGTCCTTAATACCCTCTGGCCTAGTTAAAATATGTGCCTTTTTGGTGTGTTTCGTTCATCACTACAAGGTAAAAAGGAAACATTACAATTCAGGTCTTTAAAAAGTTCATTTATTGAAAGTCGTGTGTAACAGCATACAAATGAGCAGATCTAAAAACATCATCACTTCAAGCCATTTCTGGAGACATAGCAGGAGGGCTCATCATCTGGTGCCAGAGCTGAGCCGCAGGCCGCCCGCACGCAGGTGCCGCCGAGCAGCGGACAGGGCGCCGAGTGAGTGGCTCGCTGCCGTCTCAGGCACTGGCTGCTGTTCTGGAAGGTCGTGGCGCACTGTGGCATCTCACGAACAAATCAGATGAATGTAAATATCTCTTTGTAAACCATTTATTTCACTCTGTTTCGTCCAGGTCAGCAATCAGATTGTCGCATGCTGGGTAACTGGAAAAAATGATAATAAAAAGTAAGTTTAAATAGATCTTGTTCTTCCCTGTGATTTGTCTTCTCACTGGCTGAGGTGCCCTTTCTACGTTTATGGAGAAAAACCACTCTTTTGGCTAAAAATGCAGGGACTGTTTGTAACCAGACAGATGAAAAGTCTGCACTCCCACTTGACCATGGAACATGAGGTGAACGACGTTAAGGCTTTAACTCTGAAAATGACCCGTACCCCAGACATGTGTCCGTCTCTTGAGGAAGGGTGCGCCGATGACAGGGTGTTGCTGGAGAGCCACCACCTCCCTGTCCAGGGAAGGAGATCCCGATCCTTGCCAAGACCTCTTTACTGAAAACCGCTGAGACATTACAGCTGGGGAACTTAGAACAAAAACAGGATGTAGGCCAAGTGTCCCTGAGATACTCCTACTGAAATCAAAACGAATGAAAACTTCCCAAGTTTTTAGTGGCAGACGCTATTATAACATATATAAGGGCATTTGTTCTTTCACATAGAAACCACCTCCCACATGCTGGAAGAGGGAATTTGGTGTATTTGGCCTCTTGGCTCTAAACAGGAATAAAGGTTTCAAAACCAGCTCATGAAAATTGGGTTGAGGGAGTCACAGGTTAGTGGAGTTTGAGTACAGCGTTGATGGGTCTGGCCCATGGGGCTGCTCAGATGAGCTTAACCCACAGCTGGAAGTGGTGCCAGAAACCACTGCACACAGTTCCATTCTACAAAACAGGGCAGCTCCTGGGTACCCAGCCGGTACCACGTGCGAAGATGAGTAAGACATTGACCTCAAGGAGCAGGAGGTCCTAAGGAATGTGGGCAGTCTGGTCGGCAGCCACCTTCCAGAAAGACACGTGGACCTCTCTCTGCCCTCCCCAATGCAGATTTCCTGACTAGAATCGGCAGGGGGAGGGAGGCTTCTGTGAGAACCCAGTTCCAGCCACGATTACTTGAGGATTTCCAAGACAGGACAGTGAGTGACAGTTCAGAATTCATGCAAGAGAAATATGAAAATCAGTCTGTTGCCTCTTTTGAAAGATGCAAAAAGGGAATGTTTCTATCTCAGGTGGGTCTCGGCGTGTGGACATTGACTATGTGTCTCCACTGCACAGGTCATTGGAATGGCACGTGTACAGCTGTCCCGCTTGGAACACAGGTGGGGGCTGTGCACTGAGTAAGCAAGTGGGATATGTCTCTCTGAGCACAAGGATATGTGCACAGGCGTATTGCAAAAGAAAAATGTAACGGAACTTTGGGTAGAAGACAAACACACCCCCCACGTCTGTACAGAATAATGGTAAAGACCTGCACTAGAAAGAAAATGTTGCAGGTGGGGCGCCTGGGTGGCTCAGTGGGTTAAGCCGCTGCTTTCGGCTCAGGTCATGATCTCAGGGTCCTGGGATCGAGTCCCGCATCGGGCTCTCTGCTCGGCAGGGAGCCTGCTTCTTCCTCTCTCTCTCTCTCCGCCTGCCTCTCCATCTACTTGTGATTTCTCTCTGTCAAATAAATAAATAAAATCTTTAAGAAAAAAAAAAAAGAAAATGTTGCAGGATTTCTTTTAAACCGAGCTCAGGGAAACTGGCATCTCTCACTGCAATGAGTTCACAGTGCCCATGGGCTCCAGGCCCATTTGGTGACTGATCATCACCTGACTGGTCCCCCTGCGGCCTCTGGTGGCCCCTGGAACCTGCGACCTCCGGTGCCTGTGGGATCCCTTGGGAGCAGCGCAGATGTGAGGTCCCAGGTGTGAGCAAACCGAAGTAGCCGCAGTCTCTCCACTGCAGCAAATCCCTGTCACTATCTCTTCGCGGGTTTGGTATTTTACTTGGTTTCGATGCAAAACCCGTCCTGATTTTAGTATTAGAGCCCCACTATTACCATTCACTGGTCTGGGATTCCCGGTGCCTGCACTGCCCACCCCATCCCATGAACATCTGAGTAAGTCAGTCACCTGTGCCCACATCCCTGTTTGGTTTACAAACGCAGCACCCAGTGTTGCCCTCCATTTGCTGGAGCTTTAGTAGAGAACATTCCTGAGTGCTCCCCCCATCCCACAGCACGTCCAGAGACAGAGAACCTTTCGCTACTGCCCAACTCCCACTCATCTGCCATCACTTCTTAGGGCTATTTAGTCATGCTTATTTCCAGAAAGTTGGGTCCATCGCCCACACCAGTGATCATGGCTGGTTGGGGGGGGGGGAGGGGAAGGGTGACGCCGCATGTGCCAGTGGGACACTAGCTGGTTTGAACTGGGGCCGGAGCCCTTGGCCACCACCTCCCCATCCTCTGCCTTCCAACCTGTCACCACGGCCCCTTGCCGCGGCCTGCCTGGGTGGTGTGGCCACATCTGCCGCGGTCTGTGGCTGCCCTCCAGAAGAGGGGCGGGCCGGCACAGCGCTCTAGCAGCTGCTCCCCTGAAATACTGTCCACAGATGACAGAAATGCCCCCCATCTACACACCTGCTGCTGCGACCCCATCTTCTTTGTTCTCGTTGTAAGACCTAATAGAGCCTTCTCTCCACAAACCCTAACTTTTGTGTTTATTTCTGAAGTCTGACTTGAAATTCAGAGTTTAAAAAATGAGTCTCTGGGTGACCTGAATTGTTCCCCAGGCAACCATGCTGTGGGGTCCAGCAGAGCCTTTTCTGCGGCTTTGTTTCCAGGCTCCCCGGGCCCCCTGCCCCACACACCCCACCCTAGGGAATGCCCGCCCCGCCTCGCCCCTGCTCACAGACTGCTCTCGCTCAGCCTCACCCTGACCCAAGTTCCCATGCGCAAACCTCCACCCAGCCTCTCTCTCCTCTCCCCACATGCAACACCCCACCCACCTCATTTGCACATTTTCTGTTTCTGTTGGCCCCGTCAAAAAATGGCCCCGTTCCTTGTGCCTCTAACAAGAAAGCATCTATTTTTAACCAGAAGCGCCTCACCCCCCTACCTTGAGGTAGGGCGTTCTCAAGCTTGCCCCCAGTGAACAGAGCTCCAGGGAAGCCACCAGTAGTTACCGCTTGGGGGTTCAGAGCCAGCTGCAGGCCCCACCCCGGGAGAGAAGCAGACGGACGCCCACCTGGACATGGGGCCCGTGGCCCAGAGACTGAACACCACCTTCTCGACAAGTCCAGGTCCCTGCCGGTCACTTCCCAGTTATGTCTACTTCATCTCTGGGCCTTCTTTGTCCTGCTGGTATAGGAAGGACTAGGAATGACTTATCCAGAGGCCCCTTTGTGCCTCCAACCAGGTCAGCCTCACAGTCACCCCTGCTGGAGTCGGGCTCATGCAGGGGCTCCCTCTTAAGGGGAAGCTGGTTCTCTTCTTAAGGGCTTTTGTGTTTTGGTTTTGACCAGGACCTGAGTGGTAGGAAAGCTAAACCACTTCCCGGGCGTGGTACAGAGCTGAGATCTGAGCCCTGGCAGTGTGACCTTGAAGTCCCAGCTCTCTCGTGCTCTTCTGACGTGCTCAGCGAGAGCAAAGAAGCCACGGAGTGTGACTTTGTGGCACCAAGCAAGAGTCAGATGTGGAAGGCCGGCCGGCACACACAGGCCACGTGGACTCCGGGTGGTCACCAGTCTGCTAGGAGGAAGGTGCCCTCACTAGTCCTCTGCAGAATTTTGTGGATCATGGCCCGAGGGGGCAGATGGTGGGGGGGGAACTACATTTCAGAAGTCACAGGGCGCACGGCGGGCTGCCTCCAGGTCAACAGTCTTGCCTTGTGCCCAGCAAAGTGGCCCACACGCTTGCTGACTTTCTCGGGCATCCAGCTGTTGGCAGGTGCAAAGCAAGCCCAGAGTTCACGGCGAGGTCACCAGCACACCCGTCTGTCCATTCTGCCCTCCGGCTGCCCAGCTGGGCCTCTGCCCACCACAGGCCTGTGCAGGCAGATGTCAAAGCCCTGGGTTCCCTAGACCACGGGGACCACAGGCCCAACTCCCTGCTTCTGGGCTCCCAGAGTGGGAGGAGTCGAAAGGAGTCAGAGAGAGGAAAAGGCAGAGGCGAGAAAGCCTTCCTTGCAGAACGAAGGCAGGCCCCGTGCTTCCTTGGCTTCCTGGAGAACAGCAGCTGGAGTTGGACTGGGGACCAGCAGCCCCGGGGGAGGCGGGGAGCCTTGGGAGTACAGGGCCGGGGTCGGAGTGCAGGGGCGCCCCGCTCCTCCCAGCGGCTCTGCCGGCACCAGGGTGCCGCAGCTCGTGCGGTTCCACGATGTCGTCTTCCTGCTCTCTGGAATCCCGCGAGTCCCGCGAACTTCCCCTGCACGCGGGCAGGTGTCTGTGTTTTAGAGGGACCATGTTTCCATGGTAAATAGATTTTTAAGAATTCCCAAAGGACAGACAGTGTCACCAACAGCAGAGAGAGGAGCCTCTGGCTGCCTCATGTTTGAAAGCGTTAAGAATAAAGACAACACTGACATTTGGGGTTGTAATGTGACGGAATCACAGTCTTTTAAAGGCAAGAACCACTTCTCCACACTCCATGCAATATTCAGTGTTTTGTTCACTTGTCTAATTGGATTAAAATATTTAGCTCCCTTTAAAATCTTGATTGTGAATTTATATTGCAAAATGTAATGTCTGACTCAGGAAGCAGTAACTGGGGCAAGTGTGTCTGAGGCAACAGAAAATTTGATTTATTTTTCTTCCATGAGTCTCATTCTGAAATTATTCACTCTTGGACAAAGTGAACTGTTAAACGGAAGAGCGAGTTTGGCTTCGATGAAGCCGTATGTGCTTTTCAGTATTAATTACACACGGGGTCTTCCGTGAAACAACCGCCACCACAACAACCCACAAAAGTTAAACTGTGCTATTTGAGTTGCTCGGGGAAGTTTCTCTTGAGGGTCGCAAGACCCTTATGTTGGAGACACAGCACCAGGGGTCTCGTGTCACTCTTTAGAAACACTCAGGCAGCAGGGAGTTAATGACATTTTAGCTGCATATGTTCAAGTGTATTTAAAAAAATATGCAAGTCACTTTGGTTGACAGTGTCTTGTACACAGTTTTGAAAGAATCAGGGCAAACTTTAACAGAGTCAGTTTTTATTTGAAAAATATTTTCTGGGAATGTATCAGTGTTTATTTTTGAGACTGACAATTCGGGTGAAAATCAGGATAAAAACAAAAAAACAACAATTTGGTTGAAATCAAATTGTTTGTTTTCATCTATTTAGAATTCTTTCCAAAAAATCTTGGTTCAGGAGGAGGCTTTCTAATTTATTTTATTCAGTGTATTTGCTGTTCTATTCAAGCGCCATCTGTCCTGCAGGTAGCTGACTTCGGGGAAGCGCCCACGTGAGGCGGGCGAGGCCCCCAGGGCTCCGGAAGGACCCCCGCAAAGCTGCATGCACCTCCAGGTCCCATTCGGGGTGAGCAGCGGGCACACCCTCCTCAGCGGGACCCCCCCGCCCGGTGACCCTCCCTTGAGCAGCCATTTCGAAGGTGCCCTGCCCCTGGCTTCAGGTCACAAGTGGGCCCTGCCTCCCCTTCGCCCCTGCGCCGGGTTCTTTGCTTGGTTCAACTCTCTTGCCTGCTCCTTCGGTGTAATGAGATCATGTCCATGATTTTGAATATAATCACATGTGGCTGCTGGATCCAAGCACAAGTTTGAATCACATTAGAAAGTCAGTTCACTGCCAAGAATGCTCAGAAGTCACAGGACCTCCTGATTAATCCCTGATAAGTCAGTATTATCCCGACTGTAGAGATGCTTCATCTGCAGACTGAGCACTGAGGATGGAGCCATAGGGCCCACGGGGAAGGCAGCTATCAGAGAACGAGATCTGAACCCTGAGTCATTGCCCAGTCGTTATACCCCAAACTCTCTGGGGTAGAAAACCATCCTCCGAAGGGACACCCCGTCTCTCAGCCGCCGCTCTCCCCAACAAGAGACTGATTTCCTTAGCAGGTGGCATCAGCCTCCCTAGCCAGAGGTTAGAGCCCCAGGCACCAGGTCCCAGAACGCTGACCCTGCCCCCAGCTACTAGGCCCCACCACCACTCCCCTGAGACCCAGCCAGAGTCTCTGTCCCCACAAAAAGAGGCAACAGGGCCTGTGCCCAGAGAGGGGCTGTGGGGCCATGTCTGCAGGCAGGCTGGGTGGGGGGCTTTAGGGCTCCATTTCTCCACAATGACCAGCATCACCATTTTAGGACATTTTAAAAGCCATTTTCTAGAAGTCCCCTGCCGGCAGCGTGAGGCAGGAGAGTAACAAAGCCACTACAATTAGTCACACGAAGAACAAGGTGGACCAGAAGCCCTGAGCCAGGCCCACTTGGCCGGCCCAAGTCCTGCACACCAGCGGTGTTGGAGCGGAAGGCAGGAATTCTCATGGTAAAAAACATCATGCGGCCTAGTTAGGACCATGACCAGCTCGCTCGGCCAGACTGCTGTGCAGGTTTTAGAATGTAAGCAGAAACGACTCAAAATAATAAAACCTTCTGAACAGACATCACTGTTTTCCTATCATGGGCTGCAGGCCAACCCCGGGCCAGTCATCTGCTCCAGGACCCAGGGCTCAGGACCCGGGAGCAAACCAGAGTCCTGGGACTCAGCATCGGGTAGACAAAGAGTTTGAGAGTTTGACCTGCCCCATTAAGTCCTTAGGCTTACTCCAACCAGGCTGAGAACACAGAAGCCTTTAGCTAAACATTTCATCCCTAAATGAAAAGATGAACCAGCATCTCTCCAGGAAAACAGGGAGTCAGGTCAGTCACTTGGGAGCTCGCAGCAGGAAGCTGTCCTCCTATATCCCTGCTGGGGGCACACAGCGGCCTCATTTACTTACAGGGCTGGAAGCTAAACTCACAATTCCAGTTTATTCCATGGCCGAAGTAGGTCTAATGCCACACTTGGGTAGAAAGAGCAGGCCTTTGGTTTAGATATTCGGCAGAGAGCTTGCAAAACTGGATCCTTGCCTCTTCTTTGAACACTAGTATTTGCTACTGAAAGCCAACAGTCCCTCTATGAAATGTCTTTTGTCGTGTTCATATTAAAATAACTCCAAATGTACTATTTGAATCAAAGATCCCTTTAGAGATGAGCCAGAGGGGCTGGGATCAGATAACTCGGGATGGTCGAATCATCTCTGTGGCTTCAGGCAAGAGAAGAAAGACCTGCTCCTTTTTTTTGAGGATTTTTTGAGGTTTGGGTTTTGTTTGTGTTTTAAATGCATTTTATGAAAATTTTGCAATCCATTTGGCAATTATCAGGTTTTTAAAGCCCTGGAAGAGGTTTCTAAGCATTGATGGTCCATGTTCAGATCTGAGTGGCTGTGAGGTAGGCAGATGGGGAGTTAAAAGGGAAATCCTACATGATAATGATCTGGTCCAGAATCAACAGGAAACTGCCATGCGCTCAGAGCTTGGACAGAAGACTCCCCATAAGTCTTATTCTGAAGTGGTTCTTGGCTCCTAGAGTCAAAGGATTCACTCATGCTAAGAGCCCCTGTCCTTCCACCACATGTGACAGGAGCCTGGTCCCCCACCTGGAGAGCCGGTGGCCCCAACCTTCGGCTAGCTCCATGCACAGCCTCCTGCAGGACCTGCCCAGACAGTTAGGTTGTGGCCGGGGTCAAGCCTGAGCCTCTCAGGGCCTCCAAAGCTCCGCGTCCCTCAGAATTACCCAACCAGCTTGTTAAAATGCAGATTCCTGGCGTGTGTGACCGGAATCTGTGAATCAGTGTCCCTCACAGTTACCCATTTGCAAGCCCCCCAGACGCCTGTGATGAGCAGTGCGAGAGGGTCAGTGGCGCCAGGGCCACGGGGTACAGGCGGGTACGCAACCCCAGGCCACAGGTCAGCGCCTGGCACTGGGGTTTTCTCTTACTCTCCGCGGAGAAATGAGTAGTACCGGCGACGGTTTCGGTACACGGAGTGGGAAAATTTCCTCAAAGGAGGACAGTTCCCTAGTACCCATCGGGCGCATTTTGAAAGAAGAGAGACAGCTTCTCACTCTTCTCACGGCCAGAGGCACTCTTCCATTCATCATTCCAAGCACTCCCCGTGCGGGCACCTGGGGGCTCTCCTAATACAGCATCCTAGGACCAGACAGAGACTGGGGCCAGTCCCTGGACCACCTCATTATCCTAACATGCCGCTTGATGGGACAAAAAGTACAGCTTCTCCGACAGGAAGAGAAGCCATTTAGGGGAAAAGGCCTCCCACCATACCGCTGACTCAGCCGGATACGCTCCTCCCTCCCTGATCCCTTTCGGTGGCCCCAGATCTACCCCAACAGGGAAAGCCCGGACTGTGGCGTCAGCCTTAGATGCCATTTCTAGTGTCCCGACTCGCTAGCTGTGCAGGCTGTTGCAGCCTCGGTTTCCCTAGCGGTGAAGCGGAGACAAGCCTCGATCCTGCAGGCTCATTCAAGGGCAACGGGAGTTCGCGCGCACGGTACAGGCCAGGCGCAGTCACCGGCCGCTGACGTCGGACAAGACACCTGCAGCCACTCACCATGGCTCCTCCAACCGGCAGCCCCTCTTTGCTCGGCCACTTTCAACTGTACTCGCCCCCACCCCCCACCCCGGGCCCTTCCGAGTGTGCTTCCTGCACAAAGCCCGCTCGCCGCTAGAGCCCTCTGCATCGTTCCGCGGCCACTGTCCCACACTCGGTGCCACAACCCAAGTCGAGGGTTGTTCTTGTGCATGAACTCCAGCTCCCTAAAGAGGGCAGGCCCGAGGGCTACACATCCATGTCCCCCACCATGCCCAGCATGGTCTTCAGGGTCCTCCTATGGGCTGCCCAACGGGAGTACTGGGGTTTGCACCTGTCGCGGTGCAGCTCTGAAACAAGGAACAAGAAAAGGCCCCACACGCAGACACCACTGTGTCCTCTGGTGGGTGAGCCAGCCCAGAGGACCCCCTCTGCCCCCACACACATACCCCTGCGCTGGGTCTGACCGGTACCTGGGATCTCAGACGTCCCACCTCTTCCGCCAGGCTCTGTCTCTCCAGAAGAAGCTCGTTCTGCTTTTTGAGAAGCTGCACCAGCTGCTGGGCCGTGGCCTGGCTGTGCTTGTCCAGCTGCTTTAGCCTGCGGAGAAATCCACTGCAGTTAGGGATGGGTCCCGAGGCGTGAGGGCATCAAGCTGCAGAGTGGGTGGCAGGGGGCGGTAGTGGCCAACTTCAGTGCGTCCAACTGTTGTGTCCGAGAGAGGCCCTGGTTAGTGAACCAGGAGCTGCCAATCCAGGTGACCTGAGAGGCAAGGCCAGCAGCAGACCCTTGGAACGCAGCATTGATTAAGATGAATGGAATCACATCAAATGTGGAAGGAAATCAGGAGCCTTCTCCCGGAGATGTCAATGAGTAAACACACAGATAAGTTGGATAAGGAGAAGAAAAGTCGAAACCTTAAACTCACAGAGGTCGAGGATGAGGGGCCTAAACGCTTCCATTGTTCAGGGGAAACGTCTCTGGCAGGCTGCAGCAGACAGCCCGCCCTGGCTGGGGAAGTGGGCGAGGGACAGCAGAAACACTGAACTAAGGGTTTTCCATTATTAATCACTCAGTCAATCATGAGCTCCGGCATCGCTGACCAGATGTCTTTAAAGATCCTAAATTTGTCATTCTGCTGATGGGCCCTCCTCTCCAGACTTGCTAATTCACTCAAACTATTATCCTCATTTGTCCACAGACGGCTTCCTACAGCACACTCACCCCTGGAAATGTAGGCTTTGGATTAAATTTAGAGTTGCACAACTACCCAGCCCTGTTCTGGAAAGCGCCTGGCTGTGTCCTGCACCCTTCCTCCCGGACCAACAGCACCAACGGTGAAATTAACTTGTATTTTCACAGGGAAAGGATTTTAAAAGCTCAAGGTGCAATTCAAACTCCAGGCTACACGTCCAACACTCACCGAGTCAAAGGCCACGACGTCATGCGCAGAGACTGGTGTCAGGCTGCCCCAGGTTAGGCCTCCCTGCGTCCCGCCAGCTTCTGGCGCGTTCCCAGCACAAGGAAGCACTGACAAGGGCAGAGACTAGGGCCTTGGGGTGGGCGGACGCCTTTCCCAACCTGCCGGCGGGGAAAACTGCACCCCGAGGGAACCTGACCACAGTCTAGTATTGCTCACGCTCTCCCAGACTCTTGTACCACCTGCAAGTCGGCCCCTTTCCCAGACGGCACCGACTGCGGGGCCTGTCTGCCCGTCTCCACCTTGGAAGGATTTTTGTGGGTATCTTTGTTTAGGCTGTTCCTGAAGGCACACTCGGGTCCCCACCCCAGTCTCCTCCTCCTCACGCGCTGCGAGCTCCCCCTTTTCAAGCTCTCCGGGCCTTTTGCTACTTCCTAACGCGGCAAGCACGAGGAGCTGGAAACCAAGAACAGGTGGTGGTCGCTGGGGCAGCAGGGCGCATGCTCGCAAAGCCCGCCCCGCCCACCGACCACACGAGGCCTCCGTCTGGCCCCGCCCCCAGGCCCAGGTCCCGCCCCCTGGCCGCAAGCGTCCTGTTGGGCCTGGAGAAAGCCCAAGGAAGGAGCCAGGGAAGGACTTAGTTCTTCTCTCTCAGGTGCCCTGGCCCTGACTGGCCTCTCAGCATCCCAGATCAGGCTGGGGCAGACCCGAAGCGCTTTGCCGCTTCGACGCGGTGTACACGATGGTCGTGTCCCTTGCCCCTGTGGCCCTGCCTCCGATCCTGGTGAAGCCAGGGCACGGCAGCTTTGGGAAGCTCCCTCTGTCCCCACGGCCACCCATCACACTGTCACACGGGGACAATTCTTCCTGAGAGTAGTCCCCAAACCCCACGGGCGTCAGACCAAATGGGAGCTTCCCTGCACCGTCCCCTGCGCAGAGCGGCTGGGAGGGGCGAGGACACCCCAGGGCCGCAGAGAAGCCGTCCCTCGGCTTGCGGCAGGGCAGGGGCGCTCTCCCCGGACTGACCCACCGACAGATGCCGGCAGCCACCGCCCATCTGAGCAGCTACTCCGCTGTCCTGCACTGGGGTGGGTCCCCTAGAGGAGAGAAGAGCCTTTTTCCTTGAGAAGCAGACAACCTACCGCTTGGGTATTTCAATCAGACAGGTGGGAAGCACCGTCATTAGCAGCGGAGCTGCCTAAACCCTCCAGTGGCTTTCTCCCTCCCATCAAGCCCTGGGTGTGGAGACAGCCACAGGCTAAGCTCTGGCCGGGCGGTAGGCCACTGGCTTCAGGCTTGCTGGAAACAAATGTAACAGAAACATGGAATAAATAGATGACACCATTAAGGCTTAAAGACAACAAGGCGCCAGGAGTGGCCTTTCTCCATGTGGTCCCTTGCCCTGTGCTTTGATCAAATGGGATAACAGTCCTGTGGACTGATGGCTTCAGTGTGTGTTTCTGGGCCCTGGAAAGGGATGGCTGCCTGATGCAGAGCTAAGGGCTGAGCCAAACGCTGCTCTTACAGCACAGAACGCTGGCCACAGGCTGGCCACGCTGGCTTACAGCCAGAAATGGGGCCAGTCCCTGCCTAGACCCTTCTGCCTTGGAGGCCCCAGGACCTAGGCCAGGCTCTGTTGGCACCGTTTTGCAAACCGTAAGCTTCAGCTCCCTGCAGCAATCACCTGAGAGCACCTGGGCCCCACCTGGAGCCACTGAATCAAGTTCCTGGGTCTCACAGAAGGACCTCGGGAGAGCCTTCCTCCACGAGGCTGAAGCTCCTCCTGCCCTCGGCTCACAGTGGGAGCCAATGTGAATGCTCCAGGCGGTCAGTCTTGGGGGGCCTTAAAGAGACATGCTCCTTCTTGTTCGAGGTCAGCTTCCATTAGGTCACTCCACGTGCAGCAGCGAAGTCCATCACAAGGTCAGAAAAGGTAAAAATCACCACCAAACCAAACCCACATTGGTTAAAAGACAGAAACAAACCCAGATTTTAGATAAAAGGGACTCAGTCAAGGAAATAAATTTCAATAGCAGCTCTCTTGAGGTGTTTTATGAATAGTGGGAAGTTGGTTTTTTTTTTTTTTAATTAAGTTATTTCTTGGAACGGCCTGCCCCAAACGCTGCACAGCCCTGCCTGTACTCTGTCCTTGTCTCCCTGCACAGATTAGCGAATTAAAAGGTAGGTGCTAGACCCCATCTTACAGTTGAGAGACCGAAGCTGAGAGGTCTGGGAAGCTTGCACAAAGCCATAGAGGAAGCACGGGAGCTCGGGGTCCTCTTAACTGTTGCTAAGGAGTGGTTCATTCATTGAGTTAATTCAACAAACCAAGCAGTTAACCCTTTGGGAAACCCCTCTCGTGGGTCAAGTACTATAGGGCAGATACAGGGTCCAGGAGGCCCCAGCCTCCGCTCACGCCCATCCCATGAGGCAGGAACTAGTCTTACCCCACTTTAAGGACAAGGGTCCCCATGCACAAGGAGGAAGAGTGGCTGGTTCTGGCCACTCAGCCAGCAAGTCAGGATGCGAAAGGGGAACGGGTATTGTCCTGGGCAGGGGCTCCCCACAGGAGAAGGGGCACTGCAAAGGCCATGCTGTCTGTGAACCGAGAGCACACGGTGTGGCAGGACCAGAATCCCCAGGCTGTTCACACGGCCAGTGATGCTGGTCCCAGTCCAGCCCTGCAGCCAGACCAACAGCTGTGGACCTTGTCCAGGCAGTGCCGGTCCCTGCCCCAGGAAAGAGAGGCTGGGAGGAGGGCCGGGCCTGGGATAGACGTTCTGGGGCCAGGGGGAGGTACCCACGAGCTGTGCACCTCCCGAGCAGGTATGCAGCCTGGGGCCTGGGACAGGTCCGGCTGGATGTCCAGCCGCGGGCTACACCTGCTGAGGGGAGTGGCCCTGAATGCGGGGCAAGATTCACCCAGGAGAGCCGGGTGGAGGTTTTCAAGTTTGCTAAAAATACAGGTGTCCTTGGGGCATCTGGGTGGCTCAGTCGGTTGAGTGTCCGACTCTTGGTTTCCATTTGTGTCATGATGTCGGGGTCCTGGGATCGAGCCCCAAGTCCGGCTCCATGCTCAGCGGGGAGTCGGCCTGTCCCTCTCCAGCTGCTTTTTCCCCCTGCTTGGGTGCAGCGTGCTCTTTCTCAAATAAATTAATATTGAAAAATCTTTATATAGGCATCCAAGCCACGACGCATGTCTGCTGCAGTGAGAGGGAAGAGGGCCAGGACAGGGCCTCGGGGACTGGCCACATTTACAGGGTAGCAGGGGACAGGGAGCCACCGAGCCACGGAGACAGACGACCTGGAGAGAGAACCTGGAGCTTAAGAGGAGAGGCTTTCCGGGAGGAACGGGGGGGGGTGGGCTCTGTGCGACGCGCCCCTCGCTGCTGGCCACGGCCGCTCGCCCTGTCCGGAGGGAGGTGTGGCGGAGGAGGGGACACCGTTCTGGAGAGGGGAAGAGGGGCCTGGCACAGGGCAAAGGAGCAAGAGGGGTGCAGAGGGTGGAAGGGGCTGGAGCCGGTGGGCAGGAGAGAGGGGGATTCCTCGAGGCGCAGGGTGCCAGGCTTCCCCAGGCAGGAAGGCGCCCACCGCAAAGGCCCGGCCCTCCTCACCAGCGGGGTGAGTAAGGAGAAGCCCCTGACCCACAGCCATCCTGTTCTGCCCCGGTTCGAGGGCACAGGTGTTTGTCGAGAAAGAAGCAAGGTGACGCGCCGTGGTCCTCGAGCTGCTGTGAAGGGTGAGCGCACCGGCCGGGGGCAGGGGCAGGGGCAGGAGGGCGGAGCCGAGGCAGAGCCTTCTCCTGTGGACACGGACGCCCTGACTGACCCTTCGGACAATCTCACCCCACCCCGGCCCTGCAAGGACTCCTGCTCTCCAGCCACCCAGAAAGCTTCCTGCTCCGCAGCGGACGTTCTCGGGGGGTCCCGGAGCAGGACCCCTGCTATTTTCGAGGCTCAGCTCTCAGCTTAAGTGTCATTCTGAGAGCTTGCAATTTCTTGTTCTGTTCGGGTTCCCTGTTTGGAGCCATTTCTTCCCCGTGGCACAGAGGAATTCGAGGAGAGAGCGGGGCCGCCCTCCCAGGCCTGCCTCGGCGTCTGCAGGGACAGCAGCCGCTCCTGCGGGAAGGAGCCCTCGGCAGCCTGCAAGCCACGCACGGGCTCCGCAGGGCAGGACAGAGTCCTCGGTCCCTCCCGGATGCCCCCGGGATGTACTTGGCATCTGCCCTGGCGGTCACGGCACCCAGCGGAGCAGCGGCCCGGGGCAGGAGGCCAACCCTCCCCAGGAGGCAGCGGAGGTGCCCCTGCCCTTCAGGGCACTGAGGGCTCAGCCAGTCTGTGACCAAGAGCCCCTCTGGGCCACTCTCTACCCGGGGCTGGGCTCTCCACCCTGACTGCAGGGGCAAGAAGGAGCAGGGCCCGTTGCCTTAAGGATCTGCGGGTGTGTACCTGCCACCACAGGTCATAAGTGGGGGGCTCGCGGGGGGGGGCGCAGAGAAGAGCAGAGCAATCAGAATGGGCTGGGCTGGGCTGGGGGGCTCGGCTCCCAGGGGCTACTGGCAGGTGGGGCCGCGGTTACCATGGGAACACGGAACAAGCTCTACCCATCCCACAGCGAACTCCCCGCCACACCCCACCAGGCAGGAGCCCAACTTTATTTTTTTTTTTTTTTAAATATGCAAGACTTCAGGATAAGAGGGAGCAAGCGCGCAATAGAGAACAACTTTCTAGAGCTGAGCGGGCTGGGTAAGATTTCTCATGCAAAACAGAAGCGGCGCGAGCTGCCAGCTCGGGTCCTGTGCTTCAGACACTCATTTGCTATGAATACTGTGAAAGCAAGTGAATACATATATTTAAATTTTTTTATGTTGTATGTGGTACATACAAAATATATGCAGTGTATAAATAAGTTATGAGGTATAATAATCAAATGAACACTCGTGAAGCTGGTCCCAGCCCCTAGGGGCCACCGCCCTCGGAGCCCGTCCCCAGGCCCGCCCCCTTCTCCCTCCAGAGGTGGCCTGGCTCCCCAGAAATACAGGTTTTGTAGAGGAGACGCTTTCGTTTCCCTCAGCCTCCTCACCCTGCAGCTTTCCACAGATGACTGTGGGGGTCTTTCTTTCTTCCTGCATTTGTGGTGTTTTGGTGTGGGGTCTGCTGGGGGTCAAACATCCTTTATCCTGAAATGTTTTCGGGCCGGAGCCCCTCCTATGGTCGCTCTGGCTATACTAAAGGTTTGCCCTCCCGTTCGTAGATAAGCGTTCTCAAATGCCACCACCGCGGATGTCACTGGGATGGGGTGGCGGGGCGGGGGGGGCTCCTCATGGAAATGAAGAACAGTTTTGAACCCACACGTGGACTTAAAAGGTGCGAACATCAGACTATAAAGCACGCACTCACCTCTCTACTAATTCCCAGGGAACAGGAAGCTTTTCCCATTCGCTAATTTAAAGCTCCTGACAATACCGAAGGGGAGCTAGGACTGTCATCCGCACCATTTCTGGCTTGAGAAAAGCCAGGCACAGTCCTTTAGCCCTCTGTCCAAGCTCAGACAACCAGCAGGCGGAGAGCCAGGGGGACCAGGGCATGAAGGACAGGCCTGTCTCGGCCATGGGTGGCTCCGAGCCCTCCGTCCCACCTCCTCCTCGCCCTTCCAGTCCACGTGACTCAGACTCCTGGCTCTCAAGACTGGCCCCTTGACTCTCCCGATCTTTCTACAGCCCGCCATCCGGCCACCTCACTGTGATCCCAGCCATTCCTGTCGCCCTGGCTTGCCTGCCCCTCCCACCGGACTCTGCTGGGTTCCCTATGGACAGGAAGGGGGTCTAGTCCAGCTCGCCATCTCTGGCACGTAGCCCGCTGCCTACCACAGAGGTTGTGCTGGATAAAAACATCAGAGTGAACAAACTCCTTACCAGTGGACACTATTCATACCAAAGATGAGACCCGTGATTTCATCTGTAGCATCTGTTTGCTTTCACATGTGCTAACTTCAAAACAGCGTGACATACACGTTAAATGCCTTGAAATGTGCTACCGAAATTCACCACTAACTTAAAAGACGATGCAGAGACATGACTTCAAAATCCCACCACGAACTACCTATTCTCTTCGGGCAGGGAGGCTTGATCTCTGTCAACCTCACATTCTCCATTTCTGGAACTGAGAAGAGAAGACCTCAGGAGCTCCCAAATCAGCAGCTCTGGGGTGAGGCCCAGCAGGACAGGTTTTCGTGGGCCCCCCGGGGTCATTCTGGTCGCTTCTCAAGTGCAGGCACCACTGGCACGTGGTAATTCCAGTATTATTCCTGATACAAAATGAGTTCTCATGGAGGATAATTTCTTCCCCCCTGGCTCCAGCTTTGATCCCTGAACAGCCAACTGTCCACATGAAAACTGTGCCGGTCTACTCCCAAGCCTGGATGTCAGTCACGAGAAGTTAAGCAAAGCACGTGCTCACGGCGAGCTTCCTCCCACATGGAATGAGGGAATAAGCTAGAACAGGCATCAGCAAACATCACCCCCCAGGGCCCTGTTTTCGTACAGTCTGCAAGTTAAGGGTGGTTTTTACATCTTCCAATGATGAATAAAAAAAAAAAAAAATCACAAGAAAAACAATGTTTTGCGACACAAACATTCCACACAATGTTGACGACTTGACTCTTCAGAGAGAGTTTGCTGGTCGCCGGGCTCAGGGATGACTGAGTCATGTTCCCACAGTACCCTGACTCTACACAGCCTCCCTCGCTGTGTCCCATCTTCGAACCCCGCAACCAGCTGTAGTCCTAACAATACCTGCTGCCCAAGTGCAAGTTTGAAAGCCCAATCACCCTCCTAAATGCTCCAGGTAACGAACTGTGGTGGAGAAGCTGGATTGCTGTAAAGTTGTACACTTGGTTCTAATACTTGCAAATCGCTTGCCACAATTTCCAAAATCCCGTGTCATTCATGTGGCTGCACAGAGTCGGCAAGAAGGAGCCTCATGGTGAGGGGTCTGGGACCCGCGCTAGCCCATCACCCTCACTTAGAACACGAAGGCGGTTTCAATGGCCGCTGTGCCAGCCAAACTTCCTTTGCTCAAATCTACCTTGTTCTGCAGTGAGTAACCGAGTCATTCATTCTTAAAAATCCTGCCGTTCTGGGGACAGTTTTCATTCCCAGCAAAGGGAACTTATTTCCCATGGCGCCCCTTTGGTTTTCCACTCCCTCAAGTCAGCCTTGGCTACTTGTGGAAGTGGGGCAGGGGGTGGAGGGGACCTCCTTAGGGGCGCGAGTCGGGGAAAGCCCCCTGCTCTTCTCTTCAGAAGGATAAGATCACTTACGGCTCATCTAATTCAGCCCCTGAAGCTGGACACAAGGCCCACGGTCATACGGCCCAAGTACAGGAGATCTAGGACCGAAACCCCTGTCCCTTGACTCCAAATCCAGTGCTCTTGGAAGCATTTCTTAATCCTTTTGAAAAAGGCCTGACCTCTCTTCCATACTACAAAAAAGTAAGGATTTTAGGTAAGGACCTTGAGAAAGGTGACGCACTGGGTGACCTATTCTCCGAGGCCTGGGGGTGGGGGAGCCCCGCGGCCAGCACTCTGCCGCTGGGCTCGAGGGAGGGAGCCAGTTTGGGCTTTGTTTTTTGTTCCTTTTTATACTTCCACTCTATTGCCGACTTATTGGGGACCACACAACGCTGCTGCACTGACGGCAAGAATTTCTAAACACGCGGACGCCCGGGTGGCTCAGTGGGTTAAGCGTCTGCCTTGCGCTCAGGGTCCTGGGATTGAGCCCTGTGTTGGGCTTCCTGCTCAGCAAAGAGTCTGCTTCTCCCTCTCCCTCTGCCTCTCTGCCTGCTTGGGCTCAAGCTCTCTAATAAATAAACAAAATCTTAAAAAATAAATTCTAAACACCGTTTCTGTTCTTATCTTGTCACCACCCAGTTTGTGGACTCCTCGGCCCAGACGCCGCACTGACCAGTCCCGACTGGTGTGGGTATGAAGGGCACACATGGGGCCCCAGAGCTCCGGACACCCACCTGGGGAGCTGGCTGCCGGCCGGCCCCCCACGTCCCTGTGGCCTCGGACACTGTCAGACCCGGCTCTGTCACAGACCAACTGCTGGAACAGAGCTTCCCCTGGAAATGAGCGCCAGCTTCCCCACAGAACGCCAAGAACATCCGCTGTACCACTGCCTCGTCATCCTAACGAGCAAGTGCCACGCGACCCGGGCTGAGCCTGTGGTCCCCTGGGCAGGCCTGGCAGGAAGAAGCGATCCTGCCCCGCGAAGCAGAGGGGACCAGAGCTGACCCGTCAGGAATCTGAGACTCTGAAGAACCTAGGGGACTGCTTGCCTCGGGCCTCAGTTACCTTTTGGCAGCTCTTCTTAAAGCAGAAGTGGTCAGGGAGAGCCCAGCTCTGTGGGGCGAAATGAGACGGGACAGAGGAATGAAAACCACTGAAAACCCAAATGCTTGCAAAGTATAACCCAGGCCACATCCAGCTCGTGGCCAGTTAGAAGCCGTAGCAGCAAAACCCAGACGGCCTCTCGTGGCGTTCCTTACACACACACACACACACACACACACACACACGTGCGCGCGCGTATTTCTCATTGCTTTTGGAGCCACCTGACTGCGAATCCCATGAACCCAGACCTCCAAGTACGTCCTAATGATAAAGACTCCCACAGACCGTAGCACGTTATCAATGGCAATAACCACACAGGGATATAATACCTTGATCTAACCTACTGATTTCCAATTTTGTCAACGGATTCCAAACTGTGCCTTTTCCTCTTTTACCGAAAAGATCCTCTGCACTCAGATATCATGTCTGTTTAGTACCCTTGATCTGGCACAATTAAAAGACCAGTTTTACTTTGATGAATGTAATTTGTAATGCAATCAAAGTATCTCAAAAGCAGACGGAACTATCGGAACGCATGAGGCTCCTGCCCAGTTGCTCTATTGAGTTATTTTTTAAAAGATTTTATTTATTTATTTATTTATTTGGGGTGGGGGAGGGGGGAAGGGGGAATGAGAATCCCAAGCAGAGGCTGCGCTGAGCGTGGAGCCCAACACGGGGCTCAATCCCATGACCATGACACCACGACCTGAGCCAAAACCAAGAGTCGGACACTTAACTGACTGAGCCACCCATTCGCCCCCCAACCCTCTGGAGTCTTCGCCGCAGTGTGGTATTTGCACGAGGATTTTTTCCCAGCGGGGTCCCCCGGGAGTTCCCGGATGCCCAAACCCTCTGGGAGCAGTCCTGCACTTAGCAGGTGCACACTGTCCCGAGCCCGCTCTCTATTTCCTGCACGGCTGACCACCCTTGAGATAGACGAACTGGTCACAGAGGTGGTGTGATCAAGTAGGAACGAGCCCTCGGCCGCTGAGTAACCAGATCCAATCACTCCCGTACGTTGATTGGCACACATCTTAATTAGGTTTTAATGCAAGTAATTTGATAAGTACTCCTGGCCATCCACTACGGAACTGTCAGCGCTGAAAGCTTTTTATTTAGCTCCTCTTCCGTCTAGAGTCTATACCCAGGCAGCCTCCCCGCTGACCCTTGTCAAAGAACCCCATCTGCTGGTTGCCACGGTAACTGAAGGCGACCAATTGAGCTGAACAGAGTGACTCAGAAATAAAATCTGCAGCCAGAGGAATTCTGCTAAGAGTAATAAATCATTTAGTAAAAGGGGGTCCTCCACCCAGCGATGAGTGTTGGGATAATGTGGTGGCAGCAGCCTTCCAGCTCGAAGGGCCGGCGGCGCGGAGCACGGAGGCCCTGCCGGAGGGGGGGCTCCAGCAGCAGAAGGAAGGGGCCCGTCCCGCCCGGCTGGCTGCCCTCATGGGCGACAAGGAACCAATTCCACCCAGGGTTTCATGTTTGGGCTACGAAATGTTGAATTATAAAAGTGGCAAGAGAAGCAGTCTAGGCTTCCAACACTCCTTCCTCTCTCTCTCTCTCTCTCTCTCTCTCTCTCTAAGAGCACCAGTAGAGAAAATGCCCCAAGTTGCTCGGGAGGCCACTGTGGCCCTCAGGAAAGAGGCAAGGAGAATGGATACTAAGATTGCTCTGGAATAAGGAAGGCTGCCGCCACCTCCTGTCATCAGCCAAGTCTTAGGCGCTCGGAGCAGAAGCCGGCTGTGTCCGGCAGGCACAGTGCTGGAGGCAGCTGCAGAGACAGGGCTCGGGTCAGAGTGCTGGGAGCGACCCTACCCTATGGTTTGCGGAGAGGGTCCGGGCCTCTCTCTCTGGGTCCGTGCTCCACACCAGCAAAGTAGGTAGCCTTCCTAAGTTAAGATTTCCTGAATGAGAGGGAAGTAAAGAAGGGGAAGGAGGAGACTTGGGAACTCAGGCCCTCACCCCACAGCCAGGGCTGGGTCATACCCGCCCCCCCCATCCCTGGAGGAGCTCCTGCCGGCTCGACTAGCAATCCCCTGTGGGCAGCAGGGCCCGGGCTTCAAGAAGTGGAAGCCGCAGGCAGGCTGACTCTTCCACAGGCCACTGAAGCTCTCTAGGCCAGTCCCTCAGTGGTGGTGATGGGACAACCGCGGGCACCATCAACTGAGGCAGGAGGGGAGGGGCTGGACGTGGGGCCTGTGGTGGGGGACGGTGGTGGGAGGCTGGGGACAGCCTCATCCTGCCAGTGCCTCTCCCCAAGGGCTGCAAACCGGCATGTTAAGGGGTGTAGGTCGCACTGCGGACCTCCTCCCAACGCCTGACCCCCAGGGCAATGGCAGGACCCTGCACTAGATCCTCCCCAGGGATTAAGTTCCTGCTTTAGAAAAGAGCAACTGCCAAACAGAAGGTAGTAGTTGTCATATGTACACCCCCCCCCCCCCCCATCCTAGAGGCTGCCAAAGACAGGCTTCATCCGAGAGCTGCAGCGAAATCCCGCGCCCCGAGTCCGGAGCGCCCGGGAGCTCGCCGCCCGCCTCCCGCCGCGCGCTGGCCACTTCCTCGCGCGCCCGCCGCGCACCTGCACCTGCTCTCAGGCCGCCCGCGAGCGCGCCCGGGGCCGGGGGCCGCCCCTGCTGCAGGAGGGCGGGGAGGGGGTCCGCCCGGCCCCCCGCGCCCCGCCGGCGCCCCGCCCGCCTCCGCTCCGGGCGGCGCCCGCACCTGCTGCGCGGCCGGGGCGGCTCCGCGGGGCGCGCGAGGCTCTGCGCTTCGGCGGAAGCAGAGGATTAAGCGGACGCGGCGGTCGAGGGAGGGGACCGGCGACGGCCTCCGTAACCCCGAGCTCGCGTCCCCATCCCTTCCCTGCGCAGCGGTGCGGGGAGAAAGTTTGGCTTCCTCGGGCTGGGGAAGGTGCTGCCCGACCGTCTTGGCTTTTCTTAGCTTTTAGGTCCCTATCCGTGAGCCACACACGAATCGTTTGAGGACGACCCTGGAGGCTCGGACTGGAACAGGGGAAGCATCTAATAGGCCGGAGAATATCCCGCGGCCCGTGTAGCTTCCGTTAGTGATTAAGCTGCTCGGGTCACTGACGGGAAGTGCCACACATCCCAAGAGCCCGAGGGAAGGAAAGTTACAGGGGTTGGGGTACGACCTGGCCTGATGCGCCCCCCCATCACGGTCCCGCGCCCCAACTGTTGTTTTAGGGTCTGTCCTAAAGTGTGCCCCGAGAGGCGCACTCCGAGCCGTACACACAGCCCGGCGGGTGCTGCTCTCTGACGTTCCCTCCGCCTCCTCGCGAGGTCCCCGAGTTGCGCTTCCAGATAATAAGTCGCATCGCTTTGTCTCCACTCACTCACTCTCTCCAGTTCGCGGCCCTATTTCAATTCCCAGATACTCTTGAACTTTCGCACACGCTGCCAGTTTGAGCCCGCACAGAATAATCAGTGTATTAATTCCACTCGGAGAGAGTGGGGTTTTTCTAACACAATCTGCGCAACCTGAACTCTTTCCTTCAGAAACACTTTGCCTTTAAAAAGAAACTCCCAGCATGAACCTCATAAGAAGCGACATGTAACAGACAGTGCATGTGGCGCTGGGCATGCCGCTCAGAATTAAAAGAGAATTTTTTACTTTGTTTCTTCGGTGCCATGTGCATAATGTACATGTGGACGAAACTGACATAAGACATTTAAAGCAAAAAGGGATGGGGGAGGGGGATGTGATGGTGGCGGGAAAGAAAATGTGTTGATAAAAACAGTAACTTCTGTTAATCTACATTTTTCAGTTACTGTCTTAATTAAGAATGTTAGGAAATATGTTGCAGTTTAATTGCATTGTTTCAAGAAATTCTAATGCTGACAAATTTGGGCCCATGTACACTTGGATGGTGAAAGGGATTAAAGTGGTAATTTCTTCCAACTGGGAGATAACAATTAAAATTATACTTCCTCCTCTGCGCCCCTCCTTCCTCCCTCCAGATCCTACATTCAGAAGACAAAGTAAGAATAGCCTAACACTTAAGGTGTTCAACACGAAATGAGCCCTGAATCGGGGTGACACAAAGGCAGGTGTTTTTAACCTGTGTATATGCGATAAGAATGATTTTTTTTTTAAAATACAAAGAAGTCACAAAAATGAAATAGCACTCTATCCGAAATTTCTGGATGTCAATCAGTATCCTTGCAGCAAATCGTTATTTATGAAAGAAATCAGTAACGATCTCCAAGTGATTCCCAGATGACCCTGTGTCAGACAGTAAAAATCATTTGCCTCAGCCGTGAGTATACAAAAACGATGACATTGTGAAGACACGTTCAGATTTCTAGATGCCGGGCCCTTTCCTCCCACTGGACCAGTCGTACATGCTCGAAGCTGCCTTTCTTTTGTGTGTGTGGGGTGGGGACCCTTTGCACCATTACCCAGCAAAATAAACTACAATGTATTTTCACTGCTCAAAGCATCTTTGATAGAAATTGTAGTAGACAAGATAGCTTCCTATTTCCCAAGCTTACAGTTTTGTAACCTCTTTCTTGCTCCCATTCTCTGGGGCCTGTCCAGTTGGGCTCCCCATCTGTCATCAGGGAGGTGATGACTCAAACCATGAAGGAGGGGTTCGGGTCCCCTGCTCTCCAATCCCACAGTGTGCAGCACAAACCAGGCACTGACCAGAGACTCCCACTGAACCGTCCAGCTAGGTCATCAAACTGGCTCGATCATTTGGCCAGATAAATCGACCAGTTTTTTTTTTTACTGAATCAGCTACTCATCCCACTTTCCGGGGACCACAATGTAGGAACACCATGGCAGACCCAACTCTCCAGCAGCTAGAAATGCTGCATTGTACATGGAGGCTCTGAAATGACAATAAAAGAAGATCTGTTGGCCCTAGAGTGCAGCTGAAATGCCCAAAGAGCTTGGCCAAGACAACAACTCCAAAGATTTGCTCTCGCTGGGAGGTCTCCCGGCTCCTTCTGCTTCCATCTCTCAAAACAAGAAGGGACAGAGAATTTGACCACAGACAAAATACTGCCAGTGCGCCCCCAGAATCACAGTGTGTCGACTCAAACTTATATTTACGTTTTGTATCAGTGAGTAGAGTCCGGAGGTCACTGAAGTACTGAGTAAATGGCATGTGTGACCGAAAAGTCCAAAGAATCCACTGCTATGGAATTAAGGCAATTTTTTTTTTAATGCCACACGCGAGATCCGAAAGAGCAAAGGGACAATCTCTTATGTACTCCCTGGGACCACATAAAACTCTGAGCTGACCCACTAAGGAATGGAAAGTTTCATCTCCTGGGGTTTCTGGAAATTCTGGTGGGAGGACACAAGCCCTATGAGCCTGGCAACCTCCTGGGGGAGAGGGGGAAGGTGGGCAGACCTTTGTCAGGAGGTGCGGCGGAGGGGGGGGGGTGCTGGGGGCGCTGCTCTGGGACGCCCCCCACACACACAGAGGGCTGAGGGGCAGGGGGGTTGCGGAGACCACCCGGAGCAGGACCAGAGCCTTATTAATTCTCAGGTCGGAGAGAGAGGAGCGGTCAGGCAGACGTCCAGGCGGGGAGAGCCGGGAGCATAATTCGGAGTTGCAAAGTTCTGAGTCAATTCTGGGAGTTCGAAGAACACTAAAAGAAGAATACAGAACACTGGGGGAGAAAAAAGGGAAGCAGTACCCGCCCGAGGGCCGATTGCCTCTCCAGCAGCGGCAAGGCTGTTCCTGGGCTCGCAGGACCATTTGTTCCATTACACAATCTCCTGAAGCCATTTAGAGAGAGCTCCAACAACTGCGTGCACCAACACGACACATGGCTTCCCAGCCCGCCTCCTTGCTGATCCAGACGCTCCAGCCATCTTTCTTTAAGATGCCATATGGTTGGCAGAAGCCTGTAGATCTCGCAGCACATCTGCTTGTACGTTTCTTCTTCCCCTCCATCCCCCTAACAAAAGAGGGGCAGGGAGACGGAGCGAGAGGAGGGCATGCGTGTGCACCCCTGCCCACAGAGAGTTATTTCTTTGGAGGCTGCCTAAGGAAACAAAACTATGAAAGGGATGAGCGCGAATTATTCAGGACTCGCTCGGTTTTTTAACATGACAACATGGCGATTTGTTTGCTTGTCATGATTTTAAAACCAGATTAGAAAAACAAAGGATGGCCCGGCTCTCTTTTTCCAAATGCCCCATGACTTGCAAACCACTTCAGAGCTCTCCCTCCGGGAATCCTCGTGATGCTGTCTTGCCCCCCGGAGAGGGACAGCACCCTTGCCTGAAGCTATTCGTCCGCTCCTTTTCGGTCAAGGAAGACAGACAAGCTGAGAAACTAGCAGATACCCAGAGCCCGCTTTGTTAGCAAGCACGGCGCGGCTGTATGCTAATGAGCCGGCACCGACACACGGCTTTTCGGTATGATGAGCAAAGATTGTTGACACTGTTGAAATCCTGGCTCTCCTGGCCTGTGAGCGCCCGGGCTGCCTCCTTGGAATCCGGCCCCCAGAAAGACAGGCTGCAAAAAAATAATACATTCTACTCTCCTGATGACTGAAATCTGGCCATTTGTAACTCGGAGCAGTTGGGAGTGGGGGAAGGGAGCGGGGACTGGGCGAATATTCGAAAATATTTGATCAGGCCTGGGATCAGAAAGACACAGGTGAAAAGGATGGGTTTCTTCCAAACTAAAAAGTTAAACCTGGTGGACGCATGTGAGCAAGTGGGGCCAGGACGCTGGAGAGCAGGGGCGAGGGACAGTCAGGGCAGCCCCTGTGACATATGCGGACAGCTGGGACCTTCCTTCCCTCTGCAGATGGGACTGCCCGACTGGGGGCACCCCTCTGCTCCAGGGGAAAAGCTAAGTTTCCAACCTTCTTGTTAATGTGTCTGAACCATGTTACTGGTTGACCACGTGTGGTTTCCCAAGTCCGTGGAAATGAGACACAGGAAAACAGCGCCTAAGTATTCCGCTGTCTCGACAGCTGACCTTTTTTTTCTTTGTAAGTCAAAGAAGGGTAGCAAAGGAACTCCACAGTTGAAGCGCCGAGCACGTGAAATGAGATACCCTTTACCTGCTCGGAAACTCTAAGGGACGTGCATTAGTCTTTGGATTTCATAAACTGAGGCTTAGGGAAGATTTAAAAAAAACAGCAGAAGTTCAGCAAGGCTGTGTAGCTAGGACTGCCAAACCCCAAAGCCACGCCGATGTCCTGAAGTCCAGTAGGTTCCAGGTGTGAAAGGACGCTGTCCAGACACGCTACCCCCCCACCGCCCCCCCAGGGATCTGCCCCCGCTTCAGGGTGCCCACCTGAGCAGACCACTGTCAGCCTCGAGCAATAAAGTAGTTCAAATTCGTAGGCAGGCGGGGAGGGAGGGGGGCACCAAGCTGTAAATTCCGTTTACTTGTAATCTACACTATGAATGAAAATTCATGTAAGTGAAATGTAAAAACATGAGGAGCGACTAAAAAAGCATTGAATGTTATGATGAAAGTTTCAGAACGCAGCCATTCAAAAAGTGTGCCCTTCAGATCATACCCCTTGGGGACGGCGCAAGTCTTCCGACCACACAACCACTGCCCAGGTCCCCGGGACGCGTTCCTTCCGGAACTCTCTTCCCTGCCCTCGGCTTCATGATTGGACACAGACACAAGTCTGTGAGTGTGTAACAGATGCCTTTCATCAAAATCGTTCTTTTCAATAGAAAATACACGCAGCGCATGTTATACCACTCAGCGATGGCACCGCCACTCAGACTAGATGCTGGAAGCTTGATTCTCTTTTTCTGTTTCTTTTCATTTTATTTTTTGGGGGGAGCCCGATTCTGTTACCAACAGGAACAATCAGCTGTTATTGACAGTTCCGTTGTTACCATTGAAATGGGCTACGAGAATGAGGACTCTGAATTTTAAAAAAAAAAATCTAGGTTGAAATCTGAGCCGGGTCCCAGGCAAATTCTTCTAAGCTTGTTTCATTTCCAGTATTCTACTACCTCCCAGGACTATTTGGAGAATTAGAGACGGTGTGTAAAGTGCCTGGCACTTAGTAGATTCTCAATAAGTGAAAATACGGTTATTACTAATATTTTCAATAAAGTGTTTCAGAGCGTATGCAAGGTGCTTCCACATACATGTGCTTACCTAGCTCTGAAAACAGCCCTGGAATATAGGAAGTGTTTCTTCCACCAAATAAATGAAGATTCAGTAATAAAATAGCACTGGGGCCCCTGGGTGGCTCAGTCGGTTAAGTGTCTGCCTTCAGCTCAGGTCATGATCTTGGGGTCCTGGGATCCAGTCCCACTTTGGGTTCCCTGCTCAGCAGGGAACCTGCTTCTTCCTCTGCCTGCTGCTCCCCCTCCCCCTGACCCTGCTCACTCTCAAATAAATAAATAAAATCCTGTTAAAAAGTAATAACTAAAGCAAGCAACAATATGAGCTTTTATTATTGTATTGGAGCCTGTTCTCTGTGCAATTACTGTGCTAAGTGCTCTTCCGGCTATTTTTAAATCGTCAACAGCAACCTTTTAAAGAAGCGATTATTGCTACTATCGTGAACCTCATTTTATCAGAGATGCCACCAATACCCTGCCTAACTCACACAGGAAGTGGAGAGCTAGCAGGCAATCCCAGGTCTGTCTTCTGAACCCAGGATCCAGATCCCAGCAGTTAGTGCAGGCACGACTAAAGGCCAGATTTGCTTAAAATCTGGTGCTCCTTTGTCTACCACGTTGTCCTTGGGTGGAACTTACTACCGGACATCTGACAAGGAAGTTTCCTAGCATAATACTGCTTGTCTCCACCAAATGTCCGTGTCTGCTAGGAAATTCTCCAGGGTCCGTAGTTCCAGGCTCCCGTGTGTTCATGTACATTCCCACAGAGCCGGAGTGCTGGGTGCTCCCGACGGCACAGGGAAAAAGCAGAGCAGGACACGACAGGTGCATTTGAATTTGAATGCACTACACGCAGAAACACACACCGACAGAGCTGTCGTTAGCTGTTTGGAATCACTGAGACTGTCAGAAATTCCTTATCAAGAGAACCCTCTTCAAATACTGATTAACTATCAGTAGAACACTTCTAAATCCAAATTCTCTGCTAGGGCTGCTCGAACATTTGGAGGCTGCTGATCGGGGAGCTGGGGAGCACATAGGTGCCCCGGCAGACCGCTCTCCCCACGCAAAGAGCCCCGAGCTCTTCCTGAGAACCTCTCCTCTGGGGCAGCGGGACCCCCGGGGCTGTCCTCTCAGGTGAGCTGTGCCCCACGACCTCTGCTCTGCTCTCTCCCTCCCCTGCCTGGACCTGGACTGATTCTGAAGGCACGGCTGCATGGCTGACTTCAACCCAGTTCAAAACGGAACAGGATTTTAACCAACGAACCAGCCACCTTTGCCTTCACTGTGATGCTTCCAAATTCATAAATCTTTGGTCACGTTTCTAGTCAACAGTCAACAGCAGCTTCCGGGAGGGTCTGAGCAGAGGAGATTGTGAACAGAGATGTGGTACTTGGGACTGAGTGCAGGAGAAACACAACATGCCCCGCGGGTTTCAAACAGAAAGGATCTAAGTCCTTCAGGAGTATTCTGGAACGCATTCTTTGGGAGGGAGCACTCTGAATCTGGCGGGGGGGTGGGGGGCATATTCACGGTCCCCCTGAGAGCGAGACCAGGTTCCCCAGAGGCAGACCTTGTGAATTCTTTGTCCTTCGTTCATTTCAGCAGCCGGCGGAGTCCTGGATTGCTGCCCGAGAACAACACTGCTTTGTCCTGACTTAGCTGAAGGTCGGCGGAGACCTCAACACCCACCTCCCGGGGCACCGTGTGAGCTCTGACAACGTGGTTCTCTGGGCAACTCACACGGAGACCGTTGGTTGAGAACCTTCTATGCCCAGGCTCTGTTCGGTACATTTCTGGGTAAGAACTCAATGCAGTCCTCTTAAGAACACGGGGAGATACAGAACGCCATTGTCCTAAGTGCAGATGACACGTTGAGGCCCCGTTAAGCAGCCTGCCCCAAATCACAGAGCCCAGAAGCCAGTGGAGCCGGTATTTGAAGCCAAGACCTCTGGGTTCGGAACATACACCCCTAACGACCCTTCCCTCCCACGACCCTCACAGATTGAGCAGCAAAGGGTCCGCTTCTCAGCCTACCAGCTGTGGGGACCTGGCACTACTTCTGTGCCCAAAGCTCTTCAGGGTAAAGTGTAACTGTTACCACACTTGTCCCACCTGTCTGTCGCACAGGACGCTGGGAGACTTTACCCACTATTCGTAATCTCCCGCGCGGGCTTCTCCGCTTCCTTTGCCCCACGGGCAGAAGTCTCGGGTGGGCCCGAATGGGCTGCGAGCTCTTTGAGGAGAGGACCAGCGCCTGCTGCATTTGGGCAGCCCCCGCGGCCAGAGCTCACAGTTGGCTGTGACTACCTAGGGGACCGCAGACAGAAAGCCAGGGAGCTCGGGCTTTGGTGGCTGAGGAAGGGGCATCAGACGCGTTCACCCTGCACGCGTCTCCGATGAAAGGGGCAGGCAGTGGGACCAGCCAGCCCCACTGAGCACACAGGGACGGTCTGGCCTGCACCACGCGAGGGGAAAGCAAGGGCCATCTTCTCTTCTCGAAGCCCCAGGGTCAGCTTTGTCGTCTGCCCGTGGTGCCTGGGGGTCCGAAAACCCCTATCACGGCAAGGGAATGAACACAGCTAACGTGACAGGAGACGAGATTAGATCTAAAACAGAGACACTGCTTCTCCAGAGACAGAAAATTGTTAATACAAATGAACAGCTGTTTGGGAAGAAAACATTATTTCCCAAACCCAGACAAAGCTCTATTTATTACATTTCAGAGACACTTAAATTATAGTGTCTGAAAGCTATCTCGTCACGGGTATCTGTGACACCTCAATTATCCCCCAAATCTGAGAGGTTAAGCCACAATAAGGGCGTTGCTGTGAGAAAGACTCACAGAGAGAAAGTTCCTCTTTTTCCTCAAAGGAGCAGGTGAATAAACTCAGTGTGGAGCATAAGCAAATGAGTAGTAAATTCCAGCACCAAACTTTCTGGAAATCCATTAGAATCTCAGACTCACGATCCATTCCAAGATGCTAATGTACGCTGTTTAACCATCTGAATGTGTCGTTCCCTAGTCCCACTGGCCCCTTTATATCCTGTGTTCACGCGGGCTCTCCTGGTGCTCGACCGCACCGAGCTCCAGGCCTGCCTCGGATGCCCCACGGAAGTCCTGGAATGTTCTCTGTGCTCACTGTGCCGGGCCAGTCCTGCTACAGGAGGTGCTGGACATGGCATCAGCCCTGACCCACCCACCCACTCTGACCCTGCCAGGGGAGACCCGGCCTCACCCCCACCCTTTCCACAGACTTAGCTGCGTCTGACCACCTCAGGGCATTTCTGGAGAGGGGCATATTCTGGGAAAAAATTCTGGCTAAGGGGGGAAATATTAGATTTAGCCGGGTCTAGGACAAGTTAGGCAATGGGTCATGCGGCCGGATGAGGAGCTGAAATTGATAATCTCCTGAGAGGCCTACGGCCCTTCCGTCTCTGCTCCCTTAACTGGGGGCGGCTTGAACTCAAAAGCCAAGGGCTCGCCAGCAGTGCTTACCCCTCTGCAAGCACACTTGCTTCTCTCCTTTCTTCAGCTCCTTGTTCTTTTCTACCTTACTCCCGACACACCTTGTGGGGTGTTGTTCAGCTTAGTGAGTTAGCAAAGGCTTGAGATTTCTCGAAGGAGAGGTGTTATGGTGTTATGTAAATACACAGTATTATTTTGTCTTTATTCCAGCATTACTGGTTTGAAATAGTTCAGTGTGTGTAAATATGTTTAATAATGTGTATTAATTAGATTTTTTTAGTAATTCCCTGGCATCCCAGTTAGCCAAGGGGTAGCAGGCTTACTTGTATAGTGAACTAGTAAGGATAGTCTCAGACAACTATCCACTAGTCTTTGTCTCATGCAAATCGACTAGCAGAATCCACTCAGTGCTTGTGGTCCTGTGCTTGGAGACAAGACAGAATCACCAAGTAGTGACCTCTCATGAAAACAAAGAGGCAGGTTCACCACCTATCAACCAGCCCAACCCAGAGAAGGGGAATACGTGTGCAAGCTCCCTGCAAACGATTAGTAGGACCGAAGAGCCCAAGTCTGCAATATTCGGGAAGAAAAAATAGTTTAAGTACCACTGACACCAGCATGTGCTTTAAATGGAAATTTCCAAAAACAAATATTACTCTGAAGGTCAAGTGCCCATCAGGGTCATGTTAACTCTTGCTAGTGACTTTTGTTCCCCTCTATGAATAACATTTTGTCCAACCCTGTCAGCAAGGTCAGGTCAAGAAGATCTGACCGTGGCAACCCAATTATCTTTTTTTTTTCTTAAGATTTTATTAATTTATTTGAGACAGAAGGAAAGAGAGAGAGAGAGCACCAGCAGGGCCAGGGGCAAAAGGAGAAGCAGACTCCTTGCTGAGCAGGGAGCCCAGTGTAGGGGTCGATCCCAGGACCCTGGGATCATGACCTGAGTTGAAGGCAGACGCTTAACCGCTGAGCCACCCGGGGGCTCCAACTGCCTTGACAAGGTTCTGAATAAAGGGTTATTTCCAGCCTTCTCTCTAGACAAGAGTCACCTACACGTGCTGGCTCTCCTAGGAACACTGAGAGTTCACACTGGTTCCACGGACAGGTATTTCCAGTAGATACGGCTTTTTAAATATCCTGTGTGGGCATGTGCCCACGTGGCAGAACGGTCTCGTTACCCTCCCCATCACAGATGGCAGAGAGCACCTCCCATGCAAATGGAGTCAAAAGCACAGGCTCTCGAATTACCATAAAGACGGGGAGAAGGTGTCAATGAATTACTGAAAAACTCACAGAACTCATCATCTGCCGGGTTAAATGAGTAATGTTACCGTCGAGAACATTTGTTGTGATGTGCATTATTTTCTCCCTCGCAAGTCAAAAATCTGCTCAGAGACCCACACTGTGATTGGGTTGTGCTCTACAGGCATCGGAAGGAGTGTGTGAGTCAGGATGGTGTTGGCTAGACCGCCGCAGGGACACTCCAGGCTGGCGGCCAGAGCCACTGGGAGGTCCAGTGAGGCACAGAACCGTGCCTGGGTACGGCGAATATAAGGGAGTTCAGGCAGAAGTGTCGTGCTGCTTCTCATCGTGGGTCTTAAGTCTAAAACGATTTTCCAAAGTGTGGAATCCATAGAATCTTATTAGAAAAAGTGCTTTTTTTTTTTTTTTTTTAAACTCTCTGCATACACCCTGCTCTCTTTAGGAGACAAGAATCACTCCTCTGCAAAGCCTGATCCGATCCCTGTCCCTGTTCCTTCTTCCGTGTGCCACATCACGGCTCAGACAGCATCAGAACCGCGTCCAGCAAGAAAGCTCCGTCCCTTGTGAGCAGCGGCTGGTTCTCACTGGTTCCCACGATGTCCAGTCCAGAGCCTGCACCACGGGTAGGGGTTGAATCGAAGAAGGAACTGTCATGTCAGCCCTCACACGGCACTCATAAAGCACCTACTGGCCTGAAATCGGATGGCATCACAGTGTAAATTTAAAGATTTGTTCACCCTCTCTACGTAGGGAGCTTTTAAAGAACCACTGGCCGGAGCTGCCATTTCCACCTTCAGCCAAAGCAGAGAGCTAGTGGCATTTGGAGAAGTCATGCTATTTCTCCCTTCCGAAGAACGTGGGCTTTTTTTCCCCCGAAAAGAAAACCTGATGAAAGAAAGGGCAGTGCCTCAGAGCAGAGAAGGCCGTGGGGACTTTCTAGGAAAACCATTTTGTTGGCAGCCGCTGGAGGAGACCCAGCTAAAGCTCTTTAAATACGCGCTAGAGATGCGCGTGTGTTCTAGCTGACCGAGACGCGGGCACTTGAGCGCTGCGGGAAGAAAAGAGCACAGCTTCCAGGGGCTCCACAAACGTCCGCCCGGCACCTGCAACGTCCTCCTCCCCGGGGCCTGAGAAACGGGGGAGAACAACCCGAGAGGATTTCTCTCCAAGGAGGTCATGCTGTTGTTGGACCTGCGGGAAGTATGTCAAGATGTTTCTGGGAAAGGGCGAGGAGCAAAACCCGGCTGGTGGAAAGGAGGCAAAGTCAAATCCAACCTCCTCGGACAGAGATGGAGGGAAGCACTTAGTGGCGTCGTCGAGATGACTTGACTCAGCTTTGTGGAAACAACATTCTGAACGCGTTTTCTTTGAGCTCCGGCCACAGCGACTACCCAAATACAGTAGATACCGGCCCCTCCCGTCCCAGAGGTCACAGGGCTTCTAGAAAGACCCCTGCACATGGGAAAGGAAGGCAGCAAACAGGTGTGTGAGGGGCGGGCCTGGGTGCAGGTGCGCAGTCTTCGACTTCAGATGAATTCATTCAAGAAAGCTACTCCGTTGACTCCACAGCATCGTGTATTACTGATGAACAAAAAAAGGCACAACGGTCCATTTATATGCCCCAATAACCCTGAAATAGAGGAACTAAAATGGACCGTCTCACTGGTAACAAAGGTTTCAGTGCAATCAGTTTCAAAACACAGCAGATTGGTAACGTCCTTCCAATCCGGCTCGACGTGCCAAGAAAGAGAAAGTGTTTCCCATCGAAGCACATTCTTTGAAGACTAAGAAAATGGACTTTTAAACCCTCTCAAGGACTCCGCTAGTCATGCCACAGACAGTCAGCAGGAACGGCTGGCTCCTGGAGCCACACTGCGGGACTGCAACAGAGACAGCAGAGCCGCCGCCTTCCCCAACCAGCGCGCGTGGGATCCCGAGGCCCGGGACACCTTGCCCACCACAGCCGGGAACAGTCAGGCTGACCCACTGCACTTCCTCTTTGATCAACCTTATATCTGACTGTATTTTAGTAAATTATCCATGTAGTTGTATTTTGACAGCTCTCTTTACAGCAGTAAAACAAAATGTGTGCATCGCAAATGGCAAAGATTCAAATTTCAGCTATGTTTATCCAAAATAGCACTGAACTGCTTCTGTACTTATGCTATACTGCCTACAGCTTCACGGAAGGGAAGACAGATGGGATGAATTTAGCAGGGAAACAGCTGTGGCTTGAAGAAGAGACAAGCGAAAGTTTTGCTATCAGGCTTCATTATGTATCAAGGTACCAGTAAAATGTGTATCCGTAAGGCAGCCAAAAAAGTGTTTTTCATTTGACTAGTGATAATTACCCTTTCTCAACAGCTGACAATGTTCTAAGTGGCATTAAATAGGTATAATAATTAGGCAATAAGCTACAACAGGCACCGCCTCGCTGGGAATCGCGGTTCCCCTCAGGTGAGCTGGAAGGTGCGGGCCGGGGGCTGCGGACTTCAGCCCCTGGAGGGACGCAGCGAGCCCGCCGAGTGGGCTGGAGGCAGCGCACATAGACAGGACATGGGAGAAAGAACCCCCCCCCCCAGGTGAGACCAGACGGTGGGAGCTTCTTGGCGTGACTGTGACGTCACCGAAAGAAAGTCACTCACCCACCCTCCAGCCTTATCATCGGACTCTTCATGATTAACAGGCTCCCTTGGCCCATTGGCCCCCCCCGCCCCCGAAATACAATTCCTCCAGCTCCTGGAAATGGAGCTTTGGGCTGCTAATCCTCCAAAACATCCTTGTCTATGTTAAAATGTCCAATGAGATGTTCCCCAAAACTGGGCCCATATCAACTTTCAGAGGAGAGGAAGTTTCTGGGCTTCCACGGCGTTGAGGTGGTGATCAGTCACTTTGCCAGTTTAAGACGGCTTGGATGAACCAGCCCTGGCTGGCGCGGGTTCCATCCCGACCTGCGGCCTCAGGGAACGCTGACAGTCGTGCGCGAGACCCTCCAGTACAAGGAATGCTCATGGCACAAACTCTGTGTTTAAGAAACCGTGCATTTTGTGGGGTGTATATATGTACATACACACACTGATATATATGTATATTATTAACACCTGATAAATTGCTCTGTGAAATACATTTTTTATAAATCTAATTTGTGCCACGCTGATGAATAGCAGCCTCGAGCCCCACCAGATCTGCAACGTAGATACTGCCACGGTGACAGGAAGGAGACAGACAGAGCCTAAAAAAGGAACATACTGCGACATCCAGGCAATAGAGCTGGTGTGACAGTGACACTTGGTGGCACAAGGTTTACCCCACCGCCTCTGAGCGGTAACACGTGGGAAGCATTAACCTGCTCAACAGCCCGTGCAAACAGACGAGAACACTGCCTTCCTGAAGGTAACACCATCACCCCCTCTTCACGCTTGTGCAAGGATATGTACTTTTTTTTTTTCTTTCACGTACACCCATTGTCCCCCGGTAGCCTTTTTGTAAGGCTCCTCCATATTTCCAGTGACTTTTGTTCCTGGCAACACTTCTCGGGACTCTCCCTGACTACGATCGGACAAGCCCCCTCTTGGCCACTGGGTCCACTAGGACCATCAACTCTGCTGGAGACAGGAAGGTGTTGTGCAGAGCGAGTGCACAGGCTCTGGAGTGAGGCACCAAGTGTGACATCACAGTAAACTGTCAATACTTAGCAACGGCATTTTTTACTATGGGGAGAAAGGATTTTACTGAATTGTCCTTCCTGCCATTCCCTTATTTCAAATTACCGCTACTTCCTGTCCTTCTCCTTATTCATCAACCTGCCTTGAATGTAAGGTAACAGAAACATATCTGAGAGTGTGATTACTCTAGGCTCTCCAGCACATTTTATCCCGTCGATCAGCCCATGAGGTTTTCACAGAGACACCGTTAGGCGTAAGAAACACACTCGGCGCTGACGTCACGTACGTTGGGGACTCAGTCAGAAGCTGACGGGATGCTCCTGGCGGGACCGCAGTTGTGGTTTAGGGGTAGGACAGCAGCTCGGGGGACACAGAGAATGAGAACATAGAGCGATCCTGTGTCTCATTGGTACCACAGCGGGCACTTTTCAAAAACCAGCATCACGCGGGGCGCCTGGGTAGCTCAGTCAGTCAGGCGTCTGACTCTTCATTTATGCTCAGGTCATGATCTCAGGGTCCGGAGACGGAGCTCTGTGCTCAGCGGGGAGTCTGCCTGAGATCCTCTCTCCCCCTCTGCCCACCCCCCGCCCCCTGCTTGCTTGTTCACGCTCTCTAAAATAAATAAATAGCGATTGGCATTGTGAGAGCTAAAATATTCCTAAGGTTCTTCACATCAGTATCCTTTCTTCACAGACGTGGGTTTGGGGTTCTGCCTCTGTCATGTGGTACCTGTGTGACCTCACTGTGCCTCAGTTTCCTGAGTAGTACTTGCCTCATAGGATGGATATAAGAATTAAATGTGTTAATAACGTGCTTAGAACAAGGACAATGGCCGGTGCATAGTAAGTACTATCTAAGGTTAGCTACTGCTATAATAATGAGAATTCTAATAATAACTTATTACATATGTACGATGTGTTGCATAATTAGGTAGACTGTAATCATCATTATTGTAAGGGGTGTCAGCAAATTTGTACACAGCAGCAAGAGCTTTAGTACAATGTGTAATGCTGTCAAACCATGGGAACTGGAGGTCACCTAGGGTGGAACCAGGATCGCTGAAGCCACGAAATGAGAGTAGAGACAGGGCCCTGGGTGCACCAGGCTGAAGGTGGGGATGAATTTCTCTTGCAGCAAAAATCTTAAGATCCTCATCTGAAACAGCCAGACTTCTTCCCGAGAAGTCTGCGCCCCAAATTAGTGACTTGGTCAGACCCACACGAAAGTCAAGCTCACATCGAGCCGTGTCCTGTCCTCGCGAGACATACTGGGCTGTCTCCCAGGACGGGATGCATGGACCTCCGTCCCTACCAGGAGACCTGATGCTATTCCGGACAGAGAGAGAGCCGTTGGGTATTGCAGCCAGAAAGAGAAGAAACACACCGCAGTCCAGCGGCAATGCGGGCTCCGTACAAGCCAACAAATCCTCTGTCTCTTGCTTTCCTCACGGTGTAAGTGATGGTAACCACCTCTGATAAGCACTTCACCAAGAGGATGGAGTGTGCCGAGCGAATTTCATACAGCATGAGGTTGCAATTCCACAAACACAGAAATTACCTCTCTTTTAAGAATCAATTTCGAGGGGCACCTGGGTGGCTCAGTGGGTTAAAGCCTCTGCGTTCAGCTCAGGTCATGATCTCAGGGTCCTGGGATCAAGCCCCGCATCTGCTTCCTCCTCTATCTCTGCCTGCTTGTGATCTCTGTCTGTCAAATAAATAAAATCTTAAAAAAAAAAAAAAAGACTCAATTTCGACTGCCTTCAATCGATATGTTAAGGACAAAAGCTTTCTAAGACGAATGCGACAGTGAACTTAGAGACGGACTTTGACATCAACCACCAACATTACAAATGTCATATTTGCACAAAGACTGCCACCAGCAGAAAGTTCAGAAGTAAATACACTGCATTTAAAAAACCGCTTCTCAATGCTGATGAAGCCGTTATAAATATGGAGACGCGTGGGGCAAGCAAAGCCAAAGCGTTTTTACTTAAAGAGTGGAATCTCTCCACATCTCTTCTGCAGGGCTCTTGCGTTACATTTAAGAAGAAAGAACACTGCCTTGGATGCAAAACCCACTGTGAAACAACAAAGACCTTTACATGACTTATCTCTAGTTTGCAATAATTTCCACTGTTGACTGGACATGGAGAATGAAACTTCTTTTGTGTCTCCAGGATCAACAAAGGAGACTCAGGCCGAACTTGACCATTTGTAGGATTCTTTCCATAAAGAAAAATTAGGAAATAATTGATAAGCTAATTGTGATAAAGCAAGATACCCATTCATTACTCCCAAGCACTAATGTTTCCAGCATGTGTGATGAATACCTATGATTTCTCCATCCGTTTTCATTTTTGGAAGTTCATCTCCATATATTCTGCGACAATCTGCTCCCCTAGAATTGGGAATTTGAATAGAGCAGATTTGGTTGCTTTTTTTTCCCCCCAGATGAATGCACAAAGACCCTTAAAAACAAATGTTCTTTAGAAGACAGCACGATGAGTGTATTTCACATTAAATAAAAATATAGCATCTACACCAAAAGACTTTCAGGCTGAACTCTGGCCATTCCCCCTCCCTCAAGCCCAGTTCTACAATAGGAAGTTAAATAAAAGCATAATAAAAGGTCCAGGAAAAGCACAATGAGAAAGAGGAGATAAAGGGAAGACTGCCCCTCAGAATAAAAAGAAAAGGAAGAAAAAAACCTCCCTCTCATCAAAAACAAAAAGTAAACTACTTTCCCTGGCCCCACACCCCTTTCTTAATGCTGGGAATGACCCACTTTGACCTAGGTATATTAGAATAAAAATAAAGGTGAAAAGACTGGTTTTCCTTATGTCTATGCATGAAAAGAACCACAGACACAGCCAACAGCTCACTCTAATGTCTTCTAAGAAATCATTTTCTGAAGCAGATTCTCCCACACTAGCTTCATTATATCCGACGCACCCATTTTTTTAAAAAATACTACTTATTTTGCCCATCTCTGCCCAAATCTGTCATCTGACTCTGTTCCAGAAATGCCCCCCACAGCTTTTATCTCTCAGTACGCCCAAAGGCCCAGTGGACTGGGATCAGCCGCGCGACCCACACCAGCTACAGAACGGTAAGGGAATGTCGCGGCGGCCGGGGCAGGATCAAGGGTGAACAGAACCTGCGCACTCTTCTCAGACCTAATGACGTCGGGCTCTCCCTTTCAGTTAATCCACGAGAGAGGAGATGAAGGAGAGGACTTTCCGTCAAGACAAACTCGACGGATCAGCAGTTGAGGACACACAAAACTTGGATGGTGAGACCAAGGAAGGGGCCAGTGATCCAAGCTCCCCCTGCCCACCACCCCTTCTCCCCCTGACTCCGCCCCCCAGAGTAGTCACTGGACTCCCTGCGACCTCGGTCCTCGCTCCCTGAATACACCTGCCTTGGGTGCAGAGTCCATTCTGACCCCTTTTTCATCTCCTTAGGGCCCAGGATCGTGCCCAACCAAATCCTGGGAGAGATCTGAAACTGCTGGTTTGTTGGGTTTAATATTTTCAAATGCACTCTGCCCTTGAAGTGTGGCACGGGGGTTCTAACATACGAAATTGTGCTTTACAAGCACTCCGAGGGAAATTTACTACAGCGATTATGTTGCTAAGTGAAGAATGACCACTTAGCTAATCCATTTTGGAAATTTGGATTTAATATATCAGTTTTGCCTAAAGGAAGATATAGTGACACCAGCTTGGCTTTCTATCAAGCTGAATTTGGAGTAAGATATTTTGATTTAGGGTCATTTATTAAATTTCAGAACCTCCAGTTTCTTAGCACAAATTAGTGTGAGCAAGATAGATGGAAGTAACGCAATTAAGTGTTTAGCAGTTGGCCTACTTTTCCATATTAGGAGAGAAAGAGACCTCAAAATTGCCTAGAAATTTTTTTGTTTTAGCTTTTTTTTTTTTTTTAAGATTTTATTTATTTGAGAGAGAGAGTAGGAGAGAGAGAGCCCGCATGACCATGAGTTGGGGAACAGGGGGCAGGGGGAAGAGCAGAGGGAGAGGGAGAAGCAGACTCCCCACTGCGCAGGAAACCTGACCCAGGGCTGGATCCTGGGACTCTGGGATCATGACCCGAAGTGAAGGCAGATGCCAGGCACCCCCCGTTATGGCTTTTAAAACTTTTTATTCCTGGGACGCCTGCGTGGCTCAGTGGGTTAAAGCCACTGCCTTCGGCTCAGGTCATGATCTCAGGGTCCTGGGATCGAGCCCCGTGTTGGGCTCTCTGCTCAGTGGGGACCCTGCTTGCCTTCCTCTCTCTCTACCTGCCTCTCTGCCTAATTATGATCTCTGTCTGTCAAATGAATAAATAAAATCTTTAAAAAAACACTTTTTATTCCTTCATTCTGAAATAGAAAGATTCCCTTCTTTTTTTTAGTAGCTTAAAAAATGAACATTTATTATCTTTTTTTAACATTTTTTTAAAATTAAATTTATTTTCAGCATAACAGTATTCATTATTTTTGCACCACACCCAGTGCTCCATGCAATCTGTGCCCTCTATAATACCCACCACCTGGTACCCCAACCTCCCACTCCCCTGCCACTTCAAACCCCTCAGATTGTTTTTCAGAGTCCACAGTCTCTCATGATTCACCTCCCCTTCCAATTTCCCCCAACTCCCTTCTCCTCTCTAACACCCCTTGTCCTCCATGTTATTTGTTATGCTCCACAAATAAGTGAAACCATATGATAATTGACTCTCTCTGCTTGACTTATTTCACTCAGCATAATCTCTTCCAGTCCCGTCCATGTTGCTACAAAAGTTGGATATTCATCCTTTCTGATGGAGGCATAATACTCCATAGTGTATATGGACCACATCTTCCTTATCCATTCGTCCGTTGAAGGGCAGAAAGATTCCCTTCTTTTAATATAGTTGTACTTTTCTTTAAGATCGTGCCCTACATTTTTCTTGTCTTATACATCATGGCATTTTTATTATAAGCAGTATATATCACTTTAAAAGTAATACTGATTTAGGTTACTGAAACTCATACGAACCCTGCTACAAAGGTATTCCGTTCTACCTCCCCCAGGAAGTTTTCTGACCACTGGACACCCACACTATGAATGGCACATCTGGGGGGTTTATCGAAATCCTGACCACATAAATGGCCCCATAGGGCTGCGAGGCGCTAAGCCGCTCACTATCCAAGATGCAGGAGCCAGGAAAGAGGTCTCTGCAGCTGCGCCCACCAGCCAGTGGGGGACACAGGCCTATGTACCTGGGAGACCAGGCTCCAGATGGAGCATGAGTTTAGAAATCTCAATCATCTCATAATGTAACCTCTGGAGAAGGTTTCTCCCAGCGCTCTTCGCAACTCTGCTTTGGTCTCGGGCTTCAGTGTCCTCCCTGGTCAGGCCTGCGTTGCCCAGAATCTTGTCCATCAAAAGAGCATCCCCCCCCCCCCCACATCCAGCCCCACCCTCCGTATCTGATCAACCTTGATATCTGATCAGTATTCCTCCTCCTTTCACTGCTCCCCAGGTGGTGTGTATGAGGCGCACCCTGCCCACCTTCCGGAAGAACCCTATTAGGCTGGTTTGGCCAGAATGCACTTTCTGTCACTTTCCATCCCCTGATTCCCACCCCCCACCCCCCCACGCCCACTCTGTCCCACTCCCCGCCTGCAAACCCCCACTTTTCCTTGCTGAATTTGAAATCCAGGCCAGTTCTAGACTGAGGTCTTTCTCCCCTATTTGCAAGACTTCCTGAATACAATTGTTTTTGCTGCCTGAACTCCTCTCAGGTTCCGACTTTTCCTGGACACCTCCCCAGGCCTCACTCTGCTCCTCTGGAGAATGAGCTCATGACTATGAATAATAATAAATGACATAAGAACATATTAAGCTTCGGGGCGTCTGGGTGGCTCAGTCAGTTAAGCGTCTGCCTTCCGCTCAGGGCCTAGGATCAAGTCCCACATGGGGCTCCCAGCTCAGCGGGGAGCCTGCTTCTCCCTCTGCCTGCAGCTCCCCCTCCTTGTGCTCTCTCTGACAAATAAATAAATAAAAATTCTTAAAAAAAAAATAAAAAAGAACCTATTAAGCTTAGCTAGAGCCAAATCCTTATTAGCCACCCCAAAACGCTACTTTTCTTATTCCTACTTCAGCTACGCCACCTAACACCCCAAAGGGGCCCGGTGCCAGACCGTAGTGCCCCGGAGTGCAGGGCAGGGAGAAATGCATTCAGAGCGGACGCATCACCTGCGCGGCCCAAGACGACCCCACGTGAAGGACCCCCCTTCACCCTGGTGACAGCGTGAGCCCACCCACAGGAAGTGGAATTTCCGCTCCGCGACCATAGTTCTCAGGTGCTCTGCTCCGCCTCGGGGTCTCACACTCATCGTCTCAAAGGGAAGACAATACTAATAATCCATCTTGCACAGCGTATCCGAAGAGAAGGATCTATTTCATGTTTTAAAGGTCATTGAATATATAACAGCTAGATAGTTGAAGCAAAATACCATATTCATCAGTGAAATAGGAAAGTTTAGCAGCACTCATCTGTTCTCATTTTAAATTTACCACAGTATGTAAATGAGAGGATTTAAAAAAGCACCAAGCAAAAATCTGAGCTAGGTGCGAATGAAAAGCACAATCAGAAGCAAATTTGTGAGCCTGAAGTGCAGGAGTTTGCCAAATGGGCTGGTGCTTAGATTTTACTACTAATCTGAGTGTATGTAAAGCCAATAGAAAGATCCCAATTATTGTTAAATACCCAGAGTAGAAATTTGCTGCTAAACTGCTGTATAGTATCGGTCTCAGGTTGGCTTTTGTAAACATCTTATTGTACGTGCCGCCACGATCAGAGGAGCACCGCACACGAAGCTGAACTTTAAACACACAGTCCCAGTCACACAAAAAGAGTCGGAAGAAAACGAACGAAATACAATTGGGATTAGAGACAGAATGACCTGATTTTAGAAAGATTTTGCAGTAGTTGGGAGAATCTGCTTCCCCGGAAATAGCAGTTTTTCTACCCACTTAACATCTCAAAATACAATTGATGGCAAAATGAGACAACCTGACCGTTCTTCATGGGAGTTTTTGGGCTCAGAACATGTTCGCCATATCAGACATTCACACCCTAACAGGGCACGGAGGCGGGGTTGTGACTCACGCTCTGGTAGGTCTTGGTGGGTCAACGGGTCACCTTGAGACATCAGCCCTCTGTCGAAACAACACCTGTCCACTTTCTATGGAACAGACTATCTTCAAAACCCAAAATGATCCATATGACACGAAGCCAAAGGGAAGGAGTGTTGTGTTCTCTAACCCAAGGGTGAGGCGTCGGGACGCCTGGGTGTTCACGCTAAGCTAAACCTGCAGACTTGGCCTGGGTCCCCGAGTCCGCCACACGTGTGGAATTGCGAGACGGAAAGGGCCGAGGCAACCACGGGTCCCAGGCTGAGGGACAAGGAGACAGAGCTCACACGGGTCGGGATCAAATGCTGCGCCACAGCCAATTCTGCGAGAAGACTGAGCAGAGAGCCTAGGCTAACTTCCCAGAGTCTAACGATGCCTGAGGTTCCTTCCTTCTCCCTCAAGTTGCATCAGGACCTTTATTCAACTCTGAAAAATGGGGATCGTGAAATAAATGTCTTCTCTACCTCCTAATGCTGCATCATTGGCCACGTCTCATGCCTGCCGTTCTAGGAGGTAGGACTCTGGTGGTGAGCGAGAAAGACAAGTCCTCACCTCGTGGCCCCTCTGTTCCAGGCCAGCAAAGGAAACAGGGTGAGTATGGAGAACGGTGGGTTAGGAATTCTCCAGCATTTTGAGGGTCTGACCAAGGATGGGACCTAGAACTTGGCCCGGCACAATGCAGGCACTCAACAACTAATGGGCTCTGCTTCCCAGAAAAAGAAATGAATAAACATTAAATTTTGCATCCATTTTTGGAAGATTCACAGCCCATCTATGGATATCAGCTTGAGAATTTCATTGCAGGGATGCCTGGGTGACCCAGTCAGTTGGGTGTTGGGTGGCTGCCTTTAGCTCAGGTCAGGGTCATGGGGTCCTAGGATCAAGCCCTCATCGGGCTCCCTGCTCAGTGGGGAGTCTGCTTCTCCCTCTGCCTCTGGCCCTCCCCACCCCATTCATGCTCACTCTCTCAATAAATAAATAAAATCTTTAAAAAAAAAAAAAAAGGCATTTCATTGCAGAGGGAAAGGAGAGGTCTATTAGAGGGATAAAGCCGGGGGAGGAGAAGGGCCTGAGAACCAGGAGGAAAACATGATGAAAACAGATCATTATAAGGCAAAGAAGTAAGTGCTGGGACAAGAAGTCAAAAGGGCAAAATGGACAAATGGACGGAGGGAGCTAACCCCTCTTGGGAGGGTTTGGTCAGGGAGGGTTTCTGAGAAGAGGGAGAACCTGAGCAGAGCCTTTTCTTCAAATTTTTTTTTTTTTTTACTATTTACATTTCCTTTTACAAAAATAACATGTGCTCAGTGCAGAAAACTTCTTAGACAATGTGAAGAAAATACACCAATGACCCCAGTGCTTGGAAACAGCTAATGTAAACTATGACATCCCTCCACCTCCTACACAGGTGTGTAAAGGGATGGAAAACAATTTATTCACTAGGTGTTTGGAAGAAATAACTTGATAATCTGAGAAGATTCCAGAGGGACTGCTGAAGTTTTGTGCTCATCAGCTGGCCTCCTAGGGACCTTTCTCAAATGCTGGGTCATGGCCCACTAGAAGGTCATAAAATGAAAAATATGGATTGCAGTCTTAAGAACTGTTTTACTAAACTTCCTTTTGCTGTGTGTGTGTGTGTGTGTGTGTGTGTGTGTGTACAAGGCTGTAATGTTAACTTTCTCTTTTACTGGGGATCCAGGCTAGTTTGAATGTACGTGCATTTGAGGCAGTATTCTCCGTAAGAGAAAGGTAAGGAATTAGTGTCCTCACAATGTGACAAAGCAAAGACACTGAAAGTGATAGGAAGAGGGTAAGCCAAAGAGAAGACAAAGGTTCCTGAGTGGAAATACAGCCTAGAAGGGACTTCGAAAGCAAGAACCATATCGACGGAGACTGTGGTCACGTTGTTTCTAAGGGACGTGTGGTGTAAATGCTCACCATCTTCTTTCTTATAATATCCTCCACAGCAGCGTCCATGCCGACCAGTGCTTTGTGCATATGAAGTCTTCTGGAGAACTCAGAGAGATGCCGAGTTCCATATACGAGTTGGCAGAGAGCAGAAATTGAGTCCACATGTGTGGGATATAAAAGCTAGAGTGTGAAGAAGATATTTTGGGTATATATCTGTATCTATTTTTTTGGCAAAAATGGAATCATATAAGATATACTACTTTTATCCTATTTCCCCTTGGAGATATGGAGATATTTTGAACATCTGTCATGTCAATAAATGCTTTTCTGCGAACAAGCGATGTTCTTGGCATTTTAGAATTCCATTGTGGGGAATTTACGTAAGCTGTTTATGTAACCAGTGTTCTAATGTTGGACATTTCGACTATTTGATTTAATATTTTGATTTGGTGATTTTCAATACCCTTCTGTTAGAAACAAGACTACTCCTTAGAGTAGGACTGGCCAAGAAGAGGTATTTATACTTTTTCGCTATACTGTATTATCTACTTAGTGTCTGTTCTATAAAGGAGGGCCCTTTTACCAGCACCAAGGCCAGAGGCAGGAGTATGGTGGGTGTACTGTAGAGAGCAGGAAGCAGCCCGGCTGGGAGGTGAAGGAAGCCTATACGCTGGCCATGCTGGGAATCAGTAAATCAGCTACAATCTCTCTTCTGATACAATTCTTGAAACCCAATACCTGGGATTTAAAGTTCTTCTTGTTAAATCTACAAATCTAGTTTGAATAGTCATAGAAATATATGTAAATCTGAAAACAAAAATTAGACTTGCTTTAGGGAAAATGTAAGCCAAATGGAAATATGACTAATATTTGTCATTTTAAGTCATTGGCTTAAGTCATAAGGCATCCCGCAGGCTCATTCCCAGGGATATAGAAATGTCACTGGAGGGGTACCCAGGAGGCTCAGTCAGTAAGCGCCTGACTCTTGATTTCAGCTCAGGTCATGATCTCAGGGTCATGAAATCGAGTCCCACGTCAGGCTTCGCACTGTGTATGGAACCGGCTTAGGAGTCTCTCTCTCTTCCTCTGTACCTCACCCACTTGTGCACCCCTTCTCTCTTTAATAAAAATTAATTATTTTTTTAAAAAATTAATTATTTGGGGATTTAGACCAAAGAAACAGGTACTAATAGTCATAGTTAGGAGGAAAAGTACCTGATTCCTTTCTTCTCATCACTTCTCACATCAACTACTGGCCAACTTTACCTCCTAAATACTTCCCCAACCCCCTGCCTCCATCTCTACCGCAGGCACCAATCATTTCCTGCCTGCTTTCCCAGCCCTGTTTCACACTCTTCATTGGTTCCCCAATACCGACAGGACACAGAGACAGGTAGGTCCCTGGCACGGACCTGCAGTGTATTCCTGCTTCCCACATTCCAACACTGCCCTGTGTGTCCTTTTCGTGTGACATCACTTCTCTCTCCAGGTTTCCTCTCTGCCTGGCATGAGCCTTGCCTCTAAAGTTAAATTTTGGGGGCGCCTGAGCGGTGCAGTCCATTAGGCACCCAACTCTTGATTTTGGCTCAGGTTGTGATCTCAGGGTCGTGAGATCGAGCCCCATGTGGGGCTCTGTGCTCAGTGTAGAGTCTGCTTAGGGCCTCTCTCTCTCCCCCTCTGTTGACACCCTGCCCCAAGCTCTCTAATAAATTTATTTTAAAATAAATAAATACAGTTTTGGTGTTCCTTCTTCCAGAAAGTCCTCCAACATCTCCCAGGCCTGGTTTGTGCCTCTCCTCAGTGGCCCTTTGTGGATACACACCTCTTTGCTAAAGTCTTTACCACTTGGGGCCTTATACCTCTTTCTCCAGAGAACAGAGGTCAGCGACTGTTTAATTTTGTAGCTCTCCATGGCCTGTGGTTCCTATTATGTAAACAGGTATTCAGTTTCCTGTGTCTGGTTTTTGTTGTTGTTGTTGCTTTAGATGGACCAAACCATATTATAGCTTAAAGGGTCAAAAAGGTGAGTAAAGCCAGGTGAGTTCAAATCCCAACAGACTGGTGGAAAGAAACAAGGGCTCACGTGCAATCAGTATGTCGGAATACTAACCATTAGCTAACAGCATTTAAATGAAAACAACTTCAGTTCCTAGAGAATTATTCATTAATTCAATAGAGTTTTATACACTGGGACCTCGGAGATTGGGAACATGAGGTCACACTGAAGATTTCACAATCTGACAACAAGAAAGAATGTACAATGCCATGAGTGGGGCGCCCCAAAAGCTGGAAAACAGAGCATTGGGAACAAGAGTGACTAAGTACCAAGGATTAAGCAAGGACAGTCCCTGGGGAGAGCTCAGATTTTTGGTGAGCCCACCCTTTCGAACCCTGCAAATCCTACCCCAAAAGCAGTTATCGTGTGACATATCTGGAGACAGGCCCAAGCACATCTTACAGCCTTTCCTTGGGGTCATCTGCTCTCCATGCTCAAGAGGGGGAGATCTGGAACCAAGAAGGGAGCGTGGACCCTGGGGGGGGGGGGGTCAAAATATTAAATTAAATAGTCAAAATGTCCAACATTAGAACACTGGTTACATAAACAGCTTACGTAAATTCCCCACAATGGAATTCTAAAATGCCAAGAACATCGCTTGTTCGCAGAAAAGCATTTATTGACATGCGCTGCTCACCTGCACTGGCTCAGGCCTTCCTATTCTGGCAAAAAGCCCGAGGAGTCCAGGAACCTCTGACCCTGCCAGGCCCAGCAGCTGAACACGGTGGCATCATTCAAAAGAAGAAATAAAAACGCAACGCTAACGGCTTGTGTTTTAAGGGACATGTGGAAACACGGGAGCACTTTCAGACACAGGTCACAGAAATGATTATTTTAAAGTGGGAGACATAACAGAAGTTAAGTCTATTTGGTTGGAGCAAGAAATGATGCTCTCTTTCCAAGGATCATCTTCCAAGGGCTGTTCTGCCTGGCCACGGAAGACAAGAAAAATGTTCCCCTGCCTCAATTCTATGTCATCTCCTTGGCCTGTGATACAGAACATGGGCATTATGTAAAATGTCAAATTTGGCTGATTTAAAAAAAAAAAAAAACTCTCACCAGATTTGCAAGTTAACAGTCAGTCTTTAATATATTAGGCCACTGGGGAAACCAAAAGCTTGTAAAAATATAGAACTCATTCCAAATGACTGCCATCAAATTTGTAAAGTCGAAGGCGTTTCTGTAACTGCGAACAGCACTAACAGGTCCATTAACCATGACCTTCAAAGCTTAAGGACCAACTAATAACACAACGAGTAGTCCAATGGCCTGAACAGGATGAGAAGCTGTTCTAGTTTCAGTGAGATCAAAGCATATTTCATGGCTGTGATTAATATTTATCGTGTGCTCACTGGATATACATCATTACATAATAAAAATTTAGATTTGCGTTATGTGATGACAGTAATTAGACATACACATATTGAAGATTTGTTCCAAACATGAGGATATAGATAAGAGGTCATAAAATATTTTTTTAAAAACTGGGGCGCCTGGGGCGCCCGAGTGGCTCAATGGGTTAAAGCCTGTCTTTGGCTCAGGTCATGATCTCAGGGTCCTGAGATCGAGCCCCACATCGGGCTCTCTGCTCAGCAGGGAGCCTGCTTCCTCTCTCTCTGGCTGCCTCCCTGCCTACTTGCGATCTCCTCTGTCAAATAAATAAATAAAATCTTAAAAAAAAAAAAAAAGTTGCACATATACATCAAATTCTGTTTTGGCTCAGGATTGCTCCCCCTCCTTCAGTTGTGGCAGCTGAAAAAGGTGAGCTTGAAAATGCAAACCGTTGCAGATTCACGGAGTGAGTGTCGCCTCAGTGCCTGGTATGGGGCTACATGCTTGAGACACAAAAAAGACCGGCATATGGGTCCTGCTCTCCATCGGTCATTCAAAGGATAATTAGGACGTCGGGGGCCCTTGATCAAAGTGCAGTTCGAACAAAGCACGGAGGAAGGCAGAGGGTGGTTGAGGAAGGCTTCCCTGAAAAGATGACAGCTGACCTGACTCTGGAGAAGCAAGAGGTCTTGAGGCTGAGAAGGAAAAGTTCCCAGATTTCAGGCAACATAGGCCAGAACATCCAGCCTGTGTGTTCTGGAAGCCCAGGGCTCATTCCGAAGCCCGCCGCAGGTCCCTGCCACCACAGTCGGCATCGCCACAGTCCAGACTCACTTCAGGAGCATATGTATAAACACCGGATGAACAAATTAACGACCTGCACACACGCCTTCTTTCTGTAGATACTCAGAAATGATTCTAGAGCCCCGAGAAGAAGGAAGAACATAAACCAAAAATCCCTTTGGGGAGCCTGTGAACTGAGAGGAAAACAGAGGTTTCTTCTCCTTGCCCATCTACAGTCTCCACCCCCCCACCCCGGTGGTCATGGAGAGGCCCCGCCCGCCTGTCATTCCACGACACAGTCTCAGGTGCCTGGAGTCCCCACAGCTTGGGGCTCACGGCCAGCAGGCAGACCTGGTACTGGGCAGGGCCTGCCTGTGCGCCCGCGGAGAGCAGCTCGTCCTGCCTGTGAGGTAGAGCACGGGTCTGGCCATGACATCGCGCTGCAGGGTCTAAACCAACTGCAGTGATGATAAAGACCAGGGCTGGCTCCGCGTGAGGTAGGGATGAAAGATGATCACAGAACTGCGAGAAACCACGCGATCCTCAGGGAGGTGCCACGGTGTCACTTCCAGGCCTAGACGGGTGACCCGTCTCTCAACTCAGGCCCCTAGGGCGGATTGGAACCCTTCGAGCCACGTCCTTACCTCTTAGCTGTAAAATCTGCAAGGTTTACTGATGTTCTTCTTTATATTATTATTTCAAGAAAGCCCACTTCAACTTTACAAAGAATCAATCATTGCTAAGACGTATCAAGGCTTTCATATGCTAATGCATGTCCCCCCAACAAAGAAAAGGTGTAGTTGATGCACTATGTCCCAAAGTAAATCCTGTATTGCTTTCTTCAAAGAACATTTTGTGGAACTGATTGTTCATGAAATCCATACGGAAAGATGCTGCCCCATCCCTCTGGCCACAACAGACGTAGCAAGGGGGTGAGGAGGCAGCTATAATGCATTATTGTGTGTGTGTATGTGTGTGTGTGTGTGTGAAGCAGTTGTGTACGCTAATCATGTTGGCAAATACTATGACCTAATCAAGAAAGGAAAACGAATGGATGCTTGGATCACAAAAAAATGATAAAAAGTAGAAAGATTTCACTCTCCCGATGGAGACAGAGGTTAGTTGTTCATTACTTGTTGATTTCTCCATTCATTAGCATTCTAGGAACGGGACTTAATGCATTCATAGCGCCCTTTAAAAAGCAGGCATGCTACCTTTCTGCCTACTTGTGATCTCTGTCAAATAAATAAATTTAAAAAAATAAAAATAAAAAGCAGGCGTGGGTTCTCAATTCAAGAATTTATTTTAACCTGTTTGGAAACCATTTGCATTTTCAGCAGCCTGACCTAAGAAAACACTCCTTCTAGGATTTCATGCAAGGAAGAGATCAGCTCCCTAAAGAAAGCAGGGCTGCAGCACCCCCTGCCCACCGCTGCCCCCATCCCGAACTGAGTAGCAGGTCACTCGCAAATCTGTGGGTCAGAGGTGAATCTCTCTAGGCTGAACAGTGGCCACTGCTTTGAAGTTGGCTTCGTATAAGAACGTTCCACTGGCCCAGCTTCTGGGTGGTGTGACGCTGCTCTTCTTAACCCAGAGGAAGAGAAAGCAAAAAGGGGACAGAGAAAGCTCCCTTTCTTCTGCCTCCAAGTTGGCTGCCTCCAAGTTCCCGGTGCAAAGGGAAGAAAAAGTGTGCATGGGGAGTGCACTGCGGAGTCGTCTTCTGGAACGAGTGAGTTCCTATTTTGCACATTTTCATTTGTCTGACTCGAGTGGTTCCCTCCAAAGTAGAGCGGCAGCTCTCTCAAGGACAGCCACTTAGCCTGATCATCGAGTGAGCCAACACTTTGCTTTGGTCTCTAGTAAAGGTACTGAATGAAGAACAGGGTACACTCAGTGCTTTTGGCCGCCAACCGCTAATCCCTGGTACCCCCGAGCCTGGTTCTGCTGCTTACATGAGCATGACTTAAAGTTTGGTGAACTCAGAGATCTGATTGTAAAAAAAAAAGAGTTTGCTGATTCAGTGAAAACAAAGTAGAATGATTTAGAAAGAATCAACAAAGCAGAGGTGTTTTTGTTTGTTTGTTTGTTTGTGTTTGTTTGTTTTTAAGTCTGTCAAGTTAATCCGTACATGAGATAATCATAAAAAGGACTTGGCGGGGTGGGTGGCCCTGGGTGGCTCAGCTGGTTAAGTGGCTGCCTTTGGCTCGGGTCATAATCCTAGGGTCCTGGAATTAAGCCCCACCTTGGGCTCCCTGCTCAGCGGAGAGCCTGCTTCCCCCTCTCCCTCTGCCTCTGCCTGTGGCTCTGCCTACTTGTGCTGTCTATCTGTCAAATAAATAAAATCTTAAAAAAAAAAAAGACTTGGCGGGAGAGGGTCATTGAAACAGCAAATTCTGCAGGGAGCCTGCCTTATGTCCTTGGCTGGTTTCAAGAAACCAAAATTGGATGCATCAAAAGATGAATTTGGATGGGGTGTACCCAGAAAAAAATGATGTGGCACAGAAAATCGGGTGGTCCGTACATAAAGAAAATGTCTCAGCCCAACACAGAGATCATGAGTTCCTGACCTTTGGATTAACCATCCAACTTCCGGTCTCGAGCTTTCTGGATTAGCCGGCTTTCCTAAACATCTGTTCACCTGCACGTACTATTTCGCTTTTGATGATCGCTTCTAGCCCACCTCCCTCCTTCTGGAAACCGATAAGTCAGTGAGTGAGTTCGGCAGAAAACACGAGAGCAGCAGTCAGACATCACAGATTCCAGTCAATCCCCGAACCTTCCGTCTCCGGGCCTGTCTCCTTACCCAGAAAGCGTCTGCTGTGGGGAGGCATGGAGGGCGAAAGGCAGATGCTGAGACCAGGGGGTCACACTCATCTCTCAGGTGTCTCTACTTCTCTAAAATGCCATGCTGTGCAGTTCAGCTCACAGAAGACACACAGCGTTCCCGAAGACACTCAGTCATCTTTATTCAGAATTTAAAATAAAAATAGTCGGAAAATAGATACAAATTTGTTGTGAATGTCAAGAGTAAGCAAATGTACTTGAGAAAGGTAATATTATTCCGAAATTTTTGCCACAGAGAATGAGATGGGAAGTGATATATATTCTTTCAATATAAAAATACAAGCTTAGATGTATAAGCATACCATATGTGTGCACACGTGTGTGCATATTTATATAATGATTCAAATGCGATTTAAGTTACCCGCATAAAATTGATCACTTGTATCCTTATGACTTGCGAATGGGAAAAAAGTCTAAGATGCCACATCTCCAGTGTCCAGGCTTCCTGTGATAAACTTTTGGAAGGAGCTATATTTACTAATTTAGAGTTGCAAAGTGGACTGCAAAGCTTTCATTCTGGGAATAGCATGTGACAGAAAATAGTTGGAATATTTTCCAGCATCGATTTCAATTTTACAAGTACGAAACTACAAACAACTCCTGACTGGAGAAGATCAACCGCTCCGAGACACAAGCGCTGCCTTCGTCTCTGTCCGAGTTCTGCGACAGAGCTACAACGAAAAATTACGCTCAAGATTCAAGTTAAGTCACCACTGACTTTTTTTGACAGCAACGAGGCTTGTCAAAAATTCATGCTTGCAGGTAAGATGGGAATGATCAGAGAGCCCTAATATTGTTTTGATATTTCTTTCATTTTCATCGGGATGGTACCTGAGTTACTCTTGGCGCCACAAAAATTAGACACAAAAGGTAGACTACGCTGTACAAAGCCAGGAGATGTAAGGGAACACCCACCCTCTTTTGAAATGACCATTTGCCACTTGTGAGTGGGAAAAGCAACTGTAATACTCCGTTTATAAGCTGCCTGAGCGTAGAGTCTATATCAATTTCAAGTTTTCTTTTATGATTCAGCTATTCCAAGAGTCTGAAAATATTTCATTAAAAATTAATGTGTTATCCACACAAATGGCAAATATTGAAAAATGGGAATATAAATACAAACTAATAAAAATAGTAAGTCTACTAATACTGAAGAGGAAGGAAGACAGGAGGGGGAGGCGAGCATGTGAAAGGGAGAGAGATTTTAAACATCCGGTTTCTATTCTGGACCATTTATAGAAACAGACAGACACAGCACGCGGAAGCCAAATATATTCTCGGGCTCTGACAGGATTTGTTTTCTATCTTGTCATTATTTGTACTCTATGCTTCCTAATACTGCTTCTCCAGGGCTCTAGATCTCCCGACCGGCCTGACCAGTCTTACTCCAGCTTGCACGCAGGGGAGCTGCCGAGGGCTGGGCGCGTTCCGGAGCCTGGCTGCCCGGTGGGCTGACTCCCTGCAGTCGGCGGCTCTCCCAGGAGCCCCTCCGGCACGGAGGCTCATGGCCCCCCGCTAGCGCATCCCCGCCTCCCCCACCCCGGCCCCATGCATCCTTCCCAGACCCCTCTGGACGATTCTCTGAGGCTGGAGCGCAGGATCCTGGGTCTATCGTGCAGAGGTAGGGAAGGATCCCTGGTCCAAGAAGGCAGGCACGAAGGTAACACACCCACTCAACCTCCTTGTCTGCTCTTCCTAGAAGAGTGATTTCATGTCAAACAGCAGGCAAGGACCTACCTTATTCCATCTCAGCCCTCACAATTTAAATGCCATTGAGAGAAAGTCACATTGCTTACTAAACAGGCAGTCACGGACACACACTTGTCCCTACATCAAAATAACACACAATAGGGTTCTCCTATACCAAAGATAATGAGGGGACTATTTTGAAAATATGAAAGATTTGTTTATGCAGACTAGAAAAACATCCCTTTGCATCAAAATAAGTGTCCCTCTTTATTGCACACTCATTATTTTCTATAGAATTTAAATTGTACATGAAAGTATAATTGTGCCTTGTTTAATGTAAATTGATTGTCTCAATTATTGGGAAAGGATTTGAATTTTAATGGACTACTTAGCTGGAGATGTGCCAGGCAAATCAGCAAAAACTCTAATAGCTCTAACTGTGGAGGTACACAGCCAAACAGTCAGATAAATCAGGAAAGACGGTGGGTTCCAGAATCGATCCTAAAGTGGTCCGGAAGGGTTAGGAAGCTTTTCTCCATGCACAAGAAATCAGCCGTTAACTTTCCATCTTAAAAGACCCTGTGACCGTGAGCCTATGATTTGGTTTCTCACTTTGAAAAAATGGTAAGATCCACCTCTTAGAACAAAGGACTTTTGTAGCTATACTTTTTTTTCTTTCCCTTAACATTCTTCCTTGCTACAAATTAGGTTATCTGTGAAAATCAGGGCTTTTCTCCAGAGGGGGAACAGACATAAAATGCAGTTAGCCCCGTGTCACCCAGGCCCTGAGACACACTTGTAGATGACACTTCAGCCAGCCTCGGAAGTTGGCTGCAGACGCATCCCCGCAGATGGCCACCATAGCTACAGCCTGACCTATCTCCTTTCTTCTAATAAATCCAGGATCTACGAAGTCCAGCAATCTCCCGCACACTTACGATCATGGCCCAGAGCAGACCTTAGCCGTTTGGCTACCCAGATGGTTGCAACGTTGCTACAGTTAAATTATAACCAGCGATGCCTGAGGTATACAGACACATCTGCCCGAAACTGCCAGTCTCCTACGATCTTTCCCTCTAAGCTGCAGCCTCCAGAAGCAGGTGGAAAAATCACCTCTGGTCAGAGGAGGATGAACTACACAGCCAAGTTTATACCTCAGCTATAAACCTTCAGGAATTTAACTGCTCTCTGAGATATCTGGGGCACTGAAAATATTACGTTTTAATCGGTTCACTCCCTGAAAGAGCCTCTTTTTGCAACGGAAAACTGGCAGGGTTAATCTAGACACACATACAGATGTTAATGTATGGGGTAGAGATTAAGATTTGGGCCAGTGAATACAAATTTCTTCTCCTATTCATTAATCTTTACTGAATGAATGTCGACGATGCTCAAGAAGCAAGTTGAATACAAGGCATTTCTTTTTATAACTGAGTCTAGAAAGAGCCATAAATTATGGCCAACTGTAGTTTTGACTGAGTTCTCCCTAAACGCTGATCTGGCTTGCAAAAAGCAACCTCATTAAGATAGTTCACTGTTTACATGTCCTATAACTTTTCTTTCTTTTTTTTTTTTTTTAAATGAACATAGAGTTCCTGGCAACTAGATGTTTGATTAAATTCTACATTTCAGGGGCGCCTAGGTGGCTCAGTGGGTTAAAGCCTCTGCCTTCGGCTCAGGTCATGGTTCCAGGGTCCTGGGATCGAGCCCCACATCAGGCTCTCCGCTCAACGGGGAGCCTGCTTCCTCCTCTCTCTCTGCCTATCTCCTCTGCCTACTTATAATCTCTATCTGTTAAATAAATAAATAAAAATCTTTAAAAAAAAATTCTACATTTCAGGGGCATCTGGGTGGCTCAGAAGCGTCTGACTCTTGATCTCAGCTTGAGTCTTGATCTCAGGGTCCTGACTTCAAGCCCCACGCTGGGCTCCATGGTGGGTCGGAGCCTACTTCAAAAAAAAATTCCATGATTTGTAATTAGTAAGGCTTAGATTTTGGATAGTACACCCCAACAGGATGAGTTTTAATAAAATGCCACACCCAAGGCACACCGTTTCACTGTAGGAGCATAAAATCTGGCCCCAAGTGGGTATCTGGAAATAAAGAACCAAAGCAAAGCAACAGAACCATCACAGGAGAGAGGGAAAAGTCTAAAGGTGAGAGGAGGGCCAGACAAACATGGGAAAGGAGTGAAAGTGGCAGGTGAGCAGCCCTGGCTGGTGGGACAGCAGGGGCAGGTCTGGCCTCTTTGATACCCATCCTTCCCCCAGCCCCACACCTGCGGAGGCCTGGCTGAGCCTCACTTCGCAGCCAGAGTCCGAGTCCGAGTCCGAGTCCCTCAGCTAAATGGACGTCTCCCTTCTTCTTTGTCTAGCATATAAATGCATTCAAATTTGCATTTAGTGGGAAAGAGGGACTCTAAGGCTGCTTTTCTGTATTTCTATTTCTATTCCAAAATCCCTTTAAAATACCTGCTCTTTTGGAGCACTTGGGGGGCTCAGTCAGTGAAGCGTCTGCCTTCAGCTCAGGTCATGATCCCAGGGTCCTCGGATCGAGCCCTGCATTGGGGCTCTCTGCTCAGTGGGGAGCCTGCTTCTCCCTCTGCATCTGCCCTAACCCCCCCTTCCACACTCCCCTTGTGCTCTCTCTCTCTCAAGTAAATAAATTTAAAAAACAAAATCTTCAAAATACCTGCTCTTTAAACTGTTGCATGCTTTTCATGGATGATGAGAAGAAAATGGCTCTGCTCATGTTCACACACACACACACACGCACATGCATACAGGCACACACACATTGGAGGACTGTTGCAATTTTTTAAACCAATTAGTTTCTAGAAAACGAAAGCCCAGAAAATATCACTGTATATCATCAGGATATCATCCCCAAACCGTTCTCTTTAATCTGTTAAATCCTCACGGCCAGCCGTCTGCATGTTATCTGTGGCCAGAACGTTGCATCAAACTGCTTCCCACCCCACCTCCACAATGTACAAGTTCAACTAAACAGAGGAAAACACTTTAAAAGGTCCAAAGGCATTATTCCTGGTGGAATCACCTCAGAAGTTATTTTGCCCAAAATTACCAAAGAAACACTAAAAACAACACGGAATTCCACAAAGGGGTCCACTCATTATGTTCCAGATTCAAGATTTCAGGCTTTTGTGTCACGTTAGAGAGCACCAAAGTGCTGTGCCCAAAGGGTCGCCTGTGCACAAGGCTTGGCTGTCCCACCTGCCAGGTTGAGAGCCCCCCCCCAGGCTGCCCAGCAGGCTCCCCGACCCCTGAACTGAACTGCCCTCCCCAAGACAGCGGAAAAGTTCTGCCTGTGAACAAAACCCCACAAAAGCAGCCAAAAGCGGAGTATTTCCCAAGAAGAAGTGAGGTCTGGCAGATCTTATTCAGTTTCAAAGGGAGACCAGTTTTTTTGTGTTTTTCCTTTCCTTTGATTTATTTTTCATTGCATGATGATACACTGTTTCATTTGAATTGCAAAATAAGACCCAGGAATGAGTTATTTTATTTAATGAAAACATGGACCGCAGCAGCGGACTCGAAGCTCCTTTTGGTCTCCCAACAACCCGAGGAGGTGGGGACCTTTCCTCCCTCCTGTTGTGGATGACGAAGCTGAGTCACTGAGAGAGGAGTGACTTGCCCGGGAGACGAGTGACAGCCTGTTCAGTGCTGGGGCTGGGATTAGAACCTGGGCAGAAGGCTTCAGAAACTGCATGTTCTTAACCACTAGGCACCATATGCTATATTGGTAATTAAAAAATCTTTTCAAAAGCTCATTTAGTCTGGCTGTAACAGGTGGGGGGTGGGAGGTCTCTAAGGCGCATTAGCCTGAAGAGCCCCTAGCAGAGAATCTGGGACTCTCAGATGGCACACTGTCACTCCCCGGTGCAGAATGGGAAAAATCTGCCGGGGAGCTTCGGAGCTCGGGACTTGGTGGGTCCGGGAGTCCAGGCCCTGCTCAGATGCGGCTGGCTGGGGCCACTCAGGGGGATGCTGCGGTGTACCGGGGGAAGGTGTGAGCGCTGAGGCCCTGCATTCCCCAGACTGGCCCTGCCACCAGCATCGGCTCAGTGAAAACGGTGACCACGGTATGTCACATAACCTCTCAGAGCCTGTCTGCCCCTCTAAAAAACAGAAGACAAGAACACTATCTTAACTGTATTGATCTAATAGTCACATTCCATATGGCCGCTCTGCTGAAGATTTTTTAATTATAAAACCGAAGTCTTGTGCCAGAGACCAGCAAGTCCCGGCTCCCTCACAAACACCGATTCCATGACGCCATCATGGATAAGATGGCTGACTGAATAACACTATTCTAGATTGATACGGTGCATTTCCCCCCACCCCTGCCAATTTTTAATACCTAAGATCTGATTTGATCCTCATACCTATTCCATGTGGTCTCTGATCCGCATTCCATAGATAAGGAAGCTGAGCCCCAAAGAGTTTATCTGGCCTGTCTCAAATCCTAGGTTGGCAGGGGACATCAGCCCCAAGCTTCCGCTCCCTAGCTAGTGTGCTCTCATAATTTGTTGTTCCCACAGAAGACGTGATGCCTTTTGGCAATAAGTTTACAAATTAATGGAGAAAGTGAAAGACTGGGAAAGATAGAAATCAACACTGATGACCCTCTCAGTCACACCCGAGTCACACTGCCCAGACCTCAAGTCATGGGCTCCTCCTGTCATTTGGAGTCAAATGCCATGCCCAATCTTAGAATTCAGGATTTGGCTTCTGAGGCAGCTGCTGAAAGGACTGGCTAATTAAGTCTAAAGGGCAGGTAAATTCTCTCCCATGGGGAAAATTCTGGAACCTGGGCAGATAAAATCCCTTCTCTTTTCCTCCCTCCAGTGGACCATGTGGACGCAGTTTCTTTGTAACAGGATTATCCAGAAACATCTCTGTGGTTGTGTCTCTGTAGCTTATCATGAAACAGTCAGCAGTGCGATAACACATCGTGCTACACTGTTCTCCATTCTTCCTTGCCTCACCTTCCTCTCCCTCTCTCTTGCTGCCCTGGGACTGAAGCCAAAACAAACACTCATCGTTAATTCTTGCTCAGGTTCTAAGACAAAGGAAATGAAAGGATTGGCCAAATCCTCACGGAGCTCACCCACTTGGGTAGTTAACATATCTAAAAATGGACAGAGAAAGATACATACCAGAGGAATAAGTCATAGACATGGAAGTAGTCTGGTAACACAAAGAAATAACCAGTGGAAGGAATCAATGAGCTCAGGATCTAGAAACAAGCTACCACAGGAAAGATGGGAAATGCCGAGCAGACAGCGATCAGGGGTCCACTCTGGCTGAGCAAGTAGGAGGTAGACATCACCCTGTTTACAAGGTAATCACAGAACTGTCTCTCCCTGCTGAAAAGTCTTCAGAAGCTTCCCTCTCCAGTGCTTAGAATAAACTCCAGGCTTAGTTTTACACGATTCAAGAGAAAGACTCTTCCAGACCTAACTGCTGAAGGTCTACCTCCTCTTTGGATGTAGGGGGCCACAAATGAACATAACTCTTACCTTAACAAGGAGAAAGAAGTTAGACAATCGATAAAACCATAATTTTCCTTGAGCCAATCAGAGCCAATCAGAGCCAATCAGGTTGCAAGATAACCCGATAAAGGTCCTGGGGAAAAGTGAGAAGCAAAAGCTATCTTCCCCTGGAGGTGGGTGAAACTGTGTGCACCTGGCCCGAGGAATAGCTACATTTTTAATGAGGGAGGGACAGAAGCAAAATCCATCAGTGGTGTGATTGGCAGAAGTTTGAAATGCAGCTCTCATGGGGGCAAAGAGGTCCTGTTTCATGATGTCTGCCGGTTTCTCTGACGTGAATCCTTCTGCCATGGTCAGGTTAAAACTACCAGCATGATGTTGAATGCACATACGTTTCCAAAAATTTAGTACATCAGCTCTAGCATACAGTTGCATTGGACCCTGAGGAAGCAGGACGAGGCCCTGTCCCCATCCCCACCATAAGCCGTGATGACAGTCAAACAAACAAACAAACAAACAAGCATCAGAATTAAAAAATACATTTGATGTATGAACTCAACAGAGGGGGGAAATCATTAAGTCCGAAGACTGGCCAAGAGAGAGGATCCAAAGTGAACTACAAAGAAGAGAGAAAGGAGCTGGGGTGAGGGATGAGTGCAAGAAACAGTGCCCCGAGAGCTGTGGGGCAAGCTCAGAAGGTCTAACCGACGTTGAAGTGGGGCCTGGAAGGAGCAGAGACAGGGAGTGAATGGGAAGATCTGACCCCTGCTTACTGCCTCCATCTCATCTCCTCCTCAACCTCACATTCGATTTTAAAGCCATGGTTCTTGAAGAGACCGTGTTCTCCTTAACCTCTGGCACCTTTAAACATGTACTTCGTTCTCTCTGTGAAGATTACTTCTACTTCTTGTCAGGATTCAGCTAGAAGTCATTTCTCTAAGGAACAGTACCCTGTCCCCCTCCGAACCTGGGTGAGGTGCCAGTCCGATGTGCCCCCGGAGCATCCTCAGTGACTCACACAAGAGCAGAGGATTTGACTGTGATCACCATGTGCTTCCCCCGTGGGTCTGGAAGCTCCTTAAGGGTAGAGATCATGGCTTTTTGCTTTTCAATGCTCAATGCATAACAAATGTTAATAAATATTAGGATATATTAATAAGCTAGAAGATACCACACAGAGCTCAAGCCAGGCAATCCAGTATAGCTTTTCACATTGACTGTGCCATGTTTTAAAATTACAGTTTGTGGCAGAGCAACAAACATGACTGCAAAAATGAAAAACAAATCCTCTTTAACTTAAAAGTACTAAATTAAATTTTAAATCATAAGGTTTAAGATCATGAAAATGCTGGGGCACCTGGGTGGCTCAGTGGGTTAAGCCGCTGCCTTCGGCTCAGGTCATGATCTCAGGGTCCTGGGATCGAGTCCCGCATCGGGCTCTCTGCTCGGCAGGGAGCCTGCTTCCCTCTCTCTCTCTCTGCCTGCCTGTCTACTTGTGATTTCTCTCTGTCAAATAAATAAATAAAATCTTTAAAAAGAAAAAAACGATCATGAAAAGGCTAATCAGAACTTCTCAATCTACTTAAACAATAAAACCAGAGAGAGAAATCTGGCTTTAAAGAGTGAAATCACTCACTATGGTTTATGTTGGATTTATGGAAGAAATGTTTAGGGATTTTAAGCATGGAAATATACTTCTGTCCTCGAATGTAAGAACAGAAATTTGCCGGCCCCTTTTAGCAAAAGCTCTGTCCAAGGAGTGTCTGATGCTCATCACCTCTAAATGGTTCCTGATATAATTTGAATATATGCTTAGTATTTATTTTTAATGGAATACTTTTCATTATCTAGACTTAATTATAGAAAAATAAAAAATAATAAACATTATAAGAATATTAAGACTAGCTGGTAATAGTTGGTTTCCTAAAATATCCGTCTCCAAAAACACATTAGCTGTTTCCTCCTACTTTATGTTCTTAAGAGTATTTTTCTTTTTAAATTTTGAAATATTATAACACTCACTCCCAACTATGCTGAAAACATGATGTTTTTAACCAAGTAGGTGAATGCATCACTCTTTAAATTCAATCTGGGGCTTGTACTAAACTTTCACACTGAACAGAGGACATATACACATAAACACACACAGTCACGTACTCGCAGACACTTAGATTACCTTAGGCCTCTCCCAAGTATGGTCCCAAATGTTGTTCTACAAATCAGCTGTAGGAAATTCAGAAGGGTGTTCCCAAAGAAATAACGTTATGTAAACACGGTGTTCTGTTTCACAGACTAGCTCATGAGAGCCCGTTTAACCCACAATGTAAATAAGCCAGCTTCTAGAATGTTAGCCTCTGAAGTTCCCATCATACCTCCAGAATCTGGAACACAGCCTGGCGCGTGTTAAAGGGCTGATAAGTATGTTGAATGAAGGATATTGACTGAATAATAGTGTGAAACATTTGTCGAGCACGAAGTCTGTGCCAGGCACTGTTTTCTGAAGAGTTTCCATGGATTATCTTAGGCAATTATCACATCCCTCTAAGGTTGCATTTTTTAGACAGACAAAGGGAGGAAGTGAGAATGATGAAATGTAAGATTTAAGGAATTTGCTCACGACCTTATGGTGAGGATGTGGTAAAGTAGGAAAACCCAGAGAACCTGGTTCTAGGGTGCATGTTCTGAACGACTATCCATGATCTCTTTCCTGAAGTTTTGGGTCTTACGAGCAGAGAACTAGAACCTGAAGGCAGCTTAAAGCATAAGGGCAGGGATGTCTGTCTGCTCGTCCAGCGGTTTATCCAAAGCACACACCACATAACACTCAATAAATATTTGATGAATACGTGAGGGGCATCTTCTTCCCTCTTGGACATCAGGGCTATTCCAGAAAGACGTGTGAATTATATTAAAATGTCTTTGGCACTTTCCTTGCTTTCTTTCATTGAGTATCTTTCCATTTAATCTACTCTCAGGTGATCAGCTATGACAGTGTTTGCCTTGTTCTGGCTGCGGTGTCTGGACAGGCTGCTTTCATATATCACCCATTTCCAGATCAAAATTCTAGTTCCTGCAGTTAGAACCTGCTCTGTCATCGGGAGGAAAGCAATCTGACTTCAGGTCTTCCCATTAAAGTCTAATCGAACCTGGCGTCTAGTCCCCTTAGGGACTTGTCAATAATACATGAAAAAATTGGATTTTAAAGAGATTGCTTGTTAACTCCAATTGGCTTATAATTTTGGCATAATTTGGGGGGAAAAGGTCAAACTTTCTAAGCTTTTCCTGGTTTTTGTAGCTTCCTCCTTTCCTGTACACAACACTCTCACAGGGTTTGTCCTTAGAGCCCTGAGGGGAGGCAGCCTACCCAATCCCCACTCTTCTGTGGCCCGATACCATGAAAGCTAGAGATAACCAAGAAGCATTTCAAAACAAATTGCAATGAGCTTCTTTCCTAGTAACATATGGATTATTTATCATCTTCTATAGTTTTATATTACAAAATAATGGCACATAAATATAAAATAACATAGCAATTGTGTGAATTTACTTTTAATAGTATGTTGCCGGTTATCCAAACATGCAGATTCCGAGTGTGTCTGGGTGGCTCAACTGGTTGAGCCCCCGACTTGATTTCAGATCAGGCCATGGTCTCAAGGTTGTGAGATGGGGCCCCACGTCCGGCTCTGCGCTGGGCGGATGTGGAGCCTGCTCAAGATTCTCTCTCTCCCTCCTCCCCGCCCCTCCTTGGATCCCTCCCACGCATGTGTGTGTGTCCATATGCACTCTCTCTCTCTCTCAATAACTACCACGAAACAGCAAATTCCCAGGCAACCGATCATTAAAGGAGTGCCTCTCTAAAGCATATTTGTGGGGGCAGGGGAAGACGGGAGGTAGGGATTATATATACATTTACTTTAGCAAAAGAGATTCAGATGACTCACTTGTGAATTACAATTCACATAGGACTTGAAACACAGTTACTGAGAAACCGATATGTTGCTGAAACAAGTATGCAATATTGCACTCCTAAAGAGGCTGACAAAACAAGGTAGGATACATGAAATTAATTACCAAGAAGCTAAAATGTAAGGGCGTTTTATAATTAAAAGAACAGCAGCATTAAAAACCCAGATGGCCTCAGTACAACGGAGATGAGGCAGTAATAACTAAATGTCCTTCAGCCCCCAAATCATGGCAAGTCAAACCGCTGGAGCTCGGGCAGGATCAGGGGAGACTGGTGAGGGGAGGAAGCCAGTGGAATGCTGCGTTAGCATTCTCAGCAAATTACTGATTTACTGATTCTCCATAAATCACGACGCAGAGCACTTTGGTTTATACTTTGATTACTCTTCTAAATGAGGGAAGATCAACTCAAAACATTTCCTCAGGGACAGGGAAAGTTTTATGAATATACACCCAAATCTAACATCAACAGACGTTTGGTTTACATAAATTAGAGAGAGCAAGAGATCAAACACACACTCCAGGGCAACCAAGTCTTGCCCAGGCTGCCAGTGGAGGCCAGCCCCCAAGAGACCTCTCTTTCTTGCATGTGGGGCTTCTGGAGGTACAAGAGCAACAGGAGGGACCTCCCAGGAGATGGTGGGTGATGTCACAGCTGCTCTGGAGCCCCATCAGCCCAAACAGAAAGGGAGCCTGCAACCAGGGGAGAGAGGTAGACCCTTTTCATCTTTGGGTCCCTCTCCCCTCCAGCCTAGAGCGGTGACTGCACCAAATGGATGTCTGATAAACAGAGAACAAACCAATTCTGGCCTTAGCTCCCTTTACCAGCTCTCCACTTAGAAAGCTGAATTGATTAGCTCATGTCCTCTCAAGCCTCTGCTGAAAGCATGAAATGACCCTCTTCTAGTCCGGATTCCACTGGCTCAAGCTTGGTCTCTCCTCTCCTCTGTCTGATTCATCGGATTCTCAAAGTCTTTCACAGAAATACATATCTTTACGAATCCCCTTATGGATCAGGTAAATTATTTCATAGTTTTTACAGGATATGATTAAGGGGATTTTTAAAGGAACAAATTTTATTTGAAGTAGGTACACCTTTAAATTTTTTAATATAAAGTTTATTTGTAAAGCAATTTTTCTGAACCTGAAATTATTCTAAAAGATAAAATCTATTTAAAAAAAATGATGAGAGGGGTGCCTGGGTAGCATAGTCGGTTGGGTGTCTGACTCTTGGCTTCAGCTCAGGTTGTGATCTCAGGGTTGTGAGATCAAGACCCACGTCCGGCTCTGAGCTCAGCATGGAGTCTGTGTGAGAGTCTCTCCTTCTCCCCACCCTCAAATAAATAAATAAATCTTTAAAAACTACATGATGAGAAACAGGGTATTCACATGGTCTCTATCTCCCCACGAGGCACTTGATAACTTCTCTTGAGCAGAGAGATCTGACGGACGCCACCTTGACCAAGCGATCAAACTCAACACCACCAGTGATAAGACACAATGACAGCTTGTCCCCCTCAATGAGGTACACTGAGAGGGACACAACGCTGTGGGATTTCTACCCAAAATGCCCAACCTCGGCCTAACCACCAGGAAGCCTCAGATAAAGCAACACAGAGCCACTCTACAAACAATGGAGCAGTTGTCGTCAAAAGCGATGAATTATCACAGGTCAGGTTTCTCCCACTGAGAAAAATTGTCTAAAGACAACTAAAGAGTAACGGGAGCTAAACTGCAACACGGAATCTTGAACCAGAACTAGAATATTAAGGGAGAGCTAATGAAATCCTTGTCAGGTCTAGAGATGGGCTCCTAGCATTGCATTGATGTTAATTTCCTAGGTCAGATCAGTGTATTGTGGTTATGTAAGCTAACTCACATTGTGTGTGGCTGGGCCAAGGGCATATGGGAACTCTCAGTTGTTTTTGCAACTTTTCTAGAAGTCAAATTATTTCAAATTAAGAGCTAAATAAAAGTAATTTTCTGATGTAACCAATAATGCCAGCTATGTCACTTACATAAATTAAATCCTTAATGAATAAATTATATAAGAAAAAAGACACAATTGGCCAATAACATAGTATGGTTTAGGAACAAAATGTGCTCTATAATGTCAATTTGAAGTTAAATTGATGTGTTAGAATTAAAAACGTATAAAAATAGCTTCATGATACTTTTTGGAATTCTTGGGTTTGTTTTTTTTTTTTTAAGATTTTATTTATTTGTCAGAGAGATAGAGAGAGTATAGGCAGGCAGAGTGACAGGTAAAGGAAGAGGGAGAAGCAGGCTCCCTGCAGAGCAAGGAGCCTGATGTGGGACTCGATCCCAAGATGCTGGGATCATGACCTGAGCTGAAGGCAGCTGCTTAACCGACTGAGCCACCCAGGTGTCCCTTGGGTTTTTTTAATGTAAAATTTAACTTACTGCTTCATGTTTTAATTGAATAAATAATTTAAGACTCAGAGCAAAACTGAAGGGAAGGCACAGAAACTTCTCATGTACCCCCTGTCCTCACACGTGTGTAGACCAACCCCTAACATCAGCATCCCCTGCTGGAGTGGTACAGTTGTTACAAGTGATCAACCTACAGGAACACATCACAATCACCGGGCAGTCCACGGCTTGGTGTCATTTATTTTATGGGTTTAGACAAATGTATAATGACTTGTAGACACTATTATGGTATCATATAGAGTATTTTCACTGCCCTAGGAATCCTCTGCTCTCCTCCCCCATACCCTTGGCAACCACTGACGCTTTTATTGCCTCCACTGTTTTGTCTTTTCCAAAATGTCATACAGTTGGAATCATAGTTTGTAGCCTTCTCTGACTGGATTCTTTCACTTCGTAATTAACATTTAAGGTTCCTCCATGTCTTTCCAAGGCCAGATAGCTCATTTCTTTTTAACGCTAGATACTACTCCACAGTCTGGTGGTACCACAGTTTATCCACTCACCTGCTGAAGGACATCTGGTTGTTTGCAAGTTTTGGCAATTATGAATAAGGTTGCTTTAGACATCTCTGCACAGGCTCTTAGGCAGATGTAGGTTTTCAGCTCCTTTGGGTAAATACCAAGGAACGTGATAGCTGGATCATAATCTGGTTTTGTAAGAAAATGCCAAACTGTCTTCCAAAGTGACTGTACTATTCTGCATTCCCACCAAAGTGAAAGAGAGTACCGAGTGCTCCAAATCCTTGCTAGCACTTGATGGTGTCGGTGTTCTGGATTTTGACCACTCTAACAGGTGTGTAGCGGTTTCTCATTGTAGTTACAGTTTGGATGTCTTTCCTTGAAGACATACGATGTGGAACATTTTTTCAAATGCTCATTTGCCATCTCTTCTTCAGTGAGGTGTCTGTTAAGGTCTTTGACCCATTTTTTAATTGTTTTCTTATTGTTGAGCTTTAAGAGTTCTTTTTGAGTAGTTTGGACAATAGTCTTGTATCATCTATGCAGTGTTTTCTTCCAGTCTTCTCTTGTCTTTTTATTCTCGACAATGCCTTTCTCAAAGCAGAAGTTCTACATTTGAATAAAGTCTATCTTATCAATTACTTCTTTCCTGGATCTTATATTTGGTGTTGGGTCTAAAAAGTTATCATCATTCTCAAGGTCCTCTAGGTTATCTTCTAGGAGTTTCAAAGTTTTGTATTTTAAATTTTGGTCTGTGGTCCATTTTGAGTTCATTTTTGTGTCAAGTGTGAGATCTGTGCCTAGATTCATTCTTTCTTTCTTTTTGCATGTAGATGTCCAGTTATGCCAGGAGGATTTGTTGAAAAGACTGTCTTTGCTCCATTGTATTGCCTTTGGTCCTTCATCAAAGATCATTTAACTGTATTAATTTGGGCCAACTTCTGGCTTCTCTGCTCCATCTCAAAGGTCCCTTTGTCGATTCTCACTCAAATACTGCACTGTCTGGATCAGTTGGAAGTCAGGTAGTGCCAGTCCTCCAATTTCATTCTTCTCCTTCATTATATTGAAACTGTGTTGCCTATTCTGGGTCTTTTGCATTTCCATGTAAACTTCAGAAGCAGTTCATCACTACCCGCAAAATAACTTATTGGGATTTTAACTGGGATTCCATTAAATCTATAGGTCAAGCTGGGAAGAACTGACATCTTGACATCATTGAGTTTTCTTACTTATGAACATGGAATACCTCTCCTTTTATTAATTCTTTGGCTTCACTCAGCAGTTTTAGAGTTTTCCTCACATAAATCTTTTTTTTTTTTTTCCTCACATAAATCTTAAAAAGTTTTTTTTTTGTTAGAGTTATACTTAGGTATTGAATTTCCACGGTGCTAATGTAAATGGTAGTGTGTTTTTAATTTTAAATTCTAGTTCATTGCTGGTATAGAGGAAGGTGATTAATTGTCATCTATTAACCTTGTATCCTACAACCTTGCTGTAATTGCTTATTAGTTCCAGGAACTTTTGTCTGCATAGGTGATCATGTCAACTACAAAGGCAGTTTTAGATTATCCTTCCCAATCCTTAGGGCCTTTATTTCCTTTTTGTCTTATTGCATTAGTTATACCTTCCAGTATAATGTTGAAAAGGAGGGGTGAGACAGAACATCCTCACCTTCTATCTGACCTTTGTGGGAAAGCCTTGAATTTCTCACCATCAAGTTTGATATTAGCACTAGGTGTTTTGTAGATGTTCTGTATCAAATTGAAGTTCCCCTCTCCTTCTAGTTTACTGAAAGCTTTTACCATGAATAGATGTTGGATTTTGTCAAATGCTTTCTCTCTGCATCTATTGATATGATCATGTGATTTTTCTTGCTTGGCATATTGATGTGATGGGTTATATTAATGGATTTTTGAATGTTGAACCAGTCTTATAAACCTAGAATAAATCCTACTTGGTTGTAGTGTGTAATTCTTTTTAAATATTGTTGGGATTCTCTCTGCCAATATTTTGTCTTATTTTGTTTTTGAATGATGAAATAAAGGTTAAGATTTCAGGCTGCTATTTTCAGGGACTTCTCTGAAAACAGTGAATAGTCTTACTTCCCCCAAAATGGGATGTCTACATTAGATAAAAATCAATACTCTATTTCCCTTTTCTTTTCCCCTCTAAGTAAGCTCAAGGCCCAATATGGAGCTTACACCCATGACCCCAAGATCAAGAGTTATATGCTCTATCGACTAAGCCAGCCCGGCGCTCCTGTTTCCTATTCTTAACACTGGTTTTTAAGGAATCAATATTCTATTAGAAAAAATACAACTTTATAGATTTAGTAAAGATCATTCTGAGGTAGTTTATAGAAGAATTGCCAATTTTAAACTCATTATTCACCCATTACATTTCAATCAGCAGCTGCGTGTCTTCGTCAATGGTTTTTATGTGTGTAATTTAAGCCATATATTACCACAACAAGAAAACTAACTATGTGAGACCATGTAACTGACAAAGCAACACAGAATGCTGGGGCCGGTGACCCAATACTTGACCCCACGACGGCACGTGAGGGCACTGAGGCTTGTTTCCTCTGCAAACACTGCGGAGTTCTCACATGGTTCTATTTTCGAAGACAAAATGTATGAATCCATATCTGTCTCAAAACATTACTAGAGGGGCACCTGCTGGCTCAGTGGGTTAAGCCTCTGCCTTCAGCTCAGGTCATGATCCTAGAGTCCTGGGATCAAGCCCCGCATTGGGCTCTCTGCTCAGCAGGGAGCCTGCTTCCCCCTCTCTCTCTTTCTGTGTGCTGCTCTATTTGTGATCTCTCTCTGTGTGTCAGATAAATAAATGAAGTACTTAAAAAAAAATTAATAGAAAACATGCCATTGCTATCTTGAACAGGAATCCCCGGGACTGCCTTAGTGGACACCAGGGATTCTAAATCACCAGCTGGAAAATGGACCTTTCCCGACTCCACAGTTTAATGATCTGGACAATTAGAATATAATACGTTCACATCTACCCCTCCTGATACATTCCCCCACCCCTGGTTGCTTGGTCTTCCTCTCCGGCTTGCTAATGCTTCCCACTTTCCTTGGCTGCCGAATCTCATGAAAAAGTACTTTAAATTTGTTACGTCAGTTTTTCTATTCATACAACTTTTCAATCTACCCTAATATAGTTGTTGTACTCTTCTACTAACAATATTTTTGTTACCATAACCAGTGCTGTCTATGTCACTAAGTCCAGTGGACACTTTCGGTCTCTTAATCACTCAGTAGCATCTGGTTGGTCCCTCCTCTTTCTGAAGCACATACAACAACAAGCTCTTCTGGTTTCCATTTATTTCCCAGGTTACTTGTCTTAATGTCTGTTGCCAACCTCTACCTTATCTTTAAAAGGCTTGATGTCCTTGGGGTGCCTGCTTGGCATAGACGGTCAGGTGTCCAACTCTTGGTCTTGGCTCAGGTTACGATCTCAGGGTTGTGAGATCAAACCCTGTGTCGGGCTCCAAGCTGAGCATGGAGTCTGCTTCAGACTCCCTCTCTCTCCCTTTGCTGCCCACATACTCTCTCTCTCAAATAAATATTTTCAAAAATGTTGATGTTCTTTAAATGTTGAAGCTCTTTTCCCTTCTTACTGTGCTTTTCCTCTAAGTGATCTACCTTACTTACTCACAAGGTTTCAAATATCCTCCTTAGGCCCCTGGAGATTTCTATCTCCAGCCCAGACCTGTCTCCCGAGCAGTGTCCCTATGTGCCCCCCCTCCAACCCCCAGCTCCTGGCTTATTTGACATTTCCATTTGGTAAGAAGCATTGGCATGTTAAATTCAATGGGGCGGAGCTGAATGCTTGGTCTCATCCCAAGCCCAAGACATTTCACCCACAAACCTGCTCCTTTGTGGACCCTCTAGCTAAGTGGTATCACTCTGTCCCCATTTCTTGAGTCAGAAACATGGATTTTATCCTTGACATGCCCCCCTACCCAAGAAAGCCAATCAATTACTAAGTCCTACTGATTTTTGCCTCCTACATATCTCCCCAATCTGTTTACTATCATGGTTACCATCACGCCAAGTCCAAGCCGTCACCAGCCCTTGACTAACTCCTCCAGGAGCTCCCAGCGGAGCTGGTGCCAACACCGTGGCTCTGCTCTAATGCATGACCTGCTCTGGAACTGGAATGCTACTTTTTTTAAAGATTTATTTATTTATTTGAGTGAAAGAGAGAGAGAGAACACAAGCAAGCTTGCGCAGGAGGGGTAAAGGGAGAAGGAGAAAGAATCTCTAGCAGGTGCTGTGCTGAGCGTGGAGCCCGACACGGGGCTTGATCCCACGACCATGAGATGACGACCTGAGTCGAAACCAAGAGTCAGAAGCCTAACCCGCTGTGCCACCCAGGCGCCCCTGTAATGCTATTTTCAAAATGCAAATTTGATCTCTCATTCTTCAAAAAATTATTAAGTCACTTCTTCCCTTTATAAAAGATTAAAGTAAAAGGTCTGTAATAAAAACTTTAAGGCGCTGTCTTTAGGTCTCGCCCTCACCTCCCTCTCCAGCCTCAGCATGTGCGATTCTTTCCCCTATTCTTTATGTTTCTCTCCTTCCTCAAAAGTCCTACCGCAGGATCTTCAATTTTACAGTCGTCTTTTCTCTAGAACAGGCCCTGGCAGACTCATATAGGAGTAGGCCAGACAGTAAATATTTCAGGTTTCAGGGGCCAACAGGTCACAGCCTCTGACTCAAGCACAAGAGAAGCCACAGTCTGTGGACAATGAGCACAACTGCCTTCCTGAGCCACGCGGTGCGGGCTGAGGGCTGGGGCACGTCCGCCAGCTCCGGCTCTAGAAGGCTGGCCATGCCTGTCCTGACGCTTACAGATTCATCCCAACCATCACTTCTGCCACCGAAACTTTTCCTGAGCAGGTAAGTCCCCCTATTAAAGGTGCTTTTACCACAAAGTATATGTCTCTTTCATAGAACCAATTGTTGCTGTAATTAACTAGAAATTTAAGAAATTATTTCCTCTGTATTCATCTTCCCTATTAGGCTGTAAATTTCATGACAACAGGGGACTGTATTTACTTTGTTATTTTATTCCCAGCATGTGGTGGAGAACACGGCACAAGGTAGCAATCGCAAGTATCTGCTGAATGAATGAATGATTAATTTGCTGCTTGGCCTTTAGTCAGCAACTTAGCTTTCTGAGCCTCAGTCATCCATCTGGAAATGGATGATAGTAACAGCTATTTTCCCATTTGTTTCAAGGTAAGACAACACGGCTGAGTACAGTTTATGAACTCTAATACAAATTTAAGAAAAAAAAATTAGCGAAATGCCCTGGTTGCCCAATATGCGATACACTGCAGCCCAAACCAGGCCAAATTCTCTGGCTTGTTTTGTTGGCCCTCTAGTCATGAATGGTTTTGTTTTCTTAAAAGACAGTAAAATAAAAAAAAAGAAAACAAAGAAGCCCTAGTGACAGAAACCACATGTGGCCCACAAAACCCAAAATATTTTAGTCTGACCTAGAACAGTATCCAAGTACATATTTAAAAAAAAAAAAAGATTTTATGTATTTGACAGACAGAGATCACAAGTAGGCAGAGACACAGGCAGAGAGGGGGCGGGGGAGGCAGGTTCTCCGTTGAGCAAAGAGCCTGATGCAGAGCTTGACCCAGGACCCGGGAATCATGACCTGAGCCCAAGGCAGAGGTTTTAACCTACTGAGCCACCCAGGTGCCCCTCTAAGTAAATATTTTAACAAGTAAATAAATGAATGATTAATACCTCCCAAATCCACCCACATTTTAGTATTTTGGTGACTGAAAAGCAGTGCCATTTTCCAACTGCCTTTCTTCCCTTCCTTTCCCTTTGAGCAAGTGATCAAAGTTATAAGGTATTTATCCCCTCCCCAAGGAATCTATGTTGACTTTAAATACATTTTTTAAAAAAAGGAGTCTATAAAAATTTTCATTTTCCTCTCAATTATGTCAACAATTGCTTTTGAAACAGAGAAGCTGCAGCGTGTCTGGGGAACAGATAGGAACAGTGGGGGCTGGACCCAGAAAACCCCTTCAAGCTCGCCCATGGTGCTATGCACGTGATCACCACGTGGAGTCCAAACCTACAGCAATCCATTCACCGTATGGTGTAAATACTGATGTTTCTTTTTCCCTGGGGAATCCATCATTATATAGAAATTTTAAGTGGCAAATTTATAGGAAATGACAAGGGGTTGGGTTTATTACAAAGAACTGCACTGAAAAGGAAAGGAATTTGGAGTCAAAGCATCAAGATTCAAGTTTGAACTCCACCCCCTCCTTAACCCGTCCCTTTGAGCAAATCCATTAGTCTCTCTGAGCTTGCGTCTCCTTGTCTGGAAAAAGACAGCGAATATCATTGGTGCCATTTAGTAGGTGACTAGTAGAAGCCAGGTGCTTAACACACATTTGACCTTGTGTCAAACTGCAAAGTGGCCATTATTAGTCCCAGCACATAGATGAAGAAACTGATGCTCAGGGAGGTCACATGACTTGCTTCGAGAGAGAACCAAAAGGTTTCGGAGTCAAATTCTGTCTCAAGCAACACCATCAGTGCATATCTGATAAAGATATTAACCTTTGGGTGCCTGGGTGGCTCAGTCGGTTAAGCATTTGACTCTTGGTTTCGGTCAGGTCATGATCTCATGGGTCATGGAATCCAGTCCCACATCGGGCTCTGCGCTCAGCAGGGAGTCCCCATAGGAATTCTCTCTCCCTGCCCTCATTCAAGCATGCACGCCCTCTCTCTCAAGTAAATGCATAAATATATTTTTTTAAAAAGATATTTAATCTTCTTAGACCTTTTTTATGTTTTATCTTACAAAAAACACATTAAAACTAATTTCTATGAAAGTCCTCCGTATTATATTATCGACTTACACCTTAAAGGTAGATGGTTTTCCTACAACGCTCTCTAGAGAATAGTAAAGAGGGATATGTGTATTAGAAGAAGTGACGAAAGCACAAAACTCAAGCGCTCAAGAGTATCAGATTTTGAGCATATCCCTCATGTGCCACGGTGGCCATGAATTCCATTACCGCGCATCAGTTCCATTCTGCTTTTGAACCAAACACCGCCAGTATACGGCATGTCAGTTGATTACTAAAGCTGAATTACCTTTCCTTCATTATCTCATGCAGTCTCCCGTGTTGGACACACTGTTCCTCCAGCTCATCATTTCTCCTCTGTAACTTTTCCAGTTTGTTGTATGTATACATTTTCTCTTGATTGAGCTGAGTGATTTCAGATCTAGAGCAGTGAAAACACAGAAGTGACAGACGTTAAAGGTTCTTATCACCAGAGCACACTTTTACTATATAAACTTAGCATTATCTTAAACCCCATACTTAAAAATAACAGTGTAAATAAAAGTTATGTTATGTAAATTGAAATATTTCAGACATTGCACAATGTCTAGTGGAGGGATATAAGCATTGCAGGGCCTCACGAGGTAGACAGAGTCTACACAGAGAAAGGAAGAGTGACTTACTGAAAGAGATGACTTTTTCCAGGAACGACACAAAAATAATAAGGATTCATACTCATACCCCAAATTTACTGAGTGCCTATTACAGGCCAGCCACCACGCTGTTAAAGGAGCAACCCCAGGCCTAATCTCTATGACAGAGCATTGTTTCTTTTAATTAACATGGCTAATGTAATGGCACATGATTTAAATCATATGGTTCCAAAAGGCATAATGAAAAATGGCATTCCTCTACCCGCCCTCCCACCCCACCTCCAGCTTGTCACGTGAATTACTACTATTCCAGTATGTAGTTAAAGCAATAGGCATATGTACGTCATGTGACTACCTAAATATTGGTCCTTGCTGGCTCAGTAGCTCATCACGATCACATGCGCGCTGGTGTGATGAGGCCTTGGGTGTGGAGTGAAGGAACGTCAAGCCATCTTTTCCGGTGGGAGATTTCTAATATCCACATCTGTCATTCTTCCCTCTGTGGCCATTCTGCTTCTCAAGAGAAGAATTCTCCAGCTGCCTGCTCGCTGGGTCTGACCCTAACCCCCAGTGGTTAAGGAGCCAGTGGGAAATAGGTGGGGATCTCATCTTCCAGAAAGCAGAATTCCTATTACTTTCACTCTGCTACGCTCAGTGCCCCTATTCTAACCAGAGCCTGCTCGTTCGGTGTCTTCAGAGTGGAGGTCCCTGATCTGCTGGGAGGAAGAGGGACGGCCACTGGCTGTGTGGGGCAGGGGGCGGAACCAGCAACTGTGCTTTCAGTCCTGTGCTCCACCACTTCTGTCTTCCACGTTCTGGCATCCCAAGAGCAGATGAGCTTGCTTCCCATGCGAACGCCCCCTCTGGGGACACATACGTTTCACTTTCCCCCACTTTGCCACTGCGGGTACTATTTACCCAATCTTCTTCCTGCCTTCACACATTGCATGTGGGATCACAGGTTTGTGATTTGGGGATGGCTTGTGTCCCTCAGGAAATATGCCACCTCTCCAGAATCTTGGAGGATCACCTCAAGTCTCGAGATCTGCAGATCAGAAACCTGAGGAAAGCCCTATCGCCAACCTCGCTTTTCGCTCAGCGTGGATCCTGCGGCCGTCATCTCCTCATGCGCCACTGCCCCACAGGCACCCAAAGTTTAAAGCTCTTGCATAAGAAAATGCGAGCAGTTAAGGACCAGTTTGTCTCTTGAAGGTTAAGTAGGACCCCTGATGCAGAATTCTGTCCCTCCAAAGAAAGGATTTCTCCGTGAGGTGGGAGTGTCTTTTCTTCCCGGTCAAGGAGACATGTGGATTTGCTTGGGGAACTCATCCCCGGGGGGCCAACTGGCGTCACTGTACGAAGCGATTTCTGGCTTTCCCTTCTCCTCATCCCTCATTTTGTTTTCATCCTGGTTCCAGTGTCACCTCAAAGGAAACTTGCCCTGATTAATACTTTGCAGTTCTCAATATGTCAGCGCATTTTTTGGAAAGTACCCCCAGCTTTTCTGCATATATTAGCTTATAATTTATTCCTCTGAACTGTGGCTCGATGCCTCATCTTTCTTACTAGATTATCCATGAGGGCAGGGATTATCTCGTTCAAGCTCAGATCAAGCACTCAGTCTACATTTGCTTCTCCTAATAAGAATTCACTTATATTTGAAATAGTCTAAATTCGTTAATAATGATTTATGTTTCTCTTTTCAAAATCACATACAATATCCAAGAACTTAAGGCAGTTATAAAAAATTGTTAATTGAGTCTTCTTCTAAGAATAGTATCTCCTATCACAACATGCAAAAAAATATTCCAAAAAGACAACAAAATATCCTTAAACCAGATTAGGAAAACATGCAGAAAAGGATTTATCTGTTCTGAGGTACTTCCCCAGGGGAAAAAAAATAAGTCTCTTTTTAAAAGAGCATTCATGGGGAAACAGATTTTTATAATATAAAAATGTGAAACCTTTGCACATAAAAAGTCGTAACGTTCGCAGTAGCATTCTTTCTAGAAGCAACCTTGCTCTGCAACCTGATATCTGGAAACTGAATCCAGAAATGTGTCAACAGGAGATTGGCTGCATTACTTACACAAAGGGATATCAAGAGGCTATTCTGACAGTGAGGGCTATTTGGTGGTGGTGGTAATTACTGATAAAATATGATATATTGGTAAGAAAGGAAAATATTTGAAAATCAGCATATATAAAGTGATACCATTTTATAATTTAAAAAATACTCTTTCCTCTTCCCCCTTAAAAATACTTGGAGGTATATATTACATATTAATATGTATTATCTCGAGGTGTTAGAATTAGGAATTTTTAAAAACTATATTTTCCTTGTCCATATTTTCTGAATTTTTACAATGGGCACATATCTAAGACAAAAAATAAAGTGACTTTAACTGAATCCACTGTGGTCATCATGTCACAATACATGCAAATCACACCATCATGCTGTACTTAATAAACTCAGACGGTGATGTATGTCAATAACTTCTCAATACACCTGGAAAAAAATTTTTGAAAGTCCTTTTGATCTTGAAAAACCTTCATGAAAAACAAAAGGCAATGGGAACACAATTTTCAAAATTAAAAAAAGAACTGGGAACACAGAAAAAAATGAGACACATGAAGATGAGAAGCATCCTTTAATAAAGTGTTATCCCAGTCTCCATCAAAATTCCAATGAATTTCACGAGGAATATGAAAAATATTCAGAGAGGAAGAAATAGAAAAGGTCAATCAACATTTATAAAATTCTCAATTTCTACTATTGTTCAAAATGTGCATAACAAAGCCAGATTCCAGTTGAATATTTGTTCAGTGCATGCATGCCTACTCGGTCAGACAGTGGAATCCATCCTTTATATTAATGATCGCAATTAATTCTTCAAGGTCAGTGTTTATTTCCTTTTCACTGTGAGGCAAATAGGGTTTAATGACTTGCCTGAGGTCACCCAAAGGGTGATTAGCCCAGTCCAGATACAAACACTGGCCTGCCCAGCTCTAAAGGGGTTGTTCCAACCACTGTGCTATACTGCCTCTCACGTTTTCTTTCTAAATCTCACCTCTTTGTGTCACATACTGCATGGGTACATGTAAACCGAGAATCTAGTGTCGTACTTGAGCAAAATCATCCACATCAATAGCCTTGAAAGGGCTCATTATTATTGAAACAGAAAAAAGACAGGTCAGAGTCTCTGGACCCGCAACCCCCTTTTAGGCATCTCAGCTAAGGGAATTATCAAAAATTAAGAGTAATGGACAAAATTATTATTGTATTATTCATAAATATTGTATTATTCAATATAATTATTATTGTATGGAAAAACTGGGAATATCTTAAATGTCTAATGAATTATTATGCATACAAATGATTCAATTAAAATGGTTTCCAGAGTAGTGAATGTAGATAAAGATTCACCAGATAACAATAAGTGGAAAGCAGGATACAGGCTTTATATGCAGTGGAGCTCACCCATCAGGTGCATGTACGTGTACATACATATGTCCACACTTACATCCGCATGCAAACTCAGTGCAAGGAGATACCTCACAGACAAAGAATATTTCGCTAGGTGGTAATGTCATAGGAAATTTTTTTCTTAATTTTTCTTTGTAAGTTATAGCCAAATGCCCTACAGTGGGGATGCCTTACATGACCACAAAAAGATAAATGTTGTCTTGTAAAGTGCACAGTATTATCAAGTATTTCATGGCTGATTTTTTTGTTTGTTTTGCATATTTTGGGGGTTTTATTTCCCTTTGTTTATAATGGTAATCTGCCTTCCAACTTGCAGCGTTGGATAAAAATTTGGCAAATGTCCATGGACATCATCATTTGTCTGTCTAGGGCCCGGCATATATTGAAAGAACTAGTAGTTTGCAAAGTTCAGAGAGTAAACTTCAGCACAAGCCTCTCTGCTGGTTCCAGAGTACGTCTGTGGCATGATTATCCCAGTGTCATATAAAAGAATAATTGTCTCTAATCCATTTTTATAGAAAATGTAGGCAATTTCTGGCTTCACAGAAGCATGAACTTTTCCCTGCATTTTTATATACCCGTTACATTGTGTGATGGCACTTGCACCAAGTATAATATTTTACTACTACAATTAGGATTACAGAGATAATTGCTTTTTTTAAAGGGAAAACCTAACCCTTTACTTTTCTATTCTTTTAGATTCTCACTTGATTTTTTGTGACAATTAGCAGAGGCCAATATGAGTCTCTCCTTGTAGAATTTAATTTTTGTAGCATCCTAACCTAACATCATCCAAACATGCGGGGGAAAAAAAATAGTTCAGCCGGGTGTGTGTTCTTTACTTCAATTAAACTCACACAGTTGGATACTCACTGTTGCCAAAACAGTAATATAATTTATACATTATAGTCTACACAGTAAAACTACACTAAAAGTCATTTAACAATATTTATAACACCATAAAATACAGTGTTAAAATATATGAACTGCAATATGTACCAAAATTATAAAATTTGTTTCTCATCATCAGTGATTAAAACCAGGATCATTGCTCTAGCCTCAATACCCACAACCCTGGTGACAGATTAGAATTCAAATCTTAATGATCAATTTACAATTAACAAGATAGAAGTGAACCAAATTAAACCAACCATTATATATAACGAGACCCAACGGACTCCCATTGTTCCTCTGAATTACAAAACGCGAATCACAGATACACAAGGGGCAGTGTTAGACATCGATCCGCAAGCCTAGCAACCCAGAAAGTGACAGTGACAGGAAAAGAAAGAAGAGACGCAAACCACCCCGTAGTCCGGGGTTCTGTCCTCCCTTGCTGGCCTGTCTCTCCAATATCGGAGTGCGAGGGGCTGCAACCGGGCCCAGGCTTGATCGCCCCCCCTGCAGCAGGCGGAGGCTCATTCTTCCTGCGCCCATCACTTCTCAGCTCTTCCCAGGCCGAGGTCTCAGCCCTGCAAACTGTACTGCAAACATTTTACTGCTGATTCATCCAAGCGCCTGTGGAGAAGGAACACTTCTCTCACTTTGATAAACAGGAATCACAGTTGCACCAAAGATATTTCAATAGCTCCACTTACCACCCTCAAAAACAACCCCAGGACTGTAATAAGCTCCCGGGGTCCCGGGGAATAAAGACGAAAGGGTAGGTAAAGTTTATGAGAGCGTCAACTACAATCAGCCAGCGTGCCTGCCTGGTGCCAATTAAAAGCAAAATGGAATTAATTGTCCCGTCTTGTGGTCAGAAACCAGCTCTAGCAAATGCACGGAATCGGCAGTTCATTTTTAGTTCGAAATTGGGCCGTGCCATTCACGAACCCTGGAGTTACAGATACCACCCAAGCCGTGGGGAATGCGCCGGGCAGAGAGTACCAGGCTGGTCACCGGGGAGGCCTTGCAGACAACGGGAGCTCAAGGCGCTGCGGCAATACCACGCACATTACTTGGGGAGAAAACACGGATGACGGGCACACTCCGAGGGACGGTTTCTAAACCCTTGCACAGGGCAGCCTGAGGCTGGGGGAACGAGTCAGAGCTTTTGCACAGTGAGCCCGGACTGTCAGCGTTCCTAGGGACAGCACGGGCTCTGGTCAAATGGCCAGATCTGCAAGTGAAAGAATAAAGCTCATTATAAACGGTGTGAGCCATTCAGTTAGTCGGGGACTTATAAATAATGTAGAAGTCCTCGAGAAACGTCCTGAGTGAGGAAAGGGGAGCCGCAAAAACTGTTCCTAATTGTTGAGTAATACAAAATAAATACACTCACTTTGAAGAAAAATTTTACTGTAGTATTCTGAGGGAAAGCTGGCTCGAAATTACCATGAGGTTTCATTACTGTGGACACTGAACTCCCACAAGGATAACACTTCAGAAAACTCAAGAATCTCCAAGATTTTCCTCACCTCAAAGCACAGGAAAAAATCATTTATCCCCAAAGTTTAGTACTGGGTGTACAGAAGGCTTCTAGAGGGCTTCATAAATTTATACTCTTTATTTAAAAAGAAACATTCAGGGCCCTTCAAGTTATACAGGTGAATTCAAAGCAAAAGGTAATGTCAAAATCAAATGATACATTTTGTATAAAGTTTGAAAATATCATCCTTTTCGTAGAGGGAGCCAGAGGGAAAAGAGACTCCGTGGACAAGAAATTAAGAATCAACAAACGACCAATCTTAAAACCAGTTTATCATATCTACCACGGTCTCGTGAGACACACAAAATGACTGTTTTATAAACTTCGGGGACTCTTAAAAGTTTTAACCATAATAAGTAACAATTCTTTGAGTGTTTACAAGGGCGAGGCCTGCCCTTATTTTGGATAAACTTGCAAAAATACAGTAGATACCTATTTCAATTCTTCAGATTTATGAAACAGGCCATCCCAGAGCAGGACTCCAAACACAACTGGACGAACAGTTTCCCGATTCTGCTTTGCCTTTGAAAAGGTTTTCCTTGTGATATAGACTTTATGTCTGTCAGAATGGCATTCAGACCCCCCGTGGAAAAGACAATAATAGCTAGGTCAAAGTCAAATCCAAACTGGCCCGGTCAAGACCCTGAAAACGGTGCCATCTGCTGTGGTTCTACTCCTGTGTGTCAAGCCCCGTGCGAGGCTCCTTCCATTTGTGCGCACGCATATGTGTGTACCTGTGTATCTCTCGGTATTTCTCATCCCCACAACAATCCTGCAACATGGTTTTAGAAATGTCTTAGGGGCGCCTGGGTGGCTCAGTCAGTTAAGCACCTGACTCCTGGTTTCGGCTCAGGTCATGATCTCGGGGTTAGGCTCTGCACTGAGTGTGGAGCCTGCTTGAGATTCTCCCTCTCTCTCTGCCTCTCGTCCCCTCAACCTTCATGTTCTCTGTAAATAATAAATAAAAATAAATTTCAAAAATATACATATCTTAGGGATGGAAAAGCTGAGGTTTGGAGAGATTAGACATGGTACCCAAGGTCATGCAGCCCGGTGGCAGAGTGAGATTTGAACCGAGTTCTTTCTGAATTCCAAAGTGGTTTTCCCTGTACCCTGCCTGTCATCAACACAGGAACAGGTTGGGACCAGGTCAGGATACGAGGGATAAAACCATACTTGTTTCATTCACTTAGTAGGTACGTACCGCGTGCCAGGTACTTATCAGACAGACAGAAGTACGCCCAGTCAGCAAAGCGTTGGTCAGGAACTGGGGGAATCTGAAGCAAGGGAAGGGGGCTCGGGGCTGAGGCTCAGTCTCACTAGATCCATTCAGGATAAATGGACAGATCTAGAGCAGAAGAAAGAGGACACCGGACACAGGGCATAGGCGGACCCAGGCTCCCAGGCTTACCCTCACACGACGAGCATGCCTACTTCCCCATGGGGATTTAAAGAATATCTTTTCTTTTCCAGACTTACTCATCATAGCTGCTTCGGCCTGGATTTTCTTTGGTAATAGACATAAAATTCTTACTTCTTACTCTTCTTACAAGAAAGATCATAGGCCTTGGAACTAGAAATATCTATAGTAGAACTCTAGCTCTCCCACTTCCCAGCCATTTAAACACTGCGAGTATTGGTTCCCTCACATGTAAAAGAAGATAATAATTCCTGTCTCAAGTTGTAAGAATTAAATAATATATATTGAGCAGATAGTACACCTCCTTCTCCTTTATAAGCTGCCATTTCCGGAATTATGTCTCCTTAGAGAGTAAGATAATAGTCAATCACAAAGCGATCTTAAGATGACACTCTTTTAAGTACCAGATCAATGCAGTTTTTTCTTAAATTGTAATGATCTAGTTGTTTTTTTTTTTTTTGCTTGTTTGTTTCTAATGAATTACTTAGATTTGAGCTTATGTGAAGCAAATCAAATATTTCTAGTTAGCAGCAACTACTGGTGATATATTATGAAGGTCTCTCCTATGACAAAATCATTTGGGTTTCCTTATCAAACTTCTTGAAGATATCTGGTATTTTGGCACCCTGAGCTCTTCTCTACCCAAATAAGACCTTTAATTAGTATTTGTTAAGAAGGGGCACATGTCAGAGCACATTCTGGAAGCTTTATAGGAACCTCTGCCTTCTGGTGAGCAAAAAGAACTGGATTCATCATCCCAGTGATTTGCCAAAGGATTCAGGGATGGGGAGTCCAACAGCTAAGCCATTGATGCAGGAACCCAAGACAGAGCTCAGGGTGATTGGATATGCTCTGATTCTCTAGGAAATTCTTTCTGAATGGGATACCTGAGGCAGAAGTTTGTTTGCTGAGCCCTACTGCTTGCTCTGTGTAGATCAAAGTGAACTTCCGAAAAATACAGAAGAGATCTATAGGTTAGTTTTCCATTGGGTTGTATTTTAATGGGACATCTGATATCTGGTTTGTTTACGTGAGTGACACCTTTTATAGTTCAATTTGAAGTAATTCTGTCCAATACCATTCATTTACAAGAGGAAATCACAGTTGAAGCAGGTCAAGTAAATTTGTCTGAGATTACACAGTTACTCTCAGAGCTGAGATGAGAACTCAGGCTTTTTATCATTTAGAGTATAAAATCACTCATTCATGGAAATAACCTAATTAGGAAATGTGCAGAAAGTAATTCACAAAGATCCCAATCGATGTATTTTTAAAAAGAGCAGTGTACCTACAAAATGAATGACAGTTGTTCTAATAAAACAAATCAATTTTAGGAGAATGAAAGGATGGTTTGGTTTTACTTCCTGTCTATATGGACACTTTAGAAATGTGTGTATTAAGAAATTGTCCATTCAGAGGAAATATTTTCACAGGAAATACATCAACACATATCTAATGTCAATATCAGCCTGAAACAGTGGAAATGCTGTTTTTTTTTTTTAAGAAAAAAGTGACAGTATTCACACAAACAGTGCTCAGTATTGTATAAGTATTGTATAATATTACCCACCTGCTTTTTGTAGAGATTTGTTCCAGTTTCTTGGCTAATGTACAGCACTCTTCCTTTAACTTTATCAAAAATGTATTCTGGGAGGTCAGCAATGAATACTGTTCATTTTCTAGAAATAACAATAAAGCCCCCACCAATGTAAGATGTTTATGGTTGTAACTCTGGAAGGCTTCCTACGTAGACCAGTCAAAGTGCTAAGACCACTACCTATTTCCTATAAGCCACTAGGTCAATTTCAGTGTCCTCAAAGTCAAGGACCACTCACCTGGCAAGACACTAAATTTGGGAGGCATTAATTTTTCTAATAATTACACCCCGGAAACAGTTTGAATCATACCAGCTTGGGGGAACGTTTCAACGTGTCGATAAAGTGTCAGATTATGTCAAGTGGAGCCGTGGATGCTTATGTCTTTGTAATATGCACGATATTGTATTTTTATTTTGACAATTTCACTATAAACAGTGTCAAGAATGATCACAACTAGATAATTCGCAACTTTAAAATAACAGAGGAACTCTCTTCTATACTGTAATTCCTGCTTTATGTCTCGTATTTGCCCACATATATCTCACTATCCCCACCTCTTGTATATGCTTCTTTCATTATTAAGGAAAAATAACAAAATTTTCCCTAGAAGTTGGATTTCATTGTCAACAGTACGAGTATCACTGAAGATCTGGTCAGGGAATTGAAGAGAGCGTGGGATTTTTGTGCAAAATAAAAGGAGTGTTCTTAAGCTGGTCTTAGCCGTTAAATTCTCTCACGCAGCACTTAGAGATTCTGCCCAAGACTCCTTGATCACTAGAATCCTGCAAGCGGGAGGGGCAAACACTAATTTTTCCTGGAATTTCCTCCTCTTACTTTTAGTGGAAAAACACCTCCTGAGTCTGGGAAAATGCAGGAGGGTATCATGTGGGTCAGTATGACATTTGCCTCTTTATGAGCAAACGGATGACTTTACGGAGGTTATGTTACCATTTCTCACCTATAGGATGAGCACTCGCTTTTTTACCCTGTCATCAAATACAGCGTTCACGAGATCATGTGAAAATTATCTTTATGTGTCAGGCTTTCTTTCTGATTTCAGCCACTGACTGGCAAAAAAGCATAGAGCCTACAAAGCAAAATAAATCAAGGCACTAGAAATTAAGCAACACTTTTCTGGAAGAGGCAGGATCAATTAAACTTTTGTTTTAATAGGACAATCAGCTCAGAGTATGCGGTGTGGAATTATAATGACTGACGCAGTCTTGTTTTGACTCACACTGTCTGTGAACACACAACTCGAAAGTGAAAGGAGCTACAGAACACTCCAGCTGAACGCATCAAACTGCCTGCTTCGAACAAAAGTGCATTTTACTTTCAAATGAAAGGTGAAGAGTTACTGGCCAACTCCGTCTGCGAAACAGCACCGATGTGATGAAAGATGGCGATTTTTAGCCAAGCTGCCAGCTGTGGTCAATGCCTTGTATTAGTGAATTTTCACAGCAGTTTGAGAACTTGAAGAATGCAAAGGATTAAACATCACTCTAGATTGGGCTGGGGGAGGTGGGGAAATCATACAAATGCTAAAAATGTTCGAAGCTGCAAAGATTAAATAAAGGAACATATCAATTTGGAGCCACTGAATTACATCCAGCTGCGACAGTGAATTAAGAACCGATTAATGGCTAAAGCTTTTCTCCAGTTTGGATGCTGAAGCAAACTCATTAGGCTTTTAGAGGAGCTATAATGTGTGTACTGTGGGAACTGTTCAATGCTATTCAGGAGACTCTAACTGTAAGCTCAGAGCATTTCCCGCAGAGCTTCTGATGCTATTTTTTTATATAACATGTGTGCCTGAAAACCCAGCCAAAAACAAGCCCTTTGTTTTTCTACTTTGTTGTGGTCTCTCTCAGCTTTACGTTTCTTGAACACAGGTAAATAAACTCATAATCCAGATGGTGCAACAGATGTGAGAGCAGCACTCTGAAATCAACAGACAGTGGGCAATACTTTCCATTTTCTCTTTTAAACGCTAACTAATATGTAATTCGGAATCTCCGGTGTAGTTAGCATCTGCTCCCTTCGGCCAGCCAAAGGTTACAGGTGTTCCTGATGTCATTTCACAGTAAGGCGTGGGCCTGGCTTGTGAGCCAGTGCCCAGGCTCTAATCTCTCCTACCACCTACCAGTTCTGTCGTGCTGGGCCTCCATTTGCTGTATCTTCTGTGTCAGCTCCTGCTCTCTTTGCTGGGCCTGAAGGGCTTGGGCCCTTGCTTCGTTGCTGAAGCTCTGCTGAATGCTATCTTTTTCCAGTCTACAAAGCAGAGAGGAGACAGACAGAAATGTCATCTACACACGCACTGAGCCTCACCATTTCCCCTACAGACCACGGAGAGCTGAACGCAGTAAACTGTGAAGCAGAAGATAACAATCTTTGTCAGACCCCCTGTTCCCCTACCCTTCCACCGTCCCAGCTCCCTCTCCCCTCCCCCCAACCCCCCATCTCCCCCCCACCCTGGCCCCCTGGGGGAGGAGAGCCAAAGGGCCTTTCATGCTGTGTTTAATACATGCCATAAATCGAAACAGATTCCAGGATACAACTTCCAAAAATCAAGAAATCGTGATATCCGAATACTAGTATTTCGTAACCTGAAAACACAAACTTCCTTTTCAGTAAGACTGTCAACGTTCTGGGCCACCATTCCGTGTTTTAACTTTTGAACGGTCCATACTTCCTACAGATCTTGCAGTCCTACGAACGGCACGGTTCAATACACCACAACTTAAATTTTTGAAACTCAGCTTTGTAGACCACCTCTGCTTTTCCTCCCCAACTTAAAATGGAATCTCAGATAGAGTCTAGGGAATCCTATCCAGGAGCAGGGAAATGGTTCTGCATTTTTCGTTAAACGTTTTCACATATTAGGCCACGTAATGGGAACAGAAATATGACTACGAGAACAAGTAACTTCCCCCAGCACTTCCTAATGAAGACCCCTTTTGGTTCACACTGAAGCAAGTTTGCAGGATGAGAATATTCCATAGTCCAAGACAATGTCGTACCCGTGGTGATGGGATTACTGACCCAGTGAGATGGGTTATTCCGCTTCTAAAGTGTTTCCTAAAGACAGAAACTGAACAATTAGAAGACAGGACCACACCTCTGACAGCGCCACTGACCCCCCCCACACACACACATTAGGTTGGTTCCTTATACTCTAAACACAGGTAAGTGAAATGAGGTCCTTTAATTAACTGACTTAGTTATTTCTAACTCCTATCTCCTTGTGGGCATTTCTCATCCGTGCTGTTTTAGTTTACTAATTGAGATATTTACTGCCTTGCCTTTGCCAAACTAAAAATAAACAATTCCATAAAGCTATCACTAGTCGTCTACATACCGCTGTGGAGCGTCGATTCATTGGCTTCTAATTATAAAGCAACATAAGGAAAGTCTGTATTGAAACTGGTCAACGCATGCGGTAATGTTGTAGTATAAAAGTTCAGGAGGAATCTATACCCATACCTCACTCAACCGGAACATCAGGAGTCCACGCTAAATGGGAAATAAGGTCCCTTCTGGTGCATCTAATAACAGCCCCCCTTGGACCTGCTCCAAGGTCTTCCCTCACACTCAGTTCCAAACCGGTATATTGCAACAAACAGATACACTAGGCCACTTTTTGCCTTCCCAGTCACACCATGCATCTTCTGCCCATGGACCACTGCATATGTCTCTCTGTTTTCCTGGGATGGCGCCCCCCTGCGTCCTGTTCCTCCCCTGCATCCCTTGCCCACCCCTGTCCCTCTGCTCAGTGAACACTACTCCTTTAAGGTCTGCTCAAAATTCTCCCCTCTCCATCCATTCTCTCCGAAATTAAGTATTCCTTCCTCGGTGACCTTAATATATGTTGTAAATGAATACGTCCCACTACGATGGCGTTAGTCACACTTGACTTACTGCTTCTTGTCATCTCTGTCTCTCTAAATCCGGAGCCCGGCTCAGGACTGGCACACCAGCAGCGGGCAGTGAAGGCTTAATGAATGAATAGATGTTCTTAGACCCTTGCCCTGGGGGAAGGGAACATGCTGTCTTTACCGAGGCTGGGGAATCTGCTCAAGGCTGGAATGAGGAGGCAAAAACTTTTCAGACATGACAAAGAGCAGAGTGCCTGGAAGAGAGTGGTTCTAGTGGCTTCGCCAGCTAGAGACCCTGCTGTGCAAGGAATCAGCCTAAAAAGAGCACTGTGGACTCTTCCACTGAGGGACCACCCCGAGGTCAGACCCCTGGTTACAGGCAGGGAGATGTGAGGCTCTGAGACCACTAATAACCAGGTAGCTGGACAGTGCACTGCTCAAAACCAGCATCCACTGGAGAGTGAAAAGGAGCGCTACTGATAATCACGCCAGGACAAGAGCCGTAATTGGGGCCACCCTTTGCAAACCAGGGCTATGGTTCTCTTACATAAAGGGGTTGCCAGTCTCAACGTCAATTTTTAGCATGCGAAGTTGCCTCATAACTGATATTCTAAATTGACTATGGAAAAAAATAACCATCGTTATCGTAGTTTTCCTTATAAAATAAGACAATTTAAAAGAATGCATACTGAGAAGGCTAGGTGATCCATCATGATCCTGGGGTCCTGGGATGGAGCCCTACCTTGGGCTCCCTGCTCACCAGGAAGCCTGCTTCTCCCTCTCCCTCTGTTCCCCACCCCCCGACCCAACTTGTATACAAGCTCTCTCTCAAATACCTAAATAAAATCTAAAAAAACCCCAATACTATACCAACGAATGTTGTATCATACACCAAGTTTTGTTTCTTGAGTGCTTCTCCAATTTTTATTCTATTTAAGAAACATGTTGTTTTGTAATTTTTAATTGAGGTATAATTGACATATATTAGTTTCCGGTGTACAACACAATGGCTCGATATCTGTACAAGTATGAATGATCACCAGTAGTCCAGTTAACATTGTTTTCACTGCACAAAGACACGGCATAGCTTGCCTTTCCTCTTCCCTCCCTCTAGCCCCCTTTCCTTCTGTGTCGCCTTCTCCCTTCGCAGGTTCCTTCTGACATAGTAGGCTTTTTATAAAACCTTAGAATGTTAGAACTGAAAGGGAATCTCAGATCTGTTTAATCAAATCCTCTCACATTACAGCTGAGAGAAGCCACAGGCTCGAAGGTCACATTGTAAGTGATGTGAAGGCAGAGGAGGGATTTGAAATATTCTGATCTAGGGAAACCTATTTTATGGCGCTCTAGAGGCAATGCAATGGTGGATCGAAAGAATTCATAAAAACCACTTATGTATCCAAGGGAGGGATTAGAGAAGAACCCAATTCAATTCGTTTAATATTTATCATAACTCTTATTATGTGAAAGGCACTCCGCTAGGCGCTGGGTCAAACAGATAAATATGGCAGAGCTCTTGTTCCCGACAGGGACTTCAAAATGGCTAAAACCGGAAGCAGACGGTGGAACACACCAAAAGAAATCTACAAGGGGGAAAGCTACCGAAGCAAAGAAAATGAGAGGCCAGTGCCAGCTGGGTAGGAGAGCGTCAGGAAGGGTGGCTGTACCAGTCTCCCCCACCTGGGTTTCTTTCAGCTCACACTCAGAACACTGACGATCTCGCTTCATCAAACTTGTAGTTAGCCGTCTTTGATCAACTGGGATAAAAGCGATGGCAGTAAGGAAGAATTTCTTGGTTGTGGTTAAAACAGGGCTGAAAGAGTTAGCCATAATAGCTAAAAGCTGGAAACAATCTAAATGCCCACTAACAGCTAACTGGTTAAACTGGTGGTATCGCCTTGTGGGGCTACTGGGACTTGTAGGAATAAAAAGGAATAGCTACTGTAAGTAGCACACACGGGTGAGCCTCAAAGGCAGGATGCTTCGTTAAAGAAGCCAGACCTGAAAACATATTGTATGATTTCATTTACATGACATTCTAGAAAAGTAAACACTAGAGCCGTAGGACCTAAGAACAGGGGGTGTGTGTGAGGGAACAAAGGGGCGTGAGGGACATTTAGGGCTGACAGAAGTGTTCTGTGACAAGATTATGATGGTTTCACCTCTGTATATATTTGTCCAAATATTTTTTCTTGCACACCTACAACTGGTGATTTTTATTATATTTAAATTGACCTCCATAGAGCTGATTTTAAAAAGGAGCAAAGGCAGTAGAATAGGAACATCTACCGTCGTCTCCAAGTGACTCACCATCCCCAGTGGCCATATGTGGGCATGTCCACGTTTTCTTGATGACAGTCAATAGTTAAAGGAAGTACACAAGCACTGGACAGTCCTCGAACATGGACTAAGTACACAGAGAGGTATTGTCACTCCTTTTTTCCAATGACAGTTTTGGCTCATTATATTCTCTAAAAATGTCTGCAATGATATTTACCATCCCATTAAAGAAATGGACTGAAGAATTCACTCTATGTTTTTGATCCTCAAATTTTTGTATCATTTATTATTTTAAATCCTGCTATTTCTAAAATGTTCACGTCACAGCAAAAATGACTTATTAGATTTTTTAAAGGACATTCTAAATTTTATAGCAACATTGAAGGATTAAAAGTTTCTGATGATCTGGGGCACCTGGGTGGCTCAGTGGGTTAAGCCTCTGCCTTTGGCTCAGGTCATGATCTCAGGGTCCTGGGATGGAGCCCCGCATCGGGCTCTCTGCTCAGTGGGGAGCCTGCTTCCTCCTCTCTCTCTGCCTGCCTCTCTACCTACTTGTGATCTCTGTCTGTCAAATAAATAAATAAAATCTTTAAAAAAAAGTTTCTGATGATCCTAAAGTTCATCAATGAGTCTAGGACAGAAATGATGAAGGCTTCAAGTATAACATGAGCATGGGGCCTATAGCGGTGGTGATTTGAGGCACCAATCCCATATGCCATGATTCTAGTTACCTTTTCACTAGGGCTGCAGTTGGAGTATTAAACATACAACCCTTTTGGTGAAATGGTGTTTCCCTTCCAAAGTACAATACCCAGAGCTCCGTGACAGTAGAATACTGGTATGACAAAATTATGAGGCATAACATGCTTACCAGCTGAGAGCCATTCTTGATGGTATTATAGAGAAAAGCAGCAGGAAGGTAGGGGTATCATTGTGAGTTAAGACACATGATGTCCATGTGTCCCAACACTGGCGATATTCTCTTTGATCATTTGGTTAATGTCATTGCTGTGCTATTAACATGTTTAATAACTGATCCCCAGAGGGGGGAAACTGCTTATTTGCAGTGTTTACCAATTTTCAGTGTAAATGCTTCTATCACGGCCTGTTTCAAGTTACCAATGTAACATCAGAGAACAAGGAGTTAGGAAGAAATACACACAGTTGGCTTTCACAAGCCGGTGTGAGCCAATCCTGGCACAACACTGGTTAGGTGGCCTCTCCCAAGCTTCTCCACTATAAAGCTATTATTTCCCTCTTTGTAACTCAGAGGTAATTTGTTGGGAGATGCTAAGACCATGTAAATAATTACCCTATTCCTCATTAAATTCTCATCTATGAGTTTTATATCCAATGGTGACTCTTCTACTCTAACATTCTTTCTCACTTATTAGTTGACATTGTGCTGTAAGAACGGGCTTTCCTTTCTCTCCCATTATTAATTCATTGATATTAGCATGGAGTCATGGATTCTTTTTTTACTCAGCGGGCTATAATCTATTGTGGTCTTTTTTTTTTTTTTTTTTTGGTTCAACTCATCCTAGATTTGGCCAGTGCGAACCCCTTCAAGCTGTTTCCTATATCTCTATTATCCCTATGAACTTCTTGGCTTTCAACCCCCACCAAGATGTTTCAGGCTCCCAAGTCTTGGGATCAGCCTTTTGTCCAAGGAACTCTTCTGCCTTTTAGTGGAGAATAGTATTTAGAAACCAAGATCTATCATCATGTGGTATACACTGCTACCAAGAAGTCTGCTCCTAGGTCACCTTAGTAGACAGGACCAGGATGGGAATATACATATAAATGTGTAAATATATAAGTATTTTTCCAATTAGTATATGTTTATATACATATACAATTAGTGTATGTATATGGCCATATACAATTAGTATATGTTTATACTAATAGTACATGTACATTCACACCAATCTCTCCAATTCTGATCCAACAACATAGGTAGAACCTAGTTCCCCTCTTTCCATCACTATAACTTTCCTCCTCAACAGTGAGAAACGTGGCTCCCATTGTCTTCAACATGTTTACTCTTTTGTTCAATCTTACACAATATACACAGAAAGTACTTTCAGAATTGCTGATCTACTACAGAAAGCATATCTACTGTTGGGGCGCCTGGGTGGCTCAGTGGGTTAAGCCGCTGCCTTTGGCTCAGGTCATGATCTCAGGGTCCTGGGATCGAGCCCCGCATCGGGCTCTCTGCTCAGCAGGGGGCCTGCTTCCCTTCCTCTCTCTCTGCCTGCCTCTCTGCCTACTTGTGATCTCTGCCTGTCAAATAAATTAATAAAATCTTAAAAAAAAGAAAAAAAGAAAAAAAGAAAGCATATCTACTGTGAGCTAGAATTAAATATTTGCTTACAGTTTTGGTTGCTTTATGGTTTTTTTTTTAATTTTTATTTTTACTTATTTATTCAGCTTTACACAAATGCATACACACCAGTTTCAGTTGATTTCCTCTGTTCTGGGAAAATTACATCTTAAGGAGCAATAGAATACAGTAGAAAACACATAGCTACAGTGTCGAAAAATGGCATTCACTTTCTTATTACCTGTGTGGCCATGGACAAGTAACTTTATTTAATCTTGGGGTTCTTCATTCAAATAGGGCAGAAAAAAATCCTACCTTAAAGGATTAATAATTTTAGTAAGTTATTATTTATTAATGCTTACCACAGGCTAAGCTCTTCACAGTTACCCTTTCATTTAATCCTCATACCAATCCTCTGAGGTAGATTCTCTTATTGTCCTTACTTTATAAATGAAGAAACCAAAGGCCAAGAAAGGTAATGTTACTTGTTCAGAATCTCTTAGTTATTAAGGGGCAGAACCAGGAAATCCAGGCCGACCTGACTCTCAAGTCCACAGCACAAATCCTTATGCTTCGCTCTCCAGTTCATTAGGGGGCGCAGAGAAATGAGAGAAGGCTAAAAGGACAACAAGATCTTTGAAATAATTAGATTATCCCTAAGTGTGTGTCTTCTAATACCTATATATCCACCTGGACAGCCGAATTCCAAGATGTCCCTTCTCCTTCTCCATTTGTCCCATATGTTATTGGGTCACTTCCTCCTACAGTGACACTGTCAGTTAGTTGTTCCTCCTTAATGAAATTCATTGGCCTTAACAAAGCACTGAAAGGAGGGCACCTGGGTGGCTCAGTTATCTGCTTTGGGCTCGGGTCATGATCCCAGGGTCCTGGGGTTGAGCCCCGCATAGGGCTCCCAGCTCAGCGGGAAGCCTGCTTTTCTCTCTCCCACTCCCCTCTGCTAGTGTTCCCTCTCTCGCTGTGTCTCTCTCTCTGTCAAATAATAAATAAAATCTTAAAAAAAAAAAAAAAGGTATTGAAAGGTGTACAACTACGTCTCTGGCCTCAACCTGGCCACAAAATCCTAGAAGATAAGACACGTATATCTTATCTGGAAGGTAAGTACCTAAAAAAATAGAGACCTTGGTTTTGCTCACTAATTTATCCCAAGAGCCTGGAATGATGCCTGGGATATAGCTGTGTGGTCAACAGATATTTGATGAATGAATAAATGAATGAATCAACAAATGAATGAACAAATGAACAAATGAATGAATGACCAACTCTAGGAGATGGAAAGTACCAAGTCTCCACACAGGTTTAAGTTTCCTCCTGTCTACTGATCAGAAAATCCCTACTCTGGCCAACAATTCGATTCAGTTTTACACTGGTATGGACAATAACAAAATAAAAACAGTAAAATTAGTAGACAACATGATGTCTTCCATGTTTGACAAGAACACAAAATCCTGTACTTGTTCACTGCTAACAGGGGCTATGTTCTCCGGTCTGAGCAAACGTAGAAATACTAGGATAGAACAAAACAGGATAAAAAAAATACAAGAGGAGTAGTTTTCAGTAACCCCTACTTCCTCAAGTACGCAAAAATCCCCTAATGGCATCATACATATTTCCTAGAGTAAATTATTTCTATTTTCTTCACTGCAAAGTGTGTCAGAATTTTAAGTACAATGTTGAAAGATGAGTTATCAGATTAGAACATGAGTCACTTCTAGGAAAGGAAGCAGAAACAGAAAGGAGATCGTCTTTCAAAGGAATAAACACAAAGGAAATAATTAACAAAAACAGCCCTAAAAATAATCTGCTCTCCAAAAGTGTTCTTTTACAGTATCTCCAAAATAACTTGAAAGCTCTAACCATCAAGCAAAGGAGGCCATGCTTGACGAGATACTGCCTGCTTCCACGAGCGCGACTCGCATTTACTTCAGACAAAACCACGGACTCTTACCAACTCAGGGTCCTCCCCGTATCTGTGCTTTCTGTTTTGCAAAGAACATTCCAATGCATTGACCTCTCTACTCCTCATAACAATTCCGGAAGGCAGGGAGATGGAACAGTTAACCTTGCTTGACATTTCTGGACAACTCTCAAGCCCAGAGAATTCAGAGATGTGCTCAATGGCACACAGAGTGCAGAGCTAGAACTGACACCTGTCATCTGGCTTCAAGTTCAGGGCACTTCCATTCCATGGCATTGCCTCACATGAGAGGTTCGGTCAGACTCCTACTGTTCATCCATTCAACAAACACTTAAACACCTCTTCTGAGCCACGCACAGACCACCACCGTGCCTTCAGAATTCATGGTGAAGGAAACAGACAAAAAAGAAGAACTGAAATAGAATGGGAAATAAACAGGAAAATAGGGCCAAAGGCCTGCTATCGTACAGGAAGATAGACCAGGAGAGGCGAGGTACAGTCAGGGAGGATCTTAGGAAGCAGAAATATGAGAGCCTGAAAATGAGTTGTAATTAAGCCATCCAAAGAATGAGAAGAATTTTGCTAACAAGTGAAGTGGACAGCATGTGCAAAGATTCGGGGAGGAGCGATAACCCAGGTGCCTCTGGAACATTGCGCACAGCCTTGGCACCACCAGAGAGTGGTACAGACACGTTCAGGGCAGCAGCGAGTTGCTGGTAGAGAGAGGCTGGAGAAAGAAGACACTGAAGATGTAGGCAGGAGCCAGAACACGCAGCTATTTTTAAGGACTTCATCCTGAGGGAAGTAGGGAGCCAACGTAGGGTTTTAAGCAGGGGAGTGTTGTGATCACACTCATGCTTCAGAAAGATCACTCTGGCTGCAGTGTGGGGAACAGATGGGGAAGGGACAACATTAGAAGCAGGGAGAGCACTTATTACTACAGCAATAGCAAGAGCAATTTCTGAAGTCGTTTCCTAGACATGGTAGCTACCGTAGGTAGACGCTGACACTGTACCACCACCAAATGCACATTCCAGCGGTTTTCACCCTTAAAACATCTCAGAGCTCAGAGGTCTCTCATGCATAAGTGATCTAAGTCTCTCCTCGTTCACGACACCATGGGCCCAGTTCACTAGACCAAAGAATAAAAACAAATATGCTACTGCAGAAAATAAATTAGATCATGAATTTGCCTTTGCATCTTCCTATTGTCAAAACATCCACGTTTTCCATCTCTGACCTTCAATGCAAACTGATCAATTTGGCCCACCCCTGCCTTTCCTCCCCCACAAATGTCAGTGTATCTACGTAGTCCCCATAATGCATCCTTCTGACGAGTAACTTCAGATGGGACATCAGTAGGATCCATGTATATGTTGTAACAACTTTTCCGTAACCTGTTAATGGACGTGGCATCATTATCAAGCTGTGATACCTTTGAAACTTATTTCTCAGATCCATTATTAAATGGGCAATGTGTTGGCTGCTTCGTGGCTACTAAATTTATTAAGGAATAGGCTGTAATAGCAAGAAGTACAGTTATTAAATACACTTTATCACACCGGATTTCCCACGTCTGATAGAGTCATGCTTCATTTATCTGGGATGTTGGGAGGTTAGACGTTCCACCTGGAAGGATTTTTCCAGGCAGCAGACCCACAGAAATCTGACCACTTACAGTAGAAAGATGTCTAAAATATATACTAATTACGGCTCTGCTCCCTTGAGCAAACTATACCGAATATAATGGACTCCACCTGATAGTCAAGGTCATAATGTCCAATGAGGAAGGCTGCCTGCTGCTGCTGTTGCCCTTGCTGGGAAGCTCTTGGGCTCACTGCTCAGCCTTGTACCTTCAGGTGCCCAGCACCAGCGACTGGAAACAGAAGGCACTTTGTTGTTCCAAAGCTGCTGCATGAAAATCTCAGATGCTGTTCTAAAGATCCAGGGAGCAAATGGAATGATGATCTGCTCCTTCTAATTTTTCTAATTTCTAATTTCTGATTTTTTGCATCGGTCGTCTTGTAAGAGTTGCTGCCATGCTTTTTTGGTTTTGTTTTGTTTTGTTTCTTAGAAGTACTTTTTAATTTATATCTCCATTTATAGCTATGGGTCAAATGGTTGCATTTACCAGAAATCTGAGGAAGCTGATAAACGCTGTAATAAAGACAGTGGAGTTTTCATTGTTACTGAAGTGCAGTGTTTTTGGTCAAACACCCAGTATGTTTGTACCTATGAATTAGGGTTGCGTTCGACTGACTAACCTTGACTTAGTAACAAAAATATAGTTCATTCGTTTTTTTAAACTTGATTGAGAGCTGCATAAACTTTCCATAATTCTGCATGGGATTCTGGAGCTGGAAAGCACAATTATATTTACAGAAGAGAAAACTGACTGGGGCCCAAGTGTTCGGATTCCCGTTCCAATGTTACCCCTCACCCCCTTTCAAATTAGGGAAGCATGTTTCTGCCACGGGACTGAGGTCATTTTCCTCATAAAAACATTTTCCCTTGGAGTCATTTTATGATTTAACGTGATTTCTATTTGGCTTGGAACATGGGCTTACAACTACTCTTACCTACCTTTGTAAGGTTCCTTCTCCTAAGAAGCCTGGGTGTGTGTTGGGTTTTCTTCTTTTGTGGCCACCGGGAGGCCACAGCATTCCCCATCCCCGCGGCTGCAGAACTGCTGTTTCTGTTCCCGAAGACCTGCTTCTACCTCTATTCTAACTCTATATTCGGATGCATTTCTACAGGGTAGCCTGTTCTGAGTGTACCCAAAACAGGCGAATTCATGACCTGAGGAAAGGAATCAAAGCAACTAAAATCCTGATGGGCCCCTGAAAGCGGCATTGTGCCCTTGGTCTTGAGGCCTCAGTGCGGAAGCCCACTGCCAGCAGGGCCGGGTCACGTATCTGCACACAGGAGCCCAAGGTTAAGAGCTCAGACCCTGGTGTCAGCTGAATCTAGCACCAGAGTCCCAGCCTGTTCACTGACTAGCCATGCCCCCCAAGCAAGTCACTTACCCTATGACTCCGTTTTCTTAAATGTGCGATAGGGTTAATAATGTACCTCTCCTTCGGAATACCAGGACGTTGTATGTAAAATATACTTAATATAGCACGGGCATATCATGTGTTCAGAAATATTAATCGGTACCACTATGATTCTCATTATTATTTGCTAGAAGACAACTAATCAAAGGGTAACGATCCACACGATTATCTCAAAGACTCACAAGCTGGAAGAAAGAATAAAAAAATTTCCTCACCAAAAATATGTCCTTAATTTCCTGATAAAAGCCATATGGGAGAAGTGGTATTGTACAGCGGATATGAATTGGGGCTTTGAACACACACAGACTAGATCTGGGCCCTGACCCGCCAGCCACTTGCTGTGTGCCGTTGGAAGGGACCTCGGTCTAAGGTCATTTTCTCATTTAGTGAAACGATGTTGTCTGAATCCATCAGACAATCTATATAAAGCAACCAGCAACATCCGGCCCAGAACACTATTTGACGAAGGTCTACATGCAACTAATGGCCTGGCATCTAGTTATTTCATTGTCAAGTTTATTTGCAACAGCTGTAAGGTGTAAAGGCACAGGTGGGTCCCTAAGACAAGGAGAACTGACGCCCGGGGTTGCTGGGCCAGCTCGGAGCTCAGCTGCTCTGCAAAGAATGACCAGTAAATGGCAGCTTCCTCTTTCCTCCTCCCCCGCCTGCTCCAAGTGGCAGTTCTGCAGAAAAGGACTAATCAAAGACGGGCCTGGCTACTGACTCCAAAATTACTGAAAAAGTTGACATGATTTTCTTGTTTTTATAGAATGATTCCAGCTCTTGTAGAAATAGAATTCAGGGTTTATGCTCAGGAGAAACCAACTGCATCCAGACTGGCTGCTGAGCAGAAGCTGGGGGTAGTGAACACAAGAGCCTAGGGCTGCCACGGTTCTAATGCAGCCACTGACCACACGTGGCTGCCGCTACCTGACACGTGGCTGGGCTGAATTGAGAGGCGTTGTCGGTGTAAATAATACACACCAGGCTGGGGAGACTTAGGAAAAAAAAAAAAAAAAGCAGCAAAAAAAAACAAACAAACAAAAAAACAAAACCAAAACTCATTAATTTATACTGATTACATGCTGAAATGATACCACATTCTGTGTTGGGTTATAAACTATTGGAATTAACTTCACCTGTTTCTTTTCATCTTTTAAAATGCGGCTATTTGTAAGTTTTTCATTAAATACGCGGCTTGTGTGTTGTGGCTCTCCCTGTATTTCCATTGGACAGTGTGGGTTTGAGCATAACTCCTTTGTCTACTTCCTCAGAGCAGAGAGTCATTTTCAATCCTCATGGGCCACCAATCGATTAGGTTTTTGTTGCCAAAACCTGCTAACTTTAAGTGCTTCATGAAGACATCAAATCTCATAATTTTTTATAAAAAGCAAAAGCTATGAAAATAATATATACCTTTTTACGTTAACAAATTTCTCACTTAAGTCGGCCAGTCACCACTGCTTGAAAGGAGAAACAAAGGAGAATTCTGATACAAAATGAAGAACAGCCAATGCTGAAGCAGTTACCATATTACACAAACGTAAGCAAAATAAACGCTTTAAAAAAAAAATCAGATCTGGTTTGAAGCACCTCCCCAAATACATATGCATAATGAAAATTAAATTATAAAGCCTGGTAAAAAGTATTCCACACAGCCAAGTTGGCAAATTACAGAAAAATATCATTATGAACATGCATTAGGTCTCCTAATAAGTAAATGTGCGTACAGTTGGAAAATCTTCAGCATTTAATAGTCTTTCTGTAATTGTTAAATGGCAATAACAGATTCCCTAAGAGAATTTTCCTCCTGAAATCTGGAGGTAATCTCCTAAAATCTAAAATTTTTCCTAAAAAAAATCTGTTCCCAACAGATTTTTGAATCTCCAATAATCAACCTTGTATCATTCATTACTTGTTTCTCGTAAAAACAAAACAAAACAAAACAAACAAACAAAAAAACAACTCAGCACTTTCCAAGTGGGTCAAGAGGACCGCACAGTCGTATTACTCAATGTGTCAGCCAGTTTGATCGACCACCCCACCGCCTGGTGAGCTATCTCTTGCCTCTGTAGCTCTCACTGACTGCAGAGCAGAATCTGCACTTTGTGGAATTCAGATAAACCAATGAATGGTTTCAGCCCTCTACAAAAATTGCTGGAGTTTGTTGGAAGAAACAGCACTCACGAACCCGGTAAGGGGAGGGGTGGGTGGGAAGCCAGGACCCCACACAGCAAGCCTCGCGAGAGTCGCTGTTCCCGCCATCATTATCCTTGCCACATCATTATTTACAGAGAATCTTACCACAAGGAGCTGCTGGAAATAATGACAAATTATAGGCACCTCCAAATGTATTTACAGAAAAATTAACACATTAGGAGTGCTCGCCTTCTCGACTTCTAGAGCTTACTATCCATGAGTAGCTCCATTTCTTCAGGATACTGGAAGGGATACACTTAGATGGAAGCAATACTGGGAGAGCAGGAGTTGGAGGAGAGTAAGGTCTATTGCAGAGTCTGCTTTAGGGGCCCAGACTTTGAATCTGGGCCAGTAATTCCTGGCCGAAGGTTTTCTGAAACGATTTATATCCCAAAGCATCCATGGTATTTTACTCTATGAAATCTTATTCTAAGAGTCAAGCTTTGAGAGAGGTGCCTAAACCTGCCCAACTGACTGGTCTAGTTACTTGCCAAGTTTATTTTCAGGAACTATTACCATATAAAGTTCAAGTTGGAGTGGTGTAGCCGGAAGAACCCATTGTAACGTTACTCACACAGCTGACCATAGAAATGTTCCCCCACGCTTTAGAGGACGGACTCAACCTAAGCTGAAAGGTACCAACCCACCTGCTCTCTGCACGAATGGAAGGGCCGGGGAGAGAAGTCCCAGAGGCGCAGATAAGAAAACAAAAAACTTCCCACACGGTGCAATTATCCTACCATGAATGAATTTAGAGTAATTTTTCCCAAAGTGTATTCCTGAACACCTGATTCCTGGGAGAGATGTGGAGATTTGATAGAAGAGTTTCCATAAGTTGTATAAATTTGGAAAATGCTGAAAATGAAATCCCTTTCCAAGAGAGTCACAATGTGCACTAGTTAGCATTTCCAAGGCTCTGAGAAGTCCAACTGGAAAGAACCCTATTCAATTCAACTTTCCAAAAGGAATTGATCACAGAATCGATTTTCTCACGTCACCCACTACCAGAGACAACATACAAAGTGTAATAAATAAACTTATTCTGGAGCCTAATTCCTGAGGCTTGAATCCCAACTCCACCTCATTGCTAGTGCCGTGATCTTGGTCAAGGTAGTAACCTCCATACACCTTAGTTTTCTTATCTCTAAAATGGGCTCATGGCAGACTCTACCTGAAAGGGTCAAGTAGAGTCTAAGTGAGTTAATGTGAATAACATGCTCATCACGGAGTAAGCCGTGTGTCCTGGGAGCTATCTTGACCACTGCCCCCAGGAGGAGTGTTCCAAGAAGTGGTCATTGTTTGTAAGTTACAGCTCTTCTGTTTGTTTCAAGAACTAGTAACCGTGAGGAAAAGTCCAAAAAGAAAATTGTTTTTCCTTTCAGCAACAGGTTGTGCAAGACTCCTACAGAAAGATTTTAATAGGTTTCTTCCGACAAGTCATGTTATCACTGAATACCAGGGCTGTATAATGTAGAAAACCAGGAACAGCGCTAGACTAGGAGTACGGAGATGGAGACTACACACTCAGCCTTCACTGAAGAACTCTTGACCTTGGGCAGGTCACTTAGTGTCCCTCACCTCAGTCCTCACATACAAGAATGAGGGCTGGATTAAGCTTATTTCACTAATTCGTTCACTCACAAGGATCTGAGTTAAGGAATACTTTTAAATATAAATAATGTTTTCCAGATTTTACACACACACACACACACACACAGGTAAGTTACTATATCCACCTTATCCGCTAGGATAAAGGATCACCACCCCTGCACTGAAAAAACCTACAGTGCCTAGTACAGCTAATGCTGAACGAATGCCTATTTAATAATAATCAACATGTTATCCCTTCATTCAAAAAAAATTACAAAACCCCTAGACTTAAGACACACTGCTGAGTACAGCTAAGTTTACGTATTTCTGGAAAGCTACGAGTTCCACCTATAAAGAGCTTGCCGTTTAATTTGTGATGTAAGCAAATGATGACTAATTGTTACGGTTTCTTTTCCCAACCTTTCAATTTGAATCCCATAATTCAGGTGAGTTTTGTGGTATTATTTTACACAACAGGACCACACTAGTGTTCTATATTATTATAAAAAAGCTCTGTATTTGTTATAAAACAGATTTTATAAAGGTATTCAGGAACTAGGATGGAAGAGATGCCAAACTCAGTACCTTACGATAAGGCAAGTATGCCCCAATCAACTTTATGTAGAATTTTAGGTTAATAAGAATTATCTATTAAATGAAAACTTCTTAACAAGTGAGGGGAAAGAGGCACACTTTGGAGCTGGTTGTAAATACAGATGATCGGTTTCCTTGTGTTCAAAGAAATCATTTACTCCTTTTCCTCCAAATAGACAGTTGTGTCCATTTCTTAAAGAGAAATGACCAAGAGCACATGGTTCTCCATGAAGCACACGGGCGTGAATAAGTATGTTCTATCACTGCTAATCAAACTGTAGTTCTCTCTTCTCACTGACAAAAGCAAGCCATGGATCATAGATGTGATCTCTAAAATCAGAATGTTCTCAACACCCGCCCTAATCCGATGTTAAGCTACCGATCCGGCTGCTTGGAGACGGGGGATGTGAACACAGCGCTCACTGGGTACACCCCGGGTATCTAATCTTGGTGAAGAGTGTGCAGAAACTCTTGAAGATAAATCACTAGATCTTTAACATCTCAAAATAATTGTACATTTTCATCATTTCTCTTGGGGATGGCTTCATAGCAGCTACTCCTCACTTGGCAACTCTTTATCAGTAATGGAACGTTGGAAAATTTCAGGGGCGGCAGGGGTAGAGGAGGGCCCACGTAAATGGCATGGGTGATGTGACCAGGCAGATGACTAGCACGGATGTCTTCGGTTTGCAGAAAGTTTAATTTTAGTAGGTCTAAGAAAACAAGAAAGTCCTCCCTTCCTCGCCCCACTCTCCACTGTTCCTGTTGTAAATGCCTCTTGAGTTTGCAGGTGTCCGCCTGAGGGCAGGTCACGGAAAGTCAGTGAAAATCAGGGCACCCTCAACAACAGAAATTAACCTGCAGATCAGGCAGGCAAGTGTATATTTCAGAGAGCATTAATCTTTCTGGAACAATCAAACTGGACCTCACGAAATGAACAGGGACTCCAAACAACAAAAGCAACCAACAGCATCTATTCCAACATTGCAAATTTCTTAGATATTACAGATGTCACCCAACAGTGCGTGCATTTGCTTCCCATATGTGAACAAAACTGAGGCATCACAAGATAAATTTGAATGGAATGTTAACCTTCACTTAAAATTTTTTTTTTCTTTGCCTAGCTGACGACACAATTTTAGTATTATCACAACGGAGCTTCTGGCTGGAAAAAAATTAAATTAATGGATGGATTTAAAAAAAGCTTAGAAACTTAAAAAAAAATAAACAACTTTCAAATATCTGTACTTGATGGTGTCAAGAGCCAAGATGAATGTATTTCAATTGCAACTTCCAAACTAAACTCACAAATTACTACCATTATGCTAAGTGTTAGCTACCCCACTGTGCAGTTTTGCTTTGTGAATTTTTACCTTCCTCTATGAACACTTTTAGCCACTGATCGCACAGCCTTTCAATGTTTTCTGCCTTTTCCTTTAAATAAACTGGCTCTGGCTCCTTCCATCTGGTTCCCCTTCCGTCAGCAACCCTGCACCTGTTCACACCTCCTCTCCTGTTGGATTCCACTGAACATTTCCTCCTCTGCCAGGGCTATTCTGGCACTCGCAACCTTTCTGTCATTCAATCCATCTGTCAGAAGTGAACTTTGTTTACCGCAAGCTTCTGCTTTCTTCTTCAAGAAGCAAAGCCCCTCAAGGTCATTGTCAAATGAACTGTCGGCATGGATTTAAATCCTCTCCTGCTAACCAGCAGAAGATGAAGCTCTGTTGTGTAATGCACTTGTGAAAATTACTTTTGGGTTCGGGAAGACAATAATTTGGAGTCAAAGTAGTAAGACATGGTATTTTAATGATCATTTGTAAAACCAGACAGCTGATATGTATTTTCTTCCTGTGTGTCTGCACTTCTTATTATATCGAGTATGAACTATATGTATAAGAAGCAAAATAAAAGTTTTTAAGTGAAATCAAAATATCATAAACAAGTTTACACTATGTAAAAATTGCTCCGTACTATACAGCATTAACTTGAGGAATAAATATTTTCACTAATGAATTAGCCAAGGGAAGGAGTATTCCAATTAAGAAATTTTACACTGAAATGCTTAAAATGTACAAATATGTACCATTTCAATTATAAGCTATATATTAACACGCAGCTCCATTACTGCTTTGAAAGACTGAACCCATAATACACAAATTGAGTATATTTTAAATTTCATCATTTAAAAAATAAACAGTTCTGCTTCAATAATATTCAAATATATGTTGCCCAACAAGCACACCATCATCTAGCTAAAGAAATAGAAGTTGTACCAACAGGCTAGTTCTGGGGAGAAAATGAACTCATAAAAATTAGGTGAAAATTATACTCTCCAGTGAATTTCTTCTGTGCCATCCCCCGCTGTCAAGTAATCACCCTCCCTTCATAAATCGGACATGAAATCACTTTACGTTGCATTATTTCCCAGCATTTTAGGCAACTTTATTCTCTAGGAAAAAGGCAAAGCCATGGCTCGATTCAGTGTTCTTGCAAGAAAAAGGGAGATCACCTTTTTAGGAGAAAAGAGATGACACAAATTTGAACGAAAGCACTGTTACAAATCAATGTCAGCTAAATGTAAACCTAAGGGCCATTTCATTCCTAACACTGCTTTTAGATTTGGAGGAATCACCCCAAGATTTTGTCCTATTGCATATGCTTTTATTAAGCACAATTAATCAAGCCAGGAAAATTTTCTAAATCCTTTGTAGAAAAGGCAAACATTGAAGCTTTTTTCATGGACATAGAGTTGCAGGCAGGTTTTATTAATAAAAGCAGCCTAAAAACACGCAATCTAAAATCTGAATCTTTAGGGTTTGATTGATTAGATATTTGTAATTTACCCCCCAAAAAGGACTTTCTCAGAACAATTCTTCAGATGTGTTCAAGAAAATTATTGTGATGCTAAATATAAAAACAAAAACAAAACCCGACAAAGACAGCTTCAAATCCAAGTGTAGAGACATTCTTTTTTAGCTCGAATTTCAATTCTATTCTTCCCCTCCAAAATTCCCTATGTCCTAGAAATCTTTCTTATGTAATATATACAATGCAATTGAAGGTGTGGCTTTTGAACACCAAATATGAATTCTAAGAGGTGCTTCCTCCTCTATCTTCCCAAACATGGTATCGAAATAAATTGTTTTTATGTGGAGAAAATTCCAGAGCTAGTATCTAATTTACCCAGCAAGTCTGTTTAATATTTTTCTGGGTATTTTTTTTTTCTCTCTCTTCAGTATAATCCGTGCCTGACAACAGTTTGGTCACCTGGATGCCTGCTTCTGTAGCATGGAAAGGGTACTGGTCATGCGATCACTTCCGTGGTCTGGTTTGCTATCTAAAAGAAAGAAGTATTAGCAAAATGCTAGTTTCACAGGAGCTGCTTAAATCACCGTGAAGGAACGCTGCATTCTTAGCAAACTGCGTTTCAGAAACACACTAGTAGGCTTGTTTTAAAAAAATGTATATGGCAAGAACGTAAACAAATGAAAAGCCGCTCAGCTGAACAGCACTTACACTCACACGCGGATGCGTGAGTGTGCACACACATCCACTTTTCCCCTCCATAAGTGCGGAAGAAAAAGAAAAGGGGAAATAGCATCACGATGGCTCCGAGTGAAGGAATTCGGAGACTCCTGTTAACCGTTATCTGCCTCAGGTGTAAGATGCTTGTTTTATCTTTGAAACAGAAAAACGAGGAAGAAGTTTTAGATACTTTGATACCAGCACCCGAAAGACAAATTTCACAGCAAAAATAAAGTGGCGTTGAAGCCATGTTGCTAGGTTTACTAGAGAACAGGGAAGCCGTTTCTAAGGGCCCTGCTAGGTGAGGATGAAGCGCTGATGTCACTCACATGCGTTCATACCAGTTTTCCCAAAGCAGCATATGGACGTAGGCTGGAAGGTAAAAATACTTCAGCTCCTTAATGGAGAACTGACCTGCCTTAATTTATCTACATTCTGAGTGAGACTAACGGTTCTGCTTTTCTAAGAACTGAAAATGATGAGCATACAATGATTCTTCTCTGGTGTGTGGGTTTTTCTGCCTCTCCGTCCACACAGCCTTTTAACAACAGAGAGGGTACTCCTCCTTCCACCGCCTTCCTCGATTACCTAAAGACAAGCCCTTCTTTCAGATGGGAAAAATATTTGCAGGACTGCAGGACAAAGAACTGAGACATTGTCACAGAGTTGAGCAAAGGGGGAGAAGACAAATTTGCAAGATTCTGTGAAGAGTAAGGAGAGACTAAATGACAACTTTAAATCTGCCACAATCATTTACTAATGTGCTGCTATATCAAATAAGTCTAATTTTTTGACAGCACCAAATTAGATTTATTGCAGAAACTGCTGCATAAATAGCATATGGCTATGTTATACCACCTATTTCAAATCCTGGTAATGTTTCCCCCTCCCCCTTCAAAATGAATAAATTGAGCCAAGCTACAAAGCTTCTGGAAAAAAAAGAGAGAGAGAGAGAGAGAGATACTAGTTCAAAAACAGATGTAGGAGATCTGGATTTCTTTGTTAAAGTAATAGTTTTAACATGAACGTCCCAACTCTATATTTAAAAAACATGATTCCTTAATGAGTTATTAAATTTAATAGATCATTTTCTCTCTCATTTCTTTCAGAATGACTTGATCTTATTTTTGTTTTAAGGTTTGGGGTTTCTGAATGATGCTTAGCTTTTTGACGTTCCATCGCAGTTTCACCGGGGGGAAAAGGAGGTCAAGCGGCTCCAGTTAGGTTCTGAGAAATTATTAGGCGTAATCACGTGTATCGTCTGTGGGTCTGGGTCTTCGTTTGTCAAAGACATACGTGGTGGAAATCGTATCAAAAAGTCTCTTCTAATTTTAACTCCAGCCTTGGTACCAGAAACTCTCTGATGCATAAAATACATAAAGTGATCACTCCACGTGCCGCACTGTACACATTAGGACGGCGGGAACCTCACCCCTCCCAGCCCCCCACCCCCAACTCCAAATGGCACAAAAAAATTAAAGTTCCACCGTAGCCGAGACGGAACACTCACGCCACACGTTTCGCGATGGACAATCCTTCCTTCCTGACCCTCTACCCCGATGGCCACCCCCCCCCAACCCCCAACGGTGCTACAGTTCAACTCAGTTTTTCTCTTGGAACAAAAGTTTCCGCTCTTCCGTTGATGGGAAAGACATTGCAAGGTCTTATCTCAGACCAATGGGCACACCACTGCAAACATCATGGCACTCGGCTACCCCGCAGACTCCCTCTCTGTGGTCAGTCTTCCCAGCTGCCCTATCTGTTACTGTCTGATTAGTTCTGCTAAGGAGCCCCTCCCCTGCCAGCTTTCGGTGCCATCTGTTCGACACAAGATGGCTGCTGCCCAGCAACCTCGCACTGCCCTCCTACCTGGCACCCGGCTACCATCCTTACCCCAAAGTGCTAACACAGGTTCTCGCTGCTGGCAGAGTCAGGATTTCATTACTACTACTTTGACAAGTGCAGGGTTGTTTGTAATTTCTCTTTTATCCTGATTTTGATTGTACAACCACCTCCCACTGATTCAGTTTGCTTCAGTTTTGTTGCTCACAGATTTTACTCTCCACATTAATCTCCCTCTGGCATGTTACTGCATCTGTTCCCTTTTTTATTATTAATTTTCAAATTCCCACCATTTTTGACAAAAAGGAGGTAATCTACACTCTGTTTCTGCCCATTTCATTTTCTTTAATTTGGAAGATAAGTATGAAAGCATGCCAAAGAAGTTAATTCTCCGTTAACAGTTGATTTTCTGGCATCCCTACGCCTTTGTATATGAAAAACAGATAGGAATAAATGTTGACTGAATCACAACAACATAGTCGCAACCGTTCCTGAATTTAATGAAAAGCAAACATATGAAACGGCATCTCAAAAGTTTATTAGTTACATGAGTTGTCTCATGCTGTCAACCTCTCTTCCACTTTGAACAGAAAGCCTTTGTGCAAATCAGCCCGAGCGCAGGATCTGAATTTGGGCTCCCTTTGCAGATCCGACAGGGGCTCTGTTTTCACCGTGGATGAATTTTATCTAATTCCTTAACACAATTATCATCCTTCCTCATCCTAACACTGTTGACTCATTCAGTAGTGCCTGATCCTGAATAAAGGCCTGATTTCAGAAAGGGGAAAAGGGTCCAGAACTGCCATCCGTGCAACAAGGCAGAGCACAGAGAGCCCCCGAGCCCGCAGAGCTGCTTTCATTATTTCTCGTTGGGCAAACGGGCTGTATGAGGAGGGGCAAGGTGGTTTTTCCTCCAAAGACAAAGAGGGCGACGTGAGAGTTAGAAAATGGGACGTTATATATTTAACGATACACTCTCTTCGTGTCCCTGATTCGTCACGGCCGCCGCCTTGCCAAAAAGGACTTCAGTAACTTGATATTGTCTTAACTGCCCTCAAGTTTTCTAGCCTGAGCAAAGCACTGGGATGGCTAGTGAATTGATTTTACACGAATTCGTATTAGTAGCATCATCTCCGAACAGATGAGTAACACCTCAGACTTACAGAACCACTGAATGAGTTTCAGTGATTTTCATACTCACATACATCCTCACAAAATTACAGTTAAGCTCGGTAGGAAATAAAGTGTGGTAGGAGACTTCTCCCAAGGTGACAGAAGGTCCTCAGAAGAAGAACCAGGACTGGTGTCAAAATCAAGCTATGCCCAGCCTGGCAAACCACACTTCCGATCCGCTGCTGGAAAACCAGCAAAACTCAAACCTGCCGAAACCCACTTTGAATGGCTCAACGCGAACACCCCATCACCTCCAGCCCTCGCATATATTCCAATAGTGACTTCTTACTCGATTTCATGTACTTCTTTTGTTGGTATGGCTACATTTAGAATAATTATGCCCTCACCACGGGGTGGAGGGGAAAGAGAGCCCTTCGTACTCTGCCTGGCTCTCCCCCCAACCGGGCTGGCCGGGGCAGGAGACGCTCAGCCCTCCCTCAGGTGACCAGGCGCCTGCCGCGGACAGGTCATGCAGAGCCAAGGTCCCTCAGCTGGATGTCAGCAACACAGTCTGCTTCCAAATGTTCCCTGACCCGTTGGGTGCCCACTCTGAGTTCCTGAATTCAGGGAACTGTACTGGCCACTAAGCCGATCTCACAGAAGAGGAGCTTAATGATCTAGTTTTCCTTGCAGTGGGCCCTGGTCCCCCATGAGACCTGGCCCCGAGGAGGGCACCGAAGAAACTGGATATTCTCCAAACCTCCTCCTTTCTCAGGATCCTAAATATGAGCTTTGATTCCAACACCGAACATCAATGAGTCACTGTATAATCTACTTGTGGGTATCAGGGAAACATTAAATAACAAGTGAGTCATGCCCAATAATCGGTCTAGCCAACACTTCCAATTAGGAAGAAGTGTTTAAAAAGAAATTAAACATCAAGTTGTTTTCATTTTTAATTTACCTTAATACTGCAGTTTGGAGCTTTCTTTTAGAAAAAGATTCTTACTTGGGGCTACTAAAGCCACAGCTCTAGGTTTTTGCTTTTTTCCCTCCTTCTATTTGCATTGAACTTGAAGTTCATTGTTGTTGAGTCGGGCAAGTGCTGTGGGCAATCCTTTCTCCGTTTCCTCTGGGCTTCTTCAGAAAATGAGTTGGCCGCGACCACCACCACGCTCCAGGCTGTGGGCCTGTGTGGCAGGGGAGAGAAGACATCCCCGGTGTCGATTTTCATTGCACACACATTTGGGCTTCACAGAACGGAGAGGAGCGAGCCAGGGAGAGTTAGGCAGAACCCACCCGTGGAGACACATTCTCTGGCAGCCTGCGACTCTAACCTCTCCCGCCCCGGGGCGCACCGGGACCAGGGTTCCTCGCCCATCAAACAGGTGGAGCCCAGGGCTCTCTGGCGGCCCAGTGTCCACCAAAACAAAATGAAACGCCTTTGCCTCCCTGGCTCTCCGACAGCCTGTTCTCTGGGGGGCCGGGTGGGGAGGAAAAGAGGACGTAATTTAAAACAGTACCAAGGCCATCTATTTCAAGACTTGAAGATGTTGGTTGCACATATATCCATTTAAAAGTATTTTTGACACGTTCTCTGCTTAATTTATTCATGAAAGGAGTACAAGGAAAAAAAAACAAGCTTAACTTTTAAATGGAAACTTGAGGCTAAAAATTCTTCAATAAAACTCAGGAGGGGGAAAAAAAAATAAAGTTCAAGGAATAGCAAGCTTCCATGTCAGGGCTACAGTCCCCTTTACAAACGAAGAGAGAGACTGGAAGTTTGGGCTTCCGACCTTGTCACCTGAAAATGAGAGCAGGTCATTCATAATTTGCCCCGAAGAAGAAAGAGCAGAGGCAAAGTTATGATGCAATGTTCACGGAGAATGTGCTAGACGTAGCCTGACGCCAGAGACCTGCTCCTGGCCTCTGAACTGAGATTCTGCAATCCAAAGGGTATTTCTGCTTAGCTTTGAAATACATTTTTGCGTTGATTTGTGAACAGGAGCTTCACAGCACAGGCTCTGGAGTTGGATGGACCTGGTTCAAAGTCTGCCTCTTCTGCTCGGCTCCCTGCCTCCTTCCCGGCTGCCTGATTTCATGCCTCAGCTTCCCCGGGGCTTGCTGTAAGGACCGAGAAGGCAGGGTGTTTGACCTTCTCGTGTACAAGTTTAACTTCTTAAAATTTTATTTGCAAAACATGAGCTTGTAAAATGAAATAAAAAACAAATGACTAGATTTTTTTTTTTTAATTTTAAAAGATACAAGAAAAGGAAGGAAGGGAGGAAGGAAAAGGAAGAAAGAAAGAAAAAGAAAGAAAGAAAGAAAGAAAGAAAGAAAGAAAGAAAGAAGAAAGAAAGAAAAGGAAGGAGTGGGAAAGAAAGAAAACCGACTGATCATGCACTCAGTTGGATATTGTGCAATTTAAAAGTTTCCAAACACTCCATTTTTGCATTTGTCGCAGACTCATCATTTACAGCCCATCCCAGGCCACATTTCCTGTCGCACTGCTGCTGGGAACCAGGCGTAGTGCTTGGCCAGTGTCAGGGCTCATTTATGCATCCTTTCTCCACCTCTCTTTTTAAGCGCTCTGAGAGTTCTCTAAAGAAAACCACAAAGCGATCCTGTGACGAACCCTGCCTCCTTGGCCTTGTAACGTGCTGACAATGGAGACTCTCACTCACACACCGACATGAACAGAGATGTACTCTTCTTTCCCGTCTTTGCACTTTGCTCCTCGAAGGAAAAATCAGGGATTATATATTTTTAAAAAGACAACAGAAGGGGACACCTGTTGTTTGACGTCTCCAGGGCCCCGGGCCCCTATTCCCCTAGTGAGAGCTCTTCCCCTTGCTCAGTGTCCCTCCTTCCCTCACTCCAGGGCCGCTGCTGAGGCTGCCAATGTGCACATCCAAGGGTTGGCTGTGTGATCAGCAGTGGGGGGAGCCAGGAAGTCACATTCTTACAGTCTGGGATCAAGGGCATCTCCTTTACCTTCAGTTCGGATGGAAGGAGGTGACTCCATGGTGTGGGAGAACGTGAAGGAAGGAGCCAACCTTGAGGCAGGAGTCCAGCTCTGGGATGGACAGCAAACTGGGGTGGCCCCGAGTCCCTGCTCCAGAGCCTGACGCCAGCTGCGGCTGGATTTTACATGGTCTGGTAACCGGAACTAATCAGTTCCCCCTTTCTGGGTTTCTGTTACCTCAACCCAAGTCCTGACTCCTGGTAACCGGAGAGGTCAAACAACTCCAGTCAAGAAAGCATTTGCAGTCATTACTGCACGGAAGCTCGACGCTCTGTGATGCTCTGGGGAGACCGAGTTCATCACCTCTCCCCACAACACTGCCTTTCAATTATTCTCTGTCCGCGTCACAGGACACACCTTCCCGTGTGGATCGGAAGAGCAGGAAGAGCAGGGGACCCCTCTTCCACGGGGCTCTCGCAGACTCCTGCTCTGAGGAATTCTCTGAAGCACCGAGCACTGAACACAGGGTTTAGGGGGGAGAGGAAGCACACATGTGAAAGGCAGCGCAGCCGAAGCCGAGCTCCGGCCTTCAAGTTGAAGGGCAGGTTGGCCTCCCTTCTGTGGCGCACTGAGAGCGGCTCCGTTCTCAATTCACTGGAACGTAAACGGGAGGCTGCCTGCGCTAATCCCCCTCCAGGTCAGGCCTGAGAAAAAGATAAAGCAGTCGAAAGAATATGCTTGAGTACAGGTACAGCCGTAGGTCTGGAGAAGAATGTTTGCTCCAGTAACCGGTCGACGACCATCACATGACCGCTCCGAAACAGGCTGTTCTAATCCATTGAGCCAGAAAGTGATCTACCCACACGGATGGAAGTGGTAGTCCTGTGAGAGGGACTAAAATCCCGTAGCTCTTTAAAAATGTTTGGACACGTCAAAAACCAAGTAGGCGAAGGAATTTCCACCTTTTTGGAAAGGCCTCACTTTCCAAGGAAAAAGGAAGCCAAGAAGGCAAAGGAGAAGACAGCTGTGTTACTGGTATGTCAAGGGACGAACGCGACCGACCCCCAAACCAGGATGAAGACACAGTGACGTGTACTTCTCTCAGTGTCCTGGGGGCAGCTGTCACTTTATTACAAACGTAGGCTCCCCGTTCCTCCAGTTGAGTTCACGCGAACAACTGCGTTAGTCATTTTCCTAGGAATTTACTCGACTTCCGGCGGGATGGGACCAGTAGAGGCGCGGAGGGCAAACCGCCGGGGCTGAACACCTGCTTCTGTACCATGGCAGCTGTGGGACCTGACACGGATCCTTTCACTTCTCTGTGCCTGGGTTCCCTCAGCTGTAAAACAGGGGATTGCACCTTCTAGAGCTCTAGGCAGGGACTGGAGGGGCCCTAAATGAAAAGCACTGAGCTCAGGTCCTGGAACACAGAAGGGGCTGGGTAAGGGATGGCCAGGGCCCTGAGCCATGACCTCTGTCCTCATCTTTTTAAAGAGTTACTGCATGTAGCATAGTACCAGGCAGATCTTAAGATGGATATATTCTTAATCTCAGAGACTGATGCTCTTAGATAGTTCAAAGACAGACTGTGTGCTAATGTTCTTCATGTCTACAGGTGTGCCCCGCCAATGCCACGGTCTCCCCTATGGAGAATGACCTTCGTTACCCTTTACCTGTTTCCACATGCCCCTGAGATCAGCAAGAGGCTATCTGTTGCTCTGTCCCTGTAATACTTTATCTGGAATCTCTCTTCTAGATCTTTTCTTTGATTTTACCAGCTCTTTGTGTATCTTCTTTTCTTCCCTACAGGCCTGTAAGTTTCTATCAGAGGGGCCACCTTTAATCATAGAGAATGCTAATTTGGGACTCCGGGTGTATGTGTGTATGTGTGTGTGTGTGGTTTTTAAGGGAGCATATTTAAGTGAGAGCATGGTATATTTTACCAACTTTAATTGTTAGAATGAGTGTCATTTGATTCTCCTATACTTACATATGTATGGGCATACAAAGTTAAAAAAGAAAAAAGCTATTTCTGTCTTATCTCCATCTTATACTTTTTATCCTGATATATTTGAAAAAATATATATGTATATATATTAATGTTTATTGTTACTATACATATATGTATAGTAATGTGTATATGTATGAATATGTACTATGTAATAACATACATTGTTGTATGTTTACATGTGTATTATATGTATATGTATGTCTATGTATGTATGTGTGTATAATAGCATACATTATTACTAATGTGTGTGTGTGTATAAATGTTTATTAATACTGGGCTTTGAGGGTGCCTGGTGGCTCAGTCGGTTAAGTGTCAGGTCATGATCCCAGAGTCTGGGATCAAGCCCTGTGCCAGGCTCCCTGCTTAGAGGGGAGCCTGCTCCTCCCTCTCCCTGTCCCTTGGTCATGCTCTCTCTTGCTATGTCTCTCTCTCTCTCTCTCTCAAAAAAATAAATAAAACCTTTAAAAAAAATACTAGGCTTTGAAAGAACAGTCATAAACTTGCCATACATTGGCCATCCCTAAAATGACTTACTGCGCTCCAATTCTTTGCAAGGGGCTGGGCCAGATGCTCTGAGATACAGAACATTAATAAGACCTCTCATCCCTCATTTGAAGAGTAGTGCATTCCAGAAGGGAAGAAAAGCAAGTGCATAAAACCCTTCAGAGTAGTAACTCATTTTTCTCACATCTCCATTGTCTGTTTTGAGGAGTTCACTCTGGATGGAGAACCTTCTGCTCTGAGTGGGAGGGATTCCCCCTGTGGCAACGGGGCCGTCCGGGAGGGCTACAGTGGTAAAATCAGGATTTCAGAGTGACCTGGAAAAAGGAGGTAATATTATCATAGGACTAGAGAAGGTCAAAAGGGTATTCTAGTTATAGAGAATAACGAAGGGGAAAAAAGCCCCAAAGTGCAACTTGGCTTGTGACGGGAGCTCGTGACTACGACGATGAAACTAGAAGGCTGGGACCCTGTCCCGGAACGTTACCTGCGAGTGGTCTGGACCTTTTGTAATAGTGTGATGCCAGGGAAGGTTTCAGGAGCAGGTGACAGAGTCAAGACAGTGGTTAGGAATACTGAATTGGCAGTGCCAGGTGAAAAGGGCTAGAAGGGTCCAGGACCCTGTGAGAGGTCAGCAGAGGCCAAGTTATGATGAATGCAAATGGCACATCTCCACGAAATCTCTCTGAAGTTCAAACTAAGAAAACATCTCTTTTTTAAAAAGATTTATTTATTTATTTTAGAGAGAGAAGGATGGGGCAGGGGTAGAGGGAGAAGGGGAAAGAAACTCAAGGAGACTCCCCGTTGAGTGCAGAGTCCGATACGGGGCTCAATCTCAGGACCCTGAGATCATGACCTGAGCCAAAATCAAGAGTCAGATGCTCAACCAAAAGAACCACCCAGAGGCCCCCTGAGAAAACATCTTAAACAAAGAATACTCCTGGCAAATTCAATGCCCAACATCATGAAATGGGCAATTCATCATGGGATGTCATCAATCACCATTAGGATCACTGACGATCAGAGCTAGATGGAAACTTAGTAATCAGGTTGTAGCCTCATTTTATATGTAAACAAGCAGGCTCAAAGAATTAAGTAACGTGTCAAATGCTGCAAAGATGGCGAATGCCCAGGAGAAGATTCTAAAACTCGGCTTCCTCAACACCCGGATGCCTGGGGGAGTCCCCCTAAGAAAAGCATGTGGCTTTGCTCCAACATTCCGTATTCCTTCTTAGGCACAGATGACTCCTTCGGTCTCCTTGGCTGGTGGCTCTCCACTCTCCCACTCTTACGGTCACGGCCCTCTCACGCTTTCACCCGTTTCCTTGGCTACACCTAGTAGCTTTATGTAAAAGCATCCAAAGAAGAGAGAGACTCAGGTCCTGACCTTTTTCCTCAAATTGAACCTACACTGCACATCTCCACCCGAGTCCCAAAATACAGTGTATTATTTCCCCCTTTTACTCCTTTTAAGTCCCCTACTGAAAATAATAATTCACCTAGTTATCATAGGCTAAAAACATTGGAGTCATCTTTAATCCGGCCCCTCTCATTTGTTACCTTAAATTCCTCTCAAAGATGCTATTTCCCTTCCGTTTTACCAGCAAAGCCACGGCGCAGGACATCATTACTACCCCTCGGACGGGGACTTTTATTCTAATCAGGGGCCCTGTCAATCATCTCTTCCGCAGGTAATCTGTCTTCAATTACCCTTCATTTACCTTCTTTAAATACATATTTGGACCCCTTTAAAGTTCAAGCTCTCTTGACTTCTTACTTGAATTACACAGCCTCCTAACTGCGGGGTTAGTAAATTGCTAAGGGCCAGACAACAAATACTCGAAGGCTTCGAGGGCCATACTCAAATCCGCCACGATAGCCCCAATACATAAAGGATAATCATGGCTGTGTCCAATAAAACTTTATTTATGCATATATACTTTTTATGTGTTATAAAACATTATTTTTCTTTTGTTTTTTCCCCAGCTATTTAAAAAATAAAGGAACCATTTTTAGCTCACAGACAGAAAGAGACAACGGGCCATATTTATAGGCTGTAGTTGCTGACTCTGCCCTAACTGGTCTTCCTGTTTCCTACATCAGCTCTCCAAGTTGACTCTCCACACTGCTGAGTCAAAATGCCGACCCAAAGACGTGATCATGTTGACAGCCTTGCTTAAAAATATATCAGGAGTGACCCATGACTCTCAGAATGGCCAAGACTCCAGAATACAGACAAGGCCCTTCCTCTAATCCGTGCTTGCCTTTTCCAGGCTTACCCCTGCCACACACCAAACCTGACTGTAGAGTTTGTGTCCCGCCCCATCTTTGCGTCTCTGTATATATTGGTCCAGCCACCGGGGTACCCACCCCAGCTTCTTCCACTTTGAGAACTGCTATTCATGAGCTCATTACTCAAAATAACTACCAAACATCCCTCCTCCAGAAAGCTTTCCCCATCATCTTCACCTCCAGTGTAGTGAGCGAATTCTCCTTATGTGGTCCTGTGGTAGCTGTATTTCTATTACTGCAGTATTCTCACACTTGATTATAACTGCATATATGCAGCTGGCTTGGTAGAGTGTGAGAAGCCTAAGGGTTAAAACTGAATCTGATTTTTTTTCTCCCTAGAGAAAAAACCAAGACCAAGCAATGCACCTGAAAGATAGTAGGTGTTCAATAAGTATCTGCTGACTGGGTGAACGTTACACTTACTGGCTGGGTCTTTCAATAAATGTTGAATTTCTGTTTTCTGTTTTTAAAAGTAATCCCTATGCCCACATGTGGGGCTCGAACTCACAACCCAGATCAAGAATCACATGCTGTACCGACTGAGCCAGCCAGGCACACCTCTATTTTCCATTTTTAAATCTAATTAGACAGTAAAGGGAAATAACAGACACGTGATAGCCTATTTTTCTTTCAGACGGATCTACATGTCAATACTCCAGTTTTTAAATTTTCTTCGCCCTGGGAGATCTGCATTCTTCATCGTTACTTGTAACATGGCTTTCATATTTGATTTTAAACTTTGTGCAGACTACGTCATTTGAAATGTTTACATTAACACTAAGCTACCTGTGTGGGATTTATTTATTTCGGCTGGTCTACGCGAGGAAAGAAAGACATAATGTTTCTCAGTCACACACTTGACTGTACTGAATCAATAAAGACTGTCGAGGAAAAGCAAACTCTAAAAAACCCAAAAAAAGTCTATCAGAAATATTTAGCCCAACAACCAAGCCACATTTTCAGTGCAAAAGAGAGCTACACGCAGTTCTCTGCATTTTTAATTGTCATCTTTAAATTTATGAATGTGGATTTTATAAAACACGAACACAGACTAAATGTGAAATGCTTACAAAAGAGTACTGCACTTAGAAAATGGGTAATTAAGTTTTATTTTTCCCTAAAACTAGTTTTCAATTTTTGTGGACTTGCTGTAAATAAAGCTCAACAGAAAAAGCTTTCTATGGAACCAAGCAAAACCGTTTTTCTCAAGAACAAAAGAATTAGTTACCACTGGTCCATTTTCAGCAGTTGCTGTACCTTAAATATGCTCTATTTGCAAGAAACTGGTCTTGTCAGACAGTACAAATTGATACTGCACAGGAAAATTCCCTGGAGGACTCTGACTTCAGAAATTAACTCTCTGAATAAGACAGAATAGCGAAGGGGACAAAACCAGCATTAATATTTATTTACTGAAGCTTAGCCACACTGAGACTTTGAAAGCTGTCCTATTTCTGTGGGTTAGTAGTGCTTAGCACACAAATGCTTGTTTCCCAACAGAAGTCTGACAGGAGAAAAACTATTAACTATCATGATGAAGCTAAATTTCGAAACTTCTGGGATTAAATAATCCATAGGATCGGTTTTAACATTTTATGTTCTCAGTTCAACAAGATAATACCTCGAATGGGCACTAACAGAACCGTTCTTATTCTAACGTATTAGGCAATTTCTTCTCATAAAAGTGTTTTATCTCTTGGGATTTTTCCAGATATCACATGTGTATAAAGGATTTCTTTTCTTTCTTGCTTGTTCCCTTTCCCGTCCTTTTCTCTTTGACTGTTTAAAAAGGGAAGTTGGCAAGCCATTTGGAATATTATCATAACAAAATGTTTTTAACAAAGTTTGATTTTAACAGAACTGGAGGCATCTTAACACTAACCCAAAACTTTGGGAGGTTCACCAACCTCTAGGATATTTTTTTCTCGAAACGCAGGCTGTTCAAGTGGTGCTTTTCTCCATCTGTTATCCTACCGTGCTCAGAATTACATTGTCATATTTAATGTAAAAGGGATCAGTCCCCTTTCATAGTTTAAATTCAACATATTACTATGATTAGAAGACCAGCGTTTTTCTAATTTGTGAACCAAACTGAAGCTCATAAACTTCCATGTGTATTTAGACAAAGTTCTCCATAAAAACTGAAAAACTCTTCAGAACTGAACAAACCCAAATGCTTGCTGTGAAACATGAAAAACTGTACTAAAACCCGAAGTGAGAAGAAACCACTTCTCTGGTAATGTGAAATTTCTGCTACCTCTATCTGAATTTCCTCTGTGTATGTGCATTTGTGTGTAGGCGTGCGTGCGTGTGTGCGTGCCTTTTCCATACAGCGGATTATATAGTGCTGCTACCTAAAATGTCTCCTTGTCACCTAGGGCTGAGCCACACGTTCCCTAAAGTTGTATGACATTGATAATCACGTCGCAGTATCGTGTGACAGAAACCATGTAACTCGAAACCACAAGAGCACGGTTATAATAACGGTTTGAATGCGAACACTGTCAATCAAGCTCATCTCTCACTTCTATACCTCCTTAGGACTCAAGTTCTGTATTTTCTCTCCCTTCCATCTCAGCCTGCACCCGAGGGTGTCTTTTACTTTGTCTCGTTCACCACTGACAGTATCTGATTCTTCTCCTAAATATATTCCTCAGATCTTTCACTTCGACATTTTTATTAGACACAGAATTAACAGGAGAGGTAGTGGTGGTGGTAGGAGAAATATGTCATGTTGCTCCTATTGGTAGAGAACCTCCTAAATATTTGAGCATTGTCGATGAAAGGTTTTGTAATATATCAGTAATTCCCTGCCACACTTATCATTCACATGTCTGGGTGTTTTGCTTACCACATCTCCACTTTTCTTAATATGCCTGAAAGCTGTGTGTGAATCGAATGACTAAGACTAACTCGAGCAACTGTTGGGAAGCCGGCGGCAGAAACCAGTGGGACGGAATGGGGGCTCTGGCGCGTGATGGGATTAGGGAGTACCTGGTGAGGTGCAGTTGGCGCTCGGATTCGCTCAGCAGCTCTGTCAGTTTCAGGCACTCCTCTCTGGCCCGGGCTGCCTTCTGCTGCTCCTGTTCCAAGTGCTGCCTGCTTTCACTCACTTCTGATCTCAATTTCTCTATTTCCTTAGGTGGAGGGGAGAGGGGGGGAAGCATCCGTATCAACTATATGCACTTGAGTTCAAAATTCTCTCATTTTTATGTCTGCTATGAATTTTAATGTGATGAAAAATTATTAGAAAACTGAGGCTAGCTTCCATTTTATGACAAAGGGAATTAACACAGCCAAAAATGCACATTAGTGAGGTTTTTTTGGATCGGAAGATGAAGTCTAATTTCAGGAATGAAATGATTAAATGAGAGGAGTCAAAATGGATAGTCTGCACTTTCACTCTTAAGTCTCAGTCCCTTTAAAAAATATGAACTTAAAAATGTCACTACTTTAAAAATATAACATTTTTGTTTGTGAGATTAGATCAGATCCATGCAGTGATTTACATCAAATACGTGATTACTCTGAAAGGTATATTTATGGTTTCATTTGGATGTTTTGAAAGCCTAATTAAAGGGTAAAATAATACATCTTTTCAAAAAATGTGAGGTGTAAAAGAAGGCATCATTATGATGCTCAATATCACTTGGGGAAAAAATATTTTAGGAAAAAATATGGCACAAGAACCTTAAGCCTTTAGAGCACATGAGATTTCTGAGATAAAATCATATTACACTAAAATGGTACTAAAAGAGGTAACAAAAGCACTCTAAGACTAATAAATATGAACATCTAAAATAAATGAAAATTTATGATAGTTTATTATTTGGTCTCAGGATGAAATTATCCTTATCTTACTGAAACTCAAATATTTCAAAGCAAAAATACCTTATATAGAATGCATGCTTTAAATAATTTATACACTAAAGCAGAAATACTTATCATGGAACATCTACAATTAAAAAAAAAAATAAAAGAAATATTCAGAGTGCTTAAACCAGAAAATCAAATAAAAGGGAGTAAAAGGTAGAAACATTTTCACATTCAGCAGAAAGCAGGAAGCAATTTTAATTCACAAAAATGCAATCTCCTTTTGGAAAACAAATCATATCTAAGTAAAGTGTTTTAAACTTAGTATTTAAGTACATTTCAAATTTCCTCGCATCATTACACAACATGCTGAGCACTTTCCAACTGCATTTAATACATTAGGCAAGATAAAATAATGATTTGGGTTTTTCTGACATTTACTACACCATAACTATTCAGTTTATCCCCATCAAAACCATATATTACCCATAATTTAATAAAACAACTTATAACTAGTTCTCAAATATTTTTAGTTTCAAAAACCTACACAATAACGAGTCTATCACTTCCACTCAGAGTAGATTTCCTATATATTTCAGATCAGAATACTAACTGCCACTGATCTGTTTCTGTAAAATATTTCAAACTGATAAAGTTATACCAATTTATTTCTAATCCCATAATTTAATATAATTCAAGATATGAAAAAACATCAGTCAATTAAGTTTTATTCACCTAACATGCAATTAACAAAAGCAAATGTGTATAGAATTGGAAATAATGTTGACTTTCAACTTCAAAAATTCACTCACTAATTTTGTACACAATGCTATATGCAAGAAACCACCCTGGGTATTATGGTGAGCTCAGAGGGCTTCTATCCCTATACTCAGGAGTTAACAATTCAGGTGGGTAAATGAGATGTACACACACACACACACAAAAAAACTATCAAAATACAAAGCACATAAGAAACAAGTGAGTGATAAAGAAAATCTGTGCTTCAGTAGGTCAGATTAGGGATATATTAGCATGGTCAGGAAAAGTGGGCAGAAGGTAAGGGCACATTAACTCATCGAATGACAGATGAGACCGCATCATGAAAGGTCTTGACTTACTTCCAGATTAATAAAGCTGTATTTTTCTTATAGATAATGGAGAGATATTAATGGCTTAAACAATTCAATATGAGAGAAGTTCCTCTTTAAAACAACTGAAGCCTTGTTTATGAGTAATTTAAGATGGCAGAGGTGGGCGGAAAGGAGACCACGAAGAGAGTTGCAATATTCTAGACGTGAGAATAGAGACACTTCAAATGAATGTAAAGTTGGTGAATACACGGAAATAAAAGGAGAGGTATCAGGAGATACCAGAGGCGATTCCAGAGTTCTGAATTTAGAAAATACCAAAAAATAACAGAAAATGTATAAAATCCCAAAGTTTCTTAAAGAGAAAAGATGTGACAGTTTTTATAAGCACTGTGTGGTAATTGCCTTTGGAGTACAAATCAGCTGCTTTCTTGTTCTCCTATAACAAAAAGTCAGAAGCTGCACTGAAAGCCAATCAAACACAGAAAGAAAACCATGGGCCTCCGCTTATTATCATGAGCACTGGATGTTACATGTAAGTGATGAATCACTAAATTCTACACCTGAAACCAATTTTACCATATATGTTAACTAACTAGAATTTAAATAAAAACTTGGAAAAAACAAAACACACATGGGCCCCAAAGTCAACACAAATCAGGGCTTGAGACACAGCTCTGGCACTTTCCAGTCCTGTGACCTTGGATAAGTCACTCGACTGTTAATCACATTCTGCAGTTTAACACGGGAGTAATAAAGCAAGCTCCCAAAGCTATCGGGAAGATTAAATGAGATGCTGAGTACTTATAAGAGTGTCCAGCACATATGAAGAGATGAATAAAACACAGCTAGTATAATTATTGCTGCTTGTTTTCTCTATTGATCTTTCAAGGAGAGCAAGGTGGGGTAAGTAGAAAAATGGACAGGCCAAAGGATATATGACTATCACCAGAGTTCTTGACTTAATTCAATATAATTTCCCCCAGATTTCAGAGGAAAACTGAATAAAACTTTATTACAGTTGCAAAATGCAAAAAGCATTTTTCTTAGGAAGATGGAAAATTACTGCCTGCTTCTGATTGTCTGTGCCAGAAAAAGAGCTTATTGGTGCAGATCATCAAAATCAACAAATAGTCTAACCAGCTGGACCAGGGCTCAACACTTACTCCCTGAGTCAGGAAAATCTGCCATGGCACCAACTCCAACAGTCAGAGGAGGGATCTCTTGCCAGAAATGCCATGCTCCCCCTGGCAGGATAACCCTTCGCCTCACCCAACTAGGTCAACACTGCTTGCCTGGCTGTATATAGTGGTTCTAAGATAAAGGACCAACAGTCAGAGGCCAGTGGTACAGGACTCCCAAAGTACTCCATTAACCTGCAATGTCTACAGTGCAGTTTGGTGCACCCATCTTCTGGCTACCTAGGCAAACACAAGTCCAGAGAGCATTACACTTTACCAAAAGATATACTTCCAGTCCTGAATGTAACCACGAGAACTAAAAGTAGAATCTGTTAAAAGTGGCTTTCTCAGGAGCATTGTACCAAGGATCAGATATGGAGAAAGGCAGACTTTTTACTGTTTATAGTCTTCTATACCACAGGAAGTTGTTTTTTTTTTTTTCTTCTTGATCATGGACATATGTAACTTTATTTTTATTATTCATGAGTTTTTCGTATCAGGGTAATTTGCCTGATTTAAGTCAAATAGTATTCAATGGCTCATAACAAAGAAGGCAGTACCCATGCTCTACCCTGTACCCTTCTCCAAGCCTGATCCTCAATGGCGCACCCTGCCTTCTTTCCTGATATTTATCTTCATATTTTATATGACATACCTATAATGCTATTTCTTGATTTTGCAATATTAAACATTATCTACTAACTTCCTACAGTGAAAAAGTAACAATTTAGGTCACTCAACAGACTTATCTCATACTCCCATCTAACAATTCTGGTTAAATCATTAGTCACTAGTTCATTTATAATGATTATAGAAATATTGTTCACTCCTGAGACAAATATTATTTTGATTCAATTTTTATGCAAGATTTTATTATTTCTGGAATTAACTGCCTACTTTTGAATAGCTTTTTTTTTTTTTTTTTAGGTACCTGACATTTCTTCCCCAATGTTCAAACAGATCTGTCAAATACCTGTCAATATTTTATTTTCAAATAATAAAGCACATCAGAAAAATAATCCGTTCCTTTTAAATTTTCCCTCTAGATATATTCTTCTTGGTGCCTATGTCTGGCCTCATTGATCTCTGTCTTGGATTAAGCCTTAGTCATGATCCTATTAGAGTTTCCTGTTTTCTGGCTGGTAAGTCATCCCGTTTTTCAGTTTACTTCCTTTTTTAGTTAAAGTACATTCTCCAGGAACTTTTATAAGAAAGAATATATGAATAATACATTTTTAAAGTATCTGCATGCCTGAAAATGTCATTTTTCTATGTATCTACTTGATAGTTTGGCTAGGTATAAAAAAAATTTATGTTGAAATTAATTTTTACTCAGAATTTTTTTTTGAGGTTAGTTTTATTTTTTACGTTTTAAATTTTGTTTTTCCAGTGTTCCGAGATTCATTGTTTATGCACCGCATCCAGTGCTCCATGCAATATGTGCCCTCCTTAAACCTACCACTAGGCTCATCATCCCCCAAAGCCCTCAGTTTGTTTCTCAGAGTTCACAATCTCATGCTTCATCTCCCTGTCCGATTTCCCTCAATTCACTTTTCCTTTCTTTCTCCTAATGTCCTCCATGTTATTCCTTATGTTCCACAAGTAAGTGAAACCATATGATAATTAAGTTTCTCTGCTTGGCTTATTCCACTCAGCATAATCTCCTCCAGTCCCATCCATATTGATATAAAAGTTGGGTATTCATCGTTTCTGATGGCTTGGTGATATGCCATTGCATACAAGGACCACATCTTCTTTATCCATTTGTCTGTTGAAGAGCATCTTGGCTCTTTCCACAGTTTACCAATTGTGGCCATTGCTGCTATGAACATTGGGGTACACATGACCCTTCTTTTCACTACATCTGTATCTTTGGGGTAAATACCCAGTAGTGTAATTGCAGGATCATAGGGTAGCTCTATTTTTAATTTCTTCAGGAATCTGCACACTGTTTTCCAAAGTGGCTGCACTAACTTACATTGCCACCAACAGTGTAAGAGGGTTCCCCTTCCTCCACATCCTCTCCAACACTTGTTGTTTTCTGTCTTGTTAATTTTGGCCATTCTAACTCGTGTAAGGTGGTATCTCAATATGGTTTTGATTTGATTCTCCCTGATGGCTAATGATGATGAACATTTCCTCATGTGTCTCTTAGCCACTTGTATGTGTTCTTTGGAGAAGTGTCTGTTCTAGTCTTCTGTCATTCCATCCACTGGGGATGGAATGCACTATCTCTTTCTAATGACTTTGGACTTGGCCATGTGATTTCACTTGGCCAATAGAATTTTGTGACTATAATTTAAGTGTAAGTCATAAATATGTTTATGTGGTTTGGCTTTGCTTTTGTATTCTGGTGATTCTCCATTAGAAAAGAATGCCCTGGACAGCTGCTACCCCTTTTGCCTGGACTGAAGAATAAATACCTGTGGAGCAGAACCAAACCCAAATCACATTTTTCATGTGATTGTCTGTTTTTTGAGTGCTGAGTTTGAGGAGTTCTTCATAGATGCTGGATATCAACTTTTTGTCTATAGTGTCTTTTGTGAATATCTTCTCCCATTCCGTGGGTTGCTTCTTTGTTATGTTGACTGTTTCCTTTGCTGTGCAGAAGCTTTTGATCTTGATGAAGTCCCAAAAGTTCACTGTCGCTTTTGTTTCCTGTGCCTTTGGAGACATGTCTTGAAAGAAGTTGCTGTGGCCGATGTCGAAGAGGTCACTGCTCATGTTCTCATCAGGACCTTGACAGACTCCTGCCTCATGTTGAGGTCTTTAATCCATTTCTCTACTCAGGATTTTTAAGGGGCTACTCCACTGTCTTAAAGATTGTAATATTGCAATTGATAAGTGCTATGCTATTCTGATTCCTAGTACTTGGTCTCTGATTTGGTTTTTTGTTTCTGAAAGCTTTAATAGTCATTTCTACTTTCCCCTGGCATTTTGAAATTTTACAATGTTGGACCTTAGAATAGGCCTTTTTTCATGCTTTGTGCATGAAAGGTTTTCAGTGGGCCCTTTTCAATCTGGACACTTATTTTCTTCAGTTTGGGGAATTTTTCTTGTATTATTATTTTAAAATATTTTGATGTCATACATTTTAGTATTTCCTCTTCTTGGAACTCCTGGACATTGGTTTTTGTCTCCATTGGATTTATCATCTAACTTTTTTCTATTTTCTATTTCACTATCTTTTGATTCTAACTTCTAGAAGATTCTCTTGACGTCATCTTTCAAAGCCTCCACTGAATTTAAGAAAAGATTTCTGCCACAATTTTCATTCCCAGGAGATCTTTCTTGTTTTCACTGTTTTATATAGCAGCTATTTTTATCTAATGGATATATTTTATTTATTAGAATATTATAGTATTTTAAGTGTTTTCCTCTACTCTATTATATATTGCCTCAATTTCTTTTTTTCTGCTTGTCTATTTTTAGACAATCCCTTATATTAGAGGCTTTCTTCAAATGCATGGTGATACTTGGCTATCATTTCACATTTTGAATGAAGTAGTGAACAAAGAATGGTTTTGGGGTAATGTGATACTTTACATTATTGTTCAGAAAATTTTCACTCCTATCTCCCTGGGGATGGCATGGATTTACTTCTTTGGACAATCATGGGGATGGAATGCACTATCTCTTCCTAATGACTTTGGACTTGGCCATGTGATTTCACTTGGCCAATAGAATTTTGTGACTATAATTTAAGCGTAAGTCATAAATATGTTTATGTGGTTTGGCTTTGCTTTTGTATTCTGGTGATTCTCCATTAGAAAAGAATGCCCTGGACAGCTGCTACCCCTTTAGCCTGGACTGAAGAATAAATACCTGTGGAGCAGAACCAAACCCAAATCAGAGCGCAGACAACCTACAAACTATAACCCAAAGCAGAGCTACCTAGTCAAACGAAGCCTCGATCAGCCAAATCTCAGTTGATCTGAAGATTAATAAAATGAGCACAAATAATTGCTATCATAAGCCATGAGTGTGTTCAGTAGAAAATGATTGATAAGTCACTCTAAAGAAATGTGGTATGTGACAATTGTCTATTTCGTTAGACTTTTATTTGATCTTTAAAACAACTGCATGAAGCACATAGGGCAGGTGTTCATTTGTACAAGAAAGAAATTGAGGGTCAAAGATACTGAATGACTGTCCAAAGAAGTAAATCCATGCCTTGACCCCGATCTTCCGATATTACTGCCTCCACACCATATCATAAGTTAAACATTGGCTTTCAATATTTTTGTTTTCTTATCTTTTCAAACAAAACCATGGTAAGAAATCCATTTTACATCACAATTCAGAAACATGCATGTTCTTGTGCACACACATTTGAATGTAACTAGGATTTCATAAAATATTATTAACCCTTACTTTGTGTGAAGTGCTCAGATAAATCCTATTGCTTCCTGTTCTATACACTTCTTTAAAAAAAAACTTCTGATTGCAAGCTATAATATTATTTTCACTGTCTTGCAATTTGAAAAGCATTGTGTATTTCTGATAAATAAGAAACACTTTTTACATAAATTAAGTAGAATCAAATAAAGAGTTTCATTAAGTGGCGCCTGGGTGGCTCAGTGGGTTAAAGCCTCTGTCTTTGGCTCGGATCATGATCCTAGAGTCTTGGGATCGAGCCCCACAGCGGGCTCTCTGCTCAGCGGGGAGCCTGCTTCCCTTCCTCTCTCTCTGTCTGCCTCACTGACTACTTGTGATCTCTGTCTATCAAATAAATAAAATCTTTCTTAAAAAGTTTTATTAAGAGAAGCTCACACATTTCTCTTGATTTCTTAAGAAAAAATATCCAAAGAAATGAACATAAAACCCAAAAATTATGTCATCATAATCCTAGAGGATAACTACCTGGGAAAACAAAGTAGCATACATGAGTGATTTTATTCCAATGGTTGTGATTTATCCCCGCTACTAAATATTATGTGACTTAAAAATAATTTAATAATTCTTAATATAGGATAACCTAGTTGTATATATGAGGCAGAGAATGGGGAGAAAAGAGAAAAAAAAAAACGAGAACAGTAAACAGACAGGAACCCCAAATTCTTGCAGAGTAAGAAAGAAGAACTTGTGGTTTTGAAGCTGACAAAACTTGACAGTGTGAATTTATCACTCAGAAACCAATGGATGAATTCATACAATATATTTAGAAAATAGAGTAGTATCAGATACTGACAAATGAAACACAATAATGTATACCTTGGGAGAGAGATGATAGTTTCTGTCAAGTTCTATACGGGTAGAAAGAATAAACTCTCTGGAAATTTAGAACGTGCCCACTGACACTTCTATTAACTTACAGATGTTAAGGATGCTTCTACCAAATCACTAATAAGGTTTTTTCTGGAGATACACTAGCTACCTGTGGCTATTTAAATTTAAGTTAATTAAAATAAGAAGTTTAGATCCTCATTTGCATTATATGATAGCGCTCAATATGGATTGTTTCTGCCATACTGGACAGTGCAGGTATAAAATATTTTCATCACCACAGAAAATTCTATTGGGCAGCACTGCTGTGGAATATAGCAATATGCATTTCTAAGATTCACTCTCCAAACTGCACTCTTAGAAAACTAGCCTATGTGAATAAAAGGGGCATTTGAGTGGCTTAGTACTTTAAAGGATCTGAATTTTTTTTAAGATTTTATTTATTTATTCAGAGAGAGAGCACAAGCAGGGGGAGAGGCAGGCAGAGAGAGAAGCAGATTGCCCACTGAGAAGTGAGCCCAATGCAGGTCTCGTTCCCAGGACCCTGGGATCGTGACTTGAGCTGAACATAGACGCTTAACCTACTGAGCCATCCAGGCGCCCCAAAACTTTCCAGTTTTCTAATTGTTTCTAATGTGACTACTAAATCGATCCTTATTCTAAGCAAATTTTTAAAAAAAGAATTTTAACAAAAGTTTTTTTCTTGTTTTCCTTTCCTGAATGTTAAGGGAGGTGGCATCAACCGATCATTTACATTCAGAGGCATTTCCTCAGAGGGAAAGTAACTCTCAGCCAAAACAAGTATTCAAACCAGATGAGAAGGGACTAAGGCAGGAGAGAAGTGCCTTTCTGAAAGTATGTATCCAAAGAAAAGAAAAATTTAAGACATCTAAAATAAAACAGATTCTGTTACACTGCAACAATACAGCAGACTTCTTGGTGAAGCCAAGCTTAGACCACTCTTCCTTGAGGCCAAGAGATACAGAGACAAAAACAAGAATCATTTCAGCTGTGGAGTCAGTTTACCAAAAAGAGCCCCGGTGACAGCTCTACTCTTTTGGGCTGCCTTAGGAAATGCTTTCTGCTGGCTATAAGTAGAGGAAGGGGTTGCTTTGTAATCTCATAATTCCAAATTTCTACTTCTCACAGGCAAAAAAAAATATTAAGCCATTCATAAGTCTAAATTTTTTCTTTGAAATAGTGAGGTGCCTTGTTTTGCCCCGAATTTTCTCATGCTCTTTCGGTGCTCGTAAGGGGTAAATTATTCGGGTGCATGGGTGGCTCAGTTATTTAAGCACCCAACTCTTGATTTCAGCTCTGGTCGTGATCTCAGTGTTGTGAGATCAAGCCTTGTGTTGGGCTCGGTGCTCTGCGTGAGTGGAGCTTGAGACTCAACCTGCTTGAGACTCTTTCTCTCCCTCTGTCTCTGCCCCTCCCCTTGCTTGCTTGCTAAAAATAAATAAATAAAATCTTTAAAACAAATAAAAGGGTAAAGTATTAACATTGTTCAAATATCCATATGCTTACACATTCACATTGTAAACACCATGGAGAGAGATCTCGACCTTTCACATCTGCTGATGTTAAAGGGGCATTAAGATGACCCTGGGTGAGGCGAAATCTGAAAGAAGATGCGATTGTTGGAAAGCTGTAAAAAAAAAAAAAAAAAAAAAAAAAAAAAAGAAGTGATCATTTTTTTCTAATGTTCCACTGCAAAAGAGTTGTTAAGGTACAAGAACATGGGTAAGAATGCTGGGTGAGTTAGCTGCAGATCACAGATTCCAATGGATAAAGAAGACCCCACACTATGAGTAAAAAAGACGGAAAGAACACAATGTTAAAATCTACGTTGGATTCTTAAATTAATGAAGTAGTCAAATATATAAATCTGCTCACTGTTGACCATATCAGTTACTGGGAGATGTATCAGTGATGTGATTTGAAAATTATTTGAGAATAATAACTTTTGCATTCGGTTCAATACCAGAAAATGTATCAAGGGCTGTACTAAAAAATGACAGCCATCAATCGTGATGTTAAAAAAGAACCTACCACTTCTGAGACACACCTGCCTTCTGTGGGGGGCTGAATCCTTCATTTTCTACTTCGAGGGTCCCCTGTGTCTTCTAGTCTATAGTTTGATGCCAAGGGCCCTCGGTGTATATGATCCACATCACCCTGCTGGGGGGCACATTTCATCCTTGTCTTCATTCATCATGATCACAGACTCAGATGACTCAAAGTTAATGTTAACTGCAACAGGAATACATAGTAGAGTTGCAATGCATAACAGCAAGAGAGAAATGGAAGAAGTGTACATAACTCTGTCCACCATTTAACTCAGTGAATGGCGTCTTAGAATGAATACGAAGACTGAGACATGAACATACGGAGCCTTTGGTCAGTCACAGAGCACGGGTACCTCTTACAGTATGAGCATCCCACTACATTTAGTGCAATTTTATCTAAGAAAGAGATGTATTTTTCATACACATGGGCCCCCAAATACAAGCCTGTCTGGTCCCTGTCTGAATAAAAGGCAATCCATTCCAACAGTGGAAGTAAAATAATATGAATTATTTCTGAGAAAGGGTATGAATGTCTCCAACGTGGTAGGGATATAATGCTCTAAACACATACAAAATTAATGCATACAAATCCATGTGGACTATGAAAATTATAAGCAACTTACAAGATTTTTCAGACGTCATTTTGACCACATAGAATATTCCCCTTTCAAATTGAATTTAGACATAACCCTCTCCTGAAATATCACTTCACTATAATGAAATATACTGAGTTAATTTTAGTAGTAGAATTTATTAAAATAGCTTCGCAAATAATTTTAGTTCTATATAAACATTCTGGAAGTTGAGGGGTCATTTACATTTTACTAGTTTTAATTGGAAGAATTAATTGCTTTTGCTATCATTGGTGAAGACTTTGGGATTTGTCCCTACATAATCAAGGATCTGCTATAATGTCATAGATTTGAAAACAGCTTCCTAATACTGACCCCTGTGGATACCCTTCTCCCCTCAATGGTGAGTTGAGTGAATCACTAGGTTTAAATGTATCTATAAGTAAAAACCTCCTAGGAATGGTTGCTTGATCTCCTACAAATCCACCTCATTGAATTATCATCCAAGAGAGTATTTCTGTTTCGTTCATAGCGGTGTGATGAGAACTATGTTAATGGAGTTATTTTAATAAACTCAAAACACTCCAGCTCTTTGGAAGTCCCCTGGTTTACAAAGATGGTAATCCTATGCCATCTATTTCACTACACACACCATAAAATGAAATATTGGGACATTTAAATATGACAGGTATTGTAATGTTGTTTGTGGAGAGACTCTCACCAAACAGACCAGTGCAGGTCTACATTCCTCTGTACATAGAAAGGAAATCCTTTAGTATCTCGTAACCATTCCATATTATAACTTTTTTTTTTAAAAAAGAAATCCTTTAAAAAGGTAACATTTGGCTTCTTATCTTCTAGAAGGGAATTTATGTCAGCAATGTCCTTAACTTCCCAACTTAATAAAAGGAGAAACCATTTTACATTTAAAATGTGAATATATAAAATTAACTTCATAAGAAGGTAAATTGGTGCAACCACTATGGAAAACAGTATGGAAAGTCCTCAAAAAATTAAAAGTAGAACAAGCGGATGATCCAGCAGTTCCACTTCTTGGTATTTATCTGAAGAAAACAAAATCACTATCTCAAAAAGATGTCTGCACGCCCAGGTTCATCGCCGCTTTAGTCACAGTAGTTAAGACAGGGACACAATCCAAGTGTCCGTGGATACTGGATCAAGAAAACGTGATTTTAGATACTTAGCCATTAAAAAAAAGATGGAAATTTGACGTTTGTGACAAAATGGGTAGACTTTGAGGGCATTGTGCTAAGTAAGACAAATCAGACAGAGAGACAGATACCCTATGATGTCACTTTGTATGTGGAATCCAAAAAAGAAAAACTGAACTCACAAATACAGAAAGCAGATAGGTGGTTCCCAGAGTTGGGGCGGGGGGTGAGCCAAATTGTTGAAGGGAGTGAAAAGGTACAAGCTTCCAGTTACAAGATATCTGGGGTTGCAGTATATACTACCATGACTAACGATAACATTACTGTATTGTATATTTGAGGGTTACTAAGAGACTAGATCTTAGGAGTGCTCCTTACAGGAAAAAAAGCATATATCTATGCAAAGGGATAGATATTAACTAAACTTACTATGGTCATCATTTCACAATATATACATATATCAAATCATCATATTGCACACCTAAAACTAATATAATGTTAAATGTTAATTGAATCTCAATAAAGTGGGAAGAACATGCATGTGTTACATATATATTATTTACATATACTACATATATTTAAATATATACATATTTAAAATATGCATGTTTTATACACTATAATCTATTATATGTGCATGCATGTTTTAAATATATGTGATATATTCAAATTACCTGAAATGCTAAATTTAATAAAATGACAGGGAAATTAGTAAAAAAAAAAATGGCCAAGAAGAAACTGTGGTTCCTTCCATTCTTCCCTGAAATAGGGTCATGGGCCTTTGGCCAAAAGGCAGGAGAGAATGGCAGGTGAAGCCAGCCCCAGTTTCTGTGGGGCAAGTCACCAACACAAAGGAATCTTTGGCCTGTGCTCCCTAACAAATTAATGCAATTCTTTTTCATAGTAACTCCCTATATGATTCATATTAAAAAATGTTAGAGGAACTGTAAGCCAATTCTCTTTAAGGCACTTTATTTCTTTTAAGAGACTTTATCTATTTATTTGTCAGAGAGAGAGAGAGAGACAGCATTGGAGAGCAGAGCAGGGGGAGCAGCAGGCAGAGGGAGAAGCAGGTTCCCGGCTGAGCAAGCAGCCTGATGCTTCGATGTGGGGCTAGATCTCAGGATATCCTGGGATCATGACCTGAGCAGAAGGCAGACGCTTAACCCACAGACCACCCAGGCGTCCCTCTTTAAGGTACCTTAAAAAGGATTTTCCCTGCTACAGTTAATACATCCAAAATAAAAAATAAACCTAGAGTTGTTTCTCTCAAAATGAGCTGTAATAAAAACAGGAAGATCCTTTTTCTGAGGAGATATCTTTGCATTAAAAAAAAAAATAGGTCCTTTCTAAGGTCAAAAATTATTTCATATGTTTTTCTCTCTTATGAAAGAGGAACTATCCAACAAGTACAAATGCTGGGAGATAAAAGAATTACTCAAGAAAGCATCTGTAAATGTCTATCCTAAACTCAAATGTTCATTACGATTGTTGACTTTATCACCGTTTGAAAACTATTTTATCACCAATTGAGAAAATCACCCAAAGCAAAAATAAAATACTCCCAATTTAGGAAAACAAACTGTTAGTTAATTCTTGTAAATAATTCCTTCCAATCCCTCAATTCAACACAATAAGTGCTACTGAGTGCCTACTATGTGCCGGGCTTTGTACAGTATGTATATTACATATTTTATATATGTATGTATATAAATCCAGATGGCCAGATAATTACATACACCTGTACATCTCCAATCTGTCCACTATTCGTCTCACTTTCTTGTCCTTTATACCTATTAAAATATAAACTAATTTCCTATCATTTTGATAAAAAAGAGCAAACCCAATGATATATCTTGTTTTTCATAGCATTACCTCCTCAAATTTACAAGCATCTGGCCTATAGTAAATAACAGAAATTATTGCAATACTCTTGTTTAGTTCTTGTAAAAATTTATAATAGAAAATCTTATAAGTATTAATATTAAGGCTCCAGGATTCATGTTAAATGAAGTCTAACCATAATTTTTACATTATGTTTCTATATTTTGAGATCCCTTCTTTTCTGTCTCTCTGAATATTATAGCTATTAATACTTTCTGATAAAATAATTCAATTGAAAATATACTGAAATATAATATTAAAATAACTTTAGTCATATTGCCCACTACTAATTACAATGTTGTTGCTACTGTAGCATTTCTCATGGCTAGCAATGGAACTAAACACAAATAAAAAATAAGACTAAATATAAAACCACACTAAAACAATTTTAATAAATGAGAATTAAAAGCATTTTCAAGTAAGATAAAGATGATTTCACTTTATATACAAATAAATAAACTGAAATGAACTAAAAGTACTGCTATTCTAAAAGTTTTAACTGATTTTGCTATAGGAAAAATTCTAACTAAATTTAAATGTGTGAAGTTTATTATATATTTATGGTTTAGAAAACATCTTTTTATTACTAATGTATTGACCATGCCCTCAGGTTCTCATTATGAGATTAAAAATACTTAAAAGAACATCAAGGATATAATTTATCACCCTAAGTTAAATAATCTTTGAAATTTTTTCATGACTGACACTATTACATGAATTGCAGCATAAAGGGTTCTATTCTTTTGGCTTCTAATGGCATAAAGAAATACAGAATTCCAACCATTTTTTATATTTTCTATCTATGCTTCAAATGTAATTTTCCAACTATAATTATAGGAATACCAATATTCAAGTATGCTTTTCAAAGCCAAAATTTTTTTGAATAGACATAAAAGTACAGACAACTACCAAGCTATAATTTCCAAAGAAAACAAGTTAATAAATTTGCTGCTATTCCAATAGTAAGCATGGTTTTTCACTTATTATGTCAGCTATTAAAAATTGTGTAAAAATAAACCGGCCCATTGATTCTTAGTAGAAAAGCAGGCAATTGTAGCAAAACGACTGTGTCTCTTAGATAAGGCACACGTTTTTATTACTGTCCAACAAGCACAAATTTAAACTCTTATACTCGATGTTACTTTTTCAGGAGTTGTCAGAAAAGCATCAGTTAAATATTCTGACTCCTAAAGGGAAAACACAAGAAAGCTTTAGGGTTATTTTGCACCCAACTTTCAGGACCTTGATGTGCATTCCTTAATTTATCAAATAAAATTTTCCTTCCTTAAATAATGCACTGATCATATTTCTTCTAAAATGTGCTCCTACCAAAGGACCCTAAAACATTTGGGTGTTAACTCCCCGGTTCACATCAAGAGTTTAATAAAAATACAGGCCTTAAAGAAAAAAGATACAGTGAGAGATAGAGACGCCCGGTTGTCATCTTTCTCTATCCTGTCCCTTTACGAATGGGAACACTGGGGTCCACCCGGCTCAAATCAAACAGACCAGTTAAGTTCACTCAGCGGGACTAGAACCCAGGCTTCGGACTCTACACCAAACCCCATTTCCATTCAAATGTGGAATCATGCCAAACCACAATGCTAACTCAGTTAACAAGCATCAACAAGCTTTTATTGGCAATAATTAATTTTTTTAATGCAATAAAGAAAACACATCATCTGTTTCTTTTCTGACAACTGTTGTGCAACAAGAAGTTTTTCTCTGTGCTTTGTGTATTCTCCTATTAGTGAAATTCTGTCAATCTCTGACAGAACAAAATTAAGACTCAGATCCCCCTTTGTAAAACTAACTTCATAAGACCATATATGTCACTGCTTAATTTAAAAATATATGTTATTAGATTTTATTTTTTATCATTACTACTGTTTCGTATAGGTGCTGGGGCAAAAGAACGTACTTCTTTTCTCTCGAACCAATTAAAGCTCAAACATTTAGACCTATTCAGGATCTTCCAGCCTTTCACTTGAAACGGAATGATTTCGTTTCATAGGAAATCATTTTTTAATTTTTCACATCAGTTTGAGATGACTGAGGAAATAAAACCCCTACCTAAGGAGTCTAGACCACGTAATGGCACAGATGAGGGAATGCAGCCCCTCCTCCGCCCCAGACAAATATACTGGACCTGCAAGAGGTCAGCCGCTGTTACCACCTCCCCACTTTGTTACTCCTTGGTCTACCTGATGACTGAGGACAGCCACATCAGAGCTCCGGCTGTAAGACTCTAAAGAGAGTAAGACCGGTAGAGTTTTCCTGAAAACACACCGAGAGCATCCAAACCAAAACACTCTGACCACTGAAACAGCATGTCTGTCTTCGACTCACCTCTCAGCTGCTACTCTGCTCGGGACACAAAATGGATTCTCCTCCACTGGAAAAATTGGACAATTTAACCTTATCTTGTTGGACGGTTTTCACCGAAATTAATGAGACGTTCTTATGTGGAGAGGAAACAGCAAATTTTAACAACAAAACTGGGTTTATTTTTAGAGACATAACTGATTGAAAAAAAAAACCCTTCTGTACTGAGACATGGCGTACGTGATCTCACCTTATGGGGAGTTTTTAGAAAATTCACTTTAGCTGTGAGTTATGGAAATATTTCTGTAAAATTCTATTTGGGGAACTTAAGAATTGATTGTACTTCACTTTAACTCAAAAATAACCTATATTTTCTAACTAATTTGGCAAGAAGCTTCCAGTGCAAAGTAGATGCTTTAGTTAATAAATATTTTGAGTATGATTCTTTTCATGAACAGCATCCACATACAAAGGAGTAAATTCATCCATTCATTTTGTTGTCCATCTAGTCAATCACCACAGCTCTATGTATATACACAGCTTTTCATAGCTTAGAAGACAACTGCATACAAAGCACTGAATTTAGATGCTGTGACAATTAGAAAAGTAACATAATTTTTGCCTTCATTCATTTTTATCGAAAAATGAAGTCATCATAGAAGAGATTAATACAGGGTAATGATTAGGACGGTGTTGAAAATCCACATATAACTTTTGATTCCCCCAAAACTTCACTATTAAAAGCCTACTACTGACCAGAGGTCTTACCAACAATATAAGCAGTTGACTTTGTAGGTTCTATGTATTATATACTGTTCTTACAATAAAGTAAGCTAGAGGAAAAAATGTTATTAAGAAAAACATAAGGAAGATAAAATACATTTATAGGGCTGCTCCATATTTATCAGAAAAAATCCATTTATAAGTGGCCCCTAGGAGTTCAAACCCACATTGTTTCAGGGTCACCGTGTAGCATAGGGATTTGACATATGTATACAAACATGCTTTTAAAAGGACAGTAGGTCAATAGACTGAACAGAAGAAATCTGAAAAAATGGTTTTACAGAGTCAGATTCCTCAAATTTCCGATTTAGTCTATCCAGATTGTTTAGATGAAGGAATGGGCAGGCCCACCCCCCTCCCACTGGAGTTTCCCAGCACAGACTGGAATCTGATCCCCATTCACAAGGTACTCTAGTTTCTTAGCAGTCTGTGCCTAATTTCTTCAGGTTTGCCGTCAAGAGAACCTGTCATACGGTTCGGTGGTAGCCGCGTGCACTACTTGCACGTAGTAGGTACGAAACTCAAATGTGCTTTGACTTGCTAAGAGTATTTTGAAGAAGGAAAACAGTCTGGTTCTCAAACAAGAAAAGAAACCATGAGTTTAAGCAAACACATGGAGGACAGAATGAAAATATCTAGCTACGGGGGGTCTCCGGCCACAGTCTACCGGGTTCTGTTCTGCTATGTGTGCTAAACTGTTTAAACCACTGACTTTACTAAGGACTCAAAGATGCGCTGTTCAAATCTGCCTGTGACACAGACCCAAGAGGACTAATCGGTGATGATGAGATGTCAAAACATAATCCAAAGAGGTTCGGACCAGCTGACACAATAGGTCCAAACAAAATAAAAAACTTTCAGAGAGACAAATGCAAATACCTCTATTTATGGTCCATTGTGGGGCAGCAGACCTATATCATTTGGGGTTTTAACTGAACCGACGCTCAGTAAGAGTTCACAGTGAAACATGTTACACAAAATGAGAAGGCAAACTAATCTAGCTCTGAGGCTCCATTACTGTACACTCAGATGACCGGCCAGGTCACACCCAAAATATCAGAGTCAGTTCTCATGACTCTGGAAAGCAACTAGATAAGATACAACACAGTTAGGAGAAAGAGAAAAGGGTGGGGAATGGGAAGAGCAATCATTGAGACATTAATTAAGTTATTAACATTATATGTCGTGCTGAACCAGAGGATTAACACAGATTATCTCACACTTTACAAAATCCTGTAAAGTGATCATTTTATGGGCACCTGGGTGGCGCAGTTGGTGAGTAACCAACTCTTTATGTCGACTCAGGTTATGATCTTGGGGTCATGGATCGAGCCCTGTGTCAGGCTCTGCACTCATCAGGGAATCTGCTTAAGGTTCTCTCGCTCCCCCTCTCTCCGGCCCCTCCTGCTCATGTGTACTCTATCTCTAAAATAAATAGATAAATCATGATTTATTTTATTTTATTATTTTTTTTACTTGACAGAGATCACAAGTAGGCAGAGAGGCAGAGAGAGAGGGAGAAGCAGGCTCTCCGCTGAGCAGAGAGCCCCATGCAGGGCTCAATCCCAGAACCCTGGGATCTTGACCTGAGCTGAAGGCAGATGCTTAACCCACTGAGCCATCCAGGCACCCCTTTAAAAATTTTTTTAAAAGTGGTAACTTTATCTATTCTCATTTTACAGTTAAGAAAACTGAGGCTTGGATATCTGAAGTAATTTGCCCAAGTTCACCATGGAGTAGATAGCGAAGTTAGAATCTGACTTCAGGTCCAACCTCTCTACCCACCCACCCTCCAGTTACTGGGACCCTAACTGCCTGGGAGACCACTGAGGCCCCAGAGATATCAGAGCAGTGGCTTGAAGGCTGTGATGCACATGGCTCTCATGGGAAGAGCAAGAACACAGGCCCTAGTGTGGGAGGGTACCTGATGTGTTTATGGAACATCAAGGAAGCTAGGGTGGCTGGAGCAGAGTAATGAGGGGGAAGAGATCCACTAGACAGCTGTAATCAGAAGAGTAACAGGATTTGACACGGGTTTTAAGAGGGCCCCTCTGGCTGCAAAGGGACTAACATGGGGAGACAGAGGAGAAGGGAAATCAGTTATGACATCCTTTCAACAACACCAGTGACGATGGTAGTATCTTGAATGACAGCATGGGAGTGGATGTAACCGATGAAAGTAATGGATGGCAAGTAAGCACCTGAAAAGAAGTGTAATATCATTAATCATCAGGGAAATGCAAATTAAAACCACAATGAGATGCCATTTTACACTTATTAGAGTGGTAAAATACAAAAAGTCTGATTGAACATTTTAGACTAATTAACTGCTAAAAAAAGAAGTATTATTATAAAAGAAGTTTTTTTCTTTTCCTTTCTTTTTCTTTCTTTCTTTTTTTTTTTTTTTTTTTAGAGAGAGAGTGTATGCAGAAGAAGGGGCAGAGGGAGAGAGAGAAACTTAAGAAGGCTCCATGCCCAGTGCAGAGCCTGACACGGGGCTTGATCTCACCACCCTGAGATCGTGATCTGAGCTGAAATCAAGAGTCAGACACTTAACCGACTGAGCCACCCAGGTGCCCCAAAAGTACTTTCTCCTCGACTCTGACTCAAGCCTTTTGCCTGCACAACAAAGATGAACTAGGCGTTAGAGGGTGTGTCCTCTAGTTGACGTGTTATTACTTATTATTGAAAGTTCATTCTTCAGCTCACCCATGCATTCATTTACTTCATTCAACTGACAGATAACACTCGTGGTAATAAGCCTTCTCTGTGCCGGGTGCTGGGGAACACAAGGATGCGTAAGACAGAGATTGACTTCAAGTGGCTTCCTGCTATATCTGGCAAGTGATGTCAGTTTTCTGGGGCTCAGTCTTCTGTCCTCATGTCTTGAGCTTCCTTTTGTCCTCCAGGTATATATGGAAGAGGGTCTCTGCAAATTCTGTCCCTTTTGCCCGAACGGCCTTCCCTTCCTATCTCTCTGCCCCACTCTAGACGAGGCTGAAATATGACTTTTATGATAGTATTTTTTTAAGCAACAGCTTTATTGACATAATTCACATAAAATTCTCTCATTAAAGTGTACAGCTGAAGGTGTTTTAGTTTATTCAGAGTTGTGCAACCATGACAGTGGTCAATTTTAGAACACTTTATTACCCACAAAGAAACCCCATGCCCATTAGGGGTAGCTGCCCCCCCCCCAAATGCTCCCAACCTTCTTAGCCGGAAGCGACCACTAATCTTTCTGTGTCTATAGATTTGCCTAATTTGGATACTTCCCACAAATGGAATCATACAATATGTTGTCTTTTGTGACAGGCTTCTTTCACTCAGCATACTCTTTTCATGGTTCAACCATTTTATGGAATGTACTGGGACATCTTTTGTTTTAATTGTCAATATACAGATAGAGATAGAGATATAATCACATTTTATTAATCTATTAGTTGATGTCCATTAAAGTTGTTGCCATTTGGAGTTATTATGATGAATGCTGCTTTGGAACATTCCTGAACACAGTTTTGTGGTGATATGTTTCATTTCCTTGGGTATTTACATAGCAGTGGAATTACTGGGTTATAGTGTGACTCTATGTTCAAACCTTTGGAGAAACTGCCAGACTTTTTTCCAAAGCAGCTACACTACTTTACAATCCTACTAGCAATTTATGAGGCTCTAATTTCTCCATATCCTTGCCAACACTTGTTATTATCTGTCCTCTTGATTTTAGCCATTTTAGTAGGTATGAAGTAGTATCTCATTTTGATTTGGATTTGCATTTCTCTGATAGTTAATGATGATGAGCAACTTTTCACATGCTTTTTCTGCTATCTGCCCATCTTCTTTGAAGAAACATCTGTTAAGATACTTTGCTTGGGGTACCTGGGTAGTTTAGCTGTTTAAGAGTCTGTCTTCAGCTCAGGTCACGATCTTGGGGTGTTGGGATGGAGCCCCACATTGGGTTCTCTGCTCAGCGGGGAGTCTGGTCTGTTTCTCCCTCTCCTTTTGCCCTTCCCTCCCACCTATACACTCTTTCTCTCTCAAAAACTCTTCAAATAAAAAGATTCTTTGCCTGTTTTTAAATTGGGTTGTCTTTTTTTTTTTTTATTAAAATTTAAGCATGCTTTATAAGTCCCAGTTACAAATCTCTTAGAAGCTACATTATTTGTAAATATGATCTCTCATGGTGGGGTCTATCTTTCCACTTTCTTGCCGGTGTCCTTTGAAGCACAAAAGTTTCCTATTTTGATGACATCCAATTTATCTATTTTTCATTCTTCTATTGCTTGTACTTTTGGTGTCAGATCTAAGAAACCACTATCTAGACCAAGCTCAAAGGGATTTATGCCTCTGTTGTCTCCCAAGAGTTTTAAAAATTTAGCTCTTACTTTAGGTCTTCACTTGTATATGGTACAAGGTAGCAAGCCAAGTTCATTCTTTCCTGTGTGGATATCCAGTTTGCCCAGCACCATTTGTTGAAAAACTATTCTTTCCCCTCTTGAATTTTCTTTTCCTTGTGGAAAATTGGCAGTTGAGTAGGGTCTTTTGTGAACTCTGTCCCACCACAGGAAGCCACTTACACTGAGGCCTCTCGTCACATTTTCACCTCCTTGCCAGACTATAAGAGTTGTTTGAGCAACATACATATTTCATTTTAAGCATATCTCATTGCAAAATCAGTACCTAATTGTGAGTGACATGTAATAGTTTACCAATAACTATTAATTAAGCAAATGAGTACCTAAAAATGAGGTAATCATTCTCTCCTCGCCTGCTGTCTAATCATCGACAACATGAAGGGGACAGACCGAATCATTACAAACTTTCTGGTTCTCAGTGCCCACCAAACCATTGCTCCTTATGACCCAAGGCCCCCACTCTGATTCTGCATATGCGGCCAATGAGAGGAGAGAGACTAAAGAAAACAACCACCTCCGTGAATTGTATGGCTCTGTGATCAGAAAGCATCTTCTGAAAAATGCCAAGCTCTATCAAATTACTCCTAATGACCCGTAACGGTTTGGGGCAGGGATGTGGGGAGGAGGAGGTTATAATCGCAATTACAGTTTTCAAAAAAAAAAAAAAATCTTATTTTCATGGATCCCTCCTGAAAATACTGATGGAACATAATGATGGATCTGTGGTCATATTTGCCTTCTCTGAGTTAGTCTAGTGGGAAGCAGAATATGTAGAGGCAAAAGCCCAGTTGTTTTCTATGTAAATGTCTTTAGAATGGTTTCTAAAATCTTCCTCTTTTTCTCCTCCAGTTTTTTCTCCTCTTACCCTCCACTCCTCTTTTCTCTTCTTGTTTTTATGGCTGAGAAAACTCTAGGGTCCTCCCTTCTGTTCTGGATGATGAAGTTAGTCTAAGGTCTCCTAAATTCAGCATTTAGAGTCTTAAGACCTCAGACTCCGCTCAAGAAAAGTCATCAGCTAGTCATACCTCTTGTACAACATATTAGTAAGATACACACAAAGATAAATATCCACACATAGATTTTAAAATATAGGCATATGTAGGTATCTGATCCATCATCTTAATTCCCCCCTCAGATGAAACCATATCTGGTTCTTGCTATAAAAACCTCTATGGCTTCAATCATGTATACATAGTGGACCTTCAGTGAGTTAAGAAAGAAATGATGACCCAGTCCTATGATTCTAAAATAACCTTAAGTGTAGACACAACTTGAATACAACATCCTAAAGTTTCTAACTCAAATTAGGATCTGACCATTACCTCTTGGTATGAGTGAATTCATACTGCTTTTTTTAAAAAAAAATTTAAAAATTTATTTGAGAGAGGGAGAGCACAAGTGGAAAGGAGGGTGAGAGGGAGAGAGAGAATCCCAAGCAGACTCCCCACTGAGCACAGAGCCCAACATGGGGCTCAATCCCATGACCCATGAGATCATGACCTGAGCCAAAACCTAGTATCAGATGCCCAACAGACTAAGCCGCCCAGATGCCCCCGAGTGAATTCAGAGGTCTGTGCATGAAATTCTGAGCAAGTGAAAGAGGATTCCAAGTGAAAAGGCAGTACTTGCAACGGTGAGACAATCTTTCAAGTGGAACAATTCTTTCCAGTTCATGGAGGTGTTTACCTCCCTGTTTTCCTTAGCTGCCATTCTAAGTAGACAGGCACACTCCCTTGCACTTCCGTCGAACTTTCAACCACAGCTTGACTTAGGATTTCCAAAGCCAGGCTAATGCTGTCGTTTGCATGAGTTATTGCCATGGAGAGAGAGAGAGACAGAGACAGAATGAACATCAGAACTTCAGTTGTAAGTAGAGAGATTTGACACAAAGAGCAATTTTCCACTCCTCATTGGGAGAGCAGAAGGCAGGCCAGAAGTAGAGACACTGCTGCTTACTTGTTTTTTCCCTAAAAATGAAATGTAACTGCAGCTGATCTACTTAAAAACAGATGCCAACACCAAAAAGGGTTAAATTACTTTGACCAACTGTTAACGAGAACAAGAGGAAAAAAACCTAGACACCTGGCAATTCATTAACAGTCAGCTATATCTAGAATCTCTGTCTAGGGCAGTCTTTCATACCAGACTCCAATGAGGGCCAGGGAAATATTCCAGGGATATGTAAAACCTCTAAGAGAATTAAAAAAAAAAAATGTTTTCATTTTGATGACTAAAAAAAAATCAAAACACAGAAACTGAACATGATCTTATTCTAACCACAGCATTTCCTTCCATCACTGCACTTACGAGAGCACCAAGTGCAAGTCTTAAGGGGAAGGATTAACTGTTAGAATCACGGGTCTCTAACAGGAGAAGACCCTGCCATCCTGTGGATCATGCATTCACAGGGAAACTCTGGCTGGGGATATGTAATTCCATGGGTTTGGGGAAGGCTGGCTATTCCTCTAAAATACTTCCTTAAAACAGTTTGCTGTGGCCTAAAATGCTTCCAGTAAAATTTCATTCTTTTTTTTTTCTGTTTTTAAAGATTTTATTTATTTGTTTGACAGAGAGAGAGATCACAAGTAGGCAGAGAGACAGGCAGAGAGAGAGAAAGGGAAGCAGGCTTCCTGCTGAGCAGAGAGCCTGATGTGGGGCTCAATCCCAGGACCCTGGGATCTTGACCTGGGCCGAAGGCAGAGGCTTAACCCACCGAGCCACCCAGGCGCCCCTAGAATTTCATTCTTAATTCAGAGTCGGGCTTTAATCCTTATTGCAAATTAAAGCCTATCTTGTAATTAAATTCAACCGTTTAAAAGGCTAGTCATTTTATTGTTCTATTATTAATCATAATGAAAATAATGTGATCTAAAATTGATGACAATAAAATTTCACCCTTATCAAATCAGGTGAACAACTGGAAAATCTGAAATGACACTTGAGACTCCATGCAATTTATATTGATTTTATTAATACTTAATTCATCATTAAGAGGGGCAGAGAAATATTTCCTATGTTTCCGGAAACACAGGAATTTTGAGCTAAAGAAAAATCTTAGCTATCATTTCTCCAAGGTTTCCGCTTCCTGGGAAAGAAGGTAAGGCTCTTGAGACGTTTGCTCAGGAAGACAGCCAAAAAGCCAAATCAAGAAGTCGAGTCTTTGGACTCACAGTCTCTAGGTAAAGCAAAACCCTGTACCCTGAATTTTGCAGAAATCTTCTACAAATCATTAAGGTAACTGTGAATTCTTTATTCCTAAAAACTAATGCTACTCGATTCTAAAATTATTTACAAAATGACATTTTATTGTTACTATCTGAAATTTGAACATCTTAAAATTATTACCTCATGTAGAAAATACTACAGAGGAAATGAAAAACTTATGCAAACATTCTGCGGATACAGTAGGATTTCGGTGCCTGACGGCAGGGTGTGCGGTATGTTATGTAACAGGTGATTACCCTGGGATTCTGAACCTTACAGAAAGCAGCCTGTTTTCTATGGGAAATCTTTTATAATGGAGCCGTGGCATTGGAGGTATTGAGGTCTGTTACACGAGCATACTATGGAATCAAAAGACACATGTGTTCCTTGAATGCATCCTCCTTTCTTCTTTTTTTTTTTTTTTTAATTTTATTTATTTGACAGACAGAGATCACAAGTAGGCAGAGAGGCAGGCAGAGAGAGAGGAGGGGGGAAGCAGGCTCCCTGCTGAGCAGAGAGCCTGACTTGGGGCTCAATCCCAGGACCCTGGGATCATGACCCGAGGCAAAGGCAGAAGCTTTAACCCACTGAGTCACTCAGGCTCCCTGCATCCTCCTTTCTCAAATCCCAACCGCAGCCCTGCCCCGTCCTTTGGTCAAGTTGCCACATTAGACCTCCCAACCAGAATGTCTCCCTCTCATCCCTGCTGGGCAACATCCTACCCGCCCTCCAAAGATGCCAGCTCCCCCTCTTCTAAATCCTCGTACCCTTGTAAAGTTTGCTAATTACAGTTACTGGGATCTCTGGGACATGTATTTGTTTGCATACTTGTCTTATACCTTCCCTTCTTTAAGAACAGAAATCAGAAGCCCATTCTAGGCCAACATGGTGCATGGGATACATGATTGTTGAATTAAAGCAACAAGTGGGGCGCCTGGGTGGCTCAGTGGGTTAAGCCTCTGCGTTCGGCTCAGGTCATGATCTCAGGGTCCTGGGATCGAGTTCCGCATCGGGCTCTCTGCTCGGCAGGGAGCCTGCTTCCTCCTCTCTCTACATGCCTCTCTGCCTACTTGTGATCTCTCTGTCAAATCAATAAATAAAATCTTTAAAAAAAAAATAAAGCAACAAGTGAAGTTTAGGGTAAAAAATTCTGAATTTGTAACAGTGTCTGTTCTATTCCAAACCTGACTTCTTATTCTTTCCTTTAAAATACATGTAAATGGGGGCACCTGGGTGGCTCAGTGGGTTAAAGCCTCTGCCTTCGGCTTGGGTCATGATCCCAGGGTCCTGGGATGGAGCCCCGCATCGGGCTCTCTGCTTGGTGAGGAACCTACTTCCCCCACCCCCTCTCCTTGCCTGCCTCTCTGCCTCTTGTGATCTGTCGAATAAATAAATAAAATCTTAAAAAAAATACATGTAACTGGCCGTATTAAAGTGATCACTATGAGGAATAGGCACAACACATGAAAACGCTGGAGGTAGAGTTATGAGAAACAAGCAAAAACCAAAATTATACCTGGGCTGTGTTTACTAATTGCAAATATCATATATGCATATGGACAAAATGTAGAAGGTAAAACAGAAAAATGAAAACAATTCGTTCTATTGGGTGATGGAATTATTGGCTTCTGTGCATATACTTATGTTCATATAATAAATATTATTTTAAAGTGTATACATCTATAGTAATTAGTAATATTTATGCTGGATATCACTACTAATACTTCTGGATTGCTAAAAAAAAAAAAAAAAGCACATGGAGTTGTCCTCTGTCTACTGCCTTCTAGTTTGCTGCCCCGCATGGACACATGCGGAGCCACGGGCCACCTGGTCGCTACCACAGTCGTAGAGTCGGTTCCCAAGAAGGTGCTCTGTGAGAATGGCGGGTACGTCTGTGAGTCCAACATTCAATGTCAAAGGAAGCACACACACAAAAAATTTTAAGGACCAAAATCTAGATCACTCAGTGAAACTGAAAATATAGCAAAGACTCCTTGAGTTCAGTTTACAGCTTTATCGTCTTCTCCAAAAGCAAACATTTCTTTCTAAATGTTTACCCCATAAGGCATATGCTTTCTGAATGGGCTTGCTTTATGTCCTGCTTGCGCCCTTCTCTCTAAATCGCCCTAAATTGCTATCTTCAGATATATTGTTTCTGCTTACACATTTGATTTTTTAAAAATACATCATTATGGTGAACAGCATTACCATGTTTCCTGGAGAACCGAATGACTCTTTTTTGAGTGTTTGAATTTCTACTGTGTTTTTGTGAATGACGGTACATACTGCTACCTAAAACCTCGGCCCAAATCATTAACTAAGTCACCAAACGCTAAATGCCCCAACAATCTCCAACTTGGTATTATTCACTGGAGTGATTTGGAACTGTTCCTTTAAAAAAAAAAAGAAAGAAAGGAAAAGGGAACTTACTTTTTCACTGCTCATTTTGTGACTTTACTGACATAACTGTGGTTTAGAATGAAGACATTAACTTTGCCTGGCGTTGGAGAAAAATGAGAGGTTCACTAATCTTTTATTAAACGAAGATATTTTTATTTACATAATCCCATTTGTCCCATTCAAGCAGCATCGTGCAGGGCCGGGACAAAAGAGGCTGATTTATTAGACGCACGCCAGGCTGAAGAATTTGCTCAGAATTCTTGGTTAGGCTGTGATAAGAACACAAATTTATCTGAACAATGCTTTAGGGCGTACTTAGGGAAGATGCTATAAAAAAAAAAAAAAAAAAAGCTTTATTGCATCACACACATGGAAGCAGATTCTGACTCTCATGGGCCAGAGCCAGCATGAACTTCACACTACATTAATTTGCACTTGTCGATATGCTGCTTTGCAAGTCTTTTGTAGGCATGTTCAAATGTGTACCCTGTCTCCTCCGCTAGAATATAAACTCCCTCAGGGCAGGACCCGGGTCTCCCAGCTAGCACCCCCACGGCGCCTCCGCCACCGGTCTGGGGAGGCCGGGCCCGCGCGCGTGCAGGGCCGCTGCCTGAGCGGGGAGCAGGGAGCGGGATGCGCTAAGCTTCCAGCAGCGGAAGAGGGTGTGAAGAACAGTGGCGAGCAACTCTGTCATCACCAGGACCGAGTGATTACATGTGCTAACGGCATGCCCAAGTGGCCCCTCTCCCAGTCAGTTTTTAGAGGCAGAAGTGCGACTGCAGGTGGTAGTTGAAAAGTCTCTCGAGTCTGGCTCTCCAGAAGTCATCCATTCTCTCAGTACATTCTCCCGAAGCCTTCTGACGAGAGCACAAGGCATTACAGACACGGAGCAGGGCAGAGCCGAGGAGGATTCTGCTTTAATGTGGAGGTGCGAAACTGCAAGTAGAAAAGACGGATGCCACGCCTGGCCGCTGGAACAGGGAGCCTGAGATATTCTGAAGGTGCTTCCACGGTCCAGTGGGAGACGGTGGACCTCGCAGGTCCGCGAGCTGGGCCTTTGGCATCCTGCCATTTTTGTCTGAAACTAGCGATTTCAGGGAAGAAAGTTCCATGGCCTGTTGCTGCGATCTCCTTCCATCTCCCTGTCAGAAAGTTCTTCCTCCAGGCTACTGGGATTTCCAGGGGCTGTGGTTACACTGCTTTGTTCTTATTCCTTCCGCCCACACGGAAGATCTAGAGCAGGTGTTTAACTTTCTCCTTCAAAGAATCTGTCAAGTGCTTGAAGACAGCACAGCGATGTGTTAGACTTCTCTAAGTAAAAAGGTACAATTCTTCATGTTTTCTTTATTGCTTTTGTTTCTCTGGCCTTCAGTAGGCTCTCCCTTTAGGACTTGCAAGGCTTCTTCTCATCCTTTCACAAAACAGATGCGCTTCTTCCAACAATCTCATTCATTCTAGTGAACTTCAGAAATAATTCCCGTGTTGCTAGAGTCCGTGTGGGACTTCAGTACCAAAGTGCCGAATCCTACTGCCGTAGACGGGAGCTCCGATTCTTTCCTACCCTGATTGTTCCAGCCAAAACCTTCAGATCTACTTATTTGGTTTGCTCCAGGACGTCCGTACCTCAATGCTTCCTGCTCAATTGTAGCCACAACTCCAAAGTAATAACTCGTGCAATGCTGGGTTTAAAAAAAAAAGTCTTCCTGTCTCTTGAAAATTTTTTTCCCAACTCAAACTGTACCGCAAAATAAATTTTATATTTATATTTACACTCTCATCTAAACCATTATTTATTTTTAAATATTTATTTATGTATTTATTTGAGAGTGAGACAGAGAGGGTGAGGGAGCACGAGCGGCAGGGCAGGGGCGTGGAGAGCAGGCTTCCTGCTGAGCAGGGAGCCTGACACAGGGCTGGATCCCAGGACCATGAGGTCATGACCTGAGCCCAAGGCAGACACTTAGCCGACTGAGCCACCCAGGAGCCCCTTTCATCTAAGCCATTACTAAGCCATAGGCCACGACTACGGTAACGACATTCTAACCTGCCGCACACTCACGTGGCAATGCTACGGCTAAGAGACCAGGGGTGAGGCCGTGCACCATACTGCAAAATACTCTGAAACCATTAAGTTACCACCTGAGACTGATGAGTCTCCAAACTCAAAGAGCCCCGCCTTCCAGTAAGGCACGAGAACCTCAAGCCATCCAGTTCTATTTCTGTACCCGGGGCAGGGGAGACAAACTTCTACAAAAGCTCAGACAGTAAATACTGCAGTCACTGGGCTCCGGGGATGGGGTCACTGCCACAGCTCAACTGTGCGGAGGGAAGCAGCCATCGACAGCTCATGCGTGAACGGAAAGAGCTGGGTTCTAAAACAGCTTTATTCGTAAAAGCAGGCAGCGGGTCAGACCGGCCCCTGAGGTGCAGTTGGGCAGCCCCCTCTTATGGGTGTGGGGCATATGGGCGTGCTAAACACTTGTGCACAACCATACGTGTAAGTGGGTGTGTATCTACCTGAAGCGCCTGCCCACCCCCATGGCCTTGGCAGCATCGCGGGCGTGTGGCCGGGGCAGTCGTCCAGAGCTCTGTGTTTAGAAGGGTGCTGGGCTCTGCTGTCTACTGCTCTGTGGTCGACATCTTGACATCTGTAATGATTGATTATTGGCCTGTGTGCTTTGTCAGAGATGTCTGATGGGCCAGTGGGACACCCCCCCCCCCCCGCCACCGCCTTCATAGCTGTGGTCTTCTCTCTTCACCACCTCCCAGCAGCCCTGAGACTCCGACACTGTCCCCTGCCGCTGCCTCTTCTGGCCCAGCCCTGGGGATCTGGCCGCCCTCTGCCTCGGGTAGAACCAGGTCTTGGCAGTGTGAGGGCGGGGAGGGACGGGTTCTGTTCTGCTGTTGCCCTCTGCCTCTGGGAGGAGCCCGGATCCGAGCCTGGGGAAGATTAGGTTGAGTGTGTCACCCCTGACAGACAGCCCAGGACACGGTGGTGACCATCCCTGCCTCCAGCTGCCATCACTGCCGCACGCTCGGGAGATCCAGCACGGAGTCTCTGCCCTTCCTGACCCGGGCCCCACCAGGCCCACCGGGCCCCACCAGGCCCACCGGGCCCCACGAGCATGCCTGTGCGGGAGGTGGTCTGAAGTCAAACAGCAAATACTGGGCAAGAGGGAGAGAAAAAAGGGAAGGGAGGGAGAGACAGAGAGAGACATTCTAGAAGAAAGGACAATGTTTTACATTGTAATACCTCTAGCAGCACGTTCTTCCTGCATTTTGGACACAGGCCCCTGCATTCGCCTTTTACACGATGCCCTGCTCAACCCTCTGTGCTCTCAAGAATCACTTTCTGAGATTCATGTACTAGAAGGGAAGGTGACAAGGAAACTTCCACTTAGGCAGCACTATGTAAGAGGGCTTCCCCAGCATTCCCCAACCTTAAACGTAAGGGTCGGAAGTTAATCATGAACTGTGGGTTTCCGACTCTAACGGGATCTGCTGACCGGGGCTGCCGCATGGGGCCCCCTCCCTCACGCAGCTGCTGGAGGAGGAATTCTTATTTCTTCAGAACGATGACGGACGAGTCACCTTGTATAAGGCACAGCCAACACGTATGTACGAAACTTAATAGGACACCAACAGATAATAAAGTTGAAATTTTGCTGGGATATCCTCTTATTCCCTATTAAAGAAGATAAACCCATAACATTCTGACATACAAAACACACCCGCGTGTCGAGTTTGGATAAACCAGCTGTGAAAGGGGCACCACAGAGATGGTCAGAATAAGCCTGAATACGGGCCGGGCAGGACGAGATTTTAAAGAAGTATTGTTAGTATTGTCAGGGGTGACAACGACATAGCGATTACAAAAAAAAAAAAAAAATCCTTCAGAGACACAGGCTGAGGGGTTCACGGGTGAAATAACATCATGTCTGAGATCTGTCTCAAACGCTTCAGCAAAAGGAGCAACAGAAGAAGGAGACAGATGAACAGGCTGTGGAAGAGAAGATGAAGAAACAGACAGTGACAGAGGAGAGGAAGGAGGAGAGAAAGCATGTGAGCTAGAACAGGACTGGCAAAATGATGAACCTAGGTGATGGATGTGTGGGAACTCATTATGACATTTTTTTAAATATGTTTTCAACTCCCATAATGGACTCCGTGTGTGTATGTGTGTGTGTACCTGTTGCCTACAGAAAATTTTCAAATAAAAACTAGGGCACAGATTTTTCATTCTCCTCCATACCAAATGTCTTCTTTTTTTTTCTTTTTTCTTTCTTTTTTTTTTTTTGTGCAAGAAGCGTTCTCTCAGACTGGCAGGAGCGCTCTCCGCTGAAGATACAAAGGAGTTGATGGGAAGGATAATCTGCCCATGGGCTCCTGACACAATATAAAGAAGAAAAGGAGAAAGTGGGAGGAAGGAATCGCTATTGTTCCTCCCCTAACCCTTCCTTCTAATTATGCCAGAGTCAAGGCTTGGGTCACAAAGAAAATGATTTTGGTGGTCAACCATTTGCCCTGTTTTGTATACATCAAAAAAGCTCTTGTTCTTACCACATTCCAATCTCACAGTTTCCCACCTACTTTAGAGACGTATCGAGAAGCCAGATTAACAAAAATATGAACAAAATGACTATATTACAAGGAACGCTTTGTCTGTACACCAGGAGATGGCCTTCTTGTTAGGCTGAATTGCACGATGTGCAACACTTTAAAAGTTAAATACGCTGTCTATTACTATAAGTATTTCCAATAAATGCTCAACATGCACAGCTTTGAGAAGTTGAATGTAAATTTCTCTCTTGAGTGCAGATGGTGGCCAAGCAAAGCAGCTCTTTGGTCTTAGAGACAGAAGGTCAGGTCATGGCTGAAAGACCAAAGAACAATTGCTGCTTTGCTCCTCCAGATCATGCACGGAACGAGACACCACCACTTTCTTTTCTGAAGCTGCCTGTTCAGTACAAAATAGTTACAAAGAGCACCTCTAAGATTTCCCTACATTCTGTCCCAGAGAAAATGGTAACAAGGACATCCCATCACAAACCCCTTATAACCATTCCAAGGTTTTATTCCTACCCACTGTGACCTCCTAAGAAGGCACATCTTTATCGAAAAGCAACACTAGAAATCATTATAGAACTGCTAATGTTTGACTAGGAAGCAGGAAATGTTTACAAATAAAAAAGCCTTCTTTAAAAATCCTGCTACTTTGGCCTCCGCATCATTATTGGTTAATTGTTGCAAGGAGTTAGAGCTCTGAAAGACAGATATTACAAATACGTCTACACGTTATTCATTTACAAGTGATACGATAACCTTATTATTCTGCCCTTGTTTTGTCTCCCTAGAACATTATCCTGTAATTTTAAATAACTCAGATAGTCTTATTTTTTTTTTCCAATTAGTTCAAGTTGTTATGTTGGGCAGACATTATAGAATAATACAAAAGCATGTAAGAATGCCTGGTGAGCATACCAAGATAACCTTTAAAGAAAAAAAAAGCCATAATATGTCAGGAAAGGAAAGTTCTGTTTGGTTTGGTAGTGCTAGACCTTCCGCTGCTGATGGAGCATTTTCAATTCCACTATCAGGCACGCCCCCAGCTGGATGCAACAAAACAGTTTCATCATCTGCATACGTTAATAATGAAAATTCTCAAAATTAAGACCCATAACACTCTGAATATAGTGGTACAAAAGCAGAATCTGATTCTGGTTGTTCAGATGTTAATTTAGTGCCAGGGATTTCAGCTACGACTTGAAAAACTTTTTCAAGTACTAAATCTCATTATCACTTTCATTTTTAATACTTTCCCCAATCATCTTTACATCATCTGCATAGAGAGTTCACTGGGTTGAAAGGGAAAAGATGCTGGAAAGCATGGTAAAAGCTATGAACTAGAAATACATTTGAAAAAAAAATACTTTAAAGTTTACCTACTTATAAATTGTGGTTTTTTAAAAAAAAATACTGACACCGAGAACTCATTTTACTGAACAGATTTATCAATCTGCTTCCATTGAACATTAAGAATGAAAACCTTCAATGTTCTACACTGTCATACAAAAGTAGCAAACCCAAAGTGGGTCTATTAGAACTGCCTCTCTCAAAACTTTATCCATGTCATTAATTAAAATTGGAGTAGCTACACGATCTCAACAAAGATATAACATAAAACATCTGTTCAACTGAAATGGAAGTAAGCAGCATTTCCCCCTAACATTTCTAATTTCCCTGTATTTAAGGCTTCTTGAGCAAACGTATTCATGGTTATCTTAGTTAAAACTGGTTTCGCTCTGCCAACAATCAATTTGATTGACATATTTACATATCAACTCATCTCATCTTACAAATTTTAAACTTTTTCACTTAAAATTGGATTCAAGTTGGCATCTTTCAAGAACTTTATGTACGTATTTTAGGTTCAAACTGTGCATTAGTACATTTTTTTTTTTTTACTTTTGTAAGTAATAGATACACATATCCAAATGTATATTTATGACCTGTCAGATTGGGATTTTATATGCAGGCAGTTGTATTCTCACCATTTCATGTGAAAGGTGATAATTTTAGGCAAGTATAAATGAAATTCTTTTAATAGTATAAACGGGATTGTTCCATTAGTTAGAAGCAATATAATAGAAATAAATAACTTACATCTTTAATTATGTCTTTAATCGTTGTAGTTACACTTGTCATCTCTTACCTCATCTTTAATTTCAAGATCCCTTTTAGTTTTTGTTCTGTACTCTCTGTGTTCCTTCTCTGCCTCATCCTTCTCCATTTTGGTTCTATTCAACTGATAGCGCATTTCCCCACACACCTGTTAGATTGTAAAAACTAGATCAATAGCTGCGGGAATCTACCAGGCCATGCCTGCAATCAGATCTTTTGGTGCCCCCTAGAGGTCATACACATAAAGTACAGTAGAACTTTCCTAAAAACGGCCTTTTCCGTTAGAATATTCAATGTATTCTGTTAAGATGTGAAGGCAATATCAGGTATTAATGAATTTAACAATTTCAAATTATGATAAAGAAATGTATAACTGGGAAGTTTAAGTAATATGCCCAAGATTTTTTGTATAAAATAATTTTCAATTGCATATTATCATTCAAAATGCATTATTGTCTCCATTTTATATAGATAAAATCATTAATTAAAATATTAAGCTATGTGACTATCCATTCAAATTGTTATGGTTTAAATATACAGTTTATATAGTAAAGTTTTCCTTTAAAGATTTGATCAGTTAGGCTTTTATTTAAGGAAATTTATAAAGGAATTTTTCTCTCTGCTAAGAGACTGTATGCTATTAAAGTGTATAGTAGAACGCAGTAGTTCCTGTAATTCTTGTAGACAATGTCAATCTTAAGCACTGTGCGATATAAGGCACAGACAGGAACCATTAATAACTGTAGCATTCAACATAAAAGGAAAATACACATTTAAGTGAAATGATTTTAACATATCATTAAATAATGAATACACATAGCATCTTAAGAGTGTCATGTCTCATCCTTTATACAATTTTCTTTTTCAATCCAGGGCCTCTACAGATAGGTAAATATATTTGGAAAATCCAACCAGCAGATAAATCTAAACAAAGAAATTATGAGCCTTTGAGATAACTGAGAACCTGCAGAGAGATTAATTAACACACAAGTCTGCTAATTCAGTCTTTGATTTACAAATACGACTTTTTAAAAATCGTGTATCATCCAAAGGTTATAGTTGCTTGAAACTTTTCAATTTGGGGATTTCTCCAAAACTGATTAGAACTTCAGAAATTAGTTTTTATCATTACTGAGGTATTAGAATCTTACAAAACCTTTATCTCCCGTGTTCAAATAAAATATACTTGGAAAAATAAACAAATCTTTGTCTAAAGGTTATAGTGACAAGACAGAGAAAACTAAGTTTTTCTCCCCAGTGCTCCTCAAAATGCTAGAAAAAGAATAAAATTACAAAAAAAAATTGATTTGAAATTCAGATACCTTGAATGTGTCAGAGCTGATGCTTCTCATTTCAGAAAAAAATAAAAATAGTAATTTACAAAAAGTTATTAATTTTAAAGATAAATAAAGTTTAAAATTAAGAATGACAGAAAAAAAATAGGGCCCCAATTTGCTTGCTTTCTTATTCTTATTCCAATTTATTTGATTTAAACACATGAATGAAATGGAAAAAACCCGATTGATAGTAACAAAAAAATAGTAATTACCCAGGCATTGTGTTTCAAACCCAATACCAACACAAAATTATTGCTTATTATTATATGTCTAAGCATTCAGTTTTATTTAAAATTATTTCATCCCTTAATTTTATTTTTAAAGTTCCCTTGCCTTACTATTTTCACTTTAGCACCTGCTAAGTTAATCCATAACCCTTAAGTTTATCTAAAATAAACTGGCAAATTACATTGAAGTAGAATGATATCTCAGGGTTGGTGTCACACAGGAATGCTTCTAAAGCTTGAGTCTTTGTGGAAGGTTCTAAAGACAGAGGGAGCATCTTTACTGTACACGTTCCAACAGAAAGTTCTCTCCCTACAATGGACTGGACCCTCTCACCACCAGCTTTCTCCTATAAATCTGGATGAACCACGGCCAGCCCTCAATATCCATTCTCTTACTTCTACCCCTACCTTCACACAAACACATTTAGGGTATTGGAACATATGGTATTTTAAAACTTTTATGTTAGCTAGCTTGAATTTTGGAAAGCAAATGGAGAATTACAGAAATTCAAGGGAAAAATAAGAAAATATAGGATTTGTTTCTTCTGTATATAAATTAAAGGTAAGTTTAATGACTAAGTCATAAAGCAACAGTGGCATTACAAATATGTCAACATTTAGGAAGATATACTGACCAGTAAAATGCAGTATGAAAAGGTATGCATTTCAAACAAAATCATCTGTGTAAATTGGTAAAAAAAATCAATCGATGGAATTTATTACATCATGCATGCCTATATTTAGTTTCTTACTTTTAAGGCAACTTATTGCTGAAATCTACATGAAATTTAGTGTTCCATAAATATGTACCTTAGAGTAACCAGCAAAGACTATTAAACATTTCAGTTTTTGGTTTACAAGCTTGTAATGCCCATAGCGCAGACACCATGATATTTTATTTTAAAATTTTATTTGACACTGATATTTTAAAGTATTAAAATAAGACACTTGATGTTGGAGCTTTGATTTTAGAGTCCAGGTTGAAAAGGAATGGGAGGTGGAGAATTTTTTATGTTAAGCACATTCTTCATGTGGTAAATAAATCTTACTATCACTGTAGAGATCAAACCCATGCAATCTCTGGTGTTTAACATCTCTCCTGTCTAATTTAGAAACATAAGTTTTATCAAATATTCAATGATTAAAGTAATGAAACTTGCTTACTGACAAGTCTGTCTCAGCCATTTAGCTGAAGAAGAACTAACATTTAGTTCTTCCAGGACATTATCTGTGTCTAATTCATCTTCTGCCTTTGCAGCACCCATCAGAGGGCCTGTCAATAAATAAATGCTGGCTTCATGACCATTATGTGGATCTTTACTATCTTAAATAACAAAAGTTCTCCACTCCAAACTGCTTTCTGGGCTTTGTACATTAGGAAAAAATTAGGAACTAAAATTTCACTTTGTACCTTTGTGACATCCATTTCTTTGGAAGCAAGCTGGTTTTGAACTTCCTCAAGCTGATTAATAGCTGAAATCTTCTCTCTTGTAACCTTTTCAACTTGGGCCTCCAGTTGGGCAATGTTTTGAGACAGGGACAACATCTGTAAGAAGAAATAGAAGTCCTAAACCATAACGCCATTTGACACTATATATATATATATATATATATATATATATATACATACACATATATAAAGATTTTATTTATTTATCTGACAGAGAGAGAGAGAGATCACAAGTAGGCAGAGCAGCAGGCGGGGGGGGGGGGGGAGCAGGCTCCCTGCTGAGCAGAGAGCCCGATACAGGTCTTGATCCCAGGACCCTGGGATCATGACCTGAGCTAAAAGCAGAGAATTAACCCACTGAGCCACCCAGGCGCCCCTGACACAATAAATATTAAGAACATTGATTATTCAGCCATAAAAAAGAATGAGAATTTGCCATGAGCAACAACATGGACACATTTCACTTAGTGTAATGCTAAGTGAAAGAAATCAGAGAAAGACAAAATATCATATGATTTCACTCATTTGGGGAATTTAAGAAACAAAACAAAGGGGAAAAAAAAAAAGAGAGAGACAAAGAAACAAAGAAAAAACACAGACTCTTAAATACAGAGAACCAGCCTCCCTCCAGAGGGGAGGTTGGCGGAGGATGGGTGAAATAGATGAAGGGGATTCAGAGCACACTTATCTTGATGAGCACTGAGCAATGTATAGATCCGTTGAATCAGGGGCGCCTGGGAGGCTCAGTGGGTTAATTCTCTGCCTTCGGCTCAGGCCATGATCTCAGGGTCCTGGGGCCCTGAGATTGAGGCCCACATTGGGCTCTCTGCTCTGCGGGGAGCCTACTTCCCCCCTCTCTCTCTGCCTGCCTCTCTGCCTACTTGTGATCTGTCTTTCCCTCTGTCAAATAAATAAATAAAATCTTAAAAAAAAAAAAAAAGAACTGTTGAATCATTATATTATACACCTGAGACTAATATACTATTATATTAAAAAAAAATCTTGAATTAATGGGAGTCTCTGCATGGTCACTGGGTTCACTCTTAGCCATTTCTCTGTGGACTGGGTATGCCCATTTCTCCACTTCCTCAACTCACCCATCCTCCATGACTTAAATATGACTTCCTTCCCATTCATTCCCTGGTCTCTACCCTCATTTTGGGAATCACATGTAAGATGTTAAGACCAAAGTTTGGGTTGAAACTTTAAGGTGACAGACAATCTATACAAGTTGTGGAAGGGACAGATATGAATAAATTTCAGAGGCGATGTCAAGGAATCAGAGAAGTCTGGGGAACCTGGGCAGCTCAGTTATTTGGGCATCCCACTGTTGGTTTTGGCTCAGGTCATGATCTCAGGGTCCTAGTTCAAGCCCCACATTGGGCTCCCGCTCAGTAGGGAACCTGCTTGAGATTCTCTCCTCTCCTTCTCCTTCTGCCCCTCCCCCAAAGCTCACACGTGTGCACACACTCTCTCTCTCAAATCAATAAATCTTAAAAATGATTAAATCTTACAAAAAAGAAAGAAAGAAAGAAAGAAAGAAAAAAAAGAAAAGAAAAGAAAAGAAAAGAAAAGAAAAGAAAAGAAAAGAAAAGAAAAGAAATCGGGGAAGTCTTAAACCCTTCAACCAAATGGAAGGATAGAAGTTCCCGATGGGAGAGCTGGAGAGGCGGGCGGTATCTTTAGAGAGAACAACTGGGGTTCTGTGCATCCCACTTCCCTCCTCCCAACACCAACAGAGGCGGCTCTGACACTTCCTGAAAAACCCCACCCACCCTCCTGTTCCCTAGCTACCCCCATTCCTCCTCTTAGCCATCATTCCCTCTCCTCGAGAAGGTTTCTTCGACCTCTCCCTCCCAGCACAAAACAGGAGCCCCTTCCCACACTCAGGGCTGCTATTCGCTACTCTGTACTGGGACAGCCATGCCTGCAGTCGGCGGCTGGCATCCATTCGCACGGATTGCTGCCCACGCGGTGCTGGTGGTTTAATATCTTGACTCTCTGGATGCGCTGCCCCCACCACCTCCGTATATCCCCATCACACCACAACGTGCCACGCCTGTGTACTTCCCGCCCCATACACTTGTCTCACTGTTTACTTGTTTCCTCCCTTAGACTACAAGTTTCTCAAGGGCATGTCCCTCAGGAGGCACAAGTGTTTGACAAATGACTGGATCATTGGAATAAACAGGTTTTTGGAGGAGCTATCCACTCTATGAATGTCAGCTTCTTACTTTTTCTTCTCAGGGTGAGAAATGCTTTCTAGATCTTAGATTTAACCTTTACAGCCTTTTATTTGCAATGATATTTTACTCTGCTACAGGAAGTCAAAATTTTTTAGACTCTTAATTTCTTGTTTGGATTGGCAGCTTTAAAAGTGAAGACGAAATGCTACCTTCCTAGAGAGGGAAACACAGACATATCGATCAGTTTTTAATCTGTTAAACAAAAGCACGTAACAAAACTCTAAAGAGTATTTTAGGGGCGCCTAGGTGGCTCAGTTGGCTAAGCATCTCCCTTCAGCTGAGGTTGTGATCCCAGGGTCCAGGAATGAGCCCCACAATGGGCTCCTTGCTCAGCGGGGAGCCTGCTTCTCCCCCTCCCACTCCCCTTGATTGTGTTCCCTCTCTTGCTGTCAAATGAATAAATAAAATCTTTAAAAAACAAAACAAAATGGAAAGATTATTTTAAATTTACTGTAGTACACAGACATGGGTGTGAATTCAGTTTTACAACTGAAATCAGTAAGAACGCAATGTTTGTGATAAAAATCGAGATTGCCTTTGAATTATGTAACTAGTTCAAGTTGACACATATGAAAAAAATGAGCCCTGGTAGTGATTTTCTAATTAAATGGTAGATATATTAATTAACTTTTCCGGGGACTGTGAAGAATTGTACATTTGACTTATGGCTGTTTACATGTCCTTCTTATCCTCAAAAGACTGGCTGAAAATCTAATTTGCACATAAAATTACTTTTACTAATACCAGGCTACAAACTATTCTAATGTATATTGCAGTCCAAACCCCAAAATGAAAGTCAAAAGAAGTTAAACGCAACCAATAAACAGACTAATTTATACCTCTAATTTAAAAAATTCAAGTTCTTAAGTATCCATATTATGAAGGTAATTATAGCTTTTCTGGAACCACACAACAGCAGCGAACTTTAATTACCAGCTACTAAAAATCATACTTACATGTGAAGATATATCTTATGGTAAACATATTAACATTGGTGGTTTCTGAAATAAATATGCAGACATTCACTTGCTAATTGTAAATTCCAAGTCAGTTTCTATTATAAGCATGTAACAAATCACACTCCCTCCATCTGATTCCCTCTCTCTGCCACCCATCACTTCTTTCCTCTGCCCACTACCTGTCTGCTCCCTCCTGTCACCCACTTCCTGAGGCCTCCGCTCCTGTTGTCACACCTTCTTTTCCCCCACGCCCACCATCTGGAAGTCAGCATTACACTGCAGGAGCTTCTCCATCCACATCTGTTGCGGAGACAGAAGGAACACAGACAGCTGCAACACTGCTGGGTGTCCAGGGCGTCGACATCAGGTAAGTCCTTTAAACTTTGACAGGGGCAAGCAAGAGACAAGGACACCCAGGCTGGGAGAGCTTGATGGAAATCTTTAGGCTAAAGCAGTCCCTAGTGTCCTGAACATGGTATAAAGTGGTACTCGCTACAGAACAGGTGCGAGAATGAAGGATGCTAGCCATGGACTGTTATCAAGGGAACCAACTGAAAAAATGTGTAGACCATAGGGGGCGCTCACTAAGTATGATAAATGACAGATTGAACTAACAGACCCAGGGGCTCAGCGCAGCCAAGGACCATAACTGAAGACAACAAACAAACTCACAGCAAGTACTGTTCATGGGGGGAATGATTCAAAATCTGTCTAGGTAGAAGACATCTGCTCTCCTAGAGCTTCCCACACATGCGAAATTTAATGAGAACGAGTCAGGAGAAAGGAAAGAAAAATAATAAAAAGAGAGGAAGAAAGTCTAAAAGTCTCACAAGCCTTCCTGACTGCTCAGAAAGGGGGCGGGGGGTGCTTGCTTTAGCCCTAACTACAGAGCTCTCACAACATTAGGATGAACTGTTCAGTCTCCCGCTTCGATTAACGTCCTCTGCCAGGCCGAGTGAGATTCATTCTCTCTTTTCATCCCCTTGAAGGGCGAATTATATTGAATTAATTTTCAGTTGAAAAAGATGAGATTCAGAAAATTAAGGAATTTGCCGAAGTTCATTGAAGCTAATGAATCAAAAGTGAAGCCAGTCTTTCTATTCAAATCTGTCAGCCTTACTAATACAGAGGCCCGAGAAATCTACCCCATCTGGCTGGCGGCTTCTCTTTTCCAGGAGTAAGAATAGTAATAGCCTCGAGCTAAAAGTTATTAAATGTCCACTCTAAACCAAGTATCTCAGGCCCTTTCAAAACATTCAGATTTAATTTTATTTATTTATCAGAGAGAGAGAGGGGGGAGAAAACGAGCACAGGCAGACAGAATGGCAGGCAGAGGGAGAAGCAGGCTCCCTGCTGAGCAAGGAGCCCACCATGTGGGACTCGATCCCAGGACGCTGGGATCATGACCTCAGCCGAAGGCAGCTGCTTAAACAACTGAGCCACCCAAGCGTCCCAAAACATTCAGATTTAATCCTACCAATTCCTTGAGTAGATCAACTCGATGACTTACTCCTCTGAAATTTGGAGAAGTCAAATGAATTATTCAAGGTCACAGAAAGCTCAACCTGCATTCAACTCTAAATCCTTTGACCCCCAAACCAAAGCCACCTGCTGCCATCTTCTGGTGATGGCCATGCCCAAGTGCAAGGACCACTCTGAGCTCCTCATTCAGACACTTTATTTGGGGCGGGACCTTGAGATTCAATGTCAGCCAAGGCTGGTCTTTGCTATGGGTCCCATTCTCTGTCACACACACAACATGAAGTACACAGTTGCCGCCACGCCACGCCTCACGCTCAGTTACAGCCAGCAGTCCTCTCCCCGTGCTCTGCATTTCTGAATCCCATCGACACTCTGAAACTCAGTGAGATCGCCATGCTCCTCACAAAATCTTCCATGATCTCTTGCAGACACAGACTGTTCTGACCCTCTGAACAAACATCTCAGTCGTACCTTTCCGACGGCACAGGGCCTTTTTCCTTCCCCTGTACTCTATTCATTCACCCATTTGACAAATACATGTGGAGCACATTCTATGGGAGTGGAATATGCCAAGAAATGACGATATTAAAGAACCACTCAACCAGGGGACTCAGCGTAAACTGGGGGAGACAAACAATTCAGTAGGAATTTGCAGTTAGTTGAGTTATAGGAGCCCATAGGGGAGGCTCTCGATTCATCTCTGGGAGTAAATGGTAACTAGAAGGACTCTGAAGGGTCGACTGGAGAGGGCAAGGGGCCAAGCGTGTGCAAAATCCTGAAATGAAAGCACAGCATGGCAGGCGGGCATGTTTGTGCTGCAGAGTGTGCGGTAGGTCAGTGTGGGGGCAATGCAAGAAGAGAAGTGGAGGGAGATGACCCTGGAAAGCCAAAGAGAGAAAAAGAAATGTAGACTTTTAAGTGATTCTAAAGGATCCTAAATTTTATCCAAGGGGTTGCAGCGAGACACGAAAGGATTTTAAAGCAAAAGACTGACATAATTGACATGTTCATTTGAGAAAGATCATCCTGGCTGTGGCTTAGATGAGAGGGAGAAGAGACTGCAAGGAGCGGGGCCCGGGGCTACAGAAATCACCCCGGGGGGAGGTCCAGATAGCAGTGGGGTGGACAGACAGGGCAAGGGGAAATTCCTAGGAGCAGGAGTCGCTAGCGTTTGGTGCCCTAATGATGAGTAGGGTGACGGAGGGAAAGAGCACAAGAACGTCAGCAAGATTTGGGGGTTGGAAGCTGGATGAACAGCGGCTCCCCTGGGAGAGGGAGGACGGGAAGTGAAGCTGGTTTGGGAGCTCACTGGGCAGCTGGGGATTTAGGAATCGAGTCCACATACATGAAACTGGGAGCAGCAGTAATGCCGAAGACCCCCAAATCTAAGGCTCTCTGCTACACTCTAGACCTTTCCATCAAGCTGCTTTCAGGATGTGTTTCCTTCCTTGCCTCAAAGGCACTTTAAACTCAGAGAAAACTGAAAAGCACATACCATCATCCTCTCAAATCAAGAATATCGACCCAAAGAAATCAAGGAAAGAGAATCTTTTAAAGGGAAAAAGAACTAAAAAAAAAAATTCCCTAAAAGTAGCACAAGGAGGGCTTCCGTGAACACAATGAGAGGTGAAACAATGGAGACGACACGTGCAGACCGACCTTTCGAGAAATGTGCCCATCTCGGGGAAGAGCGTGGAGGGACATGGCCTCACCGTGGCGGCTTCCAGCCTCGGCTGCACACTGGACTCCCCTGAACAACGTCAACAATGCGGACACCCGGATCCTACCACAGCTGCTTACACGTGTCGGTTTGGGACAGTAAGATTTCCGGAGCCTCCGTGGAGCCAAGATTGAGAACTTCCGGATTGGAGGATTGTTTCTTTCAATGGATGAGAGAAACCTGAGCAGCTTCTCCTCATGAGGAAGACAATTCAGTGGGGGGGGGGGGGGGAATAGAAATGATATCCCTGAGGGGCACCGGGGTGGCTCAGTCAGTTGAGCACCCGACTCTTGCTTTCTGCTCAGGTCATGATCTTAGGGTCTTGGGATCGAGCCCTGCAACAGGCTCTGCGCTCAGCTCAGAGTCTGCTTGTCCCTCTCCCTCCTCCTCAGCCTTACGCACCCCCTCAAATAAATAAATAAAATCTTTACATTAAAAGAAGAAGAAGAAGAAATGACCTCCCTGAGGTGCAGGAAGAGAATGGAATCCAGGGCAAAGGGAATGAGTGAGCATGTGGCTTCTCCTGTTCTGACGGGGTTGGTGTCCTGGTAGAATTTTACTTGAAGGCACAAGTGAGAGGGAAGTGAAATAGGAGAAATGGTTGAAGTTTTCAGTTTTTTTGTTAGGTACGTAAGGCTCTCTGCTGAGAGTGAGGGGAACGCTGGTATAGTAGAGATTCTGAGGAGAATAAAAGTGATTTAAAATGGTCCTTGAAAATGGGCCCAAGATACCATCACTGCCACCTGGACTGGGATAATTACCTCCCACCTGATCTCCAGGCATTTATTCTGATTTTCCTTCCAATCTCTTGACAGATGGTGCTTCTCAAATATAAATGGCATCATGACGCTGCCCAATTTAAAGTTGTTCAATGGCTTTACATTAGTTTTTGGATAAAATTAAAAATCATATGCACTTTAAGGCCATCCGTGCTTTGGTCCCTACATCCTACCCCAGCCTCATCCCCGCTACTGTCCCCACTCCCATGCTCCAGTCACCCGGGCCTTCTTGAAATTCCGAAAAAGTCAGACGCTCTTTAGCTTCAAAGTCTGGGGCTGTCACTTCCCTGGGCATGAAACTCTTCCCCTCGACTCTTCAGCCGACCGCTCCCACTCAACCCTTTTGAGTTTGTAAAATCTCTTCCATAGGACAGTTCCTCCTGACGGCCTGGACTCGGACATGCCTGAATCACATTCCCTGGAACCCTCTATGGTACTTCCTGTGATACTGTACTGTACTGCGATACGATACTGTCCTGTACATACGATACTTCCTGCGATACTACACTGAACTGCGATAAAGTAATCAGAGTTTGATTAAAAATCACATATGGGGGCGCCTGGGTGGCTCAGCGGGTTAAGGCTCTGCCTCCGGCTCAGGTCATGAGCTCAGGGTCCTGGGATCGAGCCCCGCATCGGGCTCTCTGCTCAGCAGGGAGGCTGCTTCCCCCTCTCTCTGCCTGCCTCTCTGCCTACTTGAGGTCTCTGTCTGTCAAATAAATCAGTAAAATCTTTAAGAAAAAAAATCACGTTTGGAAGTGCCGCTCCTCCGGCAGCGGGTCTGCACGTTCCCGGGCCCTCCAGTCACCGTCCGCTGAGTGCGGCAAAAACCGGGGAGAGGACTACACGGCAGGACGGCTGCGAAGCGGCGGGAGCACCGCTGACACCGGGTCCGGCACACAGTGGCGCTGTCTGCAAGGCTCAGATCGGACGCCCCGGCCAGAGAAAGCAGACGGTCAGACTGACGTGGAGCGAGGTTCTGACAGCCGCCACTCTTCGAAAGGCTGAGACAAGGGAGTTTACAGTAAATGCCTCCGACACTCACGTGACTTAAAACCTCTGGACATAACTTGTGATCTTCCTCTTTATATAACCTCAGGAGCACACACTGGCCTCGCACAGTGACACTCAGGAGCCGTGGCTGAGCAACACGGACATGACTCACCGGAGTATCACGAGACACAGCATTCGGGGTACACGCTGCGAATCGCTTTAAAAACCAAACTAAACAAAACATGCAATGGCTGTTTTAGTGATTTTACAGACCCCACGTTGCTCAGTTTTTACTCTATAGTAGCAACTTTAAAGGTTTATTTATTTTAGAGAGAGAGTGAGATAGCGTGTAAGCTGGGCGAGGCGGGGAGACAGAGAAAGAATCCCAAGCAGACCCCACACTGAGCACGAAGCCCACCTGGGGGTCCCTCTCACGACCCTGAGATCATGACCTGATCAAAACCAAGAGGCGGGGGGTGCCTGGGTGGCTCAGTGGATTAAGCTGCTGCCTTCGGCTCAGGTCATGATCTCAGGGTCCTGGGATCGAGTCCCGCATCGGGCTCTCTGCTCAGCGGGGAGCCTGCTTCCTCCTTTCTCTCTGCCTCTGCTTGCCACTCTGCCTACTTGTCATCTCTGTCTGTCAAATAAATAAATAAAATCTTAAAAAAAATTTAATTTAAAACCAAGAGGCGGACACTCAGCTGACTGAGCTACCCAGGCGCCCCCCCACTGCAGCAACTTTAAAGTTAGGTTTTAATTCCATATCCCAGTTTATGACTCCTTTCCAAACGCTGCCCATTTCGAGTCAGCTGCTCCTTTTGCCTTTCTTCTCTTTCCTCCGTGTATTCATCTGGTTACGTTCATTATTCATCACGCAGTTTGTCAGAACCTACTTCGTACAGTGCATATAATTACTTTTCCTTGGTTACTTGGTTTCTTACATGTGTTTCATCTTCTACAAGTCTGAGAGTGGGGGAATTTAGTGGGGAGTCAACTTTCCTGGATGTAGCCCAGGTTGAAATAAAATCTGGGTATCTGCAGAGCACCTGCCTTTGGCTGACAAACATGAGAGAGGGAATCAAACAGAATGGTGGGATCAAAGTATAATCTTACAATTTCCTACCATGGAATCGAATTGACTATTTTACTTGGAGAGGTCTGAGAATATAACTTTCCTCGAGAAATTGGTGGGAGAATGGAAAATTTCTATGAACTCTAGATTACAAGTAACTAGGTACAGAGCGTTCATTCAAGAAGGCCGGCCTACTGTATCACCGGTGACATCAACAAAAACATTTCTGCCGCAGCAGGTAACAAACTGAATCCACAAGTACCTTTGATCCCAGGTCCTCCCGTTCCTTTGTTATTTCTTTTCTCATTGTCTCCTTCTCAAAGGCCCTTTTCTCTTGCTGAGACGCGAGTTCTTTTTCCAGTCGCTCTGTCTGCCTTTCCAGTTCATTCTTCAACTGCTCACACTGGATTAAAGCCTGCCAGAGGAAGACGCGAGTGAAACAGGGCCTCTGACTTTGCAAAAAATGAGAGGAAAATGAGACAATTAAGCTTCAATTTTATTTAAAATCATTGCAACTCACTGTAAAGCCCATTAGAGTAATTTTGTATTTATTTGTCAATATCACTCACAAAACTAAAACACTATTCAAATGTTACTTTTATTCACACATTTCAATTTTCACAATTAAGGCTATATTAACTAAGCAACTAAGAAAATTCAGGTTAATGGACCCTGATGAACACCACAGATGAAACCAAATTTTGAAAACAAGAAACAGAAAAATCAAGTGATCTAATATTTTTCAATTATATAGCATATTTATACTAAATGAAATATAGAGGTATCCAATATAACTAACTTTTCATTTACTTATGGTTAAAAATTAGTGAAATACTTCAAAACTTAAAATGAGAAGTACTTTTATTATATACTGGCATTTATTTTTAACATCATCAAGTAATCAAGTTTCCTTAAATATAACTAGGATAAGATTTAGTTCACTCTCTTTATAAACATAACAAAAGTAAAAATTATGCAATAATAAAAAATAAAAAAATAGGTAATAAAAATAATTTTAAAATAGTAATAATAAAAAATTTAGATAAAGACTCGAAACAACATTTACCACCTAGTTCTATGAAAAGAGAAGTGCCATCGTCACTGCTGGTAACTTCCAAGTCCACGGTTGTTCCTTAGTCCTAATTTCCCACTCTGAATTTCTAGAAGTAAAAACTTTCTAACTTCCTTTTAACTACATCTACTATCTTTATGCAAAATACCCAATAGGAAACTAATTTCAAAATTCCAATTTAAAAAACCCAATAAATGTAAGGTGCTTGACACAGAACCTCTGAGTCATTCTATGGTGTCTTAGTCTGATCCCAGTGGCTTCTTATCCAATATCCAACATCCACCTCATTCAAACGCTGTGTTCCCCTGAATTGGAAATCCAAGTAACCCAAGTCTCACATGACTTCTAAACTGTGTCAGTACGTATCAAGTTATATATTTGATAGTCGTATCTGTTGTGGATGATGAGGGAAATGGTCTTAGTAACGTATGCATAGCTTTGCTTCCCTCTGGTGAAAGCTATAATAAATACAGACAATAAATTATCTAGGGTATGTGAATTTCCTTCTCTTCATCTGGAAGCCATTAAACCCTAATTTACTTCAAATTCTTCTGGAAAGTTTCTACATTCCTAGGCATGAAATAGGTGGGTAAAACCCAATTGTCTCAGATTAATTAACAAGCACATCTAGTGACTGAGAAATGATTCTCCTACGGACTTGGTCCCAAGTTCAATTCTAGTTGAGAATGTCCATAAAATAAAATTCTCCATTAGATTTTAAAAGAAGTGGAAAAGCAGAGTTTTCCTGTAATTTAAGCCCTCGGAGAGGGATATATTATGAATTTCAGATTTTTTTGCCTCGGAACACAATTGCTGTTGTGAAAAATACTTTATATAAACCTAATAAAAATGTTCATAACTTTCACAGATCTAATACCACTGGCATGAGAGAATGAAATGACTATTGACTACAAACCAATATTTCTAATCAGAAGCTTCTTTACTGAACAAAAACTCAGGAGTCAACAGTATTAAGCACAGAACAGCGGAAGGGACTGCAGAAGATGTAGGAGCGGGCCGACATGAAGAGCCAAAAAGCCAATTCCAAGAAGTCAGTCAGTTTGGGAACCAGTAACAGTAAATGATTCTGACAGCGTAAGGGGTCTAATCTCAGGGTAAGAGGATACAAATGAAAAGTATAACGTACAAGGCAAGAAGCTGTAAATCACTTAAAACCATTGCTGAAGGCTTCTACCTCTCAGGGCTCGCCACCATGAAGAGGTGATGATGAGGAGATAAGTTAAAGTAAGGGCTTTTATTTGTCTTGATTTTTAATATATATGCCAGGTCCCAGTGAAGAAATTATGAAGGATCAGTAACACTTGGATTTATAGAAGCAATTTAATCTTTCTAAAGATAGCTCTCTTACCGTGGCTCTCACATACTAGAAGGTCAAGGAGAACTAAACAAATGTTTATACAGTCTTTCCATTATAACTTTACCTTAAAAAAAAAAAGAATTTATTTATTGGAGAGAGCACGCACACAAGAGGGCACATGCAGGGGACGGACAGAGGCAGAAGGAGAAGGAGGCTCCCTGCTGAGCAGGGAGCCCACGGAGGACTCAGGGCTCCATCTCAGGACCCCGGGATCACAACAGGAGCAGAAGGCAGCTGCTTAACCGACTGAGCCACCCGGTGTCCCAAAGCTTCACCTTTTCATTCCAGGGCTCCTGCTCCCAGTTTCCAGAAGCCCAGCTGATTCGGTGCTCCCTAATTCTGCTCATCTAACCATCCCACAAGGGCATAACTGAATTCTCACAAGCGAGGTCAGTAAATGGTCAGTTACGGCTAGCTGACAGACCTTCGGAGAGGCCCACGTTGATGTGGGGCCTGCAGCTTCCATTTCTCCCAGAGGTTCCCCAAGGGGTGGCTTCCTTCTCTGCCTAAGCACAGCCCCTTTTTGATGGAAAGGGCTGTAGCTCCAGGAGTTGAGGGAATTACACTATTGACCCGCCCAGTTGACTCAATCCTCAAGAGACCTTTTCTCTTCTGGGAAATTTCTTTATTTGTGGTTATTCTATGTTGGTCACATTAACATATTTTTCAAAACAAAATTTATTGGACTTGATATTCCCAGCCCTAGTTTTATTAAACCAACAAGTATGGGTTACTGTCTTAATGGGGTCAAAACATTTTCTGAAACAAATTTATAGTCAACTCCATTTTTTAAAAACAGGAAGCCTATTTTAGGACATATGAAAATTCTTCCCAAGTGCTAGGGTTAGATTTCTAGAAATCCTTGTGACTGAAGAATTCACAATTCAGGAATTAAAGATCTTCTGAGAAATAACAAAATTCACACTTAAGAAAATTAAATTCAAGGGATGCCTGGACGTCTCAGTCGGTTAAGCGTCTGACTTCGGCTCAGGTCATGATCCCAGGGTCCTGGAATCAAGCCCTGAATCAGGCTCCCTGCTCAGTAGGGAGTCTGCTTCTCCCTCTCCCTCTGCCTGCTGCTCCCCCTGCTTGTGCTCTCTCTGTCTCTCAGATAAATAAAATCTTTAAAAAAATTAAATATAAAATTCACGTACAAATTTATGAACATGTTTTCATTTTTATGAACTATATAGTGCACAAAACTAAAAATGATGGTCAATATGTTTTAAGCACGTAACTTACAAATAATGACAACTATTGATTTTTTTAATTTATAAACTCTTCCTTGCTAGAAACTTATCAGCCTGTCCCTATCTCCCATTTTCAAGATGTTAATAACTTGTTTCTGCTTCGTGGCAGATACCGTGCACATCAAGAAGTGATGGGGCACCTGGGTAGCCCTAATCATCTGGCTCTTGATTTTGCCTCAGGTCATGACATCAGTTCATGACCTCCCCACTTAGTGTGGAGCTTGCTTAAGATTCTTTCCTTCTCTTTCTGCCCTTTCCTGCCCCCAAACCCATTTGCGCAACCATTCTCTCTCTCTCTCTCTCTCTCAAAAAAAAAAAAAAAAAAAAAAAAAAACAATTAAAAAAAGAAAGGAAAAGAAAGTGCATTATATTCTCTGCCTGGGCTTGCAATCAAATGACCAAATGTTTTGATCTTTTCACTTTAGGTTTCTAATTTTCACCTTTCTGATTCTGTAATCTAAGCAAAGAATAATTTCGAAAGGAAAAAAAAAGTTTTAGGGACATTTAGTCATGGGTTTCTGTCTTTTTTTTGTTTTGTTTTGTTTTGTTTTGTTTTGTTTTTTTTCAAAATCTTGCCTTGGAGGTTATCTCATTATAGATATATTCATGAAAACTTCATACCAAAGCTAACAATTTCCCTTTCAATAGAAGCAAGCAGGTGTGAGGCCTGGTTAACCGTTTCATGTTGTAGCTTTACCAAGGCATCACTGCAGAACCTCTGCTTCTCCCACCCCATTTATCCGGAGGATATTTTTTTTCTCTCTTTTAAAAAATGATCACTGCTTGTAATGGCTTGCAATTTTCACAGTAAACCCAAACCATTTATTGATCACTCACCATGTGCCAGATGCTCTGCTAAATGGCTTACATGGATTACTTTATTTAACACTCTTACTAAATTTTAAGTAGATCTTATCACTCAGCAGAAGAAACAGCAGCTCTGAGACATTAAGTATCTGCCCGGATCACAGACCTAAACAGTGGCAGAGCAGAGATTTGAGCCAGGGTGTTCCACAGCTGAATCGATGCATGGAATTACAGCTTTCTTGTGTTATAGATTTATTTCCTTATAAAATCCTCGGGTGTTTTCACTGCCATCGTCAATTTAAGTATAGAACTTAGTTAATTCCTCTGGTGCACTTACTTAGCCTGCAATGTGCAAATGGGAACACTAGGTGGCAACAAATATCAAGGAACCCATTTCATCAGCTCAAGGATCAAGTAGTTGGTTTCAAAATTAAAATGCATTGCATTTTACTTTTTTACTACTCTCACTAAGCAAAATTCCTATTATGTTTCAACATACCTAAGATAAATCCTAATAAATGTGCATTGTATTTTGTAAACTGCACAGAAATCCGTTCTTGCATTATTACTAATTCAAGGAAAAATGCTTTAGATTTGCAATACACAATAGCTTCTTTTGTTCTTAACTGTTAGATATTTAAAAGCACTAATTACAAAAAATCCATATTCATAATTAAAGCTAACAATCGACTTTGATTCAATTCAACATTGTGTAACTAATATGCAAATAGCCACCTGAGGAATACAATGATAATATTAGAGACCTGCCTTTTAAGGTCTTTTGATAGTAAGAGCTACATAAGCAACTACCAAAATGATACCAGCTCTGGCAGAATATGGAGGAGAAAGAGATTAATTCAAACAAGAAAGGACTGGGGCAAACTCTGGGGAAGACTGCGGCCTGGGTTGAGCCCCAAGGTTGAACAGACAGATCAATGCACTGCTGTAAAGTATAGCGTCAGCAAATTCATGGTCACATTCAGGAAGGTCACATTCCTGACCCTGTAAGTCACATTCAGGAAACAACACAGGTCTTGTGAAAGACTGTAGTGAAAAATAAGGCTAGAAGAGTTGGGTTGGGGCTGTATTGTGAAAGATCTGGAAGGCCACGCTTTTATTTTACTGCAAGAGGGGAGCCGCTTGAACAGGGAGAGTTACTTCTGGGGGGTCTCTGGCAGCAATGGGAATAGGGGAAAGATTCAGCGGAATTGGAAGAGGCCCGAGCAAGACCAATAGAAGTCCACCGTATTCATCTCTGCAGGCTTAAACTGGAGTGGAAGTAGATTTTCAGATGCTAACAGAATGTCATACATAAACAGAGGTCTAGTAGCAGCAAGAAATGGGGGTCTGGTGCTCAGGAGAGCCATTAAAGCTAAAGCCACAAGGCGGGGGTATTCAAATGCAGGGAATGTGCTAGACATGACAGGAGAGACCAACTCCTAGAAATGAGGACAACGCTAGTGGCAGGCTAGGACTGCGGTTAGGGTTTCTGGAAAACAAGTGAGAAGAGATGAAGAGGAGCAGGTAAGAGCGGTACAAGGACCCAGGGCAGAAAATGTCAGATAAATCAAGGGGTAAGAGGACATGTTATGATAAGACAGCCAATGGCTTCCACGACGCCAGAGTCAGGAGTCGCGTGAAGACAGAGATGAGGTCCCTGGGGTTAGCGATCGGGAAGTGCCTGGTGACCAGCAAGTGAGCAACTCGGCAGCATGACGCCGGGCTGCGATTTGGCGCAAGCCTGACTGCGGTGTGCTCGGAGGGGGACGGACTGCGGCGACGGCGGACACTCCTGGTGAAAGGCCTGCTGGGGAACCGGTGGCAAGGAGTTAGTCGAAGAGGTGGAAGCTGATCAAGCAAAGGTCGCCTGTGGTTTGTTTGAACAAGAATGAAGGCTGGGGGTGGGGGAGGAGGGAGACAGGGCGGGAGGGATCCAAGACACTAGAAGCCGTTTGACAAACCCCTGAGACTTCAGTAGCGCAGAGAAAGAGCTTTCATCTTGGGAAGTAAGAGGGCCCGGCACGCAGGGGGAAATGAGCAGAAGGCACGTCCGAGGGGTTAGAAGATGCTAAAGAGGCTGTTGCCGGTTGGCTGTGATGGCGGCGGCACAGGTCAGCTCCCGAGAGCAGGCGGGCAGCAGAGATGGGGACACACAGAAAGTGTGATTCCTGCCTACCAGACGGAAGGTGGCCAACCGCAAAGAAAAGAGCTGCTAAATAGTACTTCTTTTTTTTTTTTTTTAAGATTTTATTTATTTATTTGACATAAAGAGAGACAGAGAGAGAGGGAACACAAGCAGAGTGGGTGGGAGAGGGAGAAGCAGGCTCCCCTTGAGCAGGGAGCCCGACACGGGGCTCGATCCAGCCAAAGGCAGACGCTCAATGACTGAGTGAGGCGCCCTATAAATACTACTTCCATCCGCAGAGGGTGACCCATATCAGCCCCCTGTGGAATTCATTCTGTGGCTTCCTCAGCAACACTTGCCAGGCTGAAAGTAGCGATAGGAAAAAAATGTGTGGTTGAGCCTCTGCTGGGCACTGGCCCTGGGGGTAGACTAGAAAGATAAGAACAAAAGACTTCTAGAGTCTTACTGCAAACAGATGACAATTCCCTAGTTAGTGAACATTTCCTGAGAACCTATTACATGCCACGCAGTATGCGAGGTGCTAAAGACTGACCAGTGATCAAGACGGGTGAGTTCCTTCCTCTCCGAGATTCCAAAGTTTAATCAAAGGGGCGCCGATGGCTCGGTTGGTTAAGCGTCTGAGTCTTGATTTCGGCTCAGGTCGTGAAGGCAGGGTCATGAGATTGACTGAGCCCCACACTGGGCTCCGCATTGAGTGTGGCGCCTGCTTAGCGTTCTCTCTCTCTCTCCCTCTGCCCTCCCCGCGCTCACACATGCACGAGCACACACTCCTAAACAAATACATAAGTTCGATGGAAGATAAAGACAGATAAGGGAGACTAGTACACTGATGACTGACGTACATACTGGGGAACAGTTCTTACCGGGGGGCGATTCAGCATGCACATGCGCTGACACACACACATGTGCACACATACACACATACACACACATGTGCACACATACACACAAACACGTGCACACATACACGCACACGCACACGCGCACACACACACACGTGCACACATGCATGCCCCATACACGTGCACACACATATACACAAGTGCACACACGCACACACATACGCACGCGCGCACAATATACACACACGCATACGTGCGCACATACACGCACACACTCATGCACACACACATATACATACAGGTATGCAAACGCACTCATACACATGCACGTGTGCACACGCAGGCACACACACCTGTGGGAACCCCTGACAATGTAAGGAGACATCTCTAGTTGCCAGAACCTGGGGAAGAGGAGGTACGATCCCAGCATCCAGTGAAAAGAGGCCAGGGATGCCGCTAAAAATCCTAGGATGTGCAGGCAGGACAACCTCTCCAACAAAGAATTGATGTAGTCCAAACGTCAGTAGTGCTGGGGCTGAGAAGCCCTGCTATGAAGACACATAAGAGGTACATGGAATCTATGCATGGGAGAGCAGAGATTTTCTAGAGAGAGCAGAGGACCTGAAAGATGGAGAAAATATCCAGGTGGGGGGTGAAGAAGAATTTGCATGATGCGTGCAAACTCCCGGGGGCTACAATGGCAACGCATAAACAAGGGACTGGAAGCCGTCACCATCAGAGGCGCTAGCTCTTGAGGAAATACTTTGTGCCAGAGTTCCAAAACTTAACAGCTAACACATTTTAAAATGCGCCTGGGTAGCTCAGTCCGTGAAGGGTCTGCCTTAGGCTCAGGTCATGTGCCAGGATCGCTGGGCTCCCTGCTCAGTGGGGAGTCTGCTTCTCCCTCTCCCTCTGTTCCTCCCTTGCCCAATTCCTCCCCTCCCCAGTTCTGCTCCCTTGCACTCTCTCTCTCTCTCAAATAAATAATTTTTTAAAAAATATAAATAAAATAAAATGCAGTCCTCATTAGCAATCCTCTAAGTCTGATATTATTTCTATTTTTCAGATGAGGAAAAACTGTGGCCTGGGAATGAAGTAAGCTGTCCGGGGTCACGCAGCTGGGGAAATGATGCAGCTGAGTTGAATCTAGGTCTGCTAATGCTAATAAGACCTCACCCAACCTCTGACTGCTTTTCCAAGCTGACAGGGGCTGAGTTTGTTGGAGAAGAGTAATAAGGAAGCACATGACAGACCTCAGAAGTACAGCAAAGGGCTTAGAGACTGTCTTGAGACGTGGACACTCCCAGAAAGATTGGAAATCAAAGACTCACAGGATCAAACTGCCGTGAAGAAAGATCACTTCTGGGGTGCCTGGGTGGCTCAGTGGGTTAAGCCTCTGCCTTCAGCCCAGGTCATGGTCTCAGGGTTCTGGATCAAGCCCCACATCGGGCTCTCTGCTCAGCAGGGAGCCTGCTTCCCCTCCCCACCCCTGCCTGCCTCTCTGCCTACTTGTGATTTCTCTCTGTCAAATAAATAAATAAAATCTTAAAAAAAAAAAAATAATAAGGTCACTTCTGGCTGCAGTGTGCGCAACGGAGGGAAGAGGATGTTAGCATTCATAATCCAGAGATTATGGTGTCCTGAACAAGAAAGGTGACAGTGAGGGAAGAACTCAACAGGAGTTCAGAAACTAAGATGTGCACTTAGTGATCGGTTGGACGTCAGGCGTGAAGGAGAGGATGGTGACCAGCTTTCCGGTCGAGGCACAGCAGTGGACAGAGGCGCCACTCTGTAGAGAACGCAGCAGTGTTGGGGGAGCAAATGTAATGAGTTCAGTTGAGGATGTAAAATTCATGTTTAAATGGAAGGGTGGGTGACACCTGGGTGATGCAGTCGGTTTAACGACTGACTCTTGATTTCAGCTTGGGTTGTGATCTTGGGATCATGGGACTGAGCCCCGCGTTGGGCTCTGCACTCAGCAGGGAGTCTGCCTGAGATTCTCTCTCTCTCTGCCTCTTACCCTCCCCCTGCTTGTGTACCTGCAGGCACTCTCACCAATGAATGGATGGATGGACAGATGGATGGATGAATGGATGGATGGATGGACGGATGGACAGACAGACAGACGGATGGATGCTTGGATGGATGAATGGCTGGATGGATGGATGGTTGGAGGAATGGATGGACAGATGGACAGATGAATGGATGGATGGTTGGATGGATGGATGGATGGACAGACAGACGGATGGATGGTTGGATGGATGGATGGATGGATGGATGGACAGACAGACGGACGGATGGTTGGATGGTTGGATGGATGGATGGATGGATGGATGGTTGGATGAATGATTGGACAGATGAATGGATGGATGGATGGACGGATGGATGAACAGATGAATGGAAGGGGAAGAAGACCAGCCTGGACACGACAGGGGAGGAGACTGAAGAAGCAGAAGCTGGAATGAGGACACTGAGACGTTTAATGGCGATAGAGAGGCAGAGAGAAGTGCTGGTCAGAGGGAGCAGATGCAGAGTCTGACACACCTTTTACACGACAGTTCAGGTGACAGTTACCACAGAAGAGGGGACATGTTAGAGGTAAGCGAGCCAAAGGATATTGGGACTATGGTGTTGCATGATTAAGAATATGATGTAGAAACATTTCAGGGTGATTAAAGGAGGTAGGCAGAGGGCGGTATGGACTGAACGTACCCCTCCAAAATTCATGTGTTGAAACCTAAGCCCCAATGCGATGGTATGCAGGTATGTGGCCTCTGGGAGGTGATTAGATCCTTAGGATAGAGCCCTCATGAGTAGGATTAGTGCCTTTATGAAAGAGGTCCCAGAGAGCTCCCACACCCCCTCGGCCATGTGAGGCTGCACAGGAAGAAGATGGCCATCTGTGAACCAGAAAGCATGCCCTCACCAGACACCAGCTCTGCTGGTGCCTTCATCCTGGACTCCCCAGCCCCAGCACTGAGAGAAATAAATGTCTGCTGCTGAAGCCAGACAGCCTATGGCATTTTTGTTACAGCAGCCTGAGCAGACGACGAGGAGGGGGAAAGGGTCAGACACTAATGTTCTTAAAAAGTGTCAAGTTGCTAACAACTATTTCATAAACTCAAGTAATAACATGGATGAGTTTCTTTAAAAAAAAAAAAGTGTCAAATAGTGACACTGTGACAAATAATGATTGAGGGTTTATATTGATTAAAATTAGTGAGAAGAGAGACCATGACGATTTCAAAGAGGCTTGGTCACCAACAGAGAGGATGGAAGGAAGGCCTGGAACTGGCAGCAGGGAGTGGAGGGAATGCTGGCTCCTCCATCGCAGCCGTTTGAGATGACGTGAGCAGCTTCACTGGAGGGCTCGAGAGTCCCAGTGTCATCGAGGGACAAGAGTTCCGTACAAACGAACAACCAGGAGTGTCTGAGGAGAGAAAGCCTATGAGGGAGTTTGGTCAGAATGGACCTAAGTTACAGATGCACCAGGACAACAGTCATGGAAGCCGTGAAGGTCAGAGTCTGGGAAGAGTCAGGGAGGAACTGGGTAGGGACAAATGGACAAGAGAGTGACTGAGGAGCTGAATACAGGGGACAAGAGCCCAATACCTTAATAAATACTGATGCTACCAAACAGCGTAGACCAAAGCTATCCGATGGAATCTGTGACAACAGAACTGTTCTACAGCTGCACTGCCCAGTACAGTGATCAGCTACTTGGAGTGTGGCTGGTGTGTCTACGGGAAACATGCAGCAGCCTCAGTGGACTCTGATGCAGCCCCCAACACAGCAATGAATCAACAAGACCCTCCGACCATTCAGTGCTTGCCACACTGCCTGGTCACAAAGAGCTACTGACTGCCATCGTTATCGTTCAGCACGTGTGACTTAGCATCCACAGGGCCAGACCCATTCACAGCCAAGGATGCTGTCTGATACACACACATCATCCGTTATCTGTGGCGTGCCTGGAGGTTCTCAACACTCCCCAGGCTCAGGGGAGAAAACTTGTGTCGGCCGTCACACACGGACCCATACGCGTGGTGTTAGGTTTTCACAGCGTTCAAAATCATCAGCCAATGAGGAGATGAGGCATGTAAGCCTCTCCAAAGAAGACTTCTACCAGTAAATCTGTTTCATTTTGCAAAGTCAACATTAACAGATTGGTATTCACTCTGTGTGTTTGGAACAAAGAGTTTAGTCATGGAAGAGGAACCATGGAAATACTGGGAAAAGAAAAGAGGGCCGATTCAGCGTGCCTTCATTTTGGTCTTCTGAGACTTGCCTTGGTTTTCTCGAAGTTGGCCTCCTCCGTCATGTGCATGGCTTGTTTCACCTGCTCATAAGCCCCGGCTTCTCTCTGCTGCACATCTGTCAAGCTGCTCCTGACGGAGACCAGCGCAGACATTAAGTCATCCCTTTCCCTGTGGGCAAGAGAACATTTGAACAAGAAATGGTCAAGCGATCGTGTATTCCTAAGTCATGAAGAGAAAGGCATTCACACACCCTGGAAGAAGAGCCAGGGTGGGCCGGCTCGGCGTGCCGTGAAGCATGCCGGGAGAAAGGCCCTCTGTCCTCCCTTGGTGAGGGGCAGGCAGAACCGCCAGAAAGGCCGGGCATCGACGGCAGGGCTGCATCTGCCTGGGACAATGACCTATTGTGGGAGGAAGGCCCCACTGTGGGCCGCAGAGGAGAGCCCAGAAAACAGGAAGTTGGTTGAAAAATTAGAGGGGTGGGGGGCAGGGGGAAAAAGGAATAAGACAGCGAGGGTGGGAACTCAACTTCAAAGTGGAAGTTAACATCTCCAGGGGCCACTAAGACCTTGGGTACACTGCTGACTCTCCCCCACCCCATTTGTCTGAACAAATAGGTCCTTTCCTGTTTGTCTTCCTCCACGGTCCCCTTTTCCTCCCTTCTCTTTCAATTAAGTTTTTTGCCCTCCTTATGAACACATTTCTTCTTTCAGCGGGTAGGACTGCCAAATCCCTCAACTACCCTGGTCACGCAGAGAACAGTCAGGATTTAACAAAATCTCTTCCCGCTGGCTTTGATCGCTGCTTGGCCCCACACCCTTGTCAGCAATTCTCAGAAGTCCTCGAAGCTAACCATTTCTTGGGGACAGATGCAACCAGATGCCAAAACACTCTGGCGTGCAAACTAGCAAAGATCCAACCTCCTGGGTTAAATAAATCCCGTAGAAGATTTTAGGATATTTGGAATTTATCCATCGGATAAAAACGGTCAGTAGACCAAAGAGAAAATGAGGTAAGGAAGTTTCTATGCACACAAAGCAAAAAAAAATAAAAAATAAATAAAAAATAAAAAGAAAAGCTAGCTGGATGGTTCTGCTGCTATTCCACACTTTGTTAAAGAGTTCAAGTTCTAAACTGTGGTTTCAAATTCAGTTCAAGTAACTGCTTGCAGTTTCCTTTTTTTTGCCAAGTCCTAAACTACGAGGAAAGAGCCAACTCTGATTTTTTTTTTAAGTTTAGCAAGCTTGAAGGAGGAATAATCTCAAAGGTTATAATCTCTGAGTTTGAGTTGCTTTCAGAATTAACCAGTGACTGGATTTTAAAAAATGAGAAAAAAAATTTTTTTTAGATTTTATTTATTTGACAGAGAGAGAGAGAGAGAGAGAGCACAAGCAGGGGAAGCAGCAGGCAGAGGAAGAGGGAGAAGCAGGCTTTCCTGCTGAGCAAGGAGCAGGATGCGGGGCTCCATCCTAGGACCCTGAGCCAAAGGCAGATGCTTAATTGACTGAGCCACCCAGGAGCCCCTAAAAAAAGCTCTTAAAGATAAAATGGTTTAAACTATTTGTGGTATTTGGAAAGCACTCATATTTTAAGAAATATGTAATACTGAACAAAGTTACAATTATTAGCAGTTTCATAAAAGCCCGTTTTGTTTAAAAAAAAAAAGATTGCTTCAACTATCGTAAAGTTCATGGGAGCATAGTGATCTTCATTCTAGAATTTCCTGCTGTGCTCTGATTTGAAAAAAAATAACTTACTCTTCAATTCCTTTGTTCTAAAGGAAATGAAAAAAAGGAGTTAATTATTTTGATCAAATACAATCACACAGAATGGTTACGTGAAAGAGGAGAAGAATCAAAGCACGGTTAAATCATTCTAGTTAAACCAAACACAGATTACTCGAAGGCAAAGTGAATTTATATTTATTTGCATTTCAAAAAAGCTCTAGCATAAAAGAAGACTCGCTTCATTGAGAATATGCAGTCCAACTAGAACCTAGGAGTCTAGAAGAAAATAAAAATTCACTCTTAAAGACAGCAAGTCAAAAAGGGCATCATGTTGCTGTAAGTTGGACCGAGAAAGGCTTCAGTTGATGATGGTCTTTGTGCTGCCGTGTGCTCACTGAAGCCAAAGTTCTGACTAAAGAGAATTAACTGAAAAGCTCAGTTACTTTTGACAGGATCAAAATCGATCAAATCTGCTCCTCACAGGAAACTTAACGCTTAATATATTTAATCTCTTTTCAGTATGTCCTCTGGTGGAGAGGAGTCTGCCACATTTGCAGATACTCATAAAGGACAAAAGACCAAATGAACGGGTAGTGACTCCGCTATAGCAGGGCACCAAAAAAGGTAAAGGAAAACTCCTCCCACTTCTAAAATCTCGGGATCTAGATTTAAAAAGTCATGAGGCTGTTTAGAATTGGAGACTCAAGAGTTTAGTTTTCTCGTTCAGAATCTTGCCAGACTATCAACTCATCAAGTTCAGAGGACAGACAGTCATCAAAGATGAACACCCCAAACACTGATGTTCCTGCTAAGCTCATCACCCAGCAGTGAGCCCGGGCATGGTGATACCGAACGGCCGCCGGAATGACACGTTTTCTGGGAGAGAAATGCACCACATGCTTGAAGGTGACCCTCAGATCACCTGGAAAGCTCCGGAGAGATGCCCAAATTGCACACACACTTCCGGGCCCAGGAAGCCATCTTGATAATTTGGGATCAGCCACTCAGTTGCTACATTTTTGGTTTTGTTTTGCTTCAGCTCGGTTGGCCCACCTCCAAAGGGCAAGCACCTGAAACTGACCCAGCTCTGGGCACGTTAGGCCTGTCCTCAACACGAGGCTTTGCTTCCAGTCCCACTCCCAGGTCACCTTCTTGGGTTAGCCTCCCTTTTATTCAGCCCCAGCCCCACGCCACTCCACATTATCCGGCCTTCGGGAGCAGCCCAGCCCAGCCGTCCAGGAGAGCGACCCAGGCAGCCGCAGGCCTGCTCCAGAGCTCCCAGCCCACAAGCCCAGCCCAGAGCCAGGCCCAAGTGTGCTGCTCCCGGTGGGAAGCTGTACAAATACATGTGACCGGCCAGTGTGAGTGTGAGGTGGCAGTGTGCTAGATTTCCATCTGCAACGGCGGAAGGTCTGCAGGTGCTGTGAAGAACCCCATCGAAGCGTCATCAAGGAGTTTTCCGAAGCAGAGCCAGCGGCACAGAGTCAGTCCCTGCTGCCACGTTCCCTGAAAGGATCCCCGTGAGGGCAGCTCCCGCAGAAATCAAGGCAAGGAGCACGGGCGGGGGGGGGGGGGGGGCAGTGCTGGCATAATCCAGCGATCAAGTGTGGAGTATTTAAGGAATGTAGTGCAACAATCAGAGCAACAAGGACGAGAAAGTCCCTGAATAATCTGGGTGGGATGTTTAAAAATAAGGTCTGATATATAGGCACGAGCTTCATCTTGCAAGATAAGGTGCCTAAGGAATGCCTGGAATTCCTCAGTTATTTCACAATGAGAACCAGTTTCAAGCATAACTAAGAATCATTAGTATTACTCCTGTCATTCAGAAGGGAGTCTAGAAGGCTCGCGGTAACACTTCCTTGTTCCACATTACTGGCAAGTTCCTGCCATAGTCTTTCAGAGGCAACTACACACCACATTGCCAAGACCCACTCAAAATTCACGAGCCAGGGGCGCCTGGGTGGCTCAGTTGCTTAAGCGACTGCCTTCGGCTCAGGTCATGATCCTGGAGTCCTGGGATCGAGCCCCACATCAGACTCCCTGCTTCTCCCGCTGATCTCTCTCCTCTCATGCTCGCTCTCTCTCTCTCTCTCAAATAAATAAATAAAATCATTTTAAAAATTAAAAAAAAAATTCATGAGCTGGTCTAAAGGCCCAGGAGAACACAGTAGGAATCACTTCTCCTCTCTGAACCCTGCCCTGAAACTTCTCCAAGGCACGAGGCACTATGGAAAAGGACCCAATTACAAAGCAGTTCCATCCTGAGGATCATGCGAAGGTGTTTTATCATTGGGCAAGAAAGAGTCGTTCTTGTCGCTCTGACTCATCTCAAGGCATAAAGAGGATAAAGAAGTTCGGAAACACTGTGAGGACTTCAAAGCGACCTCTAAAATGTATCCAGCGTCATCAACAGTTGTCAAGTGTACTCTCCAGAAAGTCCTTACGGCCCTAACACAACTCCACGAGCATACTGGTGGTCTGACCTCCAGGTCATGCCTGATCCTGTCCCTTTCAAGCGTTCCAGGCACTCTTGTCCTATATGCGATACATTCTATGCTAAAAGTTCAACAAAGGAACTTACAGCTCATGTCATAATGCCACATTTCAAGGAGAGGCCAGGAGATTCATTTGATTCATTTTTTAAAATTCCCACTTAGAGTCCTTCAGGAAATTCCATGATATAGCTCATTGCAGGGTCCGGGCTTCTAATTATGCAGAAAACTAAAAATCCAGACCTAAAAAGTGCTGACCACTCTTCAAAGGCAGCATAACACTCAATATTCAGCCTCCTGCATTAATAAGTTGAAAGAAGCTGACCACCAGCTGAGGCCAAAGGAATCCTATAGACAAAGGTTTCATTGACAATAAAAGCAGGAGCCTTCCACTGCACTCTGCTAGGAAAGCAGAACATGAGCTCAAGATATGCTGACAAAGCAGAAAATTGAACAGAGAAGGCTGACATTTATTTTAAAAGGCTGAGCTAAAATGCAGGATAGAGACAAAGGAATACATAACCCAGGAAGAATCTAATTTCTAAAAGACTGCCAGCCTTCAAGTCAATGTAAACATTGTAGCTTCCTCTTAAATTATGTTTCTAAAGACCTACAAGAATAATCTGAAGGCAGCAGTGGGGGAAAAAACCCTTCTTCCCTTTCTTGGCTTGATTATGATAGACCACTTAGTTAAACTCTGTTTCTCTTCATCTGTGTGACTTTGAACATGCTTTTTGCCCTTTTTAAATGAATTTTTCATTACATTTTCCTTGTAAATGTGATTACCAACATGGTTAAAGACCCATCTGACACCTACTTTCGATTTTGATGCTGTCTTCCCCCTCTCCAGAGGTAATCCCTGTTAAATATTGGGTGCTTATCCTTTCAAACCTCTTTTTATGCCTGTATATGAGCCTGGAGAAAATACATAGTATGGTTGTGTAGGGACTTTTTTAAAAAAATAAAAATACAAACAGGTTTCATTGCAGACATGTCTTTTTCATCTTTATTTTTTTCCTTCAACAATATATTGTGGGACTTAGTCCCACATTAGTACCTACAGATCTACCTCTTTTTCTCTTCTACTATGCATAACATAATTTATCTAAACCTCTGAAGTATATTTAGGTTGTTCACATCTAAAAGAAACACTTCTTGCTTTCCTCCACGATTTCCGTACTCGCAACACTTCTGACACCTTACGTGTGCATTTTCCACACCAAGCCATTTCCTAATTCTCAGTTGATACTAACTCAGTTGGGACATTAATTTCCTGGAGTCAGCACAGACCCCAAGGTTAGGGCTCAGTCCCATAAGACTGTCCCCCACTTCAGGCACCAACTGCAAGTCCCAGATGGTCACCTATACTTCTGGACAACTGGCCCTAAGTCAGGGGTTCTCCTGACCTCTTCCTCAGCCTTGATCATTTGTTACAACAGCTCACAGAACTCAGGGAAGTGCTTTACTTCTATTTTCCATTAACTATCAAGGAGACACTGAGGGATAAGGAAGAGAGGCACAGGGCAGTGCGTGGGACATGGCGGGGGATGAGGCGTGGGGTTTCGGTGCCTTCTCTGGGCCTGCAACCTCCCAGCCCCTTGATCTGTTCACCAAACCAAAAGCCCTCCAAATTCCATTGTTTAGGGTTTTTAGGGAGGTTCTACAGGCATGATTGATAAAATCATTAGCCACTGGTGATTGAACTCAATCTCCAGTCCCTGCCAACTCCCCAGAGACTGGGGAGTAGGGGCTGAAAGTGCCAATCCTCTAATCACATGGATGGTTCCCCTGGCGACCAGCACCCCGCCCCCCCCCATCCTTAGTGAGTTTCCAAAAGTCATCTCATTAACATAAACTCAGCTTTGGCTGATCTTGTAAGAATAACAAAAGATGTTCCTTCCACCTTGATGTGCCAGAGCTATTTCAGGAGCAGGGGACAGAAACCAAGTGTCACAAAGGATGTTCCTATCATTCTTATCCTTTAGGACATTACAGGGGTTTCAGGAGCTCTACACCAGGAACTAGAGATGAAGACCAAAATATGTATTTCTTATCATATCACAATATCACAACACCAATTACAAATAATGCTGTGAAAGCATTCCCTAGAACCGCCCCATTATGCACAGACATAGGTTCTTTGGGATAGATTTTGAAACATGTAACACACAATTCAACTACTAATGGATAATGCTAAATTACCCTACAAAGTACTATCAACTTACAGTTCCCACAAGCAGTGTGTGAAAATGCTCACTCATGGCCTCCCCAACCCTTGTCACTATCAGTCTCTTCAATTTTCGCCAACATGAGGGCTCAATTTTTTGGAAATCCGTATTTCCCTGAATAATAACAGAGTAAACACCCTCTCGTAAATTGATGTCTTCCTCCCTGATTGCTCCTCAATCCTTATTCCTTTTTTTTTTTTTTTTTTTTTTTTTAAAGATTTTATTTATTTATTGGACAGAGAGAGAGATCACAAGTAGACAGAGAGGCAGGCAGAGAGAGAGGAGGAAGCAGGCTCCCTGCTGAGCAGAGAGCCCGATGTGGGGCTCGATCCCAGCACCCTGGGATCATGACCTGAGCCGAAGGCAGAGGCTTAACCCACTGAGCCACCCAGGCGCCCCGCCAATCCTTATTCCTTATCCACACTGCAACTAGGCAGTTGGTCCTGTGTTTGTTTCAAAGGACGTTCTTTAGGAAGTATACCAACTTTTTGTTAGGTAACATGCAAATATTTTCCCCAGTCTCTTCATTTCAGTTTGCATCATTGTATCATAAGAAGTTTCTTTTTAATGAAGTTAAATGTATATATATTTTTTCCCTTATGGCATTCATTTTACATTCCATGTTCAGGACTTGACCTAGCCAAAAGCCATAAAGATAATTTTCTATATTTCCTTTTAATGTTTTTATAGACTGAGTTATATTTGGGTCTTTTACCATCTTGAATTTGTTTTTGTGAAATATGGGTCTTTTTTTTCAAATGTAAACAGGCAAATTTTTAACTCCTCTGAGCCTCAGTTTCCTTAGCCACAAAACAGGTGTAATATTTACCTCACACATGCTTTACTAAGGTTAAAAAAGATTATGTTTTTAAAGTGCCTGGCAGAGTCCTTTGGTATAAAATAAATGTTTGCCACATGGTAGTTGGATCTGAAAATATATTTAATATATACTTAATAAATTTTACAGTTATACAAAATACGTAAGAATGGGGAACCTAGGTGGCTCAGTGGGTTAAAGCCTCTGCCTTTGGCTCAGGTCATGATCTCAGGGTCCTGGGATCAAGCCCCACATCGGACTCTCTGCTCAGCAGGGACCCTGCTTCCTCCTCTCTCTCTGCCTGCCTCTCTGCCTGCTTGTGATCTCTGTCTGTCAAATAAATAAATAAAATCTTTAAAAAAATGTAATAATGATTTAATAATATATTTAATTAATGTAATATTTAACAAAAAGCAGGACCATCAGCTCTGATCATAAAAAATTGTCAGTCCATACAGGAGAAATTCAGTTTTTATGTAACAACCAACAGCTTAGTCATATATGGAAACAACAGCTACCTGACATCTTGATTGCTTTCTAACTAGGAGAGGTACAGAGGAGTTTTAATATTTATAGAGCATTTATTATTTGGCAGGAACTATTTTAAGCACCGTGTAGGTATTCTTTCAAAGAACCCTCAAAATAATGCTATGAAGGTACTTTTTTTTTTTTTATTTTATTTATTTATTTGACAGAGAGTGAGAGAGAACACAAGCAGGCAGAGCAGCAGGCAGAGGGAGAGGGAGAAGCAGGCACCTTGCCAAGCAAGGAGCCCGACATGGGGTCTGATCCCAGGACCCTGGGATCATGACCTGAGCCGAAGGCAGTTGCCTAACCAACTGAGCCACCCAGGCGCCCCTATGAAGATACTTTTATCTCCATTTAAAAAATGCAGAAATTGAGGCGGAGAGGTTAAGTGACTTTCATGAGGTTGCAGAGGCAGCTAGCAGTAGAACTAGAATATGAGTCGAGGCGGTTTTTGCTCCAGCACAAGGCCAAGTGCCCCGGTAAAATCCCAACACCTGGGTATTATTCCCCCAAAAAAGAGACGTCCAGACTCAGAGAGGTAAAGTAACTTGTCCAAAGGTCAAAACATTGGGTCTGACTTTAACGACCAAGTCTTTCCATTCTCCATGCCAGTTCCAACCGGAGGAACTCTGACTGCCAAAATGCCTTGTCTATGATCAGCAAACCCTCACCTGAGTGTGTGCCCCAGGCCAGGTCCTCGGCCAGAAGCCAGGGACACAGAAATAAATGCACCACAGATGCCACCTCCAAGTACACGCAATGTATTATAAAGTCATAGAAGGAAGGAGCCTAAGTCGGTTGAGCACAGGATGGGGTGAGGCTGGTGAGAGAAGACTTTTGGAGGCGGTGACGTCTGGGCTGTTTAAATTGAGCCCCAACAAGCAGAGAGGGGAGACCTTTAGCACAGAGAAGGGGCAGGGGCAGGGGCGGGAGAACACACACTATGAACCACCACTGGATGGCGTCTTAAATAACAATTCTCCAATTCCCCAGGATAATCTCTCAGGAAAAGGCGTCCAGGGAGCAGTGAAGATAGAACAAAAAAGAGGCAGACAGAGAACCGCAGTATTTCAGCCTAGATGAAAACGTGAACTGTACAAAAGCTCATCTGGAACTTGTCCTTAGTCATCTTCAAATACTGACAGTGGATCTAAGGGTGCTCCCTCCAATGCACTCCCCATGGCAGGCATGTGATGAAGACGTGATAAAAACTCACCCTACCTAGCCTTCTGCTGGGAAATCCAAGATTTGAAAAAATCAAAATAACTCCTCTCAGGGGCACCTGGGTGGCTCAGTCAGTCACTGGTCACTCAGTCAGTCAGGACAAGTGAAGTCAGTCACTTCAGTCAAAGTGACTTTGGCTCAGGTCATGATCTCAGGGTCCTGGGACCGAGTCCCACATCGGGCTCCCGGCTCAGCGGAGAGACCGCTTCTCCCTCTCCCTCTGCCCCCACCCTTGCTCATGCTCCTTGTTCTCTCTCTCAAATACCTAAATAAAAAATATTGAAAAGAAGAATTCCTCTCAGATTCAGTTTTGTTACAAATAGTGCTGGATTTGCAATTCTAGACTAGTAGACATGAACAGAACCGTAGAGATTAGCTACCTCAATTCTCTCAATTCGAGATGAGACCGAGTCCAAGAGAAGTAAAATGACTTGCCCCAGTGACCTGGTCACACACAGCTGGTAGCACCCACCTGTCTTCAAGAAAGCTCCAGGGAAATAAAATAAAATCTATTTTATTTGAAGCTGTGCATCAATCCCACGTGAGGCAGCACAGGGATAAAAGAACACAATGATCCTTTAAAGACACAGTTTCCAGGTTGCAAAGCCTCCATGTGGAGAGGCGTACTTACTTGGTCAGTCTCTCAATAGTCTGCACGTGAACGTTACTATGGGTTTGGGAGAGAACAGCTTCGTGCTGAGCACATTTCAAACAAAGGCCACCCACACGGTTAGACATATTAGCAGCGAGAAGAGACTCTTTATGCTTTAGTCGCTCTTTAAGATCTTCACAATTTTTCTGATATTCAGCTAGGTCTTTCCTGAAAAGAAGGGAAAGAAAATTCTAGCAAATGACCATGTACACTACTGTCACCTGTATCACCCTACATGTAACTGCTACTATCACTTCTGGTTGCTTACTTTATGAGATGCTCTGTATACAAAATCTAATTAATTCTTACCACAACCCTGAAATGTGTGATTATCCTAATTGACACTCTGAGTAAAATGAGACTTGAATATATGAAATAATTAGCCCAAGTTCTTGTAAGATTTTAACACAGATTAGTCTGCCTCTTGATACCAGCTCTTTACAAAGGATCCATCTCCATTATGTTATATTATTCACTGTTCGAAAATAAAACTCCAAGTACAAATCCTAAGTCATTTCTCTTAATAAAAAGGCCAGGTAATGTAACACAACATCTTTCAGTTGAGGGAAATATCCTAGTCCGAGTGTTAACCCTTAAATGTGCAGAGTGCCTTAGAAGTTCATGGATTTCATTCACGAGTCATTTATTGTTGCCTATTCTTCTTTAGGAGGAAAAAAAAACCCTAAGATTATCTAACCACAAAGTTCTATAAAGAGCTATTTCAAAAGCAAGTGGGCTACTCTCTTCTTCTAGAAAGAAGTTATAGAAAATTTAGCAGTCATAAAGATTTATAAGTAGCAGCTATTAGCTGGAAATATGCAGTTTGCTAAAAAAAAAATAGGGGGGGGGGTTGCTGAGGAAGTGTGTGTGTGTGTATTTACCTTGTTTTACTGTATGAGATAGTCGATGAGGTTCTCCATGCTGACTTTTTAAAAATAAAACAACCAGTGTATGGGTTGTATTCCTGCAAACACACACGCACACACACACACACCCCCACACACACACACACCGCCCTAGGTAAAGCTTTGGTAAAGTCAGCTGGGACAACTGAGCTTCCCTGCACAGACATTCCTTTCCTACTGTATATTATATATATTTTTAAAAACTTCCTAGCTTACAAAGGAGAAGACAGCCCTTAAGTGCTTGGAAAGCAGAGACTTTGTCTCCAGCTCAATCAACTCTGTTGTCAGTTCCTATCACACTCAGGGGGCTGTAGCTATCTTAACTTGCTATCACAGAAGAGAGGCCAATAATCTAGACTCCTGGACACACGACCTCCACTCTGGGATTCGAGGGCTCTCAGGCAGCCTTGAGGGGGGAGGAGAGATCTGCAAGCAATCTAGGGGTTAAAAAAGCTAATCTAGCCACTGTCTGAAGTGGGGTGGGGGGAAGCCGTTTTGCCCTATGCCCGATAATATCTTCAATGTAGTAAGTTTTCTTTTTAAATACCATATAGAAAAAGTCTGACTTTCAAAGACTTTGTAAAAAGAACTTTGGAAGCACATTCCAAGATCAAAGGGTCTCCATTATTATTTCTGTCAGTTTCAAATTCAAAACCCTTAGGTAGATTTGATTACCTGAAATGGTAAAAAAAAAAAAAAAAAGAAAGAAAGAAATAGATACGAGAAAGCCAGAGTTTCTGAGAATGGTGGTTTTCTCTCTTTCTTAAAGAAAATGACTCTTTAAATAATCTTAAGGTATACTAAAAGGAAAAGGGAGAAGTAGAAGGTTCAGGGAACAAAGTCTACTTCATTGCAAAGCAGTATTTTAATGTAATTAAAGATGGCACATTTGACTTATGAACGAGAGAAAATAAGTCACACTGCCATTACTTTAAAAAATGAAGAACCAGGGCATTTGGGTGGCTCAGTCGGTTAAGCAACTGACTCTTGACTCTGGCTCAGGTCACGATCCCAGGGCTGTGGGACTGAGCCCTGTGTCCAGCTCCACGATCAGCATGGAATCTGCTTCAGATCCTCTCTCTCCCTCTGCCCCTCCCCCTGCTTGAGCTCCCTCGTGCTCTCCATCTCTAAGAAACAAAACACAAAAACTGAAGAATTGAAACACACAGAAATAAAAATATAATAAAGAGAGATAAAAACCAAGAAAGTAAATATTAGGTCACTTTATACGTTAGGTTTCTTCATTAAAAAATAAAAGTCTCTATAGAAATCCTAAAACTAATCAGGCTAAGGTATAAAGTACATAAGAGTGTATTAAAAAATGAATGATAATGTACATGAAAGCCATGAGTTCTGGTTCTAGGTATGACTCTGCTTATGTCTCCAAATAATATGTGGCCTAAAGATTTTATATTTTAGTGCAAATTAGAACTTATTAAAACTATAAAAAGAACTTTAAAGTTTATTTGATTGAAATACATTTCACAGCCATTATTTAAAATAAGCTTTAACACCCCCCCAAAATCAATTCCTGGTATCATTTCCTGCCTACAGTAGATAATAAATCACTAATCGTTAATCTGTAATATATAGTCCTTATTGAGACTTCTAAAAAAATGTCAGAAAGTACATGAAACCTTAATGTGTATACAGAAGTCCTCCCCAAACCAGTTTCCCATTCCATGATTTGAGTTATACAAGGTCAACCGAGGTCCAAAAGGAGATGATTCTCCTTCTGACGGACCACAGGAAGGTCAGTGGCAGCCTAACGATACGTCACAATGCAAACTTCATTCCCCCCACTTCATTTCATCACATCATCTCGAGGAGGATCAGTACAAGGCAATATAATATTTTGAGACACCACATTCCCATAACCCTTATTACAGTATATTGTTATAACTATTCTATTTTATTATTAGTTATTGCTGTTAATCTCTTACCATGCCTAATATCTTACTAAATTAAACTTTACCTTAAGATACATATATATATATGAAAATGAAAAAATATATATATATATGAAAAAACAATACATATAAGGTTCAGTACTATCCACAATTTCAGGCATCCACTGAGGGTCCTGGAACATATCCCCCACAGAGAAAGGAAGACTAGTATACACATATTCTTCACGTATAGAAAAATACTCAAACTATTATTGTTACAACTTTAAAAGTTAGATAAAAATATTTATAGAGGAAAAAAATACCTGTTTGTAATTTGAAAACTAGGAAGTTTATTTTCAGTATTTTATTTTAAAAGCATAATTTCTATCAGAGCAGCTAGTGATTCTTATTTCTATGAAAAAACATAAATATTTCATAATTGATGAAGGGATAAAATTTTTAATTTAGCTCACAGTTCTTTGAAATGGGACTTCACAATTTTATGCCCCTGTTCTTTTAATAACTTGAGGATATTTCTTATCTTGAACATAAAATGTCATCAAGTAATTCCTAAGTTGAGTAGAACTGGCAAGTCAGCAAACATTCAAATATATTTTAAGATCATTATGCTTTTGCTATAATTTTTAATGATACTTTACCTCAAGATTTTCAATTGCGATTCCAGGATCTCACCCTTTTCTTCATAAGTAAGTTTTAGCTTCTCCTTTAGAAAAGAAATAAGTGTACATTTTCTCCATGCTCTGTGCTTTACCAGCAAGTTTTAATTATTATTATCCTCAATTTTTGTCCTTTTACCCAAGAAGAAAATAATGTGTCCTCTCAAGAAACACTTTCCCTAGTTTTACCCAAACTTTTGTACTTTTACTGAGTACCCACTCTTTGTGGACTGAGTCATAAAATGGTTATTACTGCCCTCCCCGTCAATTTTTTTCAAAAATGCATATATTAGATCTTACTTCTACAAGTATGATTCTGAGAAAAAAACTATTTTATTTTATTTTATTTTAAAGATTTTGTTTATTTGCCAGAGAGAGAGAGAGAGAGAACACACAAGCAGGCAGAGAGGCAGGCAGAGGCAGCGAGAGAAGCAGGCTCCCTGCCAAGCAAGGAACCTGATGCGGGGCTCGATCCCAGGACCCTGGAATCATGACCTGAGCCAAAGGCAGGGGCTTAACCAGCTGAGCCACCCTGGCATCCCAGGAAAAACCAATTTTAACCTATAAGGTCCATGAGGGCCAGGATCAAACCTTATTGGAGCCCCCACTGGGACTGCTGTGTACTGACATACAGTAAATGAGGGCTGGATCAGTGATTAAAGAAAAGTTATAAATCACAATAAATGACAGACCAAATGGATGTCCTAGCTACGAGGGGCTGCTGGCATCCCACTGTTCTTTCCTTCAACAAATATTTATAGGGTATCTGAGATGAAGATGTCTTTCATCCAGGAGCTTATACTCTTGGAAGGAATAGAAAAACATGGGACAATTTTAATTACATATAATTCACTCCAGGGAGGTATATGGAAGGTAAACTGAAATCAGAGATGCAGGAACTTATAATTCAGCTTCCGAGAAGTGAAGAAGGCTTCCTGGAAGAAGCGTTAATACTTAAAGGATTAACTTCCAACAGAGCACAAGGCACAGAGGCTGGAGAAAACAAGCTGCATGTTTGGCCGGGGAGTGGATCAGTATCCACGCACGGATCCAGTGCTAGATAGAAAAATGGATAGAAACAGGTGAATAGGTGAGAATGGGCCATGAGGAGAAAAAACATACAAGACCTTTACCCTGACATCGCATGTAATCTCCATGTAGCAGAGGCATTGGATGGACATTGGAAACTTTACCGGATTTGAATCTTAAGTCACTCTGAAGTATAGAACAGAGAAGACCAGAGGTGCACTGCATCTACATAGGGAAGAGATATGCCCCTACCCACCCCTGCTTGTGCTCTCTCTCTCTCAAATAAATAAACAGAATATTCAAAAAAATAAAATAAAATAAAGGACCAGATGATATAATATCATCAAGCTATCTTCAGGACACCTGGGTGGCTCATCCTTTAAGTGTCTGTCTTCAGGTCAGGCCATGGTCCTGGGATCGAGTCCTGCCATCAGGCTCTTCTCTCTGCCTGCTGCTACCCCTGCTTGGGCTTTCTCTTTTCCTCCCTCTTTCTGACAAATAAATAAATAAAATCTTTACAAATAAATAAATAAAGATCTCTTTTCCTCCCTAGTGACATAGTTTAAGGACAATCTCAATCAAAGCTTTATAATGGCTTTCTGGAACTTGACAAATTAATTCTAAAATGTATTTGGAAATACAAAAGGTCAGGCATAAGATACTTTTTTTTTTTTTTAAAGATTTATTTATTTTAGGGGTGCCTGGGTGGCTCAGTGGATTAAAGCCTCTGTCTTCGGCTCAGGTCATGATCACAGGGTCCTGGGATCGAGCCCCACATTGGGCTCTCTGCTCAGCGGGGAGCCTGCCTCTCCCTCTTTCTCTGCCTACCTTGCTGCCTCTTTATGATCTCTGTCTGTCCAGTAAACTAAAAAATGAAAAATGAAAAAAAAATTTAAAAAGACTTATTTTAGAGAGGTGAGGTAAGCCAGCATGAGTGGGAGAGGCAGGAGAGGGAGAGAGAATCTCAAGGAGACTCCAGGCTGAGTGCAGAACCTGACATGGGGCTCGATCTCACAGCCCTGAGAACAGAACCACAGCCCAATCCAAGAGTCAGACATTCAACCGACTGCACCCCCCACCCAGGTGCCTTCAGGAATGAGACACTCTTGAAGACAAAGTACAATGTTGGAAGATGTGATATGTGGACCACCAGGTATAGACCTGTAACAATCAAGACAGGATGGTAGTAGCACAAAGACCAAAGAAATAAAACACAGAGCCCAGACATATATGTACACCTGATTTATGACAAAGATACCAGACAAAGGGCTGTTTTTTTGGCAAATGCTACTGGGATATACATATAGAAACATGTGGGAAAAAAACAAAATATGATCCCCTGTGTAACATGTCATACACAAAATAAAGACTGGTAGATTGTAGATTTAAATGTTAAAAGCAAGAATTTAAGAGAATAGCTTTAAGACCTGGGCAGGGAAACACTTTTGATATAGGATACAGAGAGTACTAAACAATAAAGAAGAAAAACTGTAGATTACATTAAAATTAAGAAATTTTAGGGGCGCCTGGGTGGCTCAGTCATTGAGTGTCTGCCTTCCACTCGGGTCGTGATCCCAGGGTCCTGGGATCAAGACCCACGTTGGGCTCCATGCTCAGTGGGAAGCCTGCTTCTCCCTCTCCCACTCCCCCGCCTATGTTCCCTCTCTTGCTGTGTCTCTCTCTGTCAAATAAATAAAATCTTAAAAAAAAAAAAATTAAGAAATTTTAGTCATGAAGAATGAAAAAAGAGAGAAAGAAAGAAAACTATCAGGACAATTATAAGGCAAGCCACAGAGTAAAGAAAGTATATTTATTAAAGATACAGTCAACAAAGGGCTTATATCCAGAATACAAAAAGAAGTTCAAAAAAAAGTCAAATAACTCAAAATAATGGATAGGATGTTTGAACACATAGGAGGACACTGATAAATACACGAAAAGAGATTCAATCTCAGGAGTAATGACAATCACAATGAGACAGCACTACCAGCCCCCCAGAAAAACAGACAATAAAATATGTCAGCGGGAATATGGACCAATGGTATCACTCCTGTGCTGCTGTACAAGTGTAAAATATAAAAACCACCCGAAAAGCTCACCCTAACCACTCAGTCTGAACATACACATATCCCAAGACTGACTATTCCATTCTGAGGTACACACCGACCATAAATGTGTGTCATGCACATCAACAGACATCCGAAAGGATGGCCATAGCAGCAATATTCACAATAGCCCCAAAAAGGACACGACACAAAAATCCACCAATGGTAGAAAGGATAAATGAACTGTAGTGTACATATACAGCAGACCCACCAGTGAAAACGAACAAAGTTCTGCCATATGCAACAATGGGTAAAAATCTAACAAATGGAAGGTTGAACAAAATAAGCCAGACACAAAAAAAATACACATACCGTAAATTTTAAAAGGGCAAAAATGCTAAATTCAATGGCATATGTATTTACCACGATAGAAAAAGTACAAAAAAGTAAATGCTTAAGAGAAAAGCAGCCAAATTCTCACCAGCTCTAGCTTCCATTTCTCAGCCTCACCAGCCAATGGACCTTTGACTGCATCTGCATTGCCCTGGGAGAATCGCCTCTTGGCACCTTCATTCATCCCAGAGCCATCGCCTGTTGTAATCCAAGAATTCTGCAGGTTTCCCTAAAGTAAAATGTAGGAATAATTACAACTGGCATTTAGCTTTAAGTCAACACGCATGATTTACAAATGGAACTGATTCTCATCTGTGATGGAACAAATTCAAGAGCGGATGCTTCCAAGCTACACGTCAAAAATGACTTTACATTTTCAGGCTATCAGGGTCATATTCCACAAGTGTTACAAAGTCCGATTCCTACGGGCACAGGCAATAACGTAGATGAGCAAAGAGGGCTGCCTGCCTGTGTTTCAGCAAATGAACTCCCCTCTTACTTCTCTGGAAACATACATTCTTAAAGCACACAACCCTCTCTTGGTTTCATTTTCCATCTTTCCCTACTGGGCTCCACGCTCAGTGGGGAGTCTGTTTGAGATTCCCCTCCCTCTCCTGCGACCCACCCCCCACATTACTCTTTCATGCATTCTTCTCGCTCTCTAAAATAAATAATCTTTTAAAAGAGGAAACTGAGTCACACTGAGTAACTTGTAAGAGTCACAGAGGTAGGAAGCAGCTAATAAGCAGCAGAGCCAGGATGCGAACCTTGGCAATCTAGGCCCCCAGTCCATGCCCCAAACCACTATGCTCTCCTGCCGTTTCAGAAAAGTATTATCTTCAATAAGAAAAATAGTGCATGGAGATAAACAGCACTGACACCTAGCCTGCATGTCAGGGACTCACAGAGGAGGGGGAGGGACATGACAAATGATCCAGAACTTGCAGCCACGACAGTTCCAGGCAATTTTTGCCATGAGTGAATGCAAACTCATATTATAAAAAAAAAATCTTCTGATTTAATAAAAGATAAGCCAGATATCTGGTTTTTCATTTGAAACACTGTTAAATACTGGTTCATAGTTTGTCAAACAAACCAAACATGCCTACAGACCACATCTGATGTGTACCCCTTGTGTCTGTACCTCCAGGAGGGACGCTCTCAACAGTCAGTGAACTATGCAGCCCAAAGATCTGGGTAATTTGTGTGTACACGGACTGAAATATTAATAATACCATTCAACAAACAATTATGGAACTCTTGCTAAGGACCCAAGGATATGGGAGTACTCACAAGAGAGGACAGGTCCCAAAGGCAGAACTACACTGCAGTGTCCTATCATGCCAGAATGAGCTACACTCACTCATCCCAAGTAGTATTCTGATGGCCTATTCCATGTTCTTCTGGAAGTTCGGTTTAATGCAAATATTTGTGTATGATGCTTCCTATGTTTAGGCACTGTGCTAAGAGCTTGGAGGGTCAAAATGAGCAAGACCAGTCTTATCCTCAAGACAAACCCCGAAGCAGATAATTTCAATTTAATAAGGTTAAGTGCTAGGCCAGAGATGCGCACGGGGAACTATGCACAAAGAAAGGAGGGGCACTAAGAAGAACCAGAGATTCAAGGAAGGTTTTCTGGGGACGTGCTGACACCGGTGCGGGGTCTTGGATGGGAAAGAGTGAGCTGGATGCGAAGAGTATGCCAGAAAGAAAGCATGACAGGGAAAGTCACAGAGGTGGGAAAAAGTCTGGTGCCTGAAGCAACTCGGAATTACTAAATATTGAAGCGCAAAACGGATATCAAAATGTCAAGCTAGAGAGTCAAATAAGGGTCTAGAAAACGTGGTACAACAAGCTTGAACTTGACTTTGTAGGCGAGGACAAACTGAGGGCATCCGAAGTTGCCTTAGAGCATCATGAAGAACAGCAGCACTAATTTCCTGTAATGAAATTGGAAAAAGTACGTACACCACAGATCGCTGACTTACGATATAAAATAATGTCATTCTTTGAAAAGAACTGATAGTCTAATGGACACTTTGTCCTTCCACAGATAACATTTAAGAATGTGAACGGTATTTGACCAAAATTTTAAAAAATCTAATTACATTTACATCCCTGGAGATCACTGAAAACCTGATTTCTTAATTGAAGGGAGTGAAGGTAGCGAGTGGATGAAAGCAGACAGGGAAAGAAAGGACCTGGAAATGTCCTGCTTTTAAAAAAATCTCCTAGAGGGGCGCCCGGGTGGCTCTGTGGGTTAAAGCCTCTGCCTTAGGCTCGGGTCATGATCCCAAGGTCCTGGGATTGAGCCCCACGTCGGGCTCTCTGCTCAGCAAGGAGCCTGCTTCCTCCTCTCTCTCTGCCTGCCTCTCTGCCTACTTGTGATCTCCATCTGTCAAATAAATATATAAAGTCTTATAATAAACGAATAAATAAATAAATAAACCTCCTAGATCTTTGAATGAGCACACATGCGAAAATTTCTTTCTTTCTCTTTCTTTCTGTCTTTCTTTCTGTCTTCCTTTTTTTAAGATTAATTTATCTGCGGGCAGGGAGGGGGCAAAGTGAGTCACAAGCAGACTCCATAGAGAGCACAGAGCCCAACTTGGGGCTCGATCTCACTACCCAGACGTCATGATCTGAGCTGAATCCAAGAGCTGGACATTCAACAGACTATGCCACCAGGTACCTTCCAAATTTCTAATAGCATATTTAATATTATTATAATTGCTCAAACTCAGGAGAAAAGCTCTCCATGAAGAGAAATTTCATGGAATGATAAAAAATGAAGCTGGAAATGGTGGTAGTTTTTTAAAAAATAACCTGTTTGTTTCTTCAACCACTGGGTCATAAAGTAGGCTAAGTGTTAAACATCATGTAGGCTACCATCCAAGTCCAAGGCTAAAATTCAGGAACAATAAAGAGGACATTCCCCTCTTCTGAGGATAATCTTCTACCCCATGGCAAACAAAGGTAGTTTGGTTCAATAGTGACAAGCTATTCCTAACTTAGGCAGAAAGACAGTATAATTCAAGGCTAGCCAGATGGACGTGGGGGTCAAGACAACCCCATGTTTGAATCCTAGCTTTGCCATTTTCTAGCTCTGTGACATTAGCAGACTTGCTCTGTTTACTTAACCACACTGTACCTTAATTTACTCACCTGAAAAGAGAATAATACCTGCCTTCCTTTGCTACTATCAACCGGAAATAATTGCATATAAATAAAGTGATTGATAGAGTGGCTGCCACATCATAACATGTAGTCATCCGTAAGTATTAATCATGACTATCTAACTATTTTAATTATTTTTCAAAAGGCATTAAGAAATACTGAAAAGCTATACCCAAATCCACCAACAGCTTTGGCAAGATCTACCATCAGCATGATAATAGGCTCAGTAAAAAGAGTTGAGGGGAAAAAAAAAAGATAATGCCTCTTGATGTGTTTATATTTAAGATATTCTAAAAAGTTTCATTTACATTAAAATTCTGAACATGGTGTACCAAGCATACGTTGCTGAAATGCCTCAATTCACCTACACAAGCAAAAAGCAACAGCAGTAATTCCATAACAACAAAATAACACATTAGACCAACATTAAAATAGATATGGAGGTCTCTGAACCCATGTGCAACAATCAGTTTGATTGTTTGCATTATGGGTTAGTGTATGTGAATTAAAAAAAAAAAAAAAGAAAAGAAAAGAAACACTCTAGAACTTTGTTTTTTCCATAACTGTGGCTGTAAATTTCTTCAGCAAGTTTCCTTTGTTCCTAAGGCAAAGCATGTGTGCTTGTACGTTGCTTCCTTCCCCTTCTGCGTTACTCACTTCTCTCGCCCTCTGGTTCACTTGTCTGCCTAATTTCCTTTCTCACTTCACTTCCCCTTCTTCCACTTCTTTGTCATTGTACAAATACCAACGTCTATGAATAATCGAGTCACTGTTTGCTAAGTGACTGCCTATTTGGAAAAAAAGCAAAAGAATATATTTTTAAAATGAGCTACTTCCAAGTACTTTTTATATGGCTCTATCGTCTTCAAACTGACATTAAAATAATAAGCAACTAAGATGGAATTTTTAAGTACTAACATTGATAATAAAGAATAATATAAATATTCAGAAAACACTCTTCTGGTGAAGGGAGAAAAGCTGGACGCAAACTGAAATATACTGCAGAAAAGTCAACGGGAATACAGAGAAGCCCCATTTGCCATTCAGATTTAACACGATCAGCTACTTCTAAATAGGAAATTCTAACAGAGAACTCAAGGATTACAAATGAGACATAGGTCAGGTCAACGAAAAAACACTTCAAAATAAAAAATCAGAGAACACCTAGGTAAAACATGGAGACAACTGATTTACCAATGACAACCAGGTCAAAGTCACCAAACCCATTATAAAGTAAAGCTGCAGCAGACAAGTATTAACACTTCCTCAGGGAACACTGAGTTTGTTTCAAAAGGCAAAACAAGCTATGATTAACAGTGTCCTGCAGCAAAAGAGTAAATAACATTTTTAAGGCAACAGTATCTCTGACCGGTCACAAGGAGATACTAAGTTTAAACACTACTTAAATGTCATCACAAGAATTTTGTGTCGTACAGTTATGGACATCACTGACTCCACTGTTCTTCAAAATGTGGTGCATGGATTAAAAAAAAAATGTGGTGCAGTCGTACTAGGATCTTTTAGGCAACTTGTTAAAAATTCATATTTTTAACTCAAGAACTCAACCCAAACTCAATGAATCAGACTCTCAGGGGAGGAGAGCTCAGGAATTGTATGGCCAGCAAGTAGCCCAACTGACTGTTACTCATATTCAAGATTAAGAACAGCTGGGGCACCTGGGTGGCTCAGTGGGTTAAGGCTCTGCCTTGGGCTCAGGTCATGATCCCCAGGGTCCTGGGATCGAGCCCCGCATCGGGCTCTCTGCTCGGTGGGGAGCCTACTTCCCCCTCCCTCTCTGCCTGCCTCTCTGCCTACTTGGGATCTCTCTCTATCAAGTAAATAAATAAAATCTTTTAAAAAAATAAAGATTAAGAACAGCTAATATAGGTGAATCTTCTCAAACTGCCAATAAACAGAGGACAGAAGAGGTAAAGCCACATCTGAAAGCCGCATAACATTACTCGTGACACAGCCAGCTTGTCAGGGACGCCGGAAACATGCTGATCCCGGAACCCCGGGCCCACACTCCCTTTGCTACCCCATGCTACCAACTAGACTTATTAGGACGCAGAGGGCAAGGAAAATTTAGAGACCTACAACAGAAATCTAAGCTAGAGTTACAAAGTCTCTGGATTTAACCAAGTCCTTCCTTACATGATCTGCTTCCTGCTTTGGACTTGCTCTTTCCCTATGGGCAAAACACGCACAGCAGGTACACTCCAAGGGGAAATCAGCCCAGATACTCGGCGTCACTGCGTCACTGCGTCTGAGGGGTCATTCCACCACGGTGAATTTAATTTCTGAGGCCCCAAGTGAGTCACAGCATAGTACATTTGCCAAATGTCAAGTCAAGAATTTCAGCAGTTCAGAAGGGTGGGGGAGAGAATAGGACAGAACATTCAAACTAAAATATAATTTATGGTTTGAAAAAAAGTGCTCACAGATGCATCCAGAAGTGTTTGTTCCCTCATTGCTTCCTCTTGTCTCTGAGATTTCAGCTCTTGTTGGAGCCTTTCATTTTCAAGCACAACTACTTGAACCCTATTTTTCATTCCAGAGAGTTCCTCCTGTAAAAGCGGAAACAAAAATACCAACTACATTAAGCATTTTGAAGCAGTGTTAATCGCTGATTACTAGGTGATCCAACATGATACAAAGCACGGGAAACACGCTCTCCATCCACTTTCTGAAATATTGTAATTACAGTTAGACAAATAAAGCAACTCAAACACGAGCTAACAAGCTAAAAGAGGCCTGGGGAATATAGTAAAAAGTCTGCTAATGGCCAAATCACAGAAATGTGTGGTTATGACAGTTTTTTTGGTAAGCTACTGAAAAGACTTAAAGGGGTTATCTAAAAGACTTTTAAGAATAAGGTAGACTTTTTTTTTTTTAAGATTTTTATTTATTTATTTGACAGAGAGTGAGAGCACAAGTAGGCAGAGAAGCAGGTAGAGAGAGAGGGGAAGCAGACAGCAAGCCTTGCTCGGGGCTTGATCCCAGGATCCTGAGATCATGACCAGAGCCGAAGGCAGAAGCCCAACCCACTGAGGCACCAGGCAGCCTGAATAACATAGTCTTTTAAACAATAAAGTGAGATATATTATTACTCCTGCTCAAATGCCAACAACTTGATGAACCTAACAGAGGTTTAAAGGAACAACAGAGGACTCTGAGACAGGCATGGAAACAGAGTATTTATCCACAACTGGTAGCCAGATGGAAGAAAATTATGACTGAGACAGTTTGGTGGAGAGTTCTAAAAGAGTGCTTTCCTGGCTTTGCAAGCATCAGATAAGGGATTATAATACATAACAATTAGAATAGCTATTGAGCGGCCTCGTACTCTCTGAAAAAAGGTAAAAAAAATCAATACATTGATGGCACAACACTTCATTACCAGTGTAATAAAAAACAATTAAGCAATATATGCAAGTTCCATTTACCAATTATTTTATCCAGAAAAAAGCCAAAACTCAAGTCTACAATTGAAAGCTTTATTTTAAAAAAAATATTGCAGGCTTCCAATTTGGGGAGAGAAATCTAATCAGTTTGGAAGACATCATTCACAAGAGAAAAGCTGAACACACCAAAAAATAAGCCATTCTTCTATTTTTTGAAAGATTTTATTTATTTATTTATTTATTTATTTATTTATCAGAGATAGAGAGAGAGAGAGAGAGAACATAAGCAGGCAGAGGCAGAGAGAGAAGCAGGCTCCCCAATGAGCAAGGAGCCAGATGCGGGGCTCGATCCCAGGACCCTAGAATCATGACCTCAGCCGAAGGCAGCGGCTTAATCGACTAAGCCACCCAGGTGTCCCACAACCCCTCTTCTTAAATCCGTAAGAGTACTGAGGTCACAGGGAAAAGTGCCATCCCCCAAAATGGAGAGACAGGCAGGTGTTCCTGAGAATCACAACCTACCTGAGCAACCAGGGGAACCAGTGTTGGCAAGGAAAAGGTAAAATGTAATTGGAAGCTCAGAGTTGATAAGTTTGAGGGTTAAATACTCCAGAAAGACCATCTTAAGGGGATTCCTACGCTTCTGTGAGTTTTATCTCTAGGGATACTACCAGGTTCATACAACAAAGGCTAGAGAAAAATCCCTTCATGCTTCCTCTTGGGCATTTCCTCTTTGGGCATTTAAAAATGCCCAAAGCATTTCTGTTCTTAAAAAGGCCTGCATCAAGAGAAAGTATTTTAACAGAGCCTAAATAGCTGGGGTTTTTCACGACGTAGCTGCTGTGCCTTCAGGAAGGGAACGGAAGGGAAACCCCCAACTCCAGCTCCCTGTAGCCTTCCCACCTCACTTTCTGTGACAGAATGACTGAGAAGCAATTGTGAAGGTCAAAGTTAACTGTCACAGGCTCCCTAAAAGACAGAGACCTAGTCATAGGACTATAAAATGCTTCCCCTACTCCCACACCCACCACCGGGGAGACATAAAGCAGGACACTAGAGGAAATTTTGGCCTCTGACAATTGCAGTAACACCAAACAGTAAACACAGCCTAAGTCCTACCACAATAAACATAGTATCGCACACTAAACAGTTTCTTTTACCCACCACCTCGTGGCCAGCATTCAGCAAAAAATTAGAAAGCACACTAAAAGACTTAAAGCACAGTTTAAAGAGATAAAGCAAGCACAGAACCAGACCTGAATATGGCAGCAGTGCTAGAATTACCAGATTGGGAGTTTAAAATACTCATGATTAATAAGTTAAAACATCTAATGGAAAAAAGTGGACCACATGAAAGGACCGATAGGAAATATAAGCAGTAATGGAAACTTCAAGAAAGATTCAAAGTGCTGGAAATGAAAACCACCATAATAAAAACGATGAATGCCTTTCATGGGCTCATGAATAGACTGACACAACCAAGAAAAGAACCGGGGAACTTAAAGAACTGCTATTAGAAATTTCCCAAACTAAAATGCAAGGAGAAAAAAGAATGAAAAAGAACAGAATATCCAAGAAATGTGGGACGATTATAAAAGGTGACAAAGAGAGAAAGAACAAGAAGAAATATTTGAAGCAATAATGACTGAGAATTTTACAAAATCATAACCACCAAACCACAGACCCAGGAAGCCCAGAGAACACCAAGCACTATAAAATAAACCAAAAAATCTATACCTAGACATATCAGAGTCAAACTGCATAAAATCAAAGACAAATAGAAAATCTTTAAGGAAATCAGAAATCAGGGTTTTCTTCAGAAACCCTGCATAAAACAAGACAATGGAATGAAATATTTAAAGTATGGAGAGGAAAAAACTCACCAACCTAGAATTCTGTATTAAGACATACTAACCTTCAAAGGTAAGGGGAAAATAAAGACTTTCTTAGATAAACAAAAATTGAGGAAATCAGTGAGGTCTGCCTTGCAAGAAATGTTACATGCTCTTCAGAAAGGAGGAAAATGATACAGGTTATAAATAAGCTTAGACATACACAAAATAGAAAGAGCATTAGTAAAGGAATATATGGGGATAAAACAAAATACTTTGTTTCTTTAAATCTTAACTGATCTAACATATAACAGTATGTTCAGCCTCACAGTAGCACTATACACAGTGAGCACAGCTTATGAATGATTGAGATGAATGGCAGAAACATTATAGAGAACAGAAGGGAGGGACTGAAGCTCTATTACAAGGAACTCTCCCTTCCCATGTGGTGGTACAGAGCTATTTGAAAGCAGACTTAGATTATTGATCAAGGTAATTGCAAACTCAAGGACAATCACTTACAAAAGTAAAAAAAAAAATAAAAAGCCCCCTGCTATGCTCAGACAGGAGAAAACTTCCAATCACATAACAGGATCGCTTAGAGCCAGGGATGGCAGAAAAAGAGTAGAAGACTGAGGAAAGAGACAGAAAGAAAGAAAGAAAATAAATTAGGAAATTAAGAAAGAATTAAGAAAGAAAGAACGAATGAACAAGGGCGGTAAGTAGAAAACAGTAGCAAATATGGTAGATATTATTCCACTGGATCAATATCTAAGTGTATCAATAATAACTTTTTTAAGTGTCCATGGTCTGAATACACCAATAAAAAGACAGAGGCAGGGCGCCTGGGTGGCTCAGTGGGTTAAGCCACTGCCTTCGGCTCAGGTCATGATCTCAGGGTCCTGGGATCAAGGCCCGCATCGGGCACTCTGCTCAGCAGGGAGCCTGCTTCCCTCTCTCTCTCTCTCTGCCTGCCTCTCCATCTACTTGTGATTTCTCTCTGTCAAATAAATAAATAAAATCTTTAAAAAAAAAAAAAAAGACAGAGGCAGTAAGAGTGAATGACAAACATGACACAAGTATATGCCATCTATAAGAAGCCCACTTTAAATATAAAGACACAGATCAATGAAAGGTAAATGGATAGAGGCGTACCATGCTAACATAAACCAAAAGCTGGTATAGCTATATTAATTTCAGACAAAGCAGACTTCATACCAAAGGAAAATATAAGGGGTAAAAAGAAGCAAGACATAATGATAAAGGGGTCAATTCTCCTGGCACACAATGATCCTTAATGTGTAAGAACATCAAAATACATAATACAAAAACTGATAGAGCTGTACAAAGAAATAAATGAATCCACTATTTCAGTTGGAGATTTCAAAACCCCTCTGTCAGTAGACAGAGCCAACAGATCTGTTGACAGAACCAACAGATCTTACGGATTGGCAAAACATTGGTAGGTACACAGTTGAACTGAACAGCACCAGCCATCAACTGGCATTTATAGAGTATTTTATCCAACAAGAGAATACACATTCTTCTTAAGCTAAAACACGACATTCGCCAAGACATACCACCACATCCTGGGTCTTTTAGATGGGTTTTTAACACATCTTAACAAACAAAAAGAATAGAAATCATAAAAAAGTATGTTCTCAGACCACAGTAGAATTAAACCAGAGATCAGTAACAGAAGGATGGCTGGGACATTCCCAATATACTTGGTGATTAAACAATATTTCTAAATACATACAGATCAAGGACAAAGTCTCGAAAAAATTAAAAATACTTTGAACTAAATAAAAATGAAAATACAACTTATCAAGATTTGTGAGATACAACAAAATCAGTGAAAAACATTAGAAAAGAAGATTCCAAATCAACGATCCAAGCTTTTGTTGGAGGAAACTTTAAAAAAAGGGGGGGGAGAGGAGTAAATTAAATTCAAAGTAATCAGAAGACACAAGAAAAATTAGAGATCAAAGAAATTTAAAATAGAAAATCAATACAGGGGCGCCTGGGTGGCTCAGTGGATTAAAGCCTCTGCCTTTGGCTCAGGTCATGATCCCAGGGTCCTGGGATCAAACACAGCATTGGCTCTCTGCTCAGCAGGGAGCCTGCTTCCCCCCACCCTGCCCCCCTCACTCTCTGCCTGCCTCTCTGCCTACTTGTGATCTCTGTCAAATAAATAAATAAAATGTTTTTAAAAAGAAAAAGAAAATCAATAGAGAAAAGCACCAGAACCAAAAGCTGGGTCTTTGAAATGATCGATAAAACTGGGAAGACTCTAGACTCTAGCCTGGCTAACTGAGAAAAAAAGGGAGTAAACACAAATTATTAACATCAGAAATGAAAGCCGGGTCATCGTGACAAATCCCAAGGACATTAAAAGGATAACAAAGGAATACCATGAGTAACTCTATGCCCATAAATTTTATAATTTAGATAAAACAGACCAATTCCTTGAAAGACACAATCTTTAAAAACTCACAGAAGGAGAAATAGTCTGAACAAGGCTTACATCTATAAAAGCAATTGAATCAATTATTAATAACATTTAAAACAGAAAGCACCTTGTCTGCCATTAGTTCACATTTAAATTATACCAAAAATTTAAGTAATAGATTATACCGGTTTTTTACATCTTCCATAAAATATCTGAGGGAATACTTCCTAATTCATTTTTGGGTACCCTAATACCCAAACCAGTTGAAGACACTACAGGAATGGAAAACTAGAGACCAATAATATATCTCATGAAGATAAATACAAAAATCCTCATCGAAATATCAGCAATTCAAAAGCAATGATGTATAAAATTATTATACAATAGGACAAAATGGAATTTATTCTAGGTATACAGGTTGGTCCAATATTTGAAAAGGAATTAATGTGACCCATCATATCAACAAGCTAGAAAAATCATTTATGATCATACCAGTAGACAGAAGAAGCAAGTGACAAATTTCAGTAGCCATTCAAGATAAAAATTCTCAGTAGACAGGAAATAGAAGAAAACATCCTCAAATTTATAAACAGCATCTATAAATAACAAACAGTTAATGTCATACTCAATGGTGAGACTATAGATAGTTTCCCATTAAGAACAAGAACAAGGAGGGGCACCAGGGTGGCTCAGTGGGCTAAGTGTCTGCCTTTGGCTCAGGTGATGATCTCAGGGTCCTGGGATCGAGCCCCACATTGGGCTCAATGTTCAGCAGGGAGCCTGCTTCCCCCTCTCTCTCTGCCTCTCTGCCTATTTGTGATCTCTCTCTCTCTGTCAAATAAATAAAATCTTTATTAAAAAAAAAAAAAGAACAAGAACAAGGCAAGCATGTCCCTTCTCATCACTCGTATTCATCATACTAAAAATCCTAGCTAATGCAACAAGATATGAAAAAGAAATAAAAACCATATATACTGGAAAGGAAGAAATAATCTTTTAAAAAGACATCTGGTTTTGTTAAAGTTGACATGACTCTCTACAAAGAAGATCTCAAAGAATCAAAAACCAGCTAGAATAAGTGATTCTGGTCAAGGTTGCAGATTACAAGATCAATATACAGAAGTTGATTATTTTCTTAAATATTAGCAATAAATAATTGGAATTTGAACTAAGAACACATTACCAGTTACATTAACACTAAAAAAATGAAATACTGAGGCATAAATCTCACAAAATGTGTACTAGATCTATATGAGAAAAGCTGCAAAACTCTGAAAAATAAAGGAATGCCTAAAAAAATGGATAGACAGTCCATGTACATGCATAGGAAGACTCAGTTTTGTCGACATGCCAATTTCCAACCCGCTCTATAGATTCAATAAAATCCCAATCAAAATCCCAGTATGTTATTTAGTGGAAATTTACCGATTTTAATTCATATAAAGGAGCAAAAGACCCAAATAGCTAATACCATAGTGAGGAGAACAGTATCAGAAGATCGATCCTACTCAACTTCAAGACTTACTATAAATCAAGACAGTATGTTACACAAAAGAACAGACTAACAGATCAGAGGCACAGAAAAGTGAGCCCCAAAGTAGATTCAAACAAATACAGCCAAATGATCTTTATAAAGAAGCAAAGGCAATCCAATGGAAACAATCTTTTCAACAAATGGTGCTGTAACAACTGGATATCCACATGCAGGGAAAAAAAAAAAAAGAATAGAAAGGAAAAAAATAATCTAAACAATGATCTTACATGTTACACAAAAATTAACTCACAATGGAGCACAGATCTAAGTGTAAAACATAAAGTTATGGAAGAATGGGGAAAATACTCATCACCCTGGATTCAGCAATGATTTTTACATAGAACCAAAAGCAAAATTTATGAAAGAAAAAATTGGTAAGTTGGATGTTACTGAAATCAAAACCTTCTGCTCTATAAAAGGCACTGTTAAGAGAATCAAAGGCTAGCCACGCACTAGGAGGAAAAAATTGCGAAAGACATAGTTGATAAATGACTGGTATCCAAAAAAAAAAAGTATATATATATATATATATATACACACACACACATATATATAAATGTATAAATATATATATAAAATATATATAAATATATATATAATATATATAAGGAACTCTAAGAACTCAATAATAAGGAATCCCACAACTCAATTTAAAAAAAGAAAGTATATAAATGGAAAATAAGTACAGGAAAATAATGCCCAATATTATATGTCATCAGGGAATTTACATTAAAACACACCTTTAGTACATTACTAATGACACCAAATGCTGGCAAGGATGTGGAGCACCAAGAACTCTCATTCACCACTGGTGAAAAAGCAAAATGGTACTTTGGAAGACACAGTCTGACAGCTTTTTACAAAACTAAAAGTACTGTTATCATGTGACCCAGCAACTGAGCTTCTTGGTATTTACTCAAATGAGTTAAAAGTTTATATCCACAAAAACCTGCACATGAATATTTATAGCAGTGTTGTTCCTAGTTGCCAAAACTTGGAAGCAAGCAAGATGTCCTTCAAAGAATGAATGGATAAACAACCTATGTTATATCCATACAATAGAATTTTATCCAGCGATTAAAAAAAGGCTATTGAGCCATAAAAAGAAATGAAGGAAACTTCAATGCGTACTACAAGTCAGCGAAGCCAGTTTGAAAAGGCTACACATTATGTGATTCCAACTACATGACAATCTGAAAAAGTAAAACTGTGGAGACAATCAAGAGATCAGTGGTTGCCGGGATTTGGAGGGCCAGGAAGGGAGATGAGGAAATGGAGCACAGACTGATCTCTATGGCAGTGGAACTAATCTCTTTGCCACTGTAATGATGGATACACATCACACATTTTTCAAAAGCTACAGAATTTACAAAGAGTAAGCACTAATGTAAATGTAGAATTTAGCAAATAATAATGTAATAATATTGGTCATCAACTGAAATGAACATGCCACATTGATACACGCTGTTAATAACAGCAAGAACTGCTGAGGAGGTATGAAGGGGAAGTGCATGGGAACTCAAGGTGCTTTCCACTCAATGTTTCTGTAAACCTAAAACTAATCTAAAAAATAAAGTCTATTAATTTTAAAAAACTAATAAGATATCGCCACCAAACATTTAAAGAAGAGTTAATACCTATGAACTATTCTCAAAAAATAGAAAAGGAAGGAAAACTTCCAAATTCACCCTATAAGGCCAGCATTACCTTGATGCCAAAACCAGATAAAGGCACCATCAGAAAAGAGAACTATAGGCCAATATCCCTGATAAACAGAGATGCAAAAATTCTCAATAATATACTTCCAAACTGAATCCAACAATACATTTAAAAAAATCATTCACCACAAGAAAGTGGGATTTATTCCAGGTTTTCAAGGGTGGTTAAAATTTGCAAATCAGTCGACATGATACACCACATTAATACAAGAAAGGATAAGAACCATATGATCATTTCAATAGATGCAGAAAAAGCATTTGATAAAGTACAACATCCATTCATGACAAAAACACTCAACAAAGTAGGTTATGACTCAACACAATAAAATCCGTATATCAAAAACCCACAGCTAATATCGTCAATGGGGAAAGACTGAGACCTTTTCCTCTATGGTCCAGAACAAGACAGGAATGTCCAATTTTGCCACTTCTGCAACACACTACTAGAAGTCCTAGCCAAAGCAATCAGACAATAAAAAGAAATAAAGAACATCCCAACTGGCAAGGAAGAAGCAAAATTTTCACTATTTGCAGATGACACGATTCTCCATATGGAAAATCTGACCAAAAAACTGCTAGAGCTCATACACGAATTCATTAAGGTCACAGGATACAAAGTCAACATACAGAAATCTGTTACATTTCTATACACCAATAATGAAGCAGCAGAAAGAGAAATTAATGAATCTATCCCATTTACAATTGCACCCAGAACAGTAAGATTCCAGACTAAACCTAATGAAAGAGGTGAAAAACCAGTACTCTGAAAACTATAACACTGATGAAAGAAACTGAAGGTGACACAAAGAAATGGAAAGACATTTCATGCCCATGGATTAGAAGAATATTGTCAAAATGTCTATGCTATCTAAAGCAATCAACACATTTAATGCAATCCCTATCAAAATACCAACAGCACTTTTCATAGAGCTAGAACAAATAATCCTATAATTTGTATGGAACCATGAAAGACCCCAAATAGCCAAAACATCCTTGAAAAAGAAAAGCAAGCCAGAGGCATTAAAATTCCAGACTTTAAGTTATATTACAAAGCCATAGTGCTCAAAATGGCATGATACTAGCACAAAAATAGACACAGAACAGAAAACCCAGAAATGAATCCACAAGTATATGGTCAATTAATCTTAAAGCAGGAAAGAAGATACAGTGGGAAAAAGACAGTCTCCTCAGCAAATGGTGTTGGGAAAACTGGAGAGCGACATGCAAAAGAATGGAACTGGACCACTTTCTTATACCAAACACAAAAATAAATTCAAAAGGATTAACTAAATATCAGGCCTGAAACCATAAAATTCCTAGAGGAGTACACAGGCAGTAACCTCTTTCACATCAGCTGTAGCAAGTTCTATCTAATATGTTTTTTGAGGCAAGAGAAACAAAAGCAAAAATAAACTACTGGGATGACATCAAAATAAAACGCTTCTGCACAGTAAGAGAAACAATCAATAGAACTAATATGGAATGGGAGAAGATATTTGCAAATGGCATATCTGATAAAGCATTAGTATCCAAAATATATAAAGAACTTTAAAAAGTCCTATACTCAAAAAAACAAGTAATTCAGGGACACCTGGGTGGCTCAGTCGGTTAAGCATCTGCCTTTGGCTCAGGTCATGATCCCAGGGCTCTGGGATCGAGCCCTGGATTGGGCCCCTGGCTCAGCTCTCCTCTTCCCCGCCCTCTCCCCTGAATTCATGCTCTTTCTCTCTCAAATAAATAAAATCTTTAAGTAAACAACAACAACAAATAATCCAATTAAAAATAGGCAGAACACACAAATAGGCATTTTTCTAAAGAACACATACAGATGGCCAACAGACATATGAAAAGATGCTCAACATCACTGATCATCAGGGAAATACACATCAAATCTACAATGCAAAACTATAATGAGCTATCGCCTCATAACTGCCAGAATGGCTAAAATCAGTAACCCAAAATACAACAGGTTTTGACAAGGATGTGGAGAAAAGGGAACCCTCTTGCACTGTTGGTGGGAATGCTGACGGGTGCAGCCACTCTAGAAAACAGAATCGAGCTTCCTCAAAAAGTTAAAAATAGAACTACCCTACCATCCAGCAACTGCACTAGTAAGTATTTGCCCAAAGAATATAAAAATACTTAATTCAAAGGGATAGGGATATATGTACTCCAATGCTTATACCAACATTATCTACAATAGCCAAATTATGGAAAAGAGCCCAGATGTCCATCAACTGATGAATGGGTAAAGAAGTGGTACTGGGGCACCTGGGTGGCTCAGTGGGTTAAAGTCTCTGCCTTCAGCTCAGGTCATGATCTCAGGGTCCTGGGATCGAGCCCCGAATTGGGCTCTTTGCTCAGCGGAGCGCCTACTTCCCCCTCTGCCTCTGCCTACCTCTCTGCCTCCTTGTGATCTCTCTCTCTCTGTCAAATAAATAAAAATAAAAATTAAAAAAAAAAAAGAAGAAGAAGAAGTGGTGTGTATATATATACAATGGAATATTACTCAGCCATAAGAGAATGAAATCTTGTCATTTGCAAAGACAGACATATGGCACTACATAGTAGTGCGTTAAGGGAAATAAGCGCGGCAGAGAAAGACAAGTACCATATGAGTTCATGCATACGTAGAATTTAAGAAACAAAACAAATGAGCAAAGGGAAAAAAAGAGAGAGGGAGGCAAACCAAGACACGACTCAACTCTAGAGAACAAACTGATGGTCACCAGAAGGGAAGTGGGTGAGCGGATGGGTGAAAAAGGTGATGGGGATTGCAGAGGGCACCTGTTCTGATGAGCACTAGATGTTGTATGGAAGTGTTGAGTCAATATATTGTACACCTGAAACTAACACACAGTATTTTAACGAACTGGAATAAAAATAAAAACTTAGGGGTGCCTGGCTGGGTCAGTTGGTACAACATGTGACTCTTGATCTCCAGGTTGTGAGTTTAAACCCCACATGTGGCATGGAGTTTACATAAAATTAAATTAAATTAAATTAAATGAGGGATGCCTCAGTGGCTCTGGAGGTTAAATGTCTGCCTTCAGCTCAGGTCATGATGTCAGGGTCCTGGGATCGAGCCCTGCATCAGGCTCTCTGCTCAGCAGGGAGCCTGCTTCCTCCCCTCTCTCTCTCTGCCTGCCTCTCTGCCTACTTGTGATCTGTCAAACAAATAAATAAAATCTTAAAAAAAAAATTAGCTATTTCTAAGCCCTTAAATGTTATTTTTATTCCATTATTCCCTTGTTAAAATGTATCAAATATATACTCTACCTTTCAAGGTTCTTATAATCTTCCATTTTCCTAGTTCAGCATCATTTTAATAATTTCTCTTTTTTTAAAGATTTTATTTATTTGACAGAGGAGAGAGAGAGAGAGAATAAGCAGGGGGAGCAGCAGAAAGAGAGGGAGAACCAGGCTCCCTACTGAGCAAGGAGCTTGATACAGAACTTAATCCCAGGACCCTGGGATCATGAGCTGAGCAGAAGGCAGATGCTTAACCACTGAGCCACCCAGGAGCCCTTAATAATTTCTAACAGACATCCTCTCCTGCAGGATTTAGAATAGATGCCTTGTGGCTCCCATAGAGAAAATGTATTCATCCTGAATATGTCCTTTCAGTGTGGCTGTTTTCTTTTTTCTTTTTTTTTTTTTTAAAGATTTTATTTATATATTTGACAGACAGAGATCACAAGTAGGCAGAGAGGCAGGCAGAGAGGAGGAAGCAGGCTCCCCACAGAGCAGAGAGCCCGATGTGGGGCTTGATCCCAGGACCCTGAGATCATGACCCAGCTGAAGGCAGCGACTTAACCCACTGAGCCACCCAGGCGCCCCAGTGTGGCTGTTTTCTGTATGAACTCCTTCATCCTCCTCCTGCTGATCTAAACAACCCAACTCCTTTAAGATTTTTCTCTCCCAGAAAAACATCCCCCAGAACTCCAACTTTTAGTACCTTTCTATTCTTACTACAATTTTGGTTAATACTACAGAGGGAAAACGACCTTCTACTCCACGGTGTCGCTGTGGTGCTCATAGGTATTAGTACTCTCTTCCCAACTTGATGGTAAGTTTATTTTTTAAGAAGATTTTACTTATTTATTTGTCAGAGAGAGAGAGCACATGCAGAGGGAGTGACAAGCAGAGGGAGAAGCAGGGACCCTGCTGAGTGAGGAGCCCGATGTGGGACTCAATCCTAGCACCCCAGGATTATCACCTGAGCTGAAGGCAGTCACTCAACCAACCAGCCACCCAGGCGTCCCAAGACTAGATGGTAAGTTTATTACAATCTATATTGTGGTAGAATCTGCTACCCCAAAACATGCCACTTAGGAATAAGAATTATTTTGAGCTAAAAGCACTTAAAAAACAGCAGATACAAAGAGTGACCTTCCGTTTCTTCCTGGAAGCAGGAGATAAAACTCCCATGTGAAAGCTGTCCTCTGCATAGAAGGAAGAAAGAAAACATTCTTATCACCAGAGATAGGGAGTGGAGGCTGAGAGGAATCTGTACCAACAGACCTCACTAAAATAACTCATCCCCTCTTTAGCCTCCCATATATCTCTGCCTCTCCATCTACTTGTGATGTCTCTCAAATAAATTAAAAAAAAAAAAAGAAAAAAAAGAATGACATCTTGCATTTGTGACAACATGGGTGGACCTAGAGCGTGTCATGCTAACTGAAATAAATCACACAGAGGAAGACAAATACCATATGATTTCACTTATATGTGGAATCTAAAAAACAAAATAAAGGAACAAACAGACTCTTAAATACAGAGAACTGGTGTTTGCTGAGGGGTGGTTGCTGAGATGTGTGAAATAGATAAAGGGAATTAAGAGTACAAACTTTCAGTTATAAAACAAATCACAGAGATGAAAAGTACAGCACAGGGAATGTAGTCAATAATATTGTAATAACATCGTTTTCTGATAGGTAGTAACTACACTTATTGTGATGAGCACTGAGTAATATATCAAATTGCTCAATCAGCATATTGTACACCTAAAAGTAATATATTATCAATTATATTTCAGTAATAAAATAACCAAATAAATGCATCTATTTTTATCCTATTAATCTGTTTTATGTTAATTTAATTATAAGTCATAGCCAAAAACTCTAAGAGAGTAGAGATAAGACTCCCCCCAAGGTCTTCTAAGTTTTACCCATAGCATCTTTTTTTTTTTTTTTTTAAGATTTTATTTATTTATTTGACAGACAGGGATCACAAGTAGGCAGAGAGTCAGGCAGAGAGAGAGAGAGAGGGGGGAGGAAGCAGGTCACTGCCGAGCAGAGAGCCCGACGTGGGACTCGATCCCAGGACCCTGGGATCATGACCTGAGCTGAAGGCAGAGGCTTTAACCCACTGAGCCCCCCAGGGACCCCTACCCATAGCATCTTAAGGATTTATAAGAGCTTGTTAAGGGAATCAATCCAAGGATATTATTTCAGCCATTTCAGTAATCCAAGAATCCTTGGCAATAACGATTGTATCCTCCAAGAACTAAGACAAAGCCACATGCTAAGATGGAGAACTTCCTGGAAACGTCAAAACCATGAAATGTCTAAAGGTTTCCAAGTCTTGCACCTTAGAAGAGGAACCAAAATGTAAAAAAATATGATATATTGATACTGAATTTAAAAAGGAGGGAAAGGCATAAAGTTTGGAAAGGCATAAAGGCTCCAATGGCATTAATGACAATAAAGGCATTAACGACATTACTGGACTGCGTACAGTTGTAGGTTATAAGCATCTGGTGTTACAAGTCACAGCAGACACCACTAGTTTCTTCAACATAGTTATTAGCACCCCCGGGGCCATTCTCATTCCAGGCTAAGGTAAGAACCTTCATGCAGACAATGGAGTAGATTTAGTCAGCCGTTTAGAATCCCTGAGTGCGAGTGACTGGTCTTACCGTTCTAACGCTTTTCCCATCAACTAGGCTAAAGAATGTATTGTGGGGTGCCTGGGTGGCTCAGTGGGTTAAAGCCTCTGTCTTCGGCTCAGGTCATGATCCCAGGGTTCTGGGATCGAGCCCCGCATCCGACTCTTTGCTCCACAGGGAGCCTGCTTCCTCCCCTCTCTCTCTGCCTGCCTCTCTGCCTACTTGTGATCTCTCTCTCTCTGTCAAAGAAATAAAATCTTTAAAAAAAAAACAAAAAAAGAATGTAGGGTGGAAAGCAAAAACTCCAAAACACGAGAGCACATTATCAAAACATGAGACACAGTTATGGGCTACTGGGAAATGAAGCCGTCAGAAATGGCAAGGTCAGTAGTACCATTCCCCAGCCTGAGAAGCCCCTGTAACTTACCAGTCTTTTCAAACATGTGAACATGCAACTGTCAATGTATCGCAATACACGTGAAGACTAGTAATAGCACATTTTCATATAAAGTATCATTAATAGAAACTTTAACTTAGTTACAGTGAAATTTTTAATGAGAAACTTACCTTGCAGAACTTGACTTCTGCCTCTAAATGATGAATGTATTGAGACTGGTCATTGACGATAGGAACGAGATTGTATACAGTAGGCATATTGGCTTCCTCGGACTCTGATGACCTCTAAGGCAAAAATTAAAAAAAAAACCAAAAACAAAAACACCCCCCCAAAATTAAGCGTGTTTGGATTTAGCCAAGAATAATGTAATACCACCATACCATGTCTATACTCAATTTAGTACTGATGTCACAAAAACATAGGGTAGATCACATTGTGGCCAGTAGTATTTATGTCTCTAGCCTATAAATTCCACAGATAGATAAAATAGATGAGATTCAGGTGTGAATATCTTTTTTTTTTTAAAGATGGAAAGTGAGAGTGGTCATAAAAACTTTGTGGCAAATGGAAAAATGCTGGTTGTAGTAGTCTCATTGGCTTGGAGTGAACTGCCTATCGGAGCCATCTGGAAATGGGACACCCCATTCAGGAATGGGGGGGATAAATGGACAACTTTCTTCAAGAAACCGCCATGCAAGAGCACTACAAGCCAAAATGGCAGACCAGCGGCCTGCTGAAGGGTTTCTTTAGACAAGGGTTCACTGCCAGGTGTGTCCACCAGGTAAAATTCAGTCTACAGAGGAGGGCATTAGCAAAGCATGTTTTTTTTTTTTTTTGACCCTAATACTCAAGGTAATTTAAGACTATGCTGGTCTGGAACACGGAGCTCCAGACAGGGTGCACAGGCAAGAGCCTCAAGAAATTGACAGCTACCCTGGACCAGGGGTCCAGCAAACAGACCCCAGAAAAAGTGTTAATTCTCTGTACCTCTGTAGTACTCCTGCATTGACTTTAATGTATGTTCTACTTTTGCCTCAAACGATAACGGGGTTTCTAGAATCATTTATCATTCCATGATATTTTTTAAGGAAAAGAGGAAACCAGGAAGGGAGAGTGAGTGTCAACAAGTGACACGAACCCAGAGAAGCCTCGAGATGAGACACCTGATCCTTATTTCTCAGGCTGTTAGAAATTCCTAACAACAAAGGACCAGTTCTTCTGGCAGAATAATTAAGTAGAGTTTTGCTTTTTGGCGTATTTAAGAAGTTTAAAAACCAAAGTAACTTTAATTAAATGGATTTTATCTGGTGAATAGAAAGCAATTAATGGTAATAATTTAATGTTAATAGAAATGGGCCCAGAACATAGACAAGTAAGAATCAAATATGACTGTGGGTGTAAAAAATAAAAAAGACCCAAGCTAATACTGAATGGAAAATGAAATCGCCTGAATATACTTTGAAGGGTTTATTAGAATCTGGACAGCCACATTTCAAAATCATAAGTAATAATATGTGGTTATATTTTCCATCTCAAAGTGCCTCTGTTGCACTGTCAATAGAGCTACTAGGTCGTGTGGTTATGGAAGTGCACACAAGGCTCAGTCAGCTGGGCATCTGACTCTTGATTTCGGCTCAGGTCATGATATCAGGGTTGTGAGATCGAGCCCCAATTTGGGTTCTACGCTGAACACGAGCTTGCTTCAGATTCTTTCCCCTGTCCCTCTCCGTCCCCCTCAGTACCTACCCCAGCTCACATACTAGCACTCTCTCTCTCTCGAATAAATAAAATTTTTTAAAAAAGAAGAAGAAAGTGTCAGACATGCTTATTGTCATTACGGCTTGTAATCATTCCAGGTGGGCTATACACATTCAGAGTCTAACTCGTATCCTTCCACACAGCTCCATATAAACGGATCCGGGGATTTGTAAGGTATTTACGGAACCAGTGATGCTCTTGATAAGCCTCCTCCTCCTACCCAGATTCAACCAGCTCCAGATGACTGCTTCTCGGCTGTAACTTTAAAATGATAATGACTGTGCCTGAGCAGTCAGCATCTGAACTTCGTCTACTAGACTTCCAAGTACTCTACCCACTGTATGCTTAAGAGCATTCTAGAAGCCAGGTCTCACCAGGAATGCATTCACTGAATTTGCATTAATGTTGCATTAAAATTATAGTTGATAGCCATAAATGTTGAATATGGGTATGTAGTACATGTCTCCAAAGTGGGAATTAAGCACGAACGTATGTGTCAGGCTGGAGTGAAGTGTTAATATGGGGGTACGGTTATGACATTTCAGCTGTGAGGAAAGTGTTATGTCTCCATAGTTTCTACAAAGCAGCCTTGTTTTCCAACTGTCGCACACATTTCAATGCATTACGCTGAAAATGCTTAACACGTTACATTGAAAATGCAAGATAGTTATTGCTACTTTGACATATTAGATTTGTGTCAGATTGCATAGGTTTCTAAAGAATTTTAAGTATACACTCTTATTATTACAGAAACGCTATGAGGCATAATATCTTTCTAGAAAGTAATAGGCCCAGATAGACCTTTATTTCGACCATTTAAACCCGGCCAAATCCTTCCCTCATACCTATCTCTCCCTCACATCTGTATCAGGCGTTAGCATACCACATTGCTACAATTAGGAATAATTAATTCACTCTGTTGAAACAATAGCAAAAAAAAACATCTTCAGAAAAAAATACACTATAGCTTCTCACATTGTGCAATTTTATAACCATGTATTTTAACACGCAGAATAAGATTATATACTTTGGCTTTGACACTCAAAATATATTTTACAAAGGACAGCTAGCAATATAATTAAGTAAATTCTAAAAATGATAGGATATTGCTATGACTCCATAAAAAAGAAACAGCTACTCCTTTCCATAGACCCTTCCTTTTTTTTTGTTAACAATTGCAAAGTAAATTGTCAAGACTTTTCCCTCACTTATACTTTTCAAGCGAACAATAAATTTAAAATTCAGGATTCCCTCTGCCATAGAAGTCTCTATTCTTCAGCCAAAATAATCAGAGAGGAGATCATTTCTTTTTTTTTTTTTTTTTTAAGATTTTATTTATTTATTTGACAGAGATCACAAGAAGGCAGAGAGGCAGGCAGAGAGAGAGAGAGGGAAGCAGGCTCCCCACCGATCAGAGAGCCCAATGCGGGGCTCGATCCCAAGACCCTGAGATCATGACCTGAGCCGAAGGTAGAGGCTTTAACCCACTGAGCCACCCAGGCGCCCCAAGGAGATCATTTCTTTCAATGCTTTATGCTATCAGAATGTCCTGCCCAGTATTCTACTAAAACAATACTGTAGAGTTAAAACATACTTAGAGGGGCACCTGGGTGGCTCAGTCGGTTAAGCGTCTCTTGATTTTGACTCGGGTCATGATCTCAGGGTTGTGAGATCAGGTCCCCTGTCAGGCTCTGCTGAGCGTGGGGTCTGCTTGAGATTCTCTCTCTTTCTCCCTTACTCCTTCCCCCCATTCAAGCTTTTTTCCCTCTAAATAAATAAGTAAAATCTTAAAAAAAACAAAAATAGGAAGACAATGCTCTTGTCAGGTTGCAAATGTGGGTACCCACCAGAGGGGATGCATTTCGCCTTCTCGATGGAGACACCTCACTTTCCTTAGTTGCCTGTTGGCGCAACAGAGCTTTGAGCTGATTGACTGTGGAGAGAACACAATGGGTTTCATTAGCCTTCCCTCGGACCCAGGGCTTATCGCCACCCATCCACACTTCTACCCATCTAACAAACATAGTGTAAACATGTTTTATGCATCAACAACTGTGTAATGGATGGGAGATCCAAAGGCAAACATGAGAAAATCGCTACCACTGAAAAGCTGAGTCCACTGAGCAAGAGCGAGCCACTGACAGATTAAAAAACAGGGTAATAAGTTCCCATGTAGACCTGTAGCTATACGCAGTGCTAGAAGAAGAGGAAGCACCTAATCATGGCTGCTTTTACAGAGGAGTTAACTCTGCAAAGGATGAGCTGAAGATTAAGAAGCAGGAAAGGTTGAGAAAAATCCCATTTCGAAGGGATGGCGGAAGCAGGGCCAGTGGGCTGCTGTGGCTAGAACGTGGCTTGCAACATGGATTGTAGAGAGCAGGGCAGAAATATGAACATGCAGAGGTAGCTTGGAGCCACCTTAAGAAAACACTGCTATGACATTTAAAGGATTGTGGACTGCAGCCTACAGGCACCATGAAGTCAAAGGGAAAATATTCAGCAAGGGAACTGCACCAGCTAATTTGTGTTTCAGGAAGAAAATCACACCTGCAGAGTGGAAGATGGCCTGGAGTCCTTACTCTATGGAGGAGCTTAAAATAGTCACCCTGCGCCACTGAGACCAAGACTGCCATCCGTTCACACCCACCGGCATGGCTGTACTGCAGCTCCTGCCAGGCTGCCCCAGGGTCCTCACTTTCCACGCCGGTGCCACACGGGGCGTCTGGTGCGCCTTCTCCAACACCACCGTTACCTTCTCTCAGGGTACTCTGCAGCTGGTGAATGCTTCTATTCGCACGCTCTGCAATGACAACATGATGCAAATCAGCGCCGGGGACGTCTGGACGGCCACATGTACACTTACTCCAAAAGCCAGTTTTGAAAGGAGAAGTCATCGTGTCTCAGACTTTAGGGGAAAAAGCAGAGAGGTGTTTCTGGCTTTGCTGAGGACAGTGCTGAGGAAGAGAGAGATGAAGTTCATGGTGGACAGTGCTGAGGAAGAGAGAGATGAAGTTCATGGTCAGAGGTGAGGCGTGATGACCCCTTAAGGCCCCTGACTCATCCATGGTGGACACTCAGCACACACAGCTCTACTTCGGAGGAGGACAGAATGGGTTAGATGCTCCCCACTCCACCCTCCGAACACCGACCCCACCCCAGAAAGGGCTCCTCTTCCCTCCCTGAGAGACCAGGGTGGTGGGCAGAACTAGCCAGACAGACTGCACCACATCAAGGTCACGCCCAGGGAAGCCTACTTGCGCCTGTTAGCCAGAGGTCCCTCCCCAACAGAGAGACAGCCAGACTGTCTGGACTAGTTTTGATAAAGACCAGAAGAGCTCAATGAAATGCTTACAGTGCCCTCCTCTGTAGTGTTAGTCCCTCCAGTGTCCTGCGGGCTGACTACACATCAATAGTGACTCTTGGTCAGTGGACCTCACCACCCCCAGGACCAAAGCTCCAACTCACTAGCACATACTTAACCCCACAGCCTAAAACGAAGTTTCTTAGGGTATATTATACTATAGTAGTTCATCTCTCCAAATAGCAGCCCCCCCCCAAAACCAGGACTCTACCCTTGTCCCCTCCCAAGTTGAAACTAAGTTGGTAACTTGTACTCACCAACAGAATGCAGAAGTTACACCATGCCAGACCAGGCTTCATTTTTTTTTTTTTTTTTTAAGATTTATTTGAGAGAGACAGAGAGCAGACATGTGCTAGTAAGCGCCCACTGTGCACATGTTGGGGGGGTACTGCGGGGGAGGGACAGGACAAGCAGACTTCCCAATGAGTGTGGAGCCCACTCGGGGCTCAATCCCATGACCCTGAGATCACGACCTGAGGAACCAAGAATAGAGACCTTAACTGACTGAGCCACCCAGGCGCCCCCAGATTTCATTTTTTAAATGTCTGGTAGCTTCTGCTTCCTCCCTGCTGGAATGCTTGTTTTTATGATTCCTAAGCCACTCCGTGGGAAGCTTTCCTACCCTGCTGGAGAGGTTGTGGCCAGGCCATGTGGCAAGGAGAGGCCCTGAGACCACATGGGGAAGGACAGAAGCCCCGCCCCGCTGACGGCCAGGGGAGCCTCCAGATGACTCCAGTGCCCGACGCCATCTCATTGCAATGGTATGAAAGAGACAGGAAGAACTGTCCAGCTGCGTCCAGTCAACCCAAATATCTTTAGCTGTTGCTGTCAGATACCAGGCTTTACAGTGGTTTGTTATGCAGCAATACAGACCTGAAATAATGATCCAGTGAAATACCCAAAAATGTTTTCAGCCAAGGATCCAAGTCTTCTATTGAAAACAGAATTATACTAATGACAACCAGTGATGGCATTAGGAGAATCTATGCTATGTTACGGATATTTTCACATGTCTAACAACCAGAGAACCAGGCAATCTACTGGTAATTTCATTAATTAAGGTCCATTTATTTTTTCCATTTAAACTTGTTGCTTCTGCTCATCTCTTAGGATTGAATTCACTGGTTCCAATTTAGAAAACATTAACTACAACAAAAACTGTTCCTTTCACATTAGAGCTGGAACCCAGATTTCAGCCACCCTGTTCAAATTTTGACATCTGTATTTGAAAGTTATTTTTTAATCCACTCATTAATTTACCAAGCATCTACACATATTTAAGATAACAATGTATGGTCGGAAAATGATGAATTCCCATGCAAATTCACCTACATCTATTATCTATTTTTTTTTTAATTTTATTTATTTGGCAGAGAGAAAGCACAAGTAGGCAGAGAGGCAGGCAGGGGGGGGGGGGGAATCAGGCTCCCCGCGGAGCAGAGAGCCCAACGCGGGGCTCGATTCCAGGACCCCGGGATCATGACCCGAGCTGAAGGCAGAGGCTTTAACCCACTGAGCCACTCAGGCGCCCCTATCTATTTATTTTTTTAAAAGATTTTATATATTTGTGAGAGGGAGAGAGAGACAGACAGGGTCAGAGGAAGAAGCAGATTCCCCGCCTGGCAGGGAGCTCCACACAGGGCTTGATCTAGAACCCTGGGATCACAATCTGAGCTGAAGGCAGACAACCGACTGAGCCACCCAGGTGCCCTTATTTCTTTTCTTTTAAAGGTTTTCTTTATATATTGGAGAGAGTGAGAAAGCAGGCGCACACGGCGCGCCACACACACGAATGGGGTGGGGTGGGGAGATCCCATCCCCACGGGGCTCGATCCCAGGACCCTGAGATCATGACCTGAGCTGAAGGCAGATACTTAAGCAACTGAGCCACTCAGGTGCCCTATCACCTATTACAAATGGACTCCATTGAAACAATCCTTAATTAAGATCTTTGAGGGAAGGAGATGGTACTTTCCCTGAGAAGGTCCCCAAGAAGGAACAGCTCTTAACGATGATGGCCAGTAACATTCTTGTTCTTCTTTGACAATTTAGGTCTACTTCTTCTTGTGTTCTCAGGAGAAAAGCTCCTCATCTTTGCTACCTACATGGGAACCCTAAGAGAGCTATAAAACAACTATCTTTTCATTACCAGTCATGGGCGAAAATATATTTACAAACATATAATCTACAGGACCTTGAGAAACAGATTTTACTTTACCCAAGCTCATTAATTTCAAAATTTAGAACAAAAAAAGTAACTGTAACTCAGTTTAAAAATACACACACACACACACACACACTACTTTGTGTTATAAAATATCTGACATAGGTTCTTCACTTAGAGTAACTCATTTTATTTCTTAATTAAACTAAAGAAAATGGAAGCCTTTCAGGTCAGGGGTTCGACAATGAAATTTTATTACTAACTACACAAGAGACTCAGTGAATTTATCACTACATTTCCCTCCACACACCAATCCTATTTTCACACAGACCTTTGCCTGACAGGCCTTTGGTGCTGAATATTAATCAAGCCTGGCTTCCTCTTACTCATCATGAGTTTTGCTTTTTGGGGTGGTTTGGGGTTTTTGTTTTGTTTTTTTTTTAACTCATCATGAGTTTAAGAAAAACCCAGTTAAGACACATTTCTGGTTTTAGAAAAATAAGAAGTAGTAGTTTTCCAACAACTTAGTATTTTCTAAAGAGATTTATTAATGGAAAAGGAAAATCAAAGTGTTACATGGTAAGCAATTTAGTTCCCAGAGCTGTAGACTCACATGCGTAAATCTATGAATAAAGCACTTACCTTTATTACATACATTAGAAAGGAAACAGAGGACTGACTAACATTAAAAGTGTGCCCTGTGGAGCTATGAAATGACTTTTTCTAAGATAAAGGATAATTATTTATTTATACCTAATTTGACTAAAAGCTAAAAAGCTATATTAGGAAAAAGAAAGGAAATCCGGAAAAAATTCACAGTTGAAAAATCTCTATACACAGAGATCTTTTATGAGAGTACAAAGTTGGCGAGTTTTGAGCTCATTTAACCCCTTTTCCAATATCCTTCTTTACTCTTTTAGAATTTATGACAGTCAAAGACTAGGTGTTAAAATTACACTATGAAAACAGTTATTATATGAAATGGTGAGATACTGAAATCAACAACTATCCCGAGGAAAAGTTATAACCAAGATATGGGGGTTTTTTGCAATCACTGACTTCAGTTACTAGGATCAGAGAGGAAGAGAAGGAATTTGCAGAAACCGTGTCCTAAAACTACAACTAAAAAGGGAAGTGATATTTTTAAGTCATTTCAATAGTTTATTCCAAATGCTCTTCAGGTATATACATAGCAACCTAGTTATATGCTGTAACAGACAGAGTTAATCCCGAGGAATAATAATGCTTAGATGGTTCAAAACAGATGAAACCCTATTGCTCTTCAGCTGGAACCACTGCAATTCAAAGTCCTACAGAAAACACTAAACCCCACATGCCGTTATCTGCTATAAACCAGATTAGACAGGAGGGGTTCTAGTTACCATTTCCTATCCCATTGTGTGTGGGCAAACTTTTTCTGTCCATAACCAAGAGATGAAAAGAATACTCATTCCCCTTCTCTCCAGAGAAAACAGTACGAGTACTTCATAATGCACCCTGATTTCTTCTCCCCAGCACCAACCATAGCCTGAAAATAAACTTAATTATCAATACAAACCCAAATATGACCTCTGAGTCCTAAAGCAACACATGAACATAAAAGTAAGTAAGTAGTGGGGCACCTGGGGGGCTCAGTGGGTTGAACCTTTGCCTTCAGCTCAGGACACGATCTCAGGGTCCTAGGATCAAGCCCCGCATCAGGCTGTCTGCTCAGCAGGGAGCCTGTTTCTCCCTCCCCCTCTGCCAGCCTCTCTACTGGTGATTTCTCTCTCTATCAAATAAATAAATAAAATCTTTAAAAAAAAAAAAAAGTAAGTAAGTAGTATTTCTGGAGGTCCACTATTCGTACATCAACAGTACAATGAGCATCACAAGTGAGCAAGCTGCTGACTGTTGGTCCATTTCAGTCTGTCTTAACCATTCTCATGGTCCAATCCCACCCACCCATTTTCTCCCTCATGTCACCATCAGGCCTCTTTTCACCAAGGTGTTTTTGAACAAAAGACAAATATCATCCCAGTTTAGTAAGGCTCATCCCTTATATATGGACCGTGAATTATTCATGTCTCCGTTCTCCATCTGCACAGGGAGATGTGAACAGGAATTACCCCGGTGACTGGGTGGGGGGAACCACTCCCCGGGCAGCGTCCAGCTGTCTCGGAGAAACCAAGCAATGAATCAGACCTCCCTAGGCGGAGACTCGAGATGCACCCCAGTTCTTAAAACAAGTTGAGACCAGGGCAAACAAGCAGAAAAATGAAACCACAGTGAGATAAGAGATACATGTGTCTATCCACACTTGACTGGGCTTCAGCTAGTCAGAAGATTGTTGTCGCCCTTTACTAGGGAACTGACAGCTAGCATAACCAAGATAAAAACAGCCTAATCCAAAGTCAGACAAAGCCAGCCTTGGAAATGACAATTACAGCAGTGAAAGGGATTAAAAGTAACACACAGAAAAATGAAACGTCTAAAAGAAAATTCTATCATAAAAGAAAAGACTCTAATAGCCAAAAAAAAGGCGTTGGCACCAGGAGTGAAAGGTGATCTGAACAAGAATGTCAGCATCTTAAGAAAGCAGTGGCTGGAAGGCCATTAAGGACGTGTGGATGTTGGCAAATCAAGATCAGCTCTATACATTATGAAGGATACACCAGGTATGTTTCCAGCCCCAACTGGGAGGATGTATGCACCTGTCACTTTCCACTGGTAAGTAATCCTAGCCAGACTGGCAGAACGAAGGTAAAATCACCAGCCAGGACAATCAGTATTCTTAACTGTAATTATTCTCGAGCATGATTCTTGTAGAACAAAGACAACGAGCAAGGCCTTGCTACTTCTAGATCACGGTTTCTCAACCGAGCACTACTGACATTTGTACCTGCTTGTTCTTTATTGTAAGGAGCTGTGTTGTGCATGTTTAATGGCCTCCCTGGCCCCTACCCACTAGATGCCAGTAGAAACCACCGCCCCCAACCAGCTGCAGTCCTGACGACCCAGTGCTCATCATGACAAGTGCCCTTCCCCCACCCCACCTCCCACTATCCACCCTCAGTTTGTTCTCTACCTTTAATTATGGCAACTGCACCCAGAGGATACAAAAATAATGTTTTTTTATTTACCCAGAGGATACAAAAATACAGATTTGAAGGGGTACATGCTCCCTGATGTTCGAGGAGCATTATCAACAATGTTCAGAATTGAGGAGACTTGTTACATTACTACATTGTCACTACAGCCACCTCTTATTGAAAAGCGGGCAGGACAGTGAGCTAGTCAGCCACAGCACACAAGACGCAACCATCACCGCCATGACGGGGCACTTCTGATCCAGGTGTTAGGAGAAAGTGTTACACCTGCTGTAATCAAGAACTTGAAATCCACATTTAGCTTCATATTGTTTCAAGGCCTACCACAGGAAACACAAGTTACACTTCAAAGCCATCTTTCAGAGACACCGTAGGTGACTGCGCCTGTACAGATTCTGGTGGGTCTTGATGAAGAACATTCCCGTCCCCCCCACCCCCCCACCCCTGCCCATCAAGATTGCTTTGGCCTAGTGTATGAGCCCATTTCAAGCTACTCTCTCTACCTTTGGACCGTGTGAGGAGTATTACTAAGTGAAAAGATGGAAAACCTTAGCACACACTGGGGAAGTGATCAGAGTTTATGTCTGTAAACATCTCAGGAGAAAGTATAATTATTCTCAGGATCTCAATAACTTGGAATTAACTTAATCCCCTTTTCTGCCCAAGAACATGTGAAAATGCCCTTACAATTTCTTAACACTGAACCATTGTTTTGGTTCTAAATTATTCCAAGGATGACTATTTATTTATAAAATAAGTTTTTACTGCCTTTTCTTTTCCGGCTGCTAAGTCCAGGCCTTTGCCTATTTTACCTCATCAGTAGTGGAGAGTGAAAAATGGGAATTTACTAACTTTTGTGATTCTTGTTTAAAAAAAATGGTCATAATAGCTAAAACTACTACGAAAAGCCATTAAGCAGACAAAACAAACAAAAAGAATGTATGTTATCTAAATTTTATCAGCAAAAAGATAAACTCAGGTGTTTACAAATTTCATTTGCATTACTGATCCTTATTTATTAATAGCCAAAACATTCTGTTTCTTTAATTTTGAGAAAAGAGAGCTGTTTCAATTTGCACCGAATTGCCAAAATAATTTTCTCATCTCATAATGAATGCTTCCAGGGGCTTTATTACATTGTTGCCTGTCTTGGTCACAATGAGGCTGATAGCAAAACAAATAAACAAACACATACTAGCTGTGGAGTGTGTGTGTGTGCTTGCGAAGGTATGATTATGCATAGGTAGTGCACATGGCAAAGAAGAGAAAAACATTCATGAAATACTCAAGAAAAGCAAAAACAAAAAGAAGAAATACAAGTTTGATGAGTAAAACTGAGAAAAAGGACTTTAGTTAAATTACACACGTTTTCTTAAGTTTATGAAAGGTCCAGATGACATCATTGCTGGCTGACTCAGTGACCAAAGTATTGGCAAGCAACACAGGCCTCCTAGAGATGGGAGCCTTTACCCGCCAGGGGGTAAAAAACAGCACTGGGTAAGATCTGGGGAGATATGTCGATCATATAGAAGTAAAATTTATCAACATTATCTTTGGTTTTCTCAAACTAGGTCAATTTATAAAGAAACAATCAACCCTCAAATTTTATATATATATATATATACATATTTTCCCCCCATATTCAAGCTCTCACTTTCTATGGACCTAGTTCTACTCCTTCCTCTCATTTTTATAAGATAGAAACATAACTATCATCATTCACATGGTCTAGTCGGTGTTGGTGGAGGGGATATTAGTGATGCAGGAGTCTGAGAGAAAGCCCTGCAAGGGGAACCAGGTTCTCAGGTGTATTTTTCTAACCAAATGTGGGAGGAAGGGTGAAGAAAAATAAAGAAACTGGAAGGTTTTTATTTTTAAGATTTATTTTATTTATTTGAGAGAGAGAGAGAACGCATGTGTGAGTGGTGGGGAGGGGCACAGGGAGAGAGAGGATCTCAAGCAGACTCTGCACGGAGCCCAACACAGGGCTCGATCCCATGCCCCTAAAATCATTACCTGAGCCAAAACCAAGAGTTGGACACTTAAGTCACTGAGCCATTCAGGTGCCCCCAGAAATTGGAATGTTTTTAAAGAAAGCATAAACTGCCCAGTTTGGCCATAAGCCTCACCACTCCCTAGTGTCTTCCACAGACTCTATCACAGATTTTGTCACCTGCTTGGGTCCTAAGGCAGTAATTCTGTCACCTCCTCTAAACTCTTCCTTTTACAGACAAGGGAACAAGAATCTAAGAAGAGTTTACTGACTTGCCTAAGGTGACACCGATGTTTTTGTTTTTGGGGTTTTTTTTTAAAGATTTATTTATTTATTTATTTGATAGACAGAGATCGCAAGTAGGCAGAGAGGCAGGCAGAGAGAGAGGGGGAAGCAGGCTCCCTGCTGAGCAGAGAGCCCGATGTGGGGCTGATCCCAGGACCCTGAGATCATGACCTGAGCTGAAGGCAGAGGCTTAAACCACTGAGCCACCCAGGCGCCCCGGTGACACCGATGTTTATCAGTAAAGCTACGGTCGGATTTTAGTGGCCTGACTTCTAGTTCCATAGCCTCCACTGAGTCCACTATACTCTTAGGGAAATTCAATCTAGAGCCCAGAACATGATGTTGAAAGCAAAAAAGGAAGGAGCATAAAAACTGGATGTGGGAAATGATGACGTTATACTTGTCACAGTCTGTGTTTGTTTCCTTTACCCTCCCCCCAGCAGCCAAAGGTGGTCAGGAACTAGGTAAATAGGTGAGTCACATAGAGAGCGTTGTTGACACAAATGTACCTACAGCTAACACTGCAGCAATAAGCTAGACACAATTCTGTTATTAAGAATGGGACACTGCTTTTCTAACAGGTTCTCTCCTTTCTACGATCATATTCCTACATTCAGGGCACAGAACTTAGGACAGCCTGGATTCCCTGTTACACTGGTTTTTCTGACCCTTTCTTGGCTACACGCTAGTTTATTTTATACCTCGTGGCCTCCATACAATGATGTGGTGGATTTAAATGAGAGGAGGGGTATTTGCTACTCTCCCCAGTTCCCAATGTAGTTCTCAATCAATCCTTAATGCTAGCTGCCTACACTCGCTGTAAAGAGAATGAGTTCCTAACCGTCCTATGGGAGACCTCCCCAGTCACTTCCACCTCTCCATTCAACTCTGTGATTCCCAGCGTACCTGTTTTCCCCACACTGGAATCTTTCAGATCGTCTGCTGTGAAGCAATAATATCGCAGACCAGTGGGGCAGTGGGGCGGGGGAGGACCAATGAAGCCTTACTTTGAAGGAAAATCACTATTTCTCTCTAATTTCTTACAGTGAGGGCACACACGATCCAAAGCAAGAGATAAAAAGAGTGAATACGTCTGAGAAGTGTAAGGAAGGGCAGAGTAAGAAGGGAGTGTGAAGTCGGCCAGGGGGTTCCCTCCTTCCATAGCTGCTTAGGGTCATGAGTCAAGGAGAAGTAACAATTGCACTTTTAAAAGAAAGCAAGCACAGGCACCCCGGTGGTGCCTTTGTTTAAGCCCCCAAATCTTGGTTTCAGGTCAGGTGGTGATCTCGGGGTAGTAAGATTGAGCCCCTTGTTCAGCTCTGAGATGCTCACTCTCTCTCTCCCTCTGCCCCCCAACCTCTCAAATAAATAAATCTTTAAAAAATAAAAATAAAAGAAAGTAGCTTTGACTCTGCCTTTCAAATCAGAACTTCAAATCCTTGGGACACCTGCATGGATCTGTTGGTTAAGTGTCTGCCCTGGGCTCAGGCCCTGATCCTAGGGACCGGGATCAAGTCCCACATCAGGACCTCCCACTGCTTGTGCACTCGTTCACTTGCTCTCACAAATAAATAAAATAAAGCCTTAAGGAAAAAAAACAAAACAAAAAAAGAAATCAAATTCTTTTTTTTTTGTTTTGTTTTATTTATCTAACAGAGATCACAAGTAGGCAGAGAGGCAGGCAGAGAGAGAGAGGCGGAAGCAGGCTCACCACAGAGCAGAGAGCTCGATGCAGGACTCGATCCCAGGACTCTGGGATCATGACCCGAGCTGAAGGCAGAGGCCTAACCCACGGAGCCACCTAGGCGCCCCCCAAAAATCAAATTTTTAATATACTATAAAGATACTTAAAATTACATTTTAAGTAATGAGAAAAAGCTTTAAAAATAAAGAATTAGCATAGAAAACTGTGAAAGCATTTTGCATTTTTATATGGCTACTTCCTAGCTGACTATAAATGAAGGAATATCAATAATAATTACATGTACAATTATGAAGGAACCAGAGGAATAACATGTGAGTAAAGACCAAGAATACTTATTAGTCTTTGTTTAAACATGAACAAGGTAAAACATTTTGGGGAAGTAATGGCAGATAGACAAAACCAAAGAAAGCAACAAAACCAAAACAAAATGAAACAAAAACACCTTCAGATTATGTTTTATCTGATTGTATAGTAACAAGTTCTCAAATACTAGGCACAAACACTTAAATAATGAAATTCCACATGGAAAATAATGCCACCATACTTTGTTTATTCAGAAGCACACATTTTGACTTCAAAGGGAATTATCCTATTCAAAAGGCCTAATTTATTATATGTGTGAAGCAAAGAACTTCTGACTGTACTTTAACTCAGGATTAGCTGTTTCCTTCCATAAACTGTTATATAAACTACGCATAAAAGTTAAAATGCTACTAAATAAATAATAAAATAAGTCCTGAAAACCCATCAAAAAAGTCAGGTTCCATTTCTTGTTTCACTGTCAAAGCCATCACTTTAAAAAAAAAAACAACAACTTTAACTCTTTTCTCTGCTTCATGTTTGCTTTTGATTATAACTGTTTTTATGATCTTATACAGTTGTCATGCTAAACTTAAAATTTACTTTAAAATGTTTCACCTGTGAATGAAAACGCTCCACTCTAAATAATTACTGAAAGCAGCACTCATTTGAAACTAACCACCTATTGCACTAAAACGCCCTATTAAGCCCCACTGCTTAGATAACATTTCAAAATAAGGTAAGAGGAGACAAAGTATTAGCAGAAACTTATAACTAAAAACAAATATTTACCAGCCTCAAAAATAATCACTCGTTATCATTGTGTACAGTGCACCTCTTGCTTTCAAATGAAAAGTTAGAAGTGGTTATTTTTGTATCTAACAGCTCCTGAAAACATCAGTATGCTGATGAGAGAGTATTCATCAAGACTAATTATTTTATTCTTGCAGTTTGAATATTGAGAATGTTGACAGTTTACAACACTGTTGACAGATGGAAACAATACATAATAATGCTTACAAAATCTAGAGTCACTAGAAGATAAACTTTCTCATCTCCTCAAAAAATCTTCACTTTGCTGCAAGAACCAATTATAAGTAGCAGCGGACTTTTAGCGAGTGCTTCTTATGTGCCAAGCACTACTCTTTACCCTTTTTCTCTATCATAATCATCTGTAATTATTTTGTTTATTGTCTTTCTCCCCCACTATGCAGAGGCTCCGTGTGGACAGGGACTGTCTACCTCTTTACTGTATCCCCAATACCAAGCATGCCTTATACATAGTAGCCACAACATTTTTAAGAGACTCATTGTTCTACGACATTTTTAAGTGACTCATTGTTCTAAACACTTTAAATAATTTTTTTAAACCGTTGGTCATGGGTACCTGAGTGGCTCAGTCAATTAAGCATTTGCTTTGGTCATGATCCCAGAGTCCTGGGTCCCACATCCGGCTCCCTGCTCAGTGGGGAGTCTGTTTCATCCTCTGCCTCTGACTCTACCCCTACTCATGCTCGCTCTCTCTCTCTCTCTCTCTATGTCAAATAAATAAATAAAATCTTAAAAACAAAAACTGCTGGTCATGATCTAAAGGGTTAAGAAAATGCAAAAGAATAGAGTATATTACATTTAGTAGAATATTCTCCAGTGAAACTTTTATATGTATATGTCCCACATAAAATGTATTTACCAATGGGTAACGATTTTTTTTTAAAAGCTGAAAAACCAGTGCTTTTTGTGTATTATTTCATTCGCTCCTCACAAATAACCCTGTAGACAATACCATAACTTCCTCTTTAAAATAATAGTACTGAGATTTCCAGGTAGTATATATGATGTCCAAGATGACAGAACTATTGATAAGTACAAACATCACTCTTATAAAGTCTCATTGATCCCTAATGACACTAAGAAAATCTGAATTAACCAAATAAGGTATCAGTAATAGTAACCATGGCATGATTAATAAAGAAAAAAACAGGCTTTTAAGGCAATCAGTCGTGACTGAATTTAATACCTGGTTCTGCCACTAACCAGCTGTGTGGACTTTGGGCTAACTCAATCTCTTTCCACTTTGATTTCTCCACGTGTAAATGTTGCTGTGAGTTTAAAATGATTTGACGTATGTAAGTAGCCTAGACCACTAAATGGAAGCTTTTGTGATTAAAATAATTAGTATTTTCTTTTACGTGGTCCGATAAATCGCATTCAGCAGCCTACACCACTCTCTTAATGTGTAAAAAGCTTGAATCAGGAATTTACTGGATTAAAGAGCAAATTAGGGAAGTGGACAAGAGTGGACTAGAGCCACCCAAAAGTTTCTGCTGGCCTTGGGTGAGAACGATGCCTATGTCAAGCTCAGGGAGTTGGTTCAGGTAACTATGGGAATCAAGGGGGAAACTTACTGCTTCACGGTAAAAACAAACGCAAACTATTTCATCTCTGCTCAAGGATCACAGCACCATCCATCTTCTTCCTCTGCGTCCTGGCTGGGGCTGAACCCAGGTATTAGGCCACGCACCTGGCCAGCTCCCGCCCAGTAGGCCCCGGGTCCCAGGGGCTAGGGCGCAGAGGTTCGGCGCAACTCACCCCGGAGACTCCGTTGATACTGCCCCAGAATCTCCTCCAGGGTAGAGTTCTCCGGAGACTTCGCCATGCACAGACCTGGGACCAAGGGATGGGAGTCACGTGGGGAAGTGTCCAGTGTCGCCCCTCGGGGAACAGGAGGCCCTGGCGCCGGAGAAGCGCCCGCCTGCTTGCTGCCGCTGCTGTCATTGGGGAGCATGGAACCCCAGACAGAGCTCGCGGGGGGCCCTTCCCACCCAGTGGCCCTCATGGTGGACGTCGGGAGTTGTAGTCCGCAGCCCGTGAGTCTGCAGTCACGAGACTCCTAAAAGGCCCCTCCAACTATACTACAGTTCCCAGAGGACATCGCGCCACAAGCTTTGGCGGTTTGGCGGCCAGATCCGGTTGCCAAGAGACTGCTCGGAGGCTCCGCCCTTTTTCTGTAGCCCAGGCTGGCTTAGTCCTGCCTTTATCCCATCCTGCTGTTTGGACCACCCGACCGACAGAAAGAACTCCCTGAAGGCCTTCACTCTTCTAAGTCTGCTAGTTTGCGGTTGGTCCTTGAGTCTTCTCAAGGACACAAATAACAAGCTCGTCGTCTTTCAGCCGCGACCATTTGCCAAAACAGCCAAATAAATTCTCAAGAAAAAGAAGCTTTAAATCTCCCAAACAACCTAGAGTTTGAAGGCATCCGACACTACAAATCCTAGCATGCCCAGCAGCGAGACTTCCACTTGGAGTTGGCGCACTGCCCTCTGGGAACTGTAGTCCTTTTTAGTTGCAGTCCCGGCTAACGCCAGCGTCCTCTTCATTGTTCAAGCAGGTCTTTGGAGCACGCCTGCGCAATAGGCAGCTGGAGAAGCCTTTGGGTGAGACCCTCCGCACAGTCCCTTTTCATTGTCTGCGTTTGGCGCCTGCGCAGTAAGAGATCGTTGGGACTGGGCCGGCTGAGCGGATAGGGCCGGGTTCCTCGCCCTTTCCTCAGGCGCCTGCGCACTGGGCGGCCGCTCTTTGCCGTTACCGCTATGTGCGGGGCGTGTGTGGAATAACGTTATTGCCCAGCGGAGCTCAGGGCCGGGAGATCGACCGGAGCGGCAGCTACGACGACGACAGCGGCGACGACGACGACGGGGTGGGGGGAGGACGGCGTGCGAGAGACTCACGGGACGCGACGCGCCCCGCCTCCCCCGTCCGGTCCCTCTCTCAGCGGTGAGGGGTAAGTGATGCGCTCCGCTGCTCGGGTTAGGCGCTGCCGCCGCTGCCGCCGCTGCTTCCCTCCATCCTCCCGGGTTTGCAGCGGCGGCTCGGGGCGCGGCCCGGGTTGCTGGGCCCGGCGGCGAAGGGGGCGCTTCCCCGCTGCTCCACGCGGCGCTCCCCACCCCCCCAACCCGGGGCTCCTCGGGGCCGCCCCTCCCCTCCCCCACCCTGCCCCCCAGCCCCACCCGCCGTCCCTCCCGGCCCTTGGCCGCCTCCTCTTCCCGAGAATGTCTTGAACCCTTTGCAGCGCTCTCTCGGCTTTGTGCAGCCCTCCCCCTGCGCCGGAGCCGCTCGCTCCGGGTGCGGGCGGAGCACTGGGGGGAATGGCTGCGCTGCAGCTGCGGAAGGGATTTTTCCCCGACCGGAGCCGCTAACAGTGCGGGGCCTCCTGGTGAGGTTGGTTTGGGGGATGTGGGGCGGCTTGTGGGAGGGGGGTGGAGGTCCGGCCAGGCGCCCTCTGGACGCGGTTGGAGGGCGTGGAAGACGTGGTGTCACGCACCCTGCCAGGCGACTGCACCCGCGCTGGCTCCGGCTCCGTAGTAAACCCGGGGGAGGCGAGAGTGGCTTCCTGTCGGCTTCATTGTCCCGAGATTCAAATGTGGGGTTTTGGTGTGCTTCCCTTCGTTTTATGCCTGACACAGGGCGGGAAGACGTGGGATTTGTGTCCTAAGTTATGGAACCCCGGGGGTGGGGGTAGGTCGAGGGGGCGGGAAGGGTGGTGTTTAGTAGGGCTGTAGGGATTTATTTGAAGAATGTGAGCCCTGGAAGACAGGGACGGTGCCTGTCCAAGCATTGCCAAGGTGGTAAACACGACATGACTAGATGGCTCTGAAGACTGGACTTAGAAGGGACTCGACGAGGCTGTCGTGTAGCAAGGAAATGAACCAGCAGAATTGTTTCTTCATTGGGTGGGTAACGCGTTCACGTTCCTAAGGGAATAGACTAGGCTCTATCTTTCGGTTTTGTTTTTTGAGCAGTCAAAACAAAAAGCGAGCCCGGTACATTTCTGTTTCTGAATTTGTTTATTCCTGCTTTCCTTCTCTTAATGAAAATTCACTCATTTGGGAGAAATGTGGTGGGGCAGATGATCGTTGATTCAAAAATGCATCTTTTAAAATGATTTCATCTTGAGCTCTCCATGCTTACAACCGTTTGCTGGCGTTAAGACAAGCGGAAGAAAGAATGAAGCAGGATGGGGAGGAGCAGGTGGAGGGATAATGGGGGAGGCGAGTTACATTGTGAATACTGTATCTAGATCTTCACTGACACAACCCCAGCTGGATGTGTTTCAAAAATTTAGTAATTCAGTTGCAAGGTACAAATAATTTTCTATTTTTCTACCATTACTTTAAAAAAAAGTAAAACCAGTGCTGTTTTGCATCCTTCCTAACTTTGTGGATATCATAGGATTTTGGTGTTTTAAAACTCAAGAATCTAAGTGCACTTGACATAGAGGAAGAGACTGAAACGTGGAAAGTTAACCGAATTGTCTGTCCAAGCGTCACTGCTGTTGAAAAGCAGAGCCCGATAAAACCAAGATCTGTTCCTCTAGTGGACTCTTTTGGTTTGGTCCCTTAGTCCCCCTAGTCTGTGAAAATTTGTGGAAAGCTTCTCTACGTGCTCCTTGAGTTGGCCTTAACAATCCAGTTCATTGATACCCCTAGTCATATTAATCTAGTCCTTTTCCTTGTGATGCAAAAATAATTCTACTGAAGTGGAACTTTGTAATTATAAATTAACTTACAGTATAAGGAAAGGTGTTCTAACATGGGCTTTTCACACTTGATCTTAACCAAAAGGCCAAGAGGCGATAACATGGGCTTTTCATAAGAAAAAAAACTTTTGGAAGTTTTTCCCTACTACTTATTACTGAGCATATTTTAATATTATGTCATGATATTCAGTAGTATTTTATGGCATGATGAACTCTGTAAGCTCTGTTAAAAGTAAAATTGCCTTGTAACAAGAACCTGTGAAGTTCATTTTTCTTCAGTGAATTACATTATTCTCCGATTAACTTTTGAGGGAAAAAAAAATCTAACTTTTTATCAAAATTTGTTTTTTCATTTAATTGCTTTTGACAGAGTGCTTTTTTTGCTTTATAATCTTACCCTTTAATTCTACTTTGCATTTTAGTAGACTTTTTAGAAAAAATTTATTAATATGCCCTTTTAAATTTTAGCTTACTTAAAAATAACTAAATTCAGCAGGTGGAGTTATATTAAATCAAACTTTAAATGTATTTTGTTGGTAAATTTCATTGTTCTCAATTACTTTGGAAATAACCACTGCATGTTTTCTATCTTAGCCTTAGAATAATGACATTTATACTATAAAGTTATCATATTATGCTCACTAATGCAAATATTAAAGTGTTTTTAAAAATTCTATGCTTAGTGATTTGTTTTATTCCAAGTGTCAGTTTTTTTTTTCAGTTACAAAACACTGAAGTTTTATTGTTGCATCTGATAGTAATCAGATACCACTCATCTAGTACTGAATACTGCCTATGTTTAAACTTGTTAACATTTTTTATTCAGCAAAATTATACTCCTATAAAATAATTTTTAGTATTTGAATTTGTAATGATTGATTTTGTTCTCTATTGTGAACATTGGGGTTTTAAGCAGTGTCCTATTCAAATAACTAACAGACAGCAATGTACTGAATGGCCAACTAAAATATCTGTACAGTTGCAAATTATTATGGAAGTATAACAAAAAACAACTAGATACCATCTGAAAAATCCTTGGTGGGTAGATAATATGGAGGAAAATGTTGAGTGTTGCTATGTTTCAGTAAGAAATGAATTTCTTCTGATGGGGAGAAACTCAGACCATCCTTATTTCATAAACTTATGTTAATAACCAAGATTTCCAATAATCAACTACCCTTGGTGAAATGGGATTTAATTTATTTACTTAAATTTTTTGAGGGACTGAACTAGCCAGCATGGGCAATACAAAAGAATAAGACATCTCTCTGGTAGTAGAATTGATTAAACTAGACAGATAGTCTAGTCTAGGTAAATGATTATGCAAGAGTATATCTATGTTCTACTTTTTTTGGCCAAAATGAATGACATGGTCCATATATACTGAAGGACCTCTTTTATGTCAAAGGTAGAAAGGGAATGAACAAAAGCAAGGTTAAAGAAAACCTTAAAAAATTACTTACCTACAAATAGGGATTGTACAGAACATGAAAGTGGAAAAGAATCTCAAGTATGTGTTGCTTAGGGTTAAGAAACAATATGAGACATAGCAGAGAATGTCATTATTTGCTTATATCAATAAGTAATAAGTAATATAGAATATTACCCTTTGGAACATGATACTTATTGAATAAATGACTAATATCTACCATGTCTTGAAACCTACTGTGTCAGGCAGTGCATATGCCTGTGTGTGTGTGTGTGTAATTCATGCAGTAATCTTGTATATAAGGTATAAATTTACACATTTAAATTTGAGAATATTTGAAGCCTAGAGTTAGTGAATAATTTTGTCTCTCTCTCATGCATTACTAAAGTGGTAGTCCCTATAACTGAACCTTTGTCTTTTTGACAAAAGCCCAGATTCTTTCCACTCATCCTTTTTGGTAAATTAAGAAAGCAAACTATACTCTTTTCTGATTCACAAAATTTTAGAATTAGAGGAGACCTTACAGTTACCTGGTGCAGTGTACCTTCTACTACTGCTCATATCCCTGAGTCCTTACTGAGTCCAATTTCTCTAAGAACAACACTTACATGAACAAAGAGGCATAGGATGTCTCATTTAGCTTCTGGAAAGTACAATAGCAAGATCATAATTAAATCGAGCTGGTGTCTGCTTTACTATGTAACTGCTCCCCGTTGGTTATAGTTCTGTCATAAGAGGAAGATTACAATACAATACAATACAATAAGGTATTTCTTTGCTAGGTTTTTGCTTTTCTAAATTAAATACGATAACCTTACAACTTCATATGATACTGTTTCCTTTACCTTTCTCATCAGTTGTCACCTAGATTTAGTTTTGTCAGTTCTGTTCTTTTTGTTGTGGTCTAGTTTTTATATTTAATTCTGTAATTATGATCTGAATGCAGTGTAGTTAAACTATCCCTCTCCTTAATTCAAGCTGTACACTTGTGTTTACAGTCTAAAATTGTGTTAATTCTTTAATAACAGTAATATCTTTGCTAGTTAGGCAAGGAAAAATGAGAGGAAAATGTTGTATGGCTTTTAAGTTATTGTTATGCAATTCAAGGGATTTGAGTTTCTATATTTCTTCTTTTCTAATGTTAAAATGACTCTCTTTATGAAATGATAGTTCTTAATGAATAAAAAGTTGGCAGTTATGTAGGTTTTCATTTTGTTTTTTTTGAAAAATTGGAAAACAACAATTTTATATAGTCAACATAAGCCAGTGTCTTTTTTATTTTAAGATTTTTCCCATTCTGTATGTATACATAGATGATTTTTTGAACGTGTTAAACTTTAACCCTTTCAGATACCATCTCCTTTGATGTAGCTATGGTTAAAATTTGTTGAGATCTTCCATGAGTCTGTCATCCAAGGGATTAGTTTCCCTTCCTGGCTTTTAGACACTTACAAATTTAACAAGCCAGCCCTCTTATGTCTTCCTCCTGGCTGTGTACTGGATATAGCCGAGTACAGAGCCATGCAGATTTATAAATAGAGTAAATGTAACATAAATAAAATATGCTTGAGAAAAGAGGTGACACTAAGATAATGAAAGCCATTTGAATGTTTTTTGTTTGCTTTTAATCAAGGAGAAGACCATTATTTTCTCCAGTATGGAAGAAGTTGGTCAAAGCTTACAGTCTGTTGCATAATAATGGATAATTAGACAAAAATGAGTCAAGGAAGCATAGGCACAATGAAGAAAATGTGGAGTAAGTGGATAGACTGTGATGGGGAGACTGCTATTTTTCATTTGTTTCTAAGTAGTCCCTCAGATAGATCATTCAAATGGTTCAAAAAAATCAAGCAATTTTAAAAACAAATAATATGAAAAGCCCTCCTACCCCTCACATTGTTGCTGAGTTAGCACGTTCCCTAATCCATTAGGTAACTTTTTATTATTTCTTCTGTATCGTTCCAGTGAGTTTTTTTTTTCCAAAGTTAAGCAAATATATATTCTTAGCCTGCTGCCCATCTTTTATACAAAAGATAACCTCTTAAGACAACATACTGCGCCTTGAGAGTTACCATTTTAGGAGCAGTTAGGGAATACTGTCCTGTGAAGAGGCGACATTTAGCTGACACTCATCTTAGGTGAGGGTGTAAGCCATGTAGGTGTGTGGTTGGACTGTGCAGTGGTCCTGAGACAGGAATGGGACGAGTGAATTTGGAGAGTAAAGAGAGCACTGGCTGGAGGTGAGTGAGCGAGAAGGAGAAAGAAGAGGAGGAGGCAAGGTCGGATAGAGATTGTAGGGTTTTTAACTTCACGTGTTTGGGGAGTTAATTGGGGGATTGACAAAAGAATTGTGTTGTATTTTTAAAGTATAGTCCGAAATGTTTTGTGGAGAACAGACTGGACAGGAAAAGGGGAACAGGGAGGTGAGCTAAGAGACCATTGGAGTGATCTATACTAAGTTGTTAATGGTTTTGATTACAGCGATAAAGGCGGAAATAAAGTTACAAGGTCTGTTTTTTTAAAAATCCAGAGTTTGGGATACGTTAAGTTTGAAATGTCTGTTAAACATCCAAGTGGAGCTATCAAGTAGGCATTGAATATACAAGTATAGAATTCAGCAAAGTTCAGGTCTGAAGATATTTAATCTTAAGCATCACCAGTAGAACATATTTAAAGCCATAGGACTGGAAGACATCCCTTAGTTTGAGAGCTGGTTAGTTAGGTGGAGAAGAGGTCCAAGAGTTGAGACCTGATCGTCTTCGGCAGTGAAAGCTTAGCAAGGGAAAAGGAGCGAGCCAGAAGGATTGAAAAGAAGTGGTCAGTGAGATACGAGTGTGCTGTCCCAGAAGCCAAGTAAAGAGTATTTTTAGAGATAAGTGATGTTGAGTCAAACTACACCACCTCTGATCACCTGAATGTGCCTTCTAAACTGGATGTGGACATTTTGCTAGAAGTCCTTTTCTCCCAGTTTTTTGATGGGGATGTTCACAGTTATTCTCCCCCCAGAAACTACTAAATCTGAAGCCCTGAACAAAGTTTGGTTTGTAGCCAGGCCCCTGCTCTTTCTCGGGTGGATGTGGCTGCCACTGCTGCCGCGGACTGGACAGGAGAGAATTGCTCTTCAGTGAGAAGAATTTGCTGTCAGGGATTGATTCAATCACTATTTCTGTGATCTTAAACACATCTTAAATTTCATTTCAGAAGTCCAGTTTCTTCATCTGAAAAATAAATCTAGTGATATTGCATTTACCTCAGAGGTTTATTTGGAAAGACAAATGATGTAAAAGACAGATGGAAGGTATGGTTGCCTTAACCCATCACCCCAGATGTGGGGCCACTAGCTTGTGTCATGTTTGAAGAAACGTTTTGTTTGGGGTGATGAGCAGAAATAGTTTTTCAGTCTCACACTGCGGGGATAGTGTCTTCTCCTTCTGCATTTCATCCCCATGAGGCAGTTTTGCACATTATTTTAGTGTTCTTGGGAGTGGAAAAAAAGACATGATGTGGAGAAGAGGCTTTGAGATAATAACTTTCTCCAATCCTAAACTCATCCTTTAATTCCAGGCACAGTGTGTAAATGAGACCAAAAGGTAAAGTTTTCCTTTTTTTTTTTTTTTTTTTAAAGATTTTATTTATTTGACAGAGAGAAATCACAAGTAGGCAGAGAGGCAGGCAGAGAGAGAGAGAAGGAAGCAGGATCCCTGCTGAGCAGAGAGCCCGATGCGGGACTCGATCCCAGGACCCTGAGATCATGACCTGAGCCGAAGGCAGCGGCCTAACCACCGAGCCACCCAGGCGCCCAAAGTTTTCCTTTTTTAACTGGCTTTTTTTTTTTTTTTTCCTGGAAGGTATTTTACCAGATAAGGGTTTTCACATCTTATGTGGAATAGTAATGTACAAATTCAAAGCATAGGGTATGTTAGGGGACTTGAACTCAAGGCAGTCAGCTAGAAACTGATTTGAGGAAACAGAGGATAGGGAAAATGTGCATACTTGATATAGAGGTATAAAATATTTATTTTGGTGAAAAAGGAACATTGCAGATAGAGGACTTTGAGCAGTAATTCTTAAGCAGTGAAGATGTTTTTGAGGCAATAGGACTCTATTATAGGATATAACTTCAAAATCTCTATCTTGAGGACTCCATGTATTATCATTTGCTCAGTTGCTCAATAAACACTTCTCATTGGATAAGCAATGTATTGCACCTTATTTTTTATGCTTTTTTTCATATTACAAAACTAATTCTTATCTATTGCAGAATACTTAGAAAATACCATTATGTGAGGAAGAATGCTTTCTTATAGTCCCACTAGCCCATGATGCCACTGTTACATATTCTTGTCTATTTTGGTTTAATCTGGTAACATATTATCATGAGATTAAACCTTCTAACTAATTTTTCTTGAGGGTATAGGAGTCCATGTTATCAAACTTATAATTTACTTACAATTTATGGAAATTAACGGTATTTTTAAAATTGTAAACAACTGTGAATTTCTGTGCAAATTAATATTTTTCTTTGCCAGTATTTTAAGGTTTTTTTTTTTTTTTTTTAATTTATTTGAGGGGGAGAGAAGAGCAAATGAGAGAGAACACAAGTGAGGGGGAGGGGCAGAGAGAGTGGAATTAGTAGGCTCCCTGCTAGGCAGGGGGACCAAAGCCTGTCTCATTCCAGGATCCAGAGATCTTGACCTGAGCTTAAGGCAGATGCTTAACCAGCTGAGCCACCCAGGCACCCCTCTTTGCCAGTATTTTAAGAAATTAACTGTATCAAGGAATATTTAGACTTCTAAAGCTGTTTCCTCAGGGCACTTTCCCCTCAGGTCAGGATCTCAGAGTCCTGGGATCAAGCCCTGCATCCAGCATCAGGCTCTCTGCTCAGTGGTGGATCCTTCTTCCACCCCGCTCTCTGCCTGCTTGTGACTTCTCTTTGTCAAATAAATAAATAAAATCTTAAAATAAAATAAAATAAACCCGTTTCCAATTTTCTGATGAAACCCACCCCCCTGCCCTGGTCTTTCCAATATATAGTTCCATCATTGGTATATGAGGTTGTTGCTTCAACCCTACACCAATGCTGGATATTACATATCTTTTTAAAAATTTTGCCAACATGATAAACTGAAAACCTTATTTAGGTTTCTCTTATCAGTAATATATCTGAAGGGTTTTTTAAAAACACATTTATTAGCAAAAAAAGTTTATTGCCCATTGTATTTCTAATCTGAATTGCTTGTGTGTGCCCTTTGTTAATTTTTTCTGAAGAATGTTCATTATTGTATTTACTTGTAGCAATTCCTTTGTTATGTATGTTGTAAAATTTTTTCCCAGATTGTCATTTTCCTTTTTAAATTTGTTTTTACCAAAGACATCAAAGATTTTTAACTTGTGTATAGCCCAATTTCTCTCTTCCTTTTCCTTTGTGAAGTAATACCACTACACAAAGTTTCATTAAATACATACCTATATTGATTATTATAGAATTTGTGATGTGAATATATGCAAATGTGTTAATTTTTCTAAAATATGTTAAGGCCTATATATATAGCCTTCTTGAGATATATATGTATATATATATATATACACACACACACACACACACATATACATATATGTATTCCCTTGCCATGTTTCAGATCATAAAAAAAATTAATAAATTGGGCTGCATCTCAATCCAAACCCCAAAAGGACTTGTTCAAATAACCCTGACAAAATAATTCTAAAATGCATCTGGAAAAAAATAACCATACAGGGAGAACTAAGTAATTTCTGTTAAAACCAGTGTAGGGTAGGGAGAACAGTCTGTCCATTTATAAATGGATATCATAAACCCATGTTATGAAACATGGTTATAATAAAATAGTACAGAAATAGGTAGATGGAATAAAAGGTCCAGAAATAAACCTAAGCATATGAACAGAACATTTCAAATTGTATCAGATAATGAAAGAGTTATGCACCTGGGTGACTTAGTCCTTTAAAGCATCTGAATCCTCTTTTTTTTTTTTTTTTTTTTTTTAAGATTTTATTTATTCAGAGAGAGCATAAGCAGGGGGAGTGGCAGGCAAAGGAAGAAGCAGGTTCCCCACTGAGCAAGGAGCCCAACATGGGACAGAATCCCAGGACCCTGGGATCATTACCTAAGTGGAAGGCAGATACTTAAACCTACTGAGACACCCAGGCATCCCAAGTGTTCAACTCTCAATCTTGGGTCAGATCTTGATCTCGGGATTATGAGCTCAAACCCCGTGTAGACTCCATGCTGGACATGAGGAGCTACTTCGAAAAAAAGAGTGGGTTGTCGGGGGGACACACCTGAGTGGCTCATTTGGTTAAGTGGCACTCTTTCTGGCTAAAGTCATGATCTTGGGGTCCTGGGATTGAGCCCCACATCTTGCTCCACGCTCACCTAGGAGTCTGCTTCAGGATTCTCTCTCTTCCTCTACCCTTTCCCCGTTCTTCCTCTCCTTCTATCTCAAATAAATCCTTAATTAAAAAAACAAAAACAAAAACAAAAAAACAAAGAGTAGTTGAAAGGTAAGGAAGTAGAATCAGCAAAAACAGACCACTTTTGAAAGCCTGGCCCTAATAGGAAGAAGATAAAGCTCTTTTAAATGAGCTATGTGCTATCTGTACTTAATTTTCTTTCTTAAGGTCTAAAATTTTTCGTGCTTTCTTATAATTCATTTTAAAGCATATTTTATATAATTCTATCATGAAGCAAAATTGCAAATGCAAAAACTTAAAACATTAACAAGAATACATTAACCCCTTTTGGGGAAAGTCATTAATTTTAGGACATGGCATTCTGAAAAGCTAAGGCATCCTCGGATTCCAGTAGGCATTCGTATTTTTATATTCCAGCTTTGCTGCACGTATTGGTAGCTCCACTTGTGAGAGCTGGATTAGAATTTTTCTTAACAAGAAATAGCATTTCTTAAAAACAGTAAAACAACTTGCCAAAATGAATTGCTCTCTAAGGGTATCATGTTCAAAATCCAAAAGTTACGTTGGCCTTGGAAATTCAGATTTACTAATATGGGTACTGAGTTCTGTTCCAAAGTTACTTTCTGCTTCGCTGATTTGAGTTTTTCTTTGATAAGTATGTATACCTTATGACTAAAAAATAAGTTTACTGTTTGACAAAATTCAAACATAATAATCAAAATCACTTCTTAAATATGTATAAGAATTTGGGTAAACCTGTGTTGATCCAGTATAAGTGAAGTAGCAAAGTAAATTTTTATCAAACATATATCAGTGTCAAAAATAAGAACAGAAATAGGGCTAATATCCAGAGTAGGGAAGAATAACTAAGAAATTTATAAATCTGAGTTCCTAGACACTTCCTGAGAACAAAAATTATTTACTTCACTTTATATTTTGAGTATTTTTATTTGATCATGTGAAAATGTCTGATCCAAGTCCCCAGGAAATGAATATGAAATTAACATATGTCTGAGAAATGCAGGATTGTCATATCTTTCATAGGATTCTCAGACAGCTAATGGATGTTAAACTAGTTCAGACAAAAAAAATGTAACCATAGAAATATCAATGATTCATTAAATTAATTAATTTAATATTTATTTTTACTTAATTTTATTTTTCCTTTGCTAGTGCTCACCCCATCGTAATTGGTCTTTAGCAGTGTGACATGATTTTATCTGTTTAGTGCAGTTAGGAAACAACTTTTCTATCAAAAGTTGCAAAACTGCAGGGAAAAAAATAGGGGTTATAGGAAGGCAGGAACCAAATTGTATTCTTTTGAGACATTTGTATAAGCCTACATTTCTTACAAACTAAAACACATATATCATTTTATTTAATAAATACTGTCATCAGATATCTGCTCCAGAAAAACCAGATGGCTTATTTTCTGTCACAGATGACTTTTGAGGGTGTTTCCTGATCTTAGGATAAATACACACACACACATACATACACACTTTGTCAACGAGGTGTAAATAAAAGAGTACTTTGCACAAGGAGTTAGATCTCCATTTTAGTTTGCCACGATACCAGTATGCCATTGAATAAGTCTTTAATCTTATGTTTCATTTTGCTCATTTGTAAAAATAAAAGGCTTAAACTATATTGTTTTTCTAAGGCTACTCCCAACTTTTAAAGCAATATTGCGTGTGTAGAAAATACAGAATTCTTCAGTTTTGTGCTTATGGCCCTTTAGTCACAAAGAAAAGAGTCAGAAGATTAGGAGGGCATTTGTGGTATGCAGTGGTACACAGATATGGAAAAAGGGGAAGAGGGTAGGAGTGAAGAGAGACAAAGCTTTTGGAAGGTGAACTTTTTTTTTTTTTTTGGCATATCCTGATATTTGACTCAGAGTATTACCTCCTACTAATAATTGTTCTAAATATACCAATAAGCTTTTAATCTGTTGTAGCTGTTGCTTTCCTCTAATATGGAGAAACTCTTCTCCAAATGAAATAAATGTCAATAGAGCATTTCTCTTTAGCTGTGTCTAGAGATTCCCTCCCTTAAAAGAATTGCATTCTCAGAAATATTCACACTGTAAAATATTTCCAGCAAATTATTACATACCTAATGGCATGTACCCTGGTATTAATGAATCTAATCACTTTAAGCATCTGTAGTCTAATTAATAATAATATAAAAAGAATAGACGTATAGTAATAGTTGAAATGATGGTTGCAGATTTTCAGCCAAAAGGTAGCCTTGCTTGCTTACATAACTTACTAATTTACATGCTGTATACCTTTATAAATGAAAACATAAAGCTCTTTATGCTGTTGTGATCAGATCAAAATTTTTCTTTCCAACCTAAAATATTTTTTAACTGGCAGTTTTGTGTGTTTATATTCTATACTTTGAAAGCATATAAAGCCATTCTGAATTAATGTAAATAATCATGTGATTCGGGGCGCCTGGGTGGCTCAGTGGTTTAAAGCCTCAGCCTTCAGCTCAGGTCATGATCCCTGAGTACTGGGATCGAGGCCCGCGTCGGGCTCTCTGCTCTGTGGGGAGTCTGCTTCCTCCTCTTTCTCTCTCTCTGCCTGCCTCTCTGCCTCCTTGTGATCTCTGTCAAATAAATAAATAAAATATTTTTTTAAAAATCATGTGATTCCTCTTTGTGTAGAGCTGAGCAAACTAGAGTGGTCACTAGCAATGTATGAAATTAAAATTAAAATTTAAATGAATTAAAATTAAATAAAAAGTTTTCTCAGATGCACTTGCTGTTCGTATTTCAAGCGCTCTGTAGTTCACATATGGCTAGTGGCTTGTATGTTGGACAGTGTAGTTATAAAACCTGTCCATAATCACAGTTTTACTGCAAGCCCTGTTAGAGAGTTATCTCTAGGCATTATAATTTACATGAAGGTGAAAAGAAATATTGCATAATTTAGGCTAGTAACAAGTTAGGCAGTAAATAAGCACATTTTTGATATTTATAAAATATGTCTTTGCTTTAAACGTGCTCTAAGATTCTTCAGGGATTCTGTAGTTTGAAGTTTGATTTTGGTTTTCATGCATTGTGCTGATACTGTGGTTGAATTTATATCCACCTCCCAAACAGTTAATGTATGGTTAGTGACAGGAGGAAGGTAATAATCATGAGCAGGAGCCATCTTTAAGGGGCACATTAGGCAGTGATATGCTGAAATACGCTATAGACCGATGACAGAAACAAGGGAAATTGTTGTCAGCGAAGAAGTTGTTGAACTAGGAAAGGTGAATCCAAAACATTCAGCTTTAATATCTTTACAGACCCTTAGCCTTTTTCCCACTGTCAGCCCCTCCTTTAGAGTCTGTTTTCAGTCCTTTGGGACAGCTTTATGCACCTTTTCCGGACAGCGATGCGAGACCTGGCAGAGTTTTTCAGATCATTGCTCAGTGAGTGTAGAGATAGTTTACTTTTCTTTCAGATAATAGGTTTCTGATTCATGCTGTACCCTATTTACTAAATTTGCCTCATTCTTCTAGATGAGTCAGCTGATTTTTTTTTATCTGACTTTAACATAAACTGATTGATTCTTACTTGTCTATGGACTTTGCAGGGAGGCAGTCTTGGAGCCTGCTGGTGGTCAGGCAGGAGGGTGAGAATTAGATTAAACATGGACTGAGTCTTGCATGAACCTTCAGTGTTTATGGCTCAGAAAGGTAGTGTCAGAGAATACGTTACCAGGTAAAAATACATTTCTTTTCAGTCATATTCAAATTCTTAAACCAAATCTGAGAGTGTAGGAGTTGGCATCACTAGCATCATTGCAGGTATACTTGAGAAGAATACGGAGGATTCTGTGGTTGCAGGAGCAGTCCAGAACTTTCTGTGTGAAAGCCCGGTTTTGAATCGGGGGGCTCCTGTTTCCTACTAGTAGACTCGTGACCTTGGGGAAGTCATTTAACTTCAGCTTTCTTGAAGGGAAAAAAAGATTCTCATGTGCTTGTTTTGGGAGTTAAATGAAGACATTTAAGAGAGTATAAGCACTCAGCATAGTTACTGGCACAAAGGAGGTACTTGAGAAATATTTGAATCTAAGTCTTTTTTTTTTTTTTTTAAGATTTTATTTATCTATTTGACACACACAGAGAGGGAGGCAGGGAGAAGTGAGAGCCCAACCCAGGTCTCAATCCCAGGACCCTGAAATCATGACCTGATGCAAACACAGACACTTAACCAACTGAGCCACCCAAGCACCCCTGAATCTAAGTCTTAATTGATTTCTTGTGAAACAGTAGCTGTGTTTTAACAAAGTTGTGCAGTTCTACAAAAGAAATCAAGTCAGACTTTACATTTTTCATATACTGGCAGAGAAAACTTGGCAGAAACTTTTAATGCCTAGATAATTTATGGAAATCTATAACTTGTTTGCTCAAGCATTTTCTTTAAGCACTTCATAAAATGATTTTTATGAAGAAATGATGTCTTATTAAATCACTGGTTTTTTCTTTCTAAGCTGAGCCTTCTTTTGAAAATGTGTAATAAATTCAGGTATAGAAAATATGGCTATTGTTATTGGAATGTCATAATCATTTTATTTTTGTGAAAAAATTTTTCACACTTTAATAATGCCATTTTAGGTGAAAACTGTAAATTACATTTTTCTCAATACTTTTTTTTCAATATTTGCTTTGCTTTTTTAAAACATGTAATTAATAATGTATGTGGCAGGTAATAAAGGTAAAATTGGAAGCACTCATTTCAAAATAATCAGGAGTTTATGAGAACAAAAATTTTCCTAGTACCAAGTTTGTTCACGTGATCATGGAGGAGGCATCTTTGTAAGTACCCCCAAAAGCACAGCTGTGGGTTTATTGTTTTGGATTAACCATACATTTCAGGTGGAGGGGTTGGGGCTTTAAAAGAAATTTTTCCCAAGAGTTTATTTTTCATTATCTGCCCCATGTCAAGTTAATTATACAGCAGAGCTGAAATTTTTAATGTGTTTTAAATATATGTCACTTTCTCAGAGAGGTTTCCCCAGAACAGCCAGCAGCCTAAACACCAGCACTCTAAAACTGTTACATTATGCTGTTCTCTTTGTCTTTTTATGTTCCTGCCTTCCCATTGTCACTAAAGTTGTCTTAGTTTGTTTACCTAGCTCTTCCTTGTCTATTTTTGCTTCTGTGGGATAAAGAACTTGATCTTCACTCTCTCCCTCTTACCTATAGTGCTTAGTACTTAAATACCTGTGAATAAAAAAAAGAGTAATTCATCTTGGAGTAATCTAGAAAATGGGATCCTCATGTATAATTGGTGCATAATGTTTATGTTCATTTTTGTAGTTAAAATAAATTTTGTGAGCCTATGTATATGAAAGAAGTTCTTAGAATGATATATGGTACGTGGCCAGTAAATGCTACCTATTATTAATAAAAGATTACAGATAATCATGTCTATTTGTTTTTATAACATACAATCAATCATATCTATACCTTATTTGATCCTGGATCTTTAAATGCAACCCTAATTTTTTTTTTTTTTTTTCAAAAGACAGAGGCTTTAATGTTAAGGATATTTTCCCCAGGGATTTTAGTAGGGGGGGAAATGTGAAATAGAATTTTGAAGTGAGACATTTGTTTAAAATTTCTCAGTTATCTTTTGCATGCTTGGTATAAAGGGATAAAAATATGATATTAATAGCAGCTTGACTTCTAATTGCTAAAACTTGGAAGCAAGATGTCCTTCAGCAAATTGATGGATGCATGAACTGTGGTAGATCCAGACAATGGAATTCAGCACTAAAAAGACACAAGCTATGAAGTCAAGAAAAGACATGGAGGAACCTGGAATGCATATTAGTAAGGGAAAGAAGCCAATCTGAAAAGGCTGCATACAAACCGTGCGATTCTAATGATATGGTATTCTGGAAAAGGCAAAACTGGTGACAATAAAAAGTTGTGGGGTTGCAGGGGAGCGATGAGTACGCAGAGCACAGGGTTTTTAGGGCAGTGGAAATGTTCTCTGGTGCCATAGCGATGGATACATGTCCTCGTACATTCGTCTGGATCCATAGAAGGTGCAACACCAAGACTGAGCCGTGATGTAACGCTGGGTCGGGGCACGGTCCTCCACTGTAGAAAATACCTCGCCGTGGTGGAGGATGTTGACACCGAGGGAGGCCATGCCTGGTGAGGGGATGTGGTATTGGGAAATCTCTGTGCCTTTTCCCTGAATCTTCCTGTGAACCTTAAACTGCTTTGAACAAATAAAATCTTAATTACAAATTTTTTTCAAAGGCATGGTACAAGTTTTAAAAGCGTGTATGTTAGTTGTTCAATGAATAAGCTATACTGTCGGCTAATTTGTTTTCAAGTTTTTATTTAAATTCCAGTTAGTGCACAAACTGTAATAATTAGTTTCAGGAGTATAATGTAGTGATCCATCACTTACCTGCAACACCCAGTGCTCATCACAAGTGCCCCTCCTTAGTCCCATCACCTGTCTCACCCCCCCCCCTCCCGACCTCTCTCTAGTAGCTCAGTTTGCTCTCTCTCTGGTTAAGAATCTGTTTCCTGATTTGCCTCTCCCCCACCCAACATCTGTTTTGTTTCTTAAATTCCACTTATGAGTAAAATCATACGGTATTTGTCTTTCTCTGACTTATTTCATTTAACATCATATTCTCTAGCTCCATTCATGTCACTGCAAATGGCAGGATTTCATTCTTTTGATGGCTGAATTAATTTTCCATTGTGTGTGTGTGTGTGTCTATTTTTATATATACACACATCTTCTTTATCCATTCATCAGTCAGTGACCACTTGGGCTGCTTCCATAATTTGGGTGTTGTTGAGAATGCTGCTGTAAACACTAAGGTCCACGTATCCCTTCAAATCAGTATTTTTGTATACTTTGGGTAGTTTTACTGCTGGTTTAAACAGCAGTTCCAGGAAGTGAAATTTATTACTTTTTCCCTTTAAGTTTTCATTTATTTTGTTATGAAGATCACATTTTCTTTTTCCTACTACTGTTACTGATTTGTTCAGGAAACAGAGCCGGGTAGGTACTTGACCAAGCCCATGAAGATCATTTCCACTCTTTCATGCCAACTGGTTCCAGAAGACAAGTTGTCACTTGGATTCATCTGTAGATAATATTTTATTAAAGAGAATTGCATACGTAGAGAAAAGCGTTTTCAGCTGTGTAGATTGATAGTCCTAAAGCTACAGCCGTTATTTCTTACTCTGCAATGGTAGGGCTTGGGGGGTAGGAGGAGGTTCATTCTCTGTAAAGCCATCTGGTGATGAATCAGCCGGCTGATTGCCAGAAGCATAAGGATATACTGCCCTTAACATGTATTTTAGCTCAAGTAATTGCATACACCTGACGATCATTTATAGACTAGTTTTCCTCAAACCTAATAATCGGAGTTAAATTGGTCTTTGCTGTTGGTTATGTTATGCCTTACTTCATAGTTCGGTTTAATGTTAGTACATGTCGAATATTCTAGTGCCTGTCTAACAGCATTCTAGTAATTAATATCACTTGGATTCTTGCCATCAGTCCACAATTTTAATTATAAATGACTGGAAGTAACATTTTTTAGTGTAAATAAACAAAACCAGTAAAATATATGGAAGGTTGAAACTTAGAAGTGTAGTTGAAGCTCCATGCCCTGCTGAACATCTGCAGTTTTTGTTTTGTTTTTTTTAATTTAAACCTTAAATTTTTAGTACGTTCAGTTCTGAAGTGAGCTAGGATCTAACAGGAAAGTCCATTTTTAAAGCCAGTTATAGCTGTCGGGAGCATGGAAACTGGACTGTGATTCTGGGTCAGTGTTTACTTCCCTCTGACCTTCAAAGGTCAGAGCTTTAAGCTTTAGTCAGGGAGCTGTTGAAAACTATGTGACAAGGAGATGAAGAATATGGGAGAGACAACTGAAGGCGGGCGTGGAAAGGGCTTTAACTGTAGCAAAGGTTCAATGATTAATTTCACCTTCTGTCCCTGGAGATTTCCAGATTATCCACTTTCAACAAGATTTTCCGCAGGTCCGGGACTACTCATTCATTCGTTAGAAATAGCTGGTCAGTCACTAGGTGTGAAGCACCATATTAGGCTCTGGGAATGCAGAGAGAAAGATCCCTGTGGTCAGCTCTGCACTGACTTGTAGGGATCCTACCCCAGTGTCCCCATCCCAGGCTGGGGGAATGACAGCCTCCTTTTTGTTCCGGTGTCACTTCAGGCTTATCTCCTCGCATCCACTGACCAACATCACCCAAGGACTAAGTTCCTTGTGGAAAGTTTTATTGTTTGTTTTGTCTGTGCGCCCTGTCTGCCCAGAGCGCCCAGATTTGGTAGGTTTCTCACACTGATTGTAAGAACTGGGAATAAGAGGATAAGTTTTTCTTACTTTCAGATAGGTCACCAGCTAGACTCATTATCATCAATGCTATAAACTTAGAATTTAAATTACACCATGAGAGATGTTTGGAAAAGTATTGTTGGGCTAGGGAGAAAAGATTGGTTTACTCTGCCATGGGAATGGATTTACAGGAAGGCATCGTTTTGTACATTGTCATGCTCTGAGATTTCTTAAGTGCTAAAATTAAGCACAGAAGATAGACACTAATATAATTTTGTATCAAGTCTAGTGTGTATTTCTGAGGCTGTAGGCTTTTGAATTTAAGTGGTTACACTGTTAGAAAAGTCAGTGAGGATTGCTGGTATGAGAAATGGAGGAGTTTTGAGTTGCGTTTCAGTTTTATTGTTAGTCATTTTAAATGAAGCAGAGAAAATTGTATATTTTTCATTAATAGACAGGCTTTTGGATTTGTAATTCTTAAGTGAAATTTCCTGGAATTTTTACTCTTTGTAATTAAAGGTCTTATCTGTTTCTCATACTCAGAAGATACTCACATATTTAGGGTTTTATTTTTCATAATTATGTATAAAACTCTTAGGACCCTGAATCTGTTTGATTTTTTAATCTAAACCTAAGCCATACCTATGTTAATTATATGTTTCATGATTGATGGGTCAACATACAGCATATGGTCTAATCCCTGAAACATTACTAGTAAGTTTTGGGGGTAATCTTGTGTTTTTTTTTTTTTTTCCAATTTCTCATTGTGTAAATTCATGTTTTATACTAGATAGTAAATTGTAATACTCTAGGGGCACCTGCGTGGCTCAGTGGATTAAAACCTCTGCCTTCGGCTCAGGTCATGGTCCCGGAGTCCTGGGATCAAGCCCCGAATCGGGCTCTCTGCTTGGCGGGGAGCCTACTTCCCCCCCTCTCTCTCTCTGCCTTCCTCTCTGCCTACTTGTGATCTCTGTCAAATAAATAAATAAAATCTTAAAAAAAAAATAGTAATACTCTGGTAATATCACATTCCCTTCTTTGAATTCAAAGAACCCCAGGATTTTTATTTAATTTGATCTTTAATTTGGAAGGGTGATACTTTCATAATAACATTCTGCCTATAGAGTTCTTCTGCTTACCAACTAAAAATCTAAAACATTAACTCACGAAAGCCTTCAGAGTAACAAAATTTATGTTCCAAAGCCTCCTCCTTTATTCACCGGAGCTCTTGTTTATATTCTATTTGTTTGAGCATAGCTGCAATATACTTATATTATTTTTAAGGCTTTGCAAGAAGGAATAGACCCAGTACAGTGAAAAATGACAACTGATAGGAAGGGAGAAAACAGAAAAAAACAAATAATGTGAGTACAGTCTGAGAAATGAGAACTGACATAGTATTAGGACAGATACATGCATATTAATAAATATTGAGAAACTCACTAGTTTGCAGGATGGTTTGATAACCTGGTAATTGTAATAGTCATGACCCACTGAATATAATTTTCAATTTTGAGTCGTGAGAGGTAGATAAATGTGAAATTTAAAATACTTTGGGAGTACCTGGGTGGCTCAGTCAGTTAAGCATATGACTTGATTTCAGCTCAAGTCTCTGTCTCAGAGTTGTTGGTTCAAGCCCCACAGTGGCTGCCACACCCAGAGGAGCCTACTTAAGAAAATAAATGAAATAAAAATAACATGAAATAAACTAAAAACTGGTATTAATCCTTTAAGGCAAGGGTGGCAAACTTCCTGTAAAGGGCTAAAAAGTAAATATTTTAGGCTCTGTAGGCCATATGATCTCTGTCAATCTCTGCTTGGCTGCTTCAGTGCAAATGTCTGTGTTCTCATAAAACTTACTCAGAAGGGTACCTGGGCCGCTCAGTCAGTGAAGCAGCCAACTCTTTTTTTTTTTTTTTTTAAGTTTTTATTTATTTGACACAGAGAGAGAGATTACAAGTAGGCAGAGAGAGAGGCGGAAGCAAGCTACCTGCCCAGCAGAGAGCCCGATGCAGGGCTCGATCCCAGGACCCCGAGACCATGACCTGAGCCAAAGGCAGAGGATTAACCCACTGAGCCACCCAGGCACCCCAAAGGAGCCAACTCTTGATTTAGGCTCAGGTCATGACCTACGGGGCTCGGGTCAGGCTCCACCCTCAGCATGGCACCTGCTTGAGTTTCTTTCCTTCTCCGCACCAACCCTTCGCATGCACATATGCGAGCTTGCTCACCCTCATTGATTTTTTTAAAAGATTTTTTAAAAAAGATTTTATTGACAGAGATAGAGACAGTGAGAGAGGGAACACAGGCAGGGGGAATGGGAGAGGGAGAAGCAGGCTTCCCGCCGAGCAGGGAGCCTGATGTAGGGCTCAATGTCAGGACCCTGAGACCACGACCCGAGCCAAAGGCAGATGCTCAATGACCGAGCCACACAGGTGCTCCAAATTTTATTTTCAAAAATCTTTAAAAAAGAACTTTATCCACAAAATTAACAGGAGGCCAGAGTTAGCCAATCCTTGCCTTAAGGGAAAACTTGAATGTCCAAAACAACTTGTTCGAAGACAGACAGAAATATAAAACTAAGCAAAATAAAGATTCACTATGTCTCTAATTTAAAAACAGCAATCAAGGCAGAGAGAGTGCTTAAGTGGCTTTTTAAAATTACATTTACATTTTAAAATTACATTTAAAAAATTCTGGTAAAATAGACACAATGTAAAATTGACCATTTTTAGGTATACAGTTCAGTGACATTAATTGCATTCACAATGTGTAACTGATACTGCTATTTCAAGAACTTTTTATTGTTCTAAACAGAAACTAAGTACTTGTTAAATACTAACCCACTCTCTGCCCAGCCTCTTGTAACCTCCATTCTCCTTTTTGACTGTATGAATTTGCCTATTTTAGGTACCTTATGAAAGTGGATCATACAATATTTGCCCTTTTGTGCTGGCTTATCTCGCCATAATGTGACAGAGTTCATCCATGTTATGTGTTCGAATTTCATTTCTTTTAATGATGGAATAATATGTCATTGAATGTGCAAGTAATATTTTGTTTGCTCATCTGCTGATGGACACTTGGGCTGTTTCCACTTTTTAGCTGTTGCGAACAATGGTGTACAGGTATGCCAGAAGTACTCCATACCATTCCATTCTTTGAGTATATACCTACCTGGGAGTGGAACTGCTGGATGACATGAAAATTCTGTTTTCTTTTTTTATTTTAATAAGAGAGAGGGCCCAGGGGAGGAGCAGAGTGAGAGGAACAAGCAGACTTCACCCTGAGTGGGGAGACAGATGGGGGCTCCATCCCTTGACTCTGAGATAACAACCTGAGCTGAAGCCAAGTCAGATGCGTAACTAACTGAGCACCGCAGGTGCTCCTCTGGCTTTTTAAAATACAACAGCTGCACTTCGTTACATCTCCACTAGCAATGCACAAGTGTTCCAGTTTCTCCACATCCTCATCAACATCTGTTTTCATTGTTTGATAACAGATCACATATATCTAATGGGTGTGAAATGGTATATGCTATTGTGGTTTTTTTTTTTTTAAGATTTTATTTATTTATTTGACAGAGATCACAAGTAGATGGAGAGGCAGACAGAGAGAGAGAGAGGGAAGCAGGGTCCCTACTGAGCAGAGAGCCTGATGCGGGACTCGATCCCAGGACCCTGAGATCATGACCTGAGCCAAAAGCAGCGACTTAACCCACTGAGCCACCCAGGTGCCCCTGTTATTGTGGTTTTGATTTGTATTTTTCTAATGATTAATACTTTGGACATTAGTCCCTTATCAGAAAAATGATTCTCGAATATTTTCTTCTATTCTTTTCACTATTGTGGTAGTGCCCATTGATGCGCAAAAATTTAATATTTTTATAAAGTACAATTTATTGTTTTTTTTCTCTTGTTCCCTTTGCTTTGGTGTCATCCGTAAGAAACAATTATCAAATAAAAGAGTCATGCAAATGCCCTCTTTTTATCTTGTTAGAATTTTATATAGTTTTAGTTCTTATGTTTAAGTCTTTGATCCATTTTGAGTTAACTTTTGCATATAGTCTGGTAAGAAGCCAATTTCATTCTTTCCAAGTTTTCCAGTTTTCCCACGACTATTTGTTAAAAAGACTCTTTTCCCCCAAGAACTGGTATTGGCACCCTTGTTGAAAATCAGAGTCTCTATATGTGACAGTTTATTTCTGGGCTCTCTGTTGTGTTTCATTGGTGTATGTATCTGTCTTAATGGCAGTGTTTTAATTAAAATTGCTTTGTAGGAAGTTCTGAAATCAGGAAACATTGTGAGCATTTCAACTTTGCTTTTCTTTTTCCTAGTTGTTTGGCTCTTCAGGGTCTCTTGAGATTCCATATGAATTTTAGAATGGATTTCTCTATTTCTTTAACAGTGCTCTTGGGATTTTGATAAGGATCTGTAGTTTGCGTTGGGTAGTCTTGTCATCTTAACAATGTTGCATCTTCAAGTTCTTGACGACACAGTGTCTTTTCATGTATTTAGGTCTTCTAAAATTTCTTTCAGCAATGTTATATTTTTCAGTATATAAGTCCTGAGCCATCTTGGTTATATTTAATCCTAACTTTTTGTTATTATTGATGCTGTTATAAGTGGACTTAAAAAAAATTTCCTTCTCAGATTGTTCATTTGTAATAAGAAGTGTAAGCGATTTTTTACTGGATTTTATATCCTGCAATTCTTCTGATTCCTGTCTTGCTGTAAAAAGTTGTTGGGCCTTTTTTTTCCCCCCCTTTTTTTACTTCTTTCATTCCAATTTTGATACCTTTAATTTCTCTTCTTACCTAATTGCTATAGCTAGGATTTCCAGTACCATGTAAAATAAAAATGATGGAAGCAGGCATTCTTGTTTTGTTCCTGATTTTAGGGATGCAGGTTTCAGTCTGTCATTATTGAGTCTGATGTTAGCCATGGGATTTTCATATTTGAACTTCATCGTGTTCCTTTTTATTCCTAGTTTATATGGGCTTTTTTTTTTTTTTAATCAGAAAAAGGTTTTAAATTTTGTCAAATGCTTTTTTTGTGCACCAATTGAGATGATCATGTGGTGTTTTTTCCTTTGTTCTTTTTTCTTCATTTCTTCATTCTTTATTCATTTTCATTTTCTTCATTCATTTTTTTCTTCCTTCGTTAATATGGCCTATCACATTGATTTTCCTACCTTTTATTCCAGGAATAAGTTCCACATATCTGTTGTATATATACTTTTCAATGTGCTACTGAATTTAGTTTGCTAGTATTTTGTTTGTGGTGATTTTAGTGATCTGAGTCTTTAATTAGTCAGTCTAGCTAACGACTTTTCATTTGTTGCTCTTTCAAAGAATCAACTTTTGTTTTTTATCTTTTATTTTTTATGCTCTTATTTTATCTTTATTCTTTATTTCATTTTTAATATAAACATTCATAGCTATAAATTTTCCTCTGAACACTGCTTTTGCTCTGTCCTATAAGTTTTGGTATGTTGTATTCTTGTCTTCTCATTTCTCAATGTACTTTTTTATTCTCTTATGATTGCTTCTTTTACCCATTGTTTGTGTAGAGTATGTTAAATTCCACCTTTTGAGAATATTCCTATTTTCATTCTGTTATTGATTTCTAATTTCTTTCCATTCTGATTGGAAAAGTGTTTTGCACTTTTTGCTCTTTTACGATTTCTTGTTTTGTTTCAGGCCTAACATAATGTGCTACTCTTCAGAATGTGCTTTGTGCACTTGAAAAGAATGTCATTCTGCTGTACTTGAATTGAGCATTTTATGTATGTCTGTTCGGTATATTGGTTATAGTGTTGTCAAGTCCTTTATTTATTGATATTCTGTCTAGTTGTGTTTGTTTCATGTTGTTGAAAGTGTGGTATTGAAGTTTCATACTATTGCTAAACTATTTTTTAAAATTCCGTTTATTTTTGTTTCATATCTTTTGGGCTCTATTGGTAGGTACATATACTTTTACATTTTTTATGCCTTGCTATATTGAAGCTTTAATCAATATATAATGTCTTCTTTTGTCCCTTGTAATCTTTCCTTGATTTAAATTTTATTTTTTTTCTGACACTAATATAGCCACTGCCACTTTTGGGGGATTACTATTTGTGTGGAATGTCTTTTTTCAACCTTTTTTCTTTGTGTCCTTATCTGTACAGAGCCTCTTGTAAACAGTATGTAGATTTTGATTGGGGCGCCTGGGTGGCTCAGTGGGTTAAGGCCTCTGCCTTCGGCTCAGGTCATGATCCCAGGGTCCTGGGATCGAACCCCACGTCGGGCTCTCTGCTCAAGCAGGGAGCCTGCTTCCTCCTCTCTCTCTGCCTGCCTCTCTGCCTACTTGTGATCTCTGTCTGTCAAATAAATAAATAAAATCTTAAAAAAAAAAAAGAAATCTTGATTTTTTTTTCCTTTAAGATTCGTTTATTTATTTTAAAGTATGTTTGTGTGAGGTGAGCCAGGGGGAGGGGCAAAGGGAGAAGGAGAGAGAATCTCAAGCAGACTCCCTGCTGAGCACAGAGCCCCAGTGGGAGCTCAGATTCATGACCCTGAGATCATGACCAGAACCAAAACCAAAAGTCATGCACTCAACCAACTGCGCGTCCCAGGCTCCCCAAGAGATCCTGTTATTTTATCTGATCTTTTTCTGCCGTTTCATAGGAGAGTTTAATACGTTTACATTTAATGTGTTTTCTGAAGGATTAACATCTGTCACTTATTTATTTTTTTGCATTCTGTATGATTTTTTTGTTCCTCAATTTCTTCACTACTTTATGTTTTTCATATTTAGTTGAGCTTTGGCTAGTGTGCCATTTTGATTCACTTCTTGTTTCCTTTTCTACATGTTTATGTAGTTATTTTCTTGGTGGTTATCCTGAGAATTACAAATAACATCTTAAACTTATAATAACCTAATTTCAATAATTCCAACTTAATATCAAGAGTATACAATCTCCTTCTGTACACCTCCATTCGTCTCCTTTTATATTTGTCATAGATTACATTTTTTTTAAAGATTTTATCTATTTATTTGACAGACAGAGACCACAAGCAGGCAGAGAGGCAGGCAGAGAAAGAGAGAGAGGAGGAAGCAGGCTCCCTGCTGAGCAGAGAGCCCGATGTGGGGCTCTATCCCAGGACCCTGGGACCACGACCCGAGCCGAAGGCAGAGGTGCTAACCCACTGAGCCACCCAGGCGACCCAGATTACATTTTTATATATTGTATTTCTAATGACATAGCTTTATAATTATTGTTTTATGTATTTGCCCATTAAATCATATTGGAAAAAGAGGAAAGTTACAAATCATATTGAAAGTACAATCATGGGATGCCTAGGTGGCTCTTTTGGCTAAGCATCTGCCTTCAGCTCAGGTCATGATCCCAGGGTCCTGGGATCAAGCCCCACATTGGACTCCTTTCTCAGCGGGGAGCCTGATACTCCCTCTCCCTCTGCTGTTCCCCCGTTTATGCGTGTGTGCTCTCTCTTTCTCTCTCTCAGTAAATAAATAAAATTTTAAAATTATTAAAATGAGGGGCATCTGGGTGACTCAGTTAGTTAAATGTCTGCCTTTGGTTCAGGTCATGATCCCAGGGTTCTGGAATCAAGGCCCACATGCTGCTGAGCAGGGATCCTCTTCTCCCTTTACTGCTGATCCCTCTGCTTGTGCTCTCTTTCTCTCAAATAAATAAAATCTTAAAAAAAAAAAAAAGGTAAATCATCCTAGATTTATATTTACCTATATACTCACTTCTCCTGTGTTATCTTTAATTTTTCTCATGGTTTCTATTTACTGTCTAGTGTCTTTTCATTTCAGTCTGAAAGTTTCTCTTTTGCATTTCTGGTAGGCCAGTCTACTAGTAATGAACTCCATCAGCTTTTGTTTAATGGAAATGTCTTAATTGTGATTCATTCTTAAAAGGTAATTTTATCAGATAAAGATTTCTTGGTTGACAGTTCTTATCCCCAGACTTTATAAATAAGCCATCCCACTGCTTTCTGACTTCCATGGTTTATGAGGAGAAATCAGCCATTAATCTTATTAGGGACTCCTTGTCCATGACAAGAGTCTTTTCTTGATGTTTTCAAAATTGTCTTTCAGTTTTGACAGTTTGAGTATAATATGGCTGAATGTGGATCTGTGTGAGTTTTTCCTGCTTGGAGTATATTGAAATTCTTGAGTGTGAATATCTATATCTTTCCTCAAATTTGGTAAGCTTTTTTTGTTTCTTCCCCTTTCTCTGTCTCTTCTTCTGAGACTCCTATAATGTATGTGTAGCTACATTTGATGATATCCTATAGATCCCTCAGGCTCTGTTTATGTTACTTCCTTTTTTCTTCTGTCACAATGAATACTTGCAATTGTCTTATCTTCAGATTTGTTGATCATATTTTCTTTCTGCTGAAATCTGCTGTTGAATTTCTGTAGTGACTTTTTCATTTTATATAATTTCTTTTTTAAAAAGATTTATTTATTTTTTGATAGAGAGAGCGAGATCACAAGTAGGGAGTGGGGGGAATCAGGCTCCCTGCTGAGCAGAGAGCCTAATGCAGGGCTCCATCCCAGAACCCTGGCATCATGACCTGAGCTGAAGGCAGGGGCTTAACCCATGAGCCACCCAGGTGCCCCTCATTTTATAAAATTTCTGTCTCCCTATTATGCTCTTGGCTTTCTCATAGCTCATTTTGCTGATTCCCTTTAGTTCTTTGTCATGTAACACAGTTTATTTAACATTTTTGACTAATAATTAAAATGTCTGGGTTTCCTCGGGGATGGTTTCTGCCCATTTTCCCCCCTGCAAATAAGTTTTTCTGTTGCTTGCTCTCTCTATATAGTTTGAGAACTGAACCGGGTATTTAAAGTATCATATTGTGATATATATGGAAATTTAATTATCCCACTCCCTAGGGATTGCTGAATATTTCTTATTGAGCCCTAAAGCCAACTGTTTGTTACTCTTCCAAACTGTTTTTGCAAGGTGTGTATTCCTTGTTGTGTGTGGTTACTGAAATTTCTATTCTGTTGTCTCTGTGGTCAGCCAGTGATCTGTTAAGGATTTCTTTAAGTACCTGGCTCCTAAAAGAGGAAGAAAACAAAGCAACAAGCACACACTGACTCTCCAAATTCCTTAAAAGATGCTTCAGCTCATAAGACTTGAAGCTACAATGGCCAGCCCAAAAGCTCAGCGATTAAAAACAGCAATCACCAGCCAGAGCACAGAATCCAATATTTGGATGACAGAGCCTTTATTATGTATCCTGGCTCCAGTGAGCCACACCAGAAATGCAAGAGGCTAGCTGTAGGCTACTTCTTGGAGCTTTTGGAATGGGAAATCAGGATGATGGTACCTGGTACCATGCAAAATACTGAATTTTAACAGTCTCTTTAACTGGTCACCAGAGTCCCAAATAGTTAACTTCAGATAGTTCTTAGGAGTTCAATAGTCATTTAGGTGGATGGATGGATTCCTGGAGTTTCCTGTTCCTCCATTTTTTTGTGATACTCCTAAGTAGCTTAGGAATTAAATTGCTCTCCAGGGTAGAAGTGCTCTGCTTAACCAAGGAGATTGATATGTAAAAACTGCAACCAGAACAGTGAAACCCCCTAAACCACTTCTTTGTTTAGCTCCTACATCAGCAGTGCATTTATGTCCATTATGTCCATTATTGGGGGATATGGGAGGAGTCTCCTGTGTTAAACTGAATGTTCCAGAGAGGAAAATAGTAAACTAAGGATGTTGACCTCCCCCACCACCCCCAAAAAGGGGGCTTGCATTTTCTTCCATTGCTGGATTTTCTAGTTGTTGGTTCTTTGTTACGATAAAGCTGAGAGCGTTACCTGTAATTTATAAGTCTGTAATATATAGCACCCTTATGTTTAATTATACAAATAATGTTAAACATCAAGAAAAAAGTAAATTGGGAAGACACAATAAAAACAAAAATTTCATTTGTATATTCTAAAAATACTCGAATGGGTGTATTGGACTATGAATGTATTTATGAAAAGATACTGTATTTTAGTAAATTATAATCAATGTGCATTATAGTCAGTAGTGAAGCAAATCAGCCCACATGTCTCAATGGCTTCAAACAGCAATCATTTTTGTTTTTTGCTCATATATCTGTCATTCACCTGGGGGTTAGATGATATATTGACCTTCTGACTTCAAATTGTATGTTAGGTCCATGTCTGTTCCATATGTCTCTCATTCATCTTGAGCAAATAGACTGACCAGGACATGTTCTTTTTTTGGTGATAGCAGACGTGTAGGAGGGCAAGCCAATTTCCCGAGCACGTTTTAGACTCTACTTGCATCACATCTACTAACATCATCCTTTTGGCCAAAAGTCATGAGGCAGAGCCCACAGTTAGGGAGTGAGAGAGATACTCTACCTCTAATGGGAAGACTTGCAGAGTCACAGGGCAAAGATTATAGTTTGCGGTAGAATTTGAGTATGTAAGCCTATGGCTCCAGTCTTAGAAAAAACTCAGTGATCCTGTATATAATTCAGGCTTTAGATCCCAATGAAAGCCTTTCATGCTTTGAGAAAGTGCTGTAGGAATTTTAATCATTGATATATTAAATTTACTTTTCTTGAATTGAAATATATATGAAATAAAGACTGTAGCACTTTTAATTTTATGAATAACCCATAAGCTACATTATATTGTCATAATTTTTATGACATATGACATATTTTCCTAAATATTCCTTTAATTGAATACTTTTACTACATTGAAATAGAAGATATTCAGTAATGTTGATTGGTTGGTATTGTTCCAGTCTCAATTTATGATGTTAAGGTATTATTTGGCAGAAAAGATTAGGAAGAAAGGGAGAAAAGGAAATGAACATTAATTAGATGCCTCCTGTATGCCAGGTATTATAAGACATTATATCTGTGTCTCATTTTGTCTTTAGATATCCTCCCTCTGTGTTTTTTTTTTCTTTTTTTCGATACAGGTAAAATATCTGGAATCCAGAAACATTTATTGTTTTTTTATCGTTTTTGGATTTTGAGTCACTTAGAGAGCATGAGGGACAAGGGTTTTAAATCAGAAAGTCTACTCCAAAACACATGTTTTCCTGGCTCGTTTGGAAACCCTACAAGGAAATGTGTAACTGCTGTCACATCTTGTCAAAACCTTGGGCATGTTGTCGAACCCATGGGCTTCTTTTCCCCCTCCCCGTAGAGGAACTGAGGTGAAACCTATGTCTTGGTCATTGAGCAGCCTTTCAACCAGGTTTCAGGGTTGTTGTTGTTTTTTTTAATTTTAAGATTTTATTTATTTATTTGACAGACAGAGATCACAAGTAGGCAGAGAGGCAGGCAGAGAGAGAGGGGGAAGCAGGCTCCCTGCCGAGCAGGGAGCCCGATGCGGGGCTCAATCCCAGGACCCTGGGATCATGACCTGAGCTGAAGGCAGAGGCTTCACAGATTTCAGTTTTATCATGTGTGAATGTCAGGATTACTTAGCAAGTAGGAAGAGATAATTGGAATTGAAGGACTAGTGAGAAACTATCTTAGATAAGGAGAGAAATAATTGAAATGCAGCAGCTTTTTGGTGTATCTCATTCCCAACTGTGGTTGAGAAGGTAGAAGAAGACTCAAGGCCATTGCACCCCTCCAGTAAATTAATACCCCTCATCTTGAGGATTACGATTTTTAGTTTTGTTTTTCGGAAAATGCCTACTCTTTAGTTACCTTTTAAGTGTCATTGACAGGCAAAACAAAATATATGAATTACCACTATTTTCATATTATTTTACAATGTAATTACATGCAGTTGACTCCTGAACGAACAATGCAGGGGTTAGGAGTTCCATCCCCTACACAGTTGAAAAATCCATGTGTAATTTTTGACTTCCCCAAAATATGGCTCCTAATAACGACTGTTGACCAGAAGCTTTCCCAATAACATGAACTGTTAACATGTATTTTTATGCTACATGTATTATATGTTATATTCCTATAGTTAAGCTAGAGAAAAAAAAATTGCTATTGAGAAAATCATAAGAAAGAGAAAATATGATTACAGTATTGTATTTCTCAAAAAATCCACATATAAGCAGATCCATGCAGTTCAGGCTCATGTTGTTCAGGGGTCAACTGTAGTTATTGGTTGTATGTTTGTATGATAGAATTATATGTCGTTTATTTGGATATTAATATAACCTTGTTTGATATTGTCTAAATACTTTAGTGTTTTTATAGTATACAAATAATGCTTACATAAAACTTTGATTTGGAAAATATTATATCGTTTCTATTGCTCGTGTTTGGTGCTACTGTTTCAGTTGACTCTGTTTAGACTAATTTCATTTCCTTTTAATATGTCTTACTGTACTTTTTCTTTTCTCAGTTCCTTTAAATAAGTGTGTAACTGTTGGCTTACTTATTCATATCATCTTTTGAAATTGTCCTTCTGTTTGTTTCCAAATGCAGTATGCAACTTACATGCTAAATTTAGATTGGAGGGTTTTTTCTTGGATAAAATTGTTTTGATTCTCCATTGACTTGGCCAGGAAGTACACATGAAATGCTAAAAGCCAATTTGACAAAGAATAGGCAATGAAAAACTAACAACAGCTTCTGCACGGAGTAAGGTGGATAAAAGATTGAAAAATCCATGTAAACTGACTGTATCAATTGATAAGCTGAAAGTGAGTTAAGACTTGATTGTTTTGGCTTTACAGAAGACTGTTTGTCTGTTCTGGTGATACCCATTGTTTCGTGTCTGTGTTGATAAATTTATAATATATAGGATTTTTACCTTAACAAAATTTTACATCTTATAGGATTTTGCTTTAATATAGATATAGTTCTTAGTACAGAATGTTTCAGTTCACAACAGTATAGTTTGCTTCTAATTAAATTGTAAAAAAAAATGTGCCATTTCCATGGGAAAAAATATTTACATGTATAGTTTTTTTGATTTCTAACAAAAAACTTTGAGTAGGTAATATCATGCCCATTTTAGATAAGAGTAAACAAAGGGGCAGGAGATAAATAACTTTCCCCAGGTCATGTAGAATAAAAAGTGTCAGAACTAAGAGTCAGATTCTTCATCTGTCAGTCTGACTCTAACTAAGGTTTATATTCTGAATGACATAGCCACATTCTCTAGCACAGCTCAGTCCACAGGCCTCTGGGAGTTCCCAAAACCATTTCAAAGGTCGGGGGTCAAAACTATTTTCATAAGAACATCTAAAACATTAGTTGCCTTCTTTATTGTATTGTCATCTGAACTGATAGTATAAAAAGATCGGTGGGTAAAGCTGCTGGTTCCTTAGCGTAGATCCAGGCTGAACTATAGTAATTGTATCCTTCACTGCCATGCGTTTGGAATTAAGGGGGGGGGGGAGCCAGTTTCACTTAAGAATGTCATTGATAATGTGGTTAAAATGGGAGTCACATCTTTTTAATATTCTGTACAAGTAATTGGAAGGACACATAAAGCATTTATGTTGTACACCCAAGTACTAGGGTTGTCTCAAAGAGAAGAATTTGTGTCATCTTTGAGTTGTGAACTGCCCACTTGTTTCACAGAGCGCCTTCGAGTTATGAACTGCCCACTTGCTTCATAGAACGCCTTTTTACTTGACACAATGACTGACAGACATATTTATGGTTTTGTAGACTTGAATATTTGGCAAACAAAGTAAGCCTGTCACCTCAAAGAAAAGAATGGTTGGTATTTTTTGCCTATAAAATTATAGCTTTCAAGAGAAAATGAGAATTTTAGAAAACTTGATTCTGCCACCACGGCTGCCTCATACTTAAAGATTTTTCTGAGAAGATGGGTGATGAAGTCAACAACTGTGATGCTTTTAAGTAATATAACGAATAGGTCATTATTTAGAAGATCTGTTAACTCAGGGAACCAGTATTTTTCCACATGACCAATTTATAATGTTAAAAGATCCCTTCAAAGTTGAATTTTCATGCAACATAGTATGAAAAGTTTCAGATTTCTTATTGTAAATAAATTTCAAGAAGCTTTCAAAGTTTTGATGTAGTATCAAAGAAAAAACTATAGTTATTTGAAAAAACTACATAATAAGTTTCCCTTTTCTAACTATTTGAATGAAGGCAGGCCTTCTTTAGATATTTCAGGTTCAACGGTATGTGGCAACAGATTGAATGCAGAGCGAATAGAAAAATCTTCAATTAAGCTAGACATTAAAAAATTTTTTAAAAATTAAAATAGTGCTACTCTTTGCCCTAATTATTTTTGTTTTGGAAGTATATTTTTCATTAAAATGTTAGTTTATTTTGAATGAATTGATAAGTCCTAGTTTTTCAGTTTTCATTTCTTTTTTAAGGTAAATGTTAGTATATATAAACCATGCAAACAAAATGCCTTTTGGGGTCTTTGTTTTGTTTTTTAAGTGGAATGGGGGTGCATGGGTGACTCAGTTACGCAACTGCCTTTGGCTCGGGTCATGGTCCCAGGGTACTGGGATTGAGCCCCATGTCAGTCTGACTGCTCAGTAGAGAGTCTGCTTCTTCCTCTCCCTCTGTTGCTCCCCCTGCTTGTGCATGTGCTCTATCTCTGTCAAGTAAATAAATTTTAAAGAAATAGAGTATCTTGGTGGCTCAGTCCGTTAGGCACCTGCCCTCGGCTTAGGTCATGAGCCCAGGGTCCTGGGATTGAGTCACATGTCCTGCTTCCTGCTTAGCAGGGAGCCTGCTTCTTCCTCTCCCTCTACCCCTGCTGTAGTGCATGGCCTCTCTCTCTCTCTCTGTCTGTCAAATAGATAAATAAAATCTTTAATATATATATATATAGGGGGGGGTGTACTAAAAAAAAATTTTAAAAATAAAAGAGTGAAATGGGTACCAAGAACAAAAGCCTAAGAATTGCTGCTCTAGAAAAATGTTCTAAGAAAGTGAAGTACATATGAGGACAGAGAAATTGAAATTGCAGGTTTTTAAAAGTTCTTTCAGTGGTCTGCACTTTGTTGACAGAAAAGCAATATCTTTGTTTTTTATTGTTCTTAATCAAATATCAAAAATATTCATTTGAACTTAGTCTTTCTCAAATCATTTATAAGTCGGACATTTATTTGTATACTATTGGTAGTATTTACTCAGGTTAACATGATAATGTGATCACTTACTTGAGAATTAATAGATCTTTATAAGCTCTGTCCAAAGCCTTTCAGAAGTATGACAAATGTGAATTAGTTGACTACTTAATTGCCTGATGTCTTCCTTTTTAATTGAACTCTTAATGGAGTCTGTGTGTTTACTTTACTAATGAGAATTTGGTAAATTTGTCATGTCGGATGACCTCTGGACCGTCTGTTTACTGAGCCAGGAGTAGATGATGAATGCAGTTCTATTCTTAGGTCAACTTTAAACTGTTTGGTGGATAAATACTAAAGCTAAAAATATCTGAATGTATGTTTTTCTTTAATATCTCTGTAGGATGACGTAGCTTTGCCAAAGACTTAGAAGCTAAGCAGAAAATGAGCTTAACATCCTGGTTTTTGGTGAGCAGTGGAGGCACCCGCCACAGGCTGCCACGAGAAATGATTTTCGTTGGAAGAGATGACTGTGAGCTCATGTTGCAGGTAATTACATAAAACTTCTAGATGTATCTATTCAAAACTTGGAACTGGTAGAAAATATTCTTCTGCTCCTTTGGAGAACAACACTACATAGAGTTGAACTTTCTAGCTCTCTGTCTTTTAACTGTAGTTGCCAGTTTAATTAATTTTCTCCCTCTTGAATCATCTAAAAATAAGTTCTACGTCTTGGGGAATAAATTTTGAAAAATGAGAGTTCACAATAGAGAAGTTTATTTTTAAGTAAGATATTTCACATTATATGCTTTAAAAATAACACTTGTAAATAATTCATAAAATTAGCATAGCATGAAGCACAACTGAATTTTAATCATGGATGCTTCAGTGATACCAAAATTAGTTTCTCTGCTTCTTTTTGAGATGTTCATTATGATACCTTTCAGTAGTTTAAGCATAATTAAATATTGATGGTATTTACTGCATTATGTATAAAGGAGTTACTTTTAAAACACTTTTAAGCTGTGTTTGCATAAGATAATTAGCAGAAAATGGATCTCCAGGTTTTTGAGAATTTAGTTATTTTAACAGGTCCCTTGCAGTTTAGAATAAAGTTTTTGTCCCCTTACTCTTCCTCCTTTTTTTGTTGTTAAGAATGATGAACAAATACTTAAGAGTAGAACTGTTTATTCTGTTAGCCCAGTGGTTCTTAACTGGGGCAAGTCCTGTCTCCCCCTGCCCGAAGGGCTTTTGGCAATAACTGATTATTAGAAGTGGTGGGAGGCTGGAAGTGGTCACTGTGGACATTTGGTAGGTAGAAGCCAAGAGGCCAAGTGTGCTGCTAAGCATCCTATAGTGTACAGTGTATTTTTCCCCCCACTCTAAACACATAGAACAAGGAAGTGTCTGGCCCTAAATATCTATAGTACTGAGATTGAGAAACCCTGCATTATCCCTAGAAAACTCAAATTTGCGTCTGTCTGTTACACATGTTTACTGTAAAATTAGATAACTTATTTTACAGTTCTGGGGCAGTGAAAGTAAAGCCACTCCACAGCTGTGTGAGTATAGAATATGAGTGTAGTAAGTATAGTATACAAGTACGTTGCATATACAATGACACCTTAATTCAACAAACTCAGTATGAGAAATAAAATAATAGTACAGAGATTATCTGCGGTTCTCAGTAAGATGGGAGTGTTGAGAGTGGCAACTGAGAAAAAGGCAGTCGTTTGGTTTGGCTAACAGCTTCTCGGAACTGGACCCTCTCTTAGGCACAGATAGTGGGAGCTCATTTATCAGAGAGTGGAAGAGGGGCTTTCTGTGTAGCATTTGTATCCACCAGCCAAGCACTGTGGGAATGGGTTTTGTGGGTCTTGCAGGACCAGTCTCTTAAGAGACACGACTGATACGGTGTCTGTTCCTGGACCGTGTGTGACAAATCCAAGTTGTCTGATAGTTTGTCAGGTAGAAGGAGGAAGCTGTGAGTCCAGGAAGACCAAGGTGAGTTCCAGTTCACAGGACACAGTACCAGAGAGGAAGGAGGTACACAAAGAAGGAGTAATTCTCCAGTATGCCGCTGAGTACTACTGATCATTACATATATAATGGAGAAACTAACCATAAAGTGGGGGAGAAGCACTAAAAGGAATTAGAGTTGACAGTGCTGGGCAATAACATGGTCAGGAATGGTGCCTGTCTTGACAGCCAGACTGGTAAACGTCATGATTCACAAGGCCCTCAATAGTGGGGAATAATTTACCATAGACTGAGTTCTACCCTCATCTAAATCTGAAAAGCTGGACCCAAAAGGGTCATACTCTTTTCAAGTAACTTAACTATACCCCATAAGAAAGTCCCAAGAAATGTTTAGGAATACAGAAATATCCATAGTAAAAGATGTTTTGTTTCTAAAGAGTTTGGCTAAGTTTGGCACAGTCTGGCAAAATTTAAAAAATGGTCAAACAATCTTGAAAAAGCTTTCAAAACTTACTACAAAACTAGTGATGCTGGCTTACATAAAAGTAGACATATGGACAAGTGAATATGGAATAGAATAGAGTCTGGAAATAAACCCCTCTATATCTGTGGCTGTTGTGATTTGAATTGTTTCCCCCCAAAAAAAGATATACTGAAGTCCTAATCTTCCATACCTGTGGATGTGACCTTATTTGGAAATAAAGTCTTTGAGAATGTAGTCAAGTTAAGAAAAAGTCATTAAGATGGACTCTAAACTAATGTGACTTGAGGTCCTCATAAGGAAAGGAAAAGACAGAGGGAGAATAGCTATGTAAAGACAGAAGCAGAGATTACTGTTAGGCTACCAGAAACCCAGAACACCTGAGTCCACCAGAAGCCAGAAGAGGCAAGGAAAGAAGAGATCCTCTCCTAGAAGCTTTGGAGGAAATATGACCCAGCCCACAGCTTGATTTTGGATTTTTAGAGTCTAGACTACAAGAAGGTAAACTTGCGTTATTTTAAGTCACCTCTGCGACACTTTGTTACGGCACCCACAAACGATTACAGTGGCAGGCTGAGGATTTAGAAGGGTGGTAAGTTCATTCAGTGGAAGAAAGAGTAATTTCTTTGGCAGATGAGGCTTAGGACACTGGGATTTCCACTATAAAAGAGTGAAGTTGGACCCCTGCCACACATCAAATATAAAATTTAACCAAAATAGATCAATGACCTAAATTTAAGAGCTACAGCCATAAAACTCTTAGAAGAAAAAATAGGGATGAGTCATCATAACGTTGGATTTGGCAGTGGATTCTTAGATATGACACCCGCAGCACCAGCCACAAAAGAAAAAGTAGATAAATGAGACTTCATTAAAATTAAAAACTTGTGTATCAAAGGACACTACCAACAGAGTAAAGAGTGGGAGAAAATATTTGCAAAATTGCATGTATCGTTTAAAGGTGTCCTATCCAGAATATATGAAGAATTCCTACAACTCAACAACAGAAAGACAAGCAGCCCACTTAAAAAATGGGCAAGAGACTTGACTAGACATTTCTCCAAAGAAGATGTAAAAATGCCCAGTAAGCATGAAAAGAAGATGCTCAACATCATTTGTCGTTAAGAAATGCCAGTCAAAACCACAATGAGATAGCACTTCACATCTACTAAGATGCTGTAATTTTTTTAAAACAGGAAAATAAATGTCAGTGAACATGTAGAGAAATTTAAATTCTTGTATGTTGCTGGTGGGAGTGTAGAATGGTGTCGCTACTGAAGAAAATAGCTTCTAGTGGTTCCTCAAAAAGCTGAACATAGAATTACCATATGACCAGCAGTTCCATTTTTAGACATATACCCACAGTAATTGTGCGCAGGGTCTTAAACAGATGCTTATGTGTCAGTGTGGATTATAGCATTTGTTATTTGCAACAGCCAAAAGGTGAAAATAGCCCAAGCGTCTAGTCACAAGTGAATGGATAAACTAAATGCAGTGTGTACATGGAATGGATTATTATGCAGTTATGTAAAGGAATGACGTTCTCATACATGCTGCAACAGAAATGAACTTGGAAAACAGTATGCTATGTGAAATAAACCAGACACAAAGGACAAATACTACATGATTTCTCTCTTTGAAAATAGCTAGGATAGCTAAATTCATATACATAAAGAGGGTTAGCAGTAACCGGGCTGGAGAAAAGAGGTTTGGGCAGTTACTGCCTAAGAGTTACAGAATATCTGTTTGAGGTAATAAAAAAAATTTTGGAAATAGATGGTGGTGTACAACATTGTGAATTTAACTAATTCCCCTGAATTGTATACTTACAAATGTTTAAAATGGCAGATATTATGTTACGCATTTATCATATATATATCACCACAATGAAAAAAAGGAAATCAATGGCAATAGAATTTTAAACTATCTTTGAATTGATTCAGTTGATTCATATTGCCTTTATAACAAACTTAAAGTAAAAATTAGTATTATTTTAATGAGCAGAAATGATTTAATTGATTTGTCGGTATTAAAGTGCTGTTAAAACTTAAAATAATATTTTTATTTTAATTTCATAAATGTTTATGATATGGGTATCCTAGGCATAACTTTTTATTTATGCTTTATTTCCTAATTTTTAAATGGATTGTAAAGGAGATAAGGGAATTCTGTGATCAGGCAAGGAAAAAAGCAGTTTTGACCTGTTCCTCAGTCTCCACCCTTAAAGATACTTCTGCCCTTTACTGATCAGCATGTTGTTTTTAGCCGTGTCCTAGACACAGTGGATTCTCCGAGAGAGGTCCACGAGTAGATTGGCCTGCTGGTTATGTGGAGTCTGAATCAGTGCTACAAATTAGTAGTATTCTCATAGCACTGAAGGGTATCTTGTATATCAAAGTAAGAATAAATATTTGCAAATTGTATTTAGTTTTTAAGTGGTTTAATATTAATTTAATCCTTCCTAGTATTGTAGTAGAATTAATGGGTTTTTAAAACTTACTGTTTTTATATCATTTTTGAAAAATGAAATAAGCTTAGTTCATATATGGATTATAGTATTGCAAGAGTGAAGAGTTTTGTGTTTATAAATGCAAAATGTATTTGTTTTGAAAGATTAGTGCTCTGGAGTTGATGAAATTGTGTTTTCCTTTTAAAGGCTTTACACAGCCTCAGTGGTTCTGCATTGTTAGGTCAGTCAGTGTGATAATTAAAATTGTTTGAAGTGCCAATAGCTAATATTTGATTGTTTTTTAATGAGTAAATAAAAGAAGAGCTTTACAAATTTGGTTGATCTAAGTCTACATTTATGGCTTAAAACCCTCTATTTTTAGTGTATAGGAAACCCGTTGTTAGGTTTCAAAATCTCTGCCTGTGAATAATTTTAAGTAGTTTCTTACCTGTAAAGATTTCAGCTACAAATAGATTTGCTGATCTGTGGTGATCATATGGCTTAAACCCAAAGCATAAGGGAAATAAATGATCCATAAGGTTATATAGCCTATTTGATTACACTTAAAAATTCTTTGTTATGTTATGACAGAAAATACATTTTTTTAGTTTTATGGGTTTTGTTATTTCATCTCAATCCAAAAAAGGTAGTCTAAAGAATGTGATCATCAAGAAGAAAATGTGCCTGGATATTAAAGAGTAGGTGATTAAATAAAGGATTCTGGAATTAGTTCTCGCACTTATCCTGGAAGCCTCCAGCAAATCGTGTAGACTTGCTATGCCCGTTTGTCTTGCTATACAAAGATGACTGTGCTGTGTTTCATAAAGGCATACTATGCAAAACAAATCTTAGCCATGGATTAAAGCTGTAAAGTATAATTATTAGATGGGAATTACATTTTGTCTGGAGTAACTCACATTAACATTACTATTAAAAGTACCTTGCACTTAAATAGTACTTTCTATTTCTCAGTGTTCACTGACATCATTTTAGTTGTTCCTTTCAACAGTCTCCTGAGAGGTCATTTCTGTTTTACAGACGGTAAAATTAAGATTCAGAAAGACTTAGTCACAAGGCCAGTATCACATAACCATTAAGTCATGGAGGCTGGTATCAGAGTCTTGGTAATACTGGCTCAAAATCACATGATTTTTCTCTTCCACCACTAAGCTGCTACTGCACGTATATGACCTAAAACTGGTTTGCTAACTTACTTCTGCTAGTAAACACGTTTAAACATTTGTTGCAACATGTGGGATACTACCAAATACAAACGGAGTTGCATTTTGAAAAGTTTGCTAATAATTGCACTAAATAATTGAATTTTACTGTGTTTTAAGAAATACCATTTACTAGCTGAAACATATTTTTTTTCCCTCTTGGTGCATAAGACAAACTGTAACAATTATATTTTACTTAAAATTTTAATATATTAAGACAAACTGTAACAATTATATTTTACTTAAAATTTTAATATATTAACTTTCACAGTGGTGTAAGAACAGTCCCCAGGAGGATAATGGACTATGTTTTGAATATCATAGGTAACTTACTTTCATCTTCTTTTGGAGACACACAGCGAAGATAAGTCACTGTGTATTAATTACCCTGATTGTAGAAATGCAGTTTGAGCTTTTAAAGAGTCAGCCATAGGGTCTTTTAAAAAAGATTTTAAAACAGTGATGACACACAGTGGCAGTCTTTTTTTTTCTCTAGGTTGGTTTTTTTTTTTTTTTTTTTTAGCCTATGTATCCATGTATGTCTGTGTTTTAGTAGGAAAAAGAAGTAATATAAGAAGTAATAATAATAATGTTAAAAAATAGCCATTTCATACCCAAAGCATATGTGACACGTAGCAGGTAGTCATTTGTACCATATCATGTGTTAGTTTTAGTTAAAATTAGCTTTTCACTGTGCCTGGCCTAGAATTGTTTTTTATGTTTTGACTTATTTGATATCAGGCTTTCCGTTGTTTGTTTTTTTGTAGAAAAGGAAGTATTTCTTAAATATAACAGTGTTACTGCTTCATTTTAATACTCCTTACTTTCCAGAATTTTCTGATTTCATAATTATCTTGTTTGAGATCCCAAATTTTTTTGTTTTGTTGTGGTTCTGTTGTTTTAAGCCACTCAGTTTGTAGGTTTCTTAAAATCTGGTCTGAACTTTGTAAGTTGAGTACTTCTATTAGGCTAAAGAGCATGTATTTCCTTTCTAACGAACCTATGCTAAGCATCTACAGTACACTTGGCCCCGTGCTGGCTACCAAGGGATCAATGTGTGTACAGGTAGGGTCTCCCTGTCCTTGACAGCTTATTGCTGGTAACAGGAGATACGCATGTAAACCAGTCCAGACACTATGGCACGGAACCGCGATGTGTCTGATGTGGGCAGCACAGCAGACAGATTGATCAGTCCTACCTGCAAGGAAATGTGGAGATGAAAAATCTGGGAAGACTTCATGGAGGAGATGGCTTGAGCTGAATAATCTTGAAAGATGAGTAAATGGTTTCTGGAAGGTTTTGAATGTGATTGAGTGCATGGTATTAAAGATAGCATGGCATTCAGTATCCCTTATGATTTATAAATAAAATAGTCCCTTGTGATTTATATATAGGAGATGAAGGCAAACTTTTTGAGAGATTAAGACTGGGATTTTAGAAGAGAACCCAGCTTGGAAGGCCTTGTGTGCTAGATGAAAGACTATATATTTTGTCTTAGCCAGTAAGTACCTTGAGGAGTTTTTATACAGGGGAATATTACCCTTTTATTTTATTTTTTAAGATTTTATTTCTTTATTTGACAGAGATCACAAGCAGGCAGAGAGAGAGGAGGAAGCAGGCTTCCCGCTGAGCAGAGAGCCCTATGCGGGACTTGATCCCAGGACCCTGGGACCATGAACTGAGCCGAAGGCAGAGGCCCCAACCCACTGAGCCACCCAGGTGCCCCAGAATATTGCCTTTTTTAAGTGCTTCCCATGCCTTATATCATTTTATTCTCACAAAGGATACCTCTGAGATATGGTCTGTCTTTTTTATAGATGATTAAGCAAATACTAGTCTTTTTACCATCTTAATGACTTTTTCTTAACTTGACTACATTCTCAAAGACTTTATTTCCAAATAAGGTCACATCCACAGGTATGGAAGATTAGGACTTCAGTATATCTTTTTTTGGGGGAAACAATTCAAATCACAACAGCCACAGATATAGAGGGGTTTATTTCCAGACTCTATTCTATTCCATATTCACTTGTCCATATGTCTCGACCAGTTCTTTTGGACTCTAGCACCTGTCCTTTAAACGGTTAATCTATATCGCTGCTCAGAAATTGGAGGTCGGAATCGCTATAAGCAGTTAGTGGGTGATAATAGTCTAGAAAGCGAGGTAAAGTTCTAAAGAAGAAAGAAACCTTTGAAATGAAGACTATGAGAGGGACTGAAAAGTTAGGGTGCGCTTTCTAGTTACATAATGAGGGATGGGAGAGAAAGGGCCCCAGACCTAGCCTTTTGGGCATAGGAGTGCATGAGAGTTTAAGGAGGTGTGCTTTTGGGGGGAATAAGGTAGTGAGTTTGAGGTTCTGAAGGGACATCCGGATTGAGATATTTAGTAGAAACCAGGAAGTAACATGTGAAGCTGAGCAGGGCACTCTGAGCAGAAGGTGGCGGGTGGGAGTTGTGAGCTGGAAGGACGGGGAAGCCGGGGGAGGGGGGGCTGCGTTGCGGAGGGACGTAAAGTCAGGAGGAGGAGGATGCTCGCTTGGCAGAAAAGGAAGGGGGTCAGAGTATGAGATGACCTGCCACAGTCAGGGCACTGAGGTCACATAAGAGTAAATTATCATAAATAAGTGAGAGACCTGGAGGAACAGGAGAATGTAGTCACGGAGGAAAAGACCACAGCTGAGATTCCAGGGGAGAAGTCCGTTTCACGTAAGATCTAGCAGGGGGAGCAGTTTGCCAAAACATGAGTATGGAGTTTGGTTGTGGACGTTGGGAAGGCTAGAGTTTTATATGGGTTGTCTACATAGATTTTTTAAAGATTATATTTATTTATTTGAAAGAGAGAGGGTGTGTGAGCGGAGGGAGGGGCAGAGGGAGACCGTCTTCAGGCAGAATCCCTGCTGAGTACAGACCAGTGCCCCCCAGTGCAGGGCTTGATCATGGACCCTGAGATCATGACCTGAGCTGAAACCAAGAATCAGAGCTTCAGCCAGCTGAGCCACCCAGGGGCCCCTCAACATAGAAGTTTAAAATGAATCATGGTGAAGTAAATTTGAATGAGAAGGAAAGACTATCAACCATTATTCCAAAACTGCTGTCAAAAAGTTAGAATGAGGGCTGCCTGGCTGGTCCAGTTGGTAGAGCATGTGACTTTGATTTTGGGGCATGTGTTCAAGGTCCACGTTGGAGGTAGAGTTCACTCAAAAAAAGGGGGAAAGAAGTTAAAATGACCATGGATGATTGCGGCAATCTAGGAAGGGTGTGTGTGTGTGTGTGTGTGTGTGTGTGTGTGTGTGTGTGTACAGAAATATATAGTGTATATATATTTATTTATTTATTTATTTATTTATTTATTTATTTGTACTTGTATAAATGCTTGTATACTTGTATCCACCTATAGATGGATAACCAGAACTTCAAAACAGTGAAGGGCTTTTCCTTGAAGGGAGATAGTAATGGCCCAAAAGCCGTAATAGTAAACCGCACGAATTCATTCTGTATCTCTGAACTCAGCAGAATGTCGGATTTAGGAGGATGGCATCCACTTTAAAGGAATGCGGTAGAAATAGTGCTCTCAGGGGGAGAGCCAGATTTCAGTTAAAGAAAGGAAGTAGGAGGTAACCATCTGTGAGAGCTTGAAAATGAAGAGGAGTTTCGGGTGAGGTGGATTCTCTAGAGTGCAGTGCAGGGCCTTGGGAAGAGTCTTTCTAGAAAGTAAAAATCACAAGGAACAGTGTTCTTTCCACTCCTCTGGTTGTTCTCTGTAAGGAGCCAGTGACTTGAGAGTCCTGCATTTTAAAAAATTGATATCTATAATTGACTTACAACATTATATTAGTTTCAAGTGGACAACAGTGGTTGACTCTTTGTATATTTGAAAAGTGATCACCAGAATAAGTGCAGTTAATATCTGTTCCCGTACAGAGATGCAGAAAAAAAATTTTTTTTTTCTTGTGATGAGGAAGGGCTTTAGGACTCTTGCATTCTTACTGGAGGCTTAAAGTGACAAGAATAAGAGAACTGGTAAAATATGACAATCTTTGGGGGCGCCTGGGTGGCTCAGTGGGGTAAGCCGCTGCCTTCAGCTCAGGTCATGATCTCAGGGTCCTGGGATCGAGTTCCGCATCGGGCTCCCTGCTGAGCAGAGAGCCTGCTTCCTCCTCTCTCTCTTTCTGCCTACCTCTCTGCCTACTTGTGATCTCTCTCTGTCAAATAAATAAATAAAATCTTAAAAAAAAAATGACAATCTTCATAGTTTACACCTTGGCTAAGATTTTCCCATTAGAACCAGAAACTTGATAAATTTAGCGGCCTTTGTCAGGGTTTAAAATTATATGTTTGAGAAATTATTAGATATGCATTGAAATGTCCAAATGGGTTGTAAAAATTAAGTTGTAATGTACCTTCTCCTGGCAGTGTGATCTAGAGAAAATGTGACTCTGCTATCTGGAAATGGAAATGGATTAATCAGTACTTACATGGTTAGATGTAAGTAGTGAATCTTCCTTATTCCTTCAGTTTTTCTTGACAACTCACTAGATGTATTTTGCTCTATAATCTTGGTTTTCTGCTGAGTTTCTCTGATGGGTGCTGAAATAAACCACAACCTTGAAAACAGCAGTTAACTAAATGCAGAAATTTTTATTTGCTTTCTTTCATTGGCTGTTAAAGTGTTACACAAACTGTGTAACTTGTTCTGTGAGTTTTAAACTGATGATCGCTCTTGCCCTGAGTTCATAAGCCTGGTCTTCTCAGAACGTTATTACCCTCTTTATTTCAAAACAGACAGGGGCGTCTGGTGGCTTAGTCAGTTAACCCTGAAATCAGCCCCACGTTGGGCTCCGTGCTTAGCCCAGAATCTGATTGAAGATTCTGTCTGTCCCCAGCCCTGCTTAACGCATGTGCATGTGCACTCTCTCTCAAATAAATAAATAAACCGTAAACAAACAAAATGCTTTCTCTGACCCCAGATAGCATCCTCACTCCTCCACTCCCAGCCCCCAGGCTTGCAATGGCGTCTGAACTCAATGGACTCTGCTGTCTCCTGGTGTCTTAGGTTTGCTCTATGTTCCACGGGAGGTGTTCTTGAACGTAGCTACCCCCATACACAGTTTGAGGGCAAGGTGTATATCAGGTTCAGGATTTTCCGGGTTCTGGCAAGTTGTTCACTTAGTTAAGTGGCGTCTCCTGTTTCCTCCTTGAACCCTCTTTCTCATCTCTGCTGTGTGCTGACCGTTCCTTCAAAAGCTGCGGTTCCCTGACTCCAGAAGCAGCCACTTGGCCTGTTTTCCAAAGCTAACAGTAACTCCCTTTCCTGTGTGATTTTTCTTTTCTCAGCTTTCACTTAGATTTTTCCCCTTGAATTTCAGGTCACCATTCTAAGGACTTGAGCTCCTTCTCTGTCTCTTTTTTCACAGATTATTTATGATGATTCGTTCGAGGTCATTAAAAGCCTATGTGGACCTGCAGTCTCACTTGCCTTACAGCAGGCAGAGATTTTTATTCCACAGACTAATTAAATACATAGGAAGGAGGAATTGTTTTCCTGATGGTGCTACATGTGCTTCTTTTGTCACTGGAATAACTGAATTTTGTACTTCATTAAACAGAGCAATAACTTAAAACGTGACAAGAGAAACTGGCATGAAGTTTAAGTAACTTTTAGATTGAAAGCAAATGTTTCGTAGTGGTTACCGTTGCAGTGGGTTTCTCAGGTGAGCTGCAGAGAAGTGGCAGTGATCCTACGACACAGAAAGGTGCTCTTCAGTCTGTCCTAGGGAACCTGAGGTTTCAGAGAAAACCAACCCAAAAGCAACTTTTAAAACTTTGTGTTGCGAAGATCGTATGTATGATGAATGTGTAGGTGTTTTTGGAAGATTGTTTGAAGTCAACACTGTTTGTTTCTAATGTTAGACAGATGACCCCAACTTTTTCAATATGCAGTTGAAACTAACAGAGGAAGGAGCTTTTCATTTCAGTGTTATTTATTTGGAAAGGATCATTTCAACTAGGATTTACATTGGTATTGCTTTACTAGTTGCTGACCTCGTTCTGTTGATGGGGCTAGGAGTCAGGCTCTGTTCACTCTTGTCTGTAGCTGACAGTATCAGAGGTTAACATTTCCTCTGGTGTCCTTGTTTTCGTCTCCAGTGGTTTCTGAGTTTCCTTAGAGATCCTTTATTAAATAATCTGAGTTTAGCAGTGTTTCCCATTGTAATCTCCCCTGTGAGTGTAAAGGTAAGATTGGGAGGGAGAGGAAGCGTACTATAATGCTTAGACTAGTCCTCAGACTTTTTGTGGGGTCATGACCGTCACAGGTACATCTCAGCTCTTTTCTGGAAGGCTAGAGGACACTGAAGTTCAGTCTTCCCATTCTAGCATGTCAATTAGGCTCTGGTAAATCCCACATTGGTGGGATGGTAAAAGAGTCTTCCTTGAGGACAGGTTGTTGGAGACCACAGAATGTTCTGGGTCTATTTCAGAATGGTTACTTTGACCCTCACACTAAGGGGACACCAGAAGACTTTCTCCAGTCCTCACCCTGACATTCTTATGGGGCTTCTGGAAGTGAAACTCAGAAAACTCCTCAGAGAGTGGTGTCCCCCAAGGCTGTGCCCCTAGGAGCTTATATCTTGCGAGTGAGTTGGCATTCATGTCTCACAGTTACTCCTGTTACCCTTGGGTTTTCCTGCCTTGCTGGCTTGCAGCCATGGTCTCCGTTTTCAGGAAGTGGTGATTCTCTGTGTTCACCTCTCTCCCTACTTTTCAGGGTGCTAATTGACCTTATGACCTCAGTGCTCTGAAAAAACTAAGATTAGTTTTTTATTTTCCATTGGTGTGTCTTTCTTCTTGTTGTAAGGATGGGACTGATGACTTGCACACACTTTTCATGTTGGACTGGAAACTGGAAGTTATGTCTCTCCCCATTTGGGATACTTTCTTTGCTTTTCATTTACCCAGGTTCCCGTAGTAGCCCTCAGTGTTACTGAGTTCAGATCTGGTGTGGTTCTCAGACTGTTTCTTCTTGTCACTATGTGGATATTTTCTTTCAGTGAAAGTTTCCACAGCTTGTATACAGTTCCTCTCTCAGGTGCTTCTGTCTCCAGACAATTCCCCAAGCTCCGGAGCACGCAGGCATGTGTGCGTGCTACGTACTTGAAGAGAGACTGAAAACCGATTTTCAGTACTTTACTATTCTAATTCCTTTTTTTTTTTTTTTTTAACTTTTTACCTCTGTCCCTCTTAGAACTTCCCCTTGAATTCTAGTTTTAGGACCCATATTTTAAGTGAGGATAATTTTGTTCAAGAACGTTAACACATTGTGTTCCTTTTCTCTAAGTCTTTGGATTCCTTATATAATTTACACTGTAATCTTCAATATCAAAAGAAGAAAATCCTGTAGGGTAGTTTTTTTTAAACAGTAAGATACATAAAACATCATAAAATTGTAATTCTCATGACTTCCATGTAACAGTTTTGAATTATAAGAAAAAATTGTCATTTGATGCATTCAGCAAAATCACCTGATTTTAATTCTTTCAAAAGTCAAATGTGTGAATTTCATAGAAAAGAATCTTCAAATCTTGGCTGCTTTCTACTTGGGGAGTGATGCCAAATTTGTGTTGCATAGTAACACAGTTTAAATCTTATTTAATCCATTTTCATTTTGGTATTTCTCTATATTTATCTATTGTCCTATTAATATAAGGTATCTAGTGAAAAATCTTTGTGTTTGTTCTTTATCCTGGTATTTTCTTGTATTTCCTAACTCAGAAAAATTCCTTTCAGTCTCGTAGTGTGGATAAGCAACATGCTGTAATCAATTATGACGCCTCTACAGATGAACATTTGGTGAAAGATTTGGGCAGCCTGAATGGGGTAAGTTAAGATTTTCCTTTTGTCTTACTTGAATATTTTTTTAATATTGTAAAAAGACAAATCAGATTATATTTGCTGTTTGTGTTCTCTTCCTTTAGTTTGTATTTTACTCTTAAAAGGTTTACTAGGTACATAGCACTTTGGGAACCATATGGAAGAAAATGGAACTAGCCCATTCTCAAGAAACTGAATTGGCAGTAAATACAGGAATTCAGAAGGCTGTTGGTTGTTATTATTCATAATGGCTGGAAAAGATTTCTTTAAGGAGATGAGATGAAAGTTGACTTCACCGGATGGCTTGAATTTCTATGTCGGAAAATAGTGGAAAGCCTTGGCAGTTAGGGAAAAAAGCACTCTTGGGAGAAAGAGAAGTATAGGGCAACTTGGGAAGAAAGGTGAAAACATGGTTTGATGCCAGATGGTGGAGAACTTTCTATACCAGAGTAAAAAGGACGTGAAACACATCCATTTACCTTAAAAATATGGCATGTGTTTTCAACACCAGTATTCAGTATTGCTTTTTTTTTTTGTATTCCTACTTCGAAGATATTTTTGTGTTACTACAGTGAGTTTTTTTGAAATACTTCATTTGATTTTTCCACATTGTCAGAATATAAGGAGCCATAGAATAAGAGAATGCTAAAGTATTGAATAATTTCTTATTTTTTCTCAATTTTCTTATGGTTCTGCTAACATAACCAAATGCAACATTTTTCCATAGCTGTGCTTTTGAAATTGTTAAAGTGAATTTAACAGAAACTAAATGTATCCCAACTGCTTCAAACTGCTATTGCTTTTCAAAATATACATTAAACATTATATGGAAAAACATATGCAAAAATTTGGCAATTACTGTGAAACATTTTTTCTCTCATTCTGAATTGGCCTGCTACTGAAAGACTGATATTTAGTCTTTGATATACCTTGTTTTTCTGCTAGTTTTTTCTCAAGCCTTTGTTTGTTTCTCATGGCACACAGAATTAAGTCTCAGTACTTCAGGTTGGAACTGAAATGGCTCACATTTGATATTACTCATTTGCGGGTTCCTGCTTTGCCTGCCGTACCTCCAGGGGAACGGTAGCTCCCCTGCTGTCTCCTTCTCAAAATAATTTGTTAGATTTTCTTCAGCCTCGTAATTCTTCCATCTACCTTGTCATTTACACAAGTTGTACTTAAACCCACATTCCACTTCTCCCTGAAGGGCAGGAACAAAGGAGAATCATTTAGGAATAGTAACTTGCTGATGTTATGAACCTGGTGGGCAGATCAAAGCAGAGAGCGAGGCAGCCTGGGTAGAAACCGTTTCTTACCGTTGAGGGTAGAAAACCCTGGTTTGCCTTTCATTTTAACATGCGACAGGTAAGTGTGCTGTTTTGATTCCCAGCTCCTGTTAGCAGAATTACTTTCTTGCTTCTCCACACCTGTAAACTTTTGTTTTAATCTCGTTTTGGGGTGCTTTATCAGCCTTGTATTATATCTACTGTTACTTACCTGTCACTGTGCTGGATCGCGAGCTCCAGAATGGTTCCTGAGCCTTTGTTCAGAGTTCTGCACAGTGCATGAACACGGTAAACCTTTTTTGAATGCAGTTTACCTTTATTTTCTATATCTAGGAATTTATAGAGAAAAATTTTAATCTACTTGCATATGTGGACTAAATTTTTTTTTTTTTTAGATTTTTTATTTATTTGTTAGAGAGAGAGAAGAGCACAAGCACAGGCAGACAGAGTAGCAGGCTAGAGGCAGAGGGAGAAGCAAGCTCCCTGCCAAGCAAGGAGCCTGATGTGGGACTCGATCCCAGGACGCTGGGATCATGACCTGAGCCGAAGGCAGCCGCTTAACCAACTGAGCCACCCAAGCGTCCCTATGTGGACTAAATTTTAACTAAAATGTTACATTCTGGTTTTAAGCCTAAAAATTTTCGTCTCTACCACAGTGTGGTCGTAGGTGTCTTTACATTATTATCTTGGAAAATAATAAGTAAGGATTACATCATGGTGTTTTATTCTTTTAAAAGGCTGTGATCAAATATAAAAATTATTTGGTGTTGGTTACCAAAAAATCAGGTGAAATACTAACTTAGAAGTTTTCCTGGGTTGACCTTTCTCTTAATTTGATTTTATATTCAGTAGTTCTGTGAAAGATAATAACTCCTAGAGAGCAACATTTGCGTTTTGAACTCGAAATCAAGACCTGGATTTGAATTTCAGTTTGTAATTTACCATTGGTAAATCTGGGGAAAATCACATACTCTCTGTGCAACTTAGCTTCCTTGTACATCTTCCTTTTAGTTCCCAGAGTTGTGGGAGGATGTAATGAGTTTGTCAGTATGAAGACTCCAGGAAAAATTCCGTCCCCTTGCTTTAGCTTTAAAATAATGAAATGATAATTCTTGCTCTGTAGTGTTGTTACAGAGATGACATGTGACAGTACTAGTAAGTGTGTGCCCGGTGCGGAGCTGGAGAGCATCGCACGAATGACAGCGAGCTGTGCTGTTCCCCACATGACAGCCTAAGACATATGCCAGAGCAGAATTGTGAACTCCTACCTGTCAGGCGCCATATCCATGAGCAACTATTACTCAGAGCCTGTTTACTCTTAAAATTCATATAATTCTAGAAATTTGAGCATCAGGTTAAAAGTAGTAATTTCAGAAGTGTGGTGGTTATGAGTCCAGCTTGAATTCTTACCAGTAGTGATGCCAGTGGTGTAACCGTACACAGGTTACCTAATTTTTCTGTTCCTCAGTATTCTTAAATGTTCACAGCAAAACGGTACTCCGCTCAGGTTGTTGTGAAGCTACAGTGGGTTCCTAACTGTAAATGATTAGACAGCACATAGTCAGCCTTCAGGAAGTGGTAGTCACGGTGGCGACGGTGTTATGGTAAGAAGAGCAGTTAAAACAAATTTAGCACCCTGTGGCCTACATACTTTTCAGTGAAGCCACTGCTATGTATTTTTAAAAGCATTTACCAGTTAACCCCAACTTATAAATAACTCGAGCTCTGACCACTTTCACTCCTCCCTTTTGTCCTACCCTAAAATATACTCCCAAGGGACCTAGATCCACACTTGATGTTGCTGCCACCAGGCAGGAGATTGCTCCGCCTGAGGAGGCCGGGTCGGATTTGGTAGCTGACGCGCTTATCATGGCCCATTTCCCTGCAGGCCCCTTGATGCCTCTTTCTGTGAAAGCCCTCGTTTGCCTTCAGTTCTTCCTGCCTCTTCCACCCGAGCACTTGCCCCTCTGAGAGCCACGATGGCCTGTGCTGTCCCACTCCCTCCCGGTCCACATGTGGCTTCTGTTGCCGGGCTGGCCCTTAGCTCGCTGTGTCCCAGCGTCTGCTGCCGCGTCTCCTTCTCACGCTGGGGTTACTGTCCGCGTCAGACCAGGGTTGCCTAGAGGAGAAGCTATCGGGGAAAAGAGGTGACTTTTGTCCCTGGCAATGTGATTGAAGGGGTCGTGCCCCTGGCCACTCACTCTGTTCGGATTTCCCAGAGCATTAAGATAATACACAGTGGTTAAATGGTTTAGACAACCAACTCTGTAGTCTGGTTGTATGTGAATTAAAGAGATATTTATCTAGTTTGCTTTGCTTCTGTAAGTCAGTGGTTTGGAAGAGGCAGTTTGAAGAGCTGGCCTGGTGTGGACACCCAGGCTTCCTTGAGACGGAGAGAACATGGGATTTGTAGTTAAGGGAGACCTGAATTTGAATCCCAGCATTCTGCTTCTGAACTCGGAGATCTTGTTTGTTAACTTCCTTCTCCGCGCCTTGTTGTCCGTACCTGTTGCACCTGCAAGGCAGAGGTGTGATCCGGTTCGCTGACAGAAGAAACAAAACCTGTTTTCCCCATGTTCAACTTATTAAAATGCCTCATTATTTATTTATTTCCTTTTGCTCTTTGGAATTTTCTCTCTTTGTTCTACAGTCTTAGACTGTCAGGAGACTTCTTCCCTTCAGAGATTCTCACTTGCATTTTTGTATGCTGAAACTTTGGGTCTGGCTCCTATTTCCTAAGCCTTTTTATTTATTTATTTATTTATTTATTTATTTATTTTTAAGATTTTATTTATTTATTTGACAGAGAGATCACAAGTGGGCAGAGAGGCAGGCAGAGAGAGAGAGAAAGAAGCGGGGACCCTGCTTCTCTGAGCAGAGAACCCAATGTGGGGCTCAATCCCAGGACCCTGGGATCATGACCCGAGCCAAAGGCAGAGGCTTTAACTCACTGAGCCACCCAGGCGCCCCTTCCTAAGACTTTTTAGACCTCAGGGAATATTTCTGCAATAAATGCCAGCATGTTAAAATTACGTTCCTTGATGTTTGGCAGTACCTACCTAATATATACGTCAGACACGTAGTAGGTGCGTCATTGAGAGATTTGAGCAGTCTTAAGCTTTACGTGGATCTGATTGGCCATCTTAGGCCTTTTGAGTAGAAACGGTATTTTAGGTTAAGACTTTTTTTTTTAAATAAAATTTTTTATTTTTTATAAACATATATTTTTATCCCCAGGGGTACAGGTCTGTGAATCACCAGGTTTACACACTTCACAGCACTCACCAAAGCACATACCCTCCCCAATGTCCATAATCCCACCCCCTTCTCCCAAACCCCCTCCCCCCAGCAACCCTCAGTTTGTTTTGTGAGATTAAGAGTCACTTATGGTTTGTCTCCCTCCCAATCCCATCTTGTTTCATTTATTAGGTTAAGACATTTTTAAGTGAAAGTGGCCAAGAGCTGTGGTGGCATTCCTCTGACACAGTGAACCTAATTGCTTGTCTTCTGCATACCAGACGTCAGTGAATTAATGCTTTCCTTTATTCTTCTCTTTACTTTTCTATCATTTTCCTCAGCTCTTCTATTTTGTAATTATACTTAGAACATTTTGGGAAACTCAAGGTGTAACTTTTCAAACACTCCAAAATGTTCATTTGGGAAATGAATGTGAAATTAATTTACAAATGCCTGAAGCCTTTGAATTTTCTTTGTATTAACATCTCAGCCTTTCTGTGACGGATGTTGGAAGCTTGTGTTTTAGGATTACTCATAAATCATAGTAAGGGATTATCCCACGTTTTAGCAGTACCCCACTGTCTCCATGTATCTGTGCTTGGAATTAGGATCATAACTTCTAACTTTTCTACAGATTTGCAACTGATACTCCATGACATATTACAAAGTGTCAGTTATGCATAGGAATTTGAGTATATGACCACAGTAACATAATTTCCTTATATATTTTACGATATGTTACTCAGTATCCTTCAAACCTTCCTCACCATGGGGGGAGCTTTCCCGAATAGGGTGTCCTGGCCATCTCAAATCCAATCAAATAGAAGATTTAAAGAATGGAACTCAAAAAGAAAAAGTGATTTTTCAAGTTTTAGTTCATTAGAGAAAAACTTGAATATTTATATAATATCTTCATTCTGGGCAATTAGTATAACAGTGTTCTGTGTTTTGTGAATCTAGCAAATTCTAAGGCTTTAACTTCTAGTGTGCCAGGAAAAATAATCATCACCATCTGTGTCTAGTTGAATCTGTAAGTCTTTTTACCAGTAATTTGCAGAAGGATAAAAGGATAATGAAAAACAATTGAAATTTTCATAAAAAATTAATCCTGACAAACTCAAATTTTTATTTCTTATTTTCCTGATTTTCAAAGGTGCATAATATATAAAACAGGTATTGTTCATCAGTTGTCCAGGGATACCTGGGTTATATATCCATTTTATAAGTGTTGGTTTCAGATTTCAATACATTTCTAGCTCTTTCAGATTATCATTATTTCTAGTTCTTCTTGCATTGTATTATCAGAGTGCATTATTTTTTGGGCTTTGACTGCTTACAATCTTATTTAGATGATAGCTGTCTTCTGTAATATGTTTGCTATCTTGCAAAACATTTCTTAGTTTTAGACTTACTAACAGAAGACTAGTAATTTTATTTCTTTCTACATCATCTTCCCTCTAGTTAGCTTTGTAGAGATACCTGCCTTGGGCATTCGTCCACTTAGAAACTAAATCAAGTGTTGGAAAACGAACTTCAAAAAATGAAAGAAAAATACCCTCTTTCCTTTTTGTCCTTGAAAACAGCCTTCTCTCACCACTTCTTGCATTAGAGAAAATTCATCCAGGATTAATGTTTATCTGAAGACTCGCAGTCTGATATTTTGCTACATTATTACCAGTTTTATTACTGTTACATAGTCTAGAGCTCTGTTGTCTCTTTGTGTTCAACTTACAATTGTGGTATATCTTCCTATTTTCTTCTCTCTGTCTTTATGGATGTTAAGCAAGAAATTCTGAATCCTCAGTGGTGCTCTTTATTAGCTTGTAAAAGAGAAGAACAAAGATAGTGTCTCCAGATGTGTCACATCTTGCTGGAGAGATGGTGCTGTGTTGTGGGCAATGCAGTAAGGACAGTGAAGGTCGCAGCAGCAGTGGCAGTGTACTGCGTCGTCGTCCTAGTCCTGTGCTTCCCACTGCAGCGGCTGCGAGTCAGTGACGCACACGAAGTGACCAGTCAGAAAGACAGGAAAAAGAACATGAAATATTTTGTTGGTTTTTAGATGGATTATTTGTTGAAATGGCACTATTTTGGATATATGGTTGGGATTAAAATACAGTGTTAAAATTAATTTCACCCTTTCTATTTACCTTTTTAATGTGCCTAGTGGAAAACTTAAGAGTATTATGTGTTATGTGTCGCTTACTTCTGGATAGCAGTGTTCTAGGCTATGCCATTCTCCTGTTTTCTTATTATTTTGGTCATTTTTGACATTTTGACAGTTAGAAATTACTGATGAGTAGTGATAAAATGATGATGGGTTGATGAAATAGCAGAATGTTTCAAGAAACAGGAAAAGTAAGGTTAGTGAGATCCCATAATATATCTTAGAGTCGTGGAAAGGTCTCAAGGACTCATCTGGCAATTGTAAAATAGAAAATATGAGTTTTATTACATTTTTTTGAAGTAAATTCTCTTTTTGTTCTTTGGGAGAATTCTAGTAATGAAAGTAATGAAATATCAAACATCATGGTTAAAATTGTCCAAAAAAGCTAAAATTGAGTAGTGAACCCTGATGATATATCAAGAGTTAAGTATTTCCCTTTATTTATTTATTTTTGGCAGCTTCAAATTAGGAGCTTTTCTTAGGTGCCTAACTTTGTCTTGGCGGCGCATGGTAGGCTGAGGCGCTGTAGCCTGGTTTTTGGGGTGTTACGATATTGATTAAGGGTGTGGTAAGAAGACACTTATCAGCCTAGAAGATGCATTCATACATCTTATGGTACACAAGCCGTGTTAACCACCATATTGCATGTGTTTTTAAGTATAAGGTTTGAGTATTTGTTTTGTCCGAAATGTAACAACAATTAATAACTCCATATATAACCTGACACCTTTTTCTCTCTTTGTAGACTTTTGTGAATGATGTAAGGATTCCGGAACAGACTTATATCACCCTGAAACTTGAAGATAAGCTGAGATTTGGATATGATATCCTTATATGATTTTATACATTCATCAAATTTATTCAAAAATCTTTTCTGGTGTAAATTAACATTTCTTGAGATGAAGAGTTTGCAGTGGAGGCATGCTTGAAGTCTCTTTGGCCTCCCATACAAAAATACATGTTTAAAAATATTATGTATTTATATATATTTGGGGGGGGGGGTGTCAGTATTTTGGCCTGTTCCTAAAAATAATCCTAGAAAAATTGATGGACTCTGCTTTTCCCCACTCTCTGTATATAGTTTGAGCAGAGGTTTCCCTGTAGTGGTATTATATATGCAACTTGGGTGTGGGAGAATGTAACAAGGAGACGACAGAGGAGTGTTTAATATTAGCTCAGCTCAGGGATTTTTTTGTTGTTGTTTGGATGATTATGGCACAGATCAGCCTCCTAGGAGGAGTGTAAGAATTTATCCCTTTTTTCCCATTCATACTTTTACTCTATTTTATGAATTCCGTCTCGGTTGCCTATTTAATTCAGATTTTCCAGTATCCTATTTCTCCTGAGACTTGCGCTCCCTGGCTAAGTTAATTATGCAATTAGCGTGTAGTTAAGATTCTTTTGTTTTTAAAAATACGATTCTAAGGGGCATCTGGCTGGCTCAGTCAGAGCATATGACTCTTGACTTTGGAGTTGTGAGTTTGAGTCTCAAGTTGGGTGTAGAGATTACTTAAAAATAAAAATGTTTAAGTAAATAAAAATAGGATTCTAAGAACTGAACAGGGACATGAACAGGGACATGGGTAGCATAGGGTAAAGAACCCCTAGTGAGGAGACGGGACAAGATTGATGAAAGAACCATAAAACATTTCTGTTCATATGAGGCACAAAGCTTTGTAGTAAAGGACTCTTCTTTAATTAAAATACAGATATCCTACATTATAGTGAATGTTTTTCTTGTGTTTTCATTTTTTAAGTTACTCCATGTACCTGGACATCAGTATTGAAGAATGGGTTAAATGTATTGGCAACTCAAGTAGACTTTCTCTAGCATAGACAATGTAGTCTCAGCGATCTGGAGTTGATGCTTAGATAAAGTAAATGTACTAACACTTTAAAATGGTATTAAAGCATAACTAGGTTTTTTTTAGATTTAACTTAAAATTTTTCAAAAACATTTTTGTAGCGCATATATAAACCTTATACGTGTGGAACAAAAGGACATGTGAAAAGTGAAACCATTAAGTATTAATACTTGTAAATTGTATGTTTTAAATCCTTTTAAAAATACAAATCACATAAAATGATTAAGAATTAACATTCAAGCCTTGATTCATGGGCCGTTTTCCACATGCAAAAGAAGTTTCATCAAACAATGAATACAAATATATTTTTAATTTAAGTATGTCCTTAATCCTTTTGAACTTGGCTGTTTCAAAACATGAGAAAATAGTAGGAAATCTGAGTTTCCATAAAGCTCTCTGCTATTTACTTTTAAATCGAGAAGAAACTACTGAGAAATCACTCCTGCTTTTACAGTTTGTATAGTGATTTCTTTTTTTTTTTTTTAAGATTTTTATTTATTTATTTGAAAGACACATCACAAGTAGGCAGAGAGGCAGGCAGAGAGAGAGGAGGAAGCAGGCTCCCCACTGAGCAGAGAGCCCGATGCGGTGCTCGATCCCAGGACCCTGAGACCATGACCTGAGTTGAAGGCAGAGGCTTAACCCACTGAGCCACCCAGATGCCCCTGTATAGTGATTTCTTAATAGTGAAGTAATATTCCCTTTTTTAATATTAGTTCATAATATGTCTTTCTGAAATTGCTGGGACAAATGTTTTGTTCCAAAAGACTGTTTTAGGGTTTTTGTTTTTTTTTAATTAAAAATTTTAGCATTGATTTGATACAGAGAGACACAGCGAGAGAGGGAACACAGGCAGGGGAGTGGGCAAGGGAGAAGCAGGCTCCCTGGCAAAGCAGGGAGCCCAGTGCAGGGCTCAATTCCAGGACCCTGGGATCATAACCTGAGCCAAACGCAGACACTTAACAACTGAGCCACCCAGGAGCCCCCCTGTTTAAGGGTTTAAAATCAGTGTTGAATCAGAGCTGCTATTCCAAATCCTTAGGGTAGGCTCAGTTAGTTTTAGTATTTTAAAATAGCATCTCATGTTGCTTATTATTTTTGAGCACTAAACATACATAAGTGAACATTGGACTGTTACAGTGGCAGGTATTTTATTACATGGGGTGAAAGTCTTAAAACAAATTTTATGTTATATTTACTTGTTTTACATTTGGCTGTACCAGACTAAAATTAATTATTGTGCTTTATTCATATTAAAATTAAGCTTAATAGATAGCCAGTCCACAAACTGCTATACCTTGGAGTGGAAAACGATCCCATTTATTAAAATGTCACAACAATAGAAAGAACTGAATTTCATCTATTATTGTTTTCTCTTTGATTTCTGTTCTCTTACTAATTTCTTTTTTCCAGATATAAGCTGAGGTTATTCGTTTGGGACCTTCTGTTTTTATATAGTCTTTTAGTTCTATAAATTTTCTCCTAAGTACTGCTTTAACGTTCAAAATACTTAATAATTTCTCTTGGTTTTTGAATTCAGGTTATCTGTAAGTTTGTTAGAATAATTTGGATGTTTTCCAGAGACTCTCTGTAATTGACTCCTCATTTAGTTCTACAGAGCTCAGAGGACATATTTTATATGTTTCAGATCCTTTCAAATTTATTGAGACTTGTCCCATGGCTCAGAATATACCTGATCTATCTATCTTGATAAGTGTTCCATGTATTCTTGCAAAGAATGTGTGTTCTGTTTTGGGATGATGGAGTGTTCTATTGATGTCGGTTATACCAACTTGGTTTTCATCTTCAGTATTTTCCGACAGATTGTCCATTTGTTCTATCAGTTATTGAGACAGAGGTGTTGAAACCTCAGAATATAATTGTGGATTTGTCTGTTTCTCCTTGCAGAAGTTTTTGCTTCTTCTAATTTTAAACCTGGTTGTTAGGTATATAAATATTTAGGGCTAAAATATCTTCTTGATGAATTGACATAATTTATTATTACAAAATGAATTGCTTTATTCAAGATGATGTTCTTTGCTCCAAAATGTGGTTTGTTTTGACATTGATATAGTTTTTCCAGCTTTATTTACTTACTTAGATGAGTGTTAGCATGGAACATCTTTTACTTTTAAGCTGTTCGTGTCTTTACATTCGAAGTAGGCATCATATAGTTGCCCTTACTTTCTTTATTCAATCCGGTAATTTCTGCCTTCATTTGGGAATTTAGATCTTTCACGTTCAGTGTGATTATTGATGCAATTAGGTTTATTATTTTACTTTAATTTTTTAAGATTTGATTTATCTTAGTGTGAGTGGGGTGGGGGAGAGAAGCAGAGCAGGAGGGAAGAGGAAGAAGAGAGAATCTCAAGCAGACTCCCCACTGAGCAGGGAGCCTGGTGCAGGGCTTGGTCTCAGGACCGAGATCATGACCTGAGCCAAAACTAACAGTTGGACACTTAACCGACTGAGCCACCTGATATAGTTAGATTTAAATCTGTCATCTTGATATTTGTGCCATCAGTCTTCTTTTTCCCATAATTTCTTTTTTTTTATTTTAGTGGTTGCTTCAAGACTTATAATTACACCCTTAATTTTAAGTTGTATCTTCAAGTGATGTTATACTAATTCACATATAGTATAAGAACCTTATAGTAGTATAATTCCCATTTCTTCTGTCCTGATCTTTGTTATGATTGTCAACCTTTTATGTTTAGATGTTACAGACTGCTTACTACATCATTGTGAGTAAAAGGTCAATTATCTTTTAGAGATTTAGATAAGAAAAATATCTTCTGTCTTTATACGCATTGTACCCATATCTTAAATCAATGTAGGTATCATTTCTCATGCTCTTCCTTCCTCTTTACAGGTCCATGTTTTCATCTGGTGTCATTTTCTTTCTGTTCAGGGCTTCAACATTTCTTGTAGTATGATTTTGTTGATGATGAAATCTTTCCATTTTCATGGTCTGGAAAAGTATTTCACCTGAATTATTGAAAGTTATTATTGCTGGGTATTGAATTGTAGGTGGCATGTCTTTTTTTTCAGTGCGTTAAAGCTGTTTCTCTACTGTATTCTCACTTGTATTATTTCCCTCTGTCCCTGGTTTTGAGCAGTTCGAATGATCTGCCTTGGTGTAATATTTTTCATGTTTCCCCTGCTTGGAGTTTGTTAATGTTCTTGGATCTGTGGGTTTATAGTTTTAATCAAGTTTAGAAAATGCCTCTGCTGTTATTTTTCCAGATATTATTTTGCTCCTTCAGTTAGATGTTGTTAGGTTACTTGACATTGTCTTTCAGCTTACTGGTACTTTGTTTATGTATTATTTTTTAAAAATTGGTTCTGTGTTCCAGTTTGGATTGTTATTATTGCTATGTCTTTAAACTTACTGGGTTTTTTGCAGTGTCTAATCTGCCATTAATCCATGCAGCATAGATTTCATCTCTTGAAGTTTTGTTTGGATTTTGCATTTGATATCTCCCAAACTACTACTTAGCTTTTTGAACATATAGAATATGGTTGTAACTTTTGATACCTTTGTTGACATCTGGGCCAGTTCTGCATCAGTTTTAATTGATTTAATTTGCATGTAGAGTAATTTTTGATTGTATGACAGGCATTGTGAGTTTGTGGAGTATTGTAGGCATATTTTTATATTCATATACATATTTTTGAGCTTTGTTCAGGGACATGGGTTACTTGGAAACAGTTTTATTACTTTGGGTCTTGTTTTTAAGATTTGTTAGGCTTCTAAGCTTAGTCTGAGACTACTATTCCCCATTACGGAGGCAAGACCTTTCTGTATACTACAGAGGTCAGCAAACCCAGTGGCAAGTCTGGCCTTCAGCCCATGTTTGTAAACAAGCTTTATTGGAACTCAGCCATGCCCACTCATTTACATATTTCTGTGGCTGCTTTTGGACTACCACAGCAGAGTTGAGTAGTTGTAAAAGAGATCACATGGTCCCAAAGTCTAAAATATTTACTCTCTGGCACTTTACAGGAGATATTTGTGTCCTCTCCTTTATTCAGTGACGCATGATTCATGAGGTTTTCCTGTCTGGGTTTTAGGAACAGACACCACTCCTTGCCATCTGTGTGTACTGGGCACTGTGATGTGTAGTACTTTTAGATGGTTTTTGCCCCAGACCAGGTAGTAGTTTTCTCCCACGTGTGTGTTACTGATCAGTACTCAGCTGAATGCTTGAGAGATATCCTCAAAACATGTGGAATTCTCTCTTCTGTGCAGCTCTCTGCTCTTGAGTACTCATTCCCGTGAACTCTAATCACTTTGGTCTCCCCAGACTCAACCCTCTTTTCTTTACAGCTCAGAGAGCCTGCCAGGCTCTATCCATCCAGATTACCCCTCTCTGCGCTGTGACCTGGAAGCTCTATTAAGGTGGTCATTTGGAGACAGTAATTAAACCCACCTCGTTTGGTTTCTCTTCGCTCAGGAATCACGGTCTTTTGTTCCCTGATGTTGATTGTCTTGAAAACCATTGTTTTATATATTTTGTCCATTTTTTGGTTGCTTCAGATGGGAGAGTAACTCTGGTTCCTTTTTTCCATCCTGGCCAGAAGCAGGAGTCTGAGAAGTTGATTTTGGCCATTCTGGATATACAAATTGAATCCAGGGGAGGAGGTGTAGGCTAGAGACAACAGTTTGGGAATTTCCATTGTCTAAATAATATTTAACATCTTTTATTTTTTTATTTTTTTTTTTAAAGATTTTATTTATTTATTTGACAGAGAGAAGTCACAAGTAGATGGAGAGGCAGGCAGAGAGAGAGAGAGAGGGAAGCAGGCTCCCCGCTGAGCAGAGAGCCCGATGCGGGACTCGATCCCAGGACCCTGAGATCATGACCCGAGCCGAAGGCAGCGGCTCAACCCACTGAGCCACCCAGGCGTCCCAATATTTAACATCTTAAGACTAAGGGATATCACTCATGGGAGTGAATCAGCTTGGTAAGACAGAAGTCCAGGGACTGAAACCTGGTACATTCTAATACGAAGAGGCAGGAGAGATAAGGAACCAGTTTAAAAAGATTGAGATAGAATCACTGGTGAATTAGGAGGAAAATCAGAATATGATATGGTTTTCATGTTCAGTGGAAAATGATTTAAACATTACTTAAATACATAAATCTCAAAATTCTTACCATCCCAGTCATATGAGTCAGTGTAAGAATCTACTGCCTTAATTCTTTAAATGAGGTTCTTTTTCCCAAAGAAGTTGTCAATTCCTGTAACAATGGCCCATAAAATTATTGGATTAATCATATTAGAAGCAAGGTAAAAATCATTGTCATAACTTTCAAGATTATGATTTATCTGTACTTGGAACATTACATTTAGCATTGTATGCTTGAATCTGGATCGTGGCTGCTAAAAATGATTAAGAGGGGGATAAACATAACTAAAAATCAAGGATTCTTCATTTAGAGGAGTTAAGATTCTTCCTGATTAATATGATTGATATTCACAACAATATGAACAAGATTTCCAGATTTCAAAAATGGGGAACACTTCTCAAAGCTTGAAAGAAGTAAATTTAAGAAATTGAGATGAGTGATTAAATAAGAAGTCATGTCATAGAAGAAAAGTTAAAAGGAGTTGTTTAAAAATTATGTTCTTATAAAACAGGTTTTTTTTAAAAGTTAGCCAAGGTATTCATATACCAAAATAAGATGATACCCTGTTCTAAAGGTGTAGACAAACGTAAGCTAGTAGAAAATTGCTGAAGAAATAAAATCTTCCCCTTGGAAGGTTTTCTGTCATCAACTTTTTTTGTAAAACTTTGGCATCTCCTAGGACCTGCCTTGTCAATACAGTGTGCAATCTATTTTAGCATAATTGTGTATTTCAATATTGAATATAGTCAAATAAATTTTCCATATTTCTAAGGAGAAGATCCCAAAAGAAAAGTTTTTAACTTAAGGAGACTTTTTAAGGGTATTCTTATATGTGTATTTTTAAATCACACATATAAGATATGCAAATTTTAGAAAATGAATGCTTTTTTCCATTCTTCCACTATATAAAATAATTTTATTCAGGTATTCTCATATATTGTGACATCCAGTGTCTTCAGCATTATGAGAATCACATTCTTTTTAGTATACAGTTTTTAGAGAACATTTTATTAATGCCCATTCAGTTATTCAAGACTATAGCACTTTTTGAAACCTTAAAACACTGGAAATCTTGTCCAAAGCTGCAAAGCTCCTGTGTAATATTGGATTTCTTCTGTAAGTGCTTGGTATCTCCCCAATGAAACAACTTAGTGACTTTATTTTTAAAATGATTTTTGAAAGATGTGTTTACAATGATATCTGATACTTGGTGTTTTTAAGGCCCTAGGAGTAACTAAAACTGTTTAAAATTTTGCTCTCCTTTTAGTTAGCTTTAATTATCATTCGGATAAAAGAGAGGATCTTAGCATTACTTGTATGCAGATGAGTTTCTTTGACCCCACTTTTAGATAAACATTTCTTGAATAAATTGAACATAGGGATGACTTAGAATAGCCATAACACAGCCTTATGTAAAGAAATAGGAAAATTACATACAAAAGAATTTTTTTTTAATTTTATGTATTTTGGGGCACCTGGGTGGCTCAGTGGGTTAAGCCGCTGCCTTTGGCTCAGGTCATGATCCCAGGTTCCTGGGATGGAGCCCCGCATCCGGCTCTCTGCTTGTCAGGGAGCCTGCTTCCCCCTCTCTCTCTGCCTGCCTCTTTGCCTTCTTGCAATCTCTCTCTCTCTCTCTCTTTCTCTCTGTAAAGTAAATAAATAATAAAATCTAAAGAAAAAAGAAAGAAGATTTATTTATTTCAAGAGAGAGGCTATGTAAGCAGGGGGAGGGGCAAAGGGAGACAAAGAGAATCCTAAGCCGGCTCCATGATCAGTTTAGAGCCCGATGTAGGGCTCGACCCCATGTCCCTGAGAGCATGACATGAGCTTAAATCAAGAGTCAGATGCAGCTGACTGAGCCACCCAGGCACCCCATAAATACGATGTTTAATCAGCAAGAATTTAAACTTCCTGTAACTTTTTAATTCAGATGTAATCCACGTTACTAGTTAATACTGTATTGTATATTTTTAACTTATAACATGAGTAATTGTATCTTAGTTTGTCATTTTTTTTAAATTAGCAACTTAAGAATAGTTAACCTGCATCTGTACCATTAGGAGGATGATAACTTTGGAGGCAAATGTGAGGACTAAGGCAGGCTCAAAATCTCATAGTGATACCAGTGTTCTCAGGCAGATTCATGACCCAAACAAGAGAATCCTTGAGCTGTTTGGTTCCACTCAAACCATTTTGGAAGGTAAAGTATCTGACCCCAAGAAGTGTGGCCTCTCTCCAGTTGTCCCTGATCTTAAAGGAGTCTTGAGTCTAAAGACAGTACCCCAGACTAGCCTTGGGGTATAGCCTGGAGCCCTCCCCAGAGTAAATTTGAAGCCCCCAGAAAGCCCTCACAGCAGGCTATGGTCGTGTGTGTTTCCACTGGAAAAGTGGAAATGGCTTTCAGTTTTTTTGAGACACTGTTTTCCTTTGGAAATGTAGGAATGCTGTAAATCTTCAACTATTAATGAGTTTCCTGGGGGTAAAACAAAATTACTAGACTTACTTTTCATGAAATATGAAATTATTACAAAGTATGTATTTTCACCTATATCAGGAAGTACGGTACCAGCATGTGTACAAAACCAAAAAGGAAAATTCTAGTATTTCACATATTTCACAGCTATGGGAACCCTGGACTGGGATTCAGCTGACTAGATTTTGGTCTTGGGTTTTACCCCTCCAGTCCTCAAGTCCCTATATATAGAATAAGATGACCAGTTTGTGGAATTAAACAGGGTATTCCCCACAGCTCTTTACAACTCCACAAAAATTCCGAGTTTTTATTGTTTTAATGAATAGAAATGTAAATTAAATACTTGTTTGCAAGTTTGCTGCTCCTTAGGCATGGGAACTATTTTTACCCCAAGCACTTGTGATAATTATAGCTTTTTACCCTTGAAGTCCTAGGATGCTGTGAATTGGTAAAGGATAATAGGATTTATTAGTACATGGTTATAAAAGTCCTTTCAGTACAGGGTTAAGTAATGGTGGGAAATGTGACCTCTGCTGTGTAGTGAAAGATATTCTTTAATATACAGAGGCATTGTTCTTTTTGGCATAATGATGAAAGCATTCGTTTTATCTAGCACTTGGGTCTAATCTGTATAGAATCAGTTGTTTGGTAATGTAATATGACCTTGACTGAAACGCCTGAGGAAAGGGGCGATTGTGGCTGCTGTAAGGACCATATTTATAGCATTTCTTCTGCACTTTCAAAATAAACTTCATTTTTATCAGTGCTTATAAAGTCTGAGTAATCCAGTTCTTTTAGGATTTACTGTTGGGTAATCACTGATGAGATACTTCCTTTCACATCACTGTGATTAACTCAATATAATTTGACCCAGGTGCTTTTTCTTTGCAGTCATACTGTTTGTTTGTGAGAACTGAAAATGTCTTTTGTGGTCACATCACCTAGCTATTTGCTTCTTGAAGGCCATTACTGATTAAGTTGGGAATTACTTGCTAGATTTTATATTTTTCTCTAAGTATTTAAAAATTAAAGTCTTTATGGTTGTGGGCGTATTATAACATTTAACTCTTAAGGGGAATATAATGCTTCCATTATAATTACCTGTTGAAAGTAGGGCAATTTCAAAATTATCTTTGATCATTTAAAGCTTGAGTATCAGAATTTTGAAATGATATTCTTCCTTAGCTCTGTTTACATACAAATCTCTTCACTGTAGTACGAGGAGAAATGAGGGTCCCTGAAGAAGCACTAAAGGTAAAAATGATTCCTCATTTCTTTTGTAAACCTGTCATTCACTAGGGTTGATTTTACTCCTAGATGTTTCATTTTCATTTTTAAATGTTCTGTAGCACGAGAAGTTTACCATTCAGCTTCAGTTGTCCCAAAAATCTAACGAATCAGAATTATCCAAATCTGCATGTGCCAAAAGCCTCGATGCAAAGCTGGCAGATACTTCGACAGACGTGCCGCACAAAGCCGCAGAAGCACTGCGACCTGAGGAGAAGGCTCTGGGTGAGTGAGCATCTGGAAAACACCATGTTTCTGCTTGAATGTGAAGAAAGCACGTGCTTTGTTCTGCAGAACTTGGCCATGTCCATATCAGTTTATAATAATGACAACTTTAGAGTGCCTGGGTGGCTCAGTGGGTTGGGGCCTCTGCCTTCAGCTCGGGTCATCATCCCAGGGTCCTGGGATCGAGCCCCACATCAGGCTCTCTGCTCAGCGGGGAGCCTGCTTCCTCCTCTCTCTCTGCCTGCCTCTCTGCCTACTTGTGATCTCTGTCAAAAAATAAATAAATAATCTTTTTAAAAAAAATAATGCAACTTTAGAGAGGGATTTAATGCAGCCAGTGTCCTCATTAGAAAGTGTTATATAACACGTAATTATATGTGGCCGTTATAGGTAGTTGTGTTAAATATGTTTAAATATTTGAAGGAGGTAAATATGGTCATTTACACTATTTTTATTATTTCATGTTTTATGCTTTTTCTGAACTATAATAACTGAAATGAATTAACAGGAAATACCCAGTGAGGTTACATCATCATCATCATTATATTTATCATGTTCCAGGAATTGCTCTAGATAAATAATCCCATTTATACAAAAACAATTTTTTAAACTAATAGGCATTACCAAATTTGCTCAGATATAAACCTGCTAGTCATATTAACAGCTAGTTTAAATTTAGTTACTCTGCAGTGCCCTTAGGCTTTAAAAATATTTTTAATGGTCACTCATACCAAAATTTAGTTTTGTTTTTTTTTATTTAGACTTACTTGATGAGCCATTTCTATATACCAAAAAACTGATTCTACCTTCACAAAAAAGCTATTAGGCTAACGCAGTTTGCGTACTTAGATATTCACCAGTGCAAAATTTCGTTTATTTAGTGATGTCCAGCATTGAATAGGGTCTTAAACAAATAACAGGTTTTTCAACTTAGAGTACTTTTCAGTTACCTAGACTGTACTTTCTTTTCATTTAATAAATTAATCAGGCAATTCTAGCAGTCTGCAAAAGTCTTTTTTTTTTTTCTGTTTCATATGCTTTAGGCAGATTTTTTTCGCCCCTTTCCAGATATTTCTGCCATGCCTCGTGGTACTCCCTTATATGGGCAGCCATCCTGGTGGGGGGATGATGAAGTGGAGGAGAAAAGGGCTCTCAAGTCAAATGGCAAACCTGAAGAAAAAACTCAGGAAGCTGGAACAGCAGGTAAGGAAAAGCTCAGAGTATGACATTTCAGTGGATATTTTGGGAAGAATTTATAATCTAAGCAGAAATCTGACAACCCTGAAAAAAGATATATATATATCTACTAATCTTTAATAAAAAGTGTTGTGATTGTCTTAAGTGACCTTGTCATTGTAAGTTTATTACATATGATTCTCACATAAAGTCTTAATTCCAGTATCATTTTTATTTAAAATACTATTTTAACATATGAGATTAAAACTTGAAAAATAGATTAATAATGTAATTGGGCATTTAAAATAATTTGGAATAATTATTAAAATGTTTCAATTAGACCAAAATAGTAGGCACAAACTAATTTTGTGTGCTTCATTAGATTTGTAGGTATATAATCATATTTTTAAATGAACAGTTTTTTTTAATGTTCAGAAATGTGATGTATGAAATTAAAGCTTCTTTAAAACCTCCGTGTGCTTTATTTGTTGGGATATGGTAACAACAGAATTAGCCGAGTTCAGCAGCCAGAAAGAAAAGATAGTTCTGGGTCACAGTCATAGTCCAGGAACACATTCTTTTGTTGCTAGAGGGATTTAGTAATGAGCTAAGTGTCCCATAAGCCAGAAAATCAAGATTTCCAGGAAACAAACAGAGGTATCAGTTGTCACATAAGGACTTGGCAAAGACATGGACACCAGAGGGTCAAATGGCCAGTTTCCACGATAATGGCAGATAAGGATCCAGGACCGGAGGAATTAAATGCTGGTACCAGGAAACCCAGCAGTACGGAAAACCAAGTATGACTCTGAGTCAAAGATAGATGCCATCAGAACCCTTCTCAGTTTTCTACTTTTGACCCTAGCTGTACAAGATAAGACATTCTTCTTAGCTGGAGAGTAAGAACACTGTACTTTAAATATGCTGATATTGCCAGGATACAAGTCTAATAAGAAAGCTGGTTTTATGGACTCGATTTTACAAGTGCCCCAAACTGAAGTTGTCAACTTCGCAAATAAATTCCCATTGTCGCTTCCTCATTTCTGTCCACCAGCACAGTTTTCTTCATGTGCAAGCTTAGAAATACTGAGTATTGATGCTTTGTATCATTTAGCATACGGGTCAGATGCAGACAACACAAATGCGACCTGAGACTAAGCAGAAAGGAAATTTACTGGCTTATACGACTGTTTCTTCAGGGCTGGTTCCTGCCTCTCTGCAATGTCTTCAGGAGCCCGTTTCTCCCCTTCTCAGCTCTGTCCATGGTGTCTAGAGCTAAGGGGCATCTGTCCTCATCATCGTCTATGTGAATGAAAATGAATTCTTAAATGATTATCAGCTTGTGTGGCCTGTCTTACTCAGTGTCATTTTTGCCACATGACAAAAGCTGTCTCATAATCTTGGGATTATTCTTGAGTAAGAAGGAACTAAGTGATTTATGTCTTGTGTTAAATGCAATAAAGAACCCAGCCAGATGCCACCAATTAAGAGCTGGGTGAGGGTTTCATCGGCTTTCTCATTTTAGTGTGTTTCACATTTATTATTTGTAGTCTCTTAAAATACAGGATGAAGGGAACAATTTTCTGACGTGGAATAACTTATGATATTGAGATTGCAGAATCAGTTTGAAGGTACACACTAAATCTAATGTAATTTGATCATTTCAAAATTGTTTCTATTGAATGTTTCAAATTACGACATAAAAGTTACCAGTTTATGCTCTAAGTGTGCTCTTTTGTAAACACAAAAGGTGATTTGCTTCTTGGTTACCAATTTTTAGAATGTAAAGTCTTAGTAATTATTGTGAGAGATGAACATTTCAGAAAGGGTAATAAAGTATGTGCCACGTGCTGATTTCTTATGCCCCTCTCAGTGGGTCCACATGAATCCAGAATCTTCTACAGACTTAAGCACAGAGCCTAAAAAACCCTAGAACCAAATATGTATGCTGGACAACCAAATTCTCCTGAAACTGTATGAATATTTTTAGTCCTAAAAGAAGGAGAATTTGTCCTCACTTGAGCTATCAGTGTGCCCTTTGACCTACTGGCAGGGTGTGAACATTTATTTAAGTTATATATAAAGGCCTTTACTTGTTGCAACTATGAGGAATAGATTTCTGGCTCTTTTACATTGATTTTAATCTAATCATACTAAATTTGGAAACTTTCCAGTTGTGACTCCTTTTTAGCAAAAGGTATTTCCTGGTCTTTGTTATTTAAGGCACTTGAATATGTGAGGTTGGATATATGTTCTCAGTTGAGCGAATGGACTTTCATGATAGCCTTTATCATCTTGATTTAGTTAAATATTTCACTTAATTTAGTACAGAGGAATGAAGGAAACAGTTTTTTTGGACTATGTGTATTAGAAGTTTCCCCAAAAGGCTGCATAATCATAAAATGCCCTAAACTTGAGGATATTATCACCAGTTGCATTTCTGATTTAGATAGACATAATTAATTCTAGAATAATCAATTGTTAAGTAGTTTTAAATATCTAGCAGTTGAGATTATAACAAAATATTAGGATGTTTCATATATTAATTTAGTATAAACAGAGTTTGAAGATAAATCGATATTAAATTCACAAATTTCCAGAATCTGTTCTGTCAGTGTTCTGACAACTATTTTATTTTTCTATATTAATTTAGAAGCCCCCTCCCCCGCCGTGGTTTTTCTAGAGGACCTACTCTTCTAAAGTAAAGTAGGCCCACACATGATCTGTTTTTATCATCTTCAGAGAAATGAATTCCTTCAGGTGACTGAACTTTATATTTACAACTGACAATTTATTTTAAGTGTTTAACCATTTTCTTCAATTTCTATTGAATGAATTACCCATATCACTGCCTTCTTAAGTGGAGAAGGTGGACTATAATTTAAGTTTCTGGTTGTTGACTAAGTCGTCATGCTGAGTATCAGTTACTGAACTGTGATACATCACAGCGATGTCCTTGGGGGACACTGAAGGATGTAGGACCGCAGGCCCTATGGACCAGATGGTTCTGGACCGCCATGCTTCTGAGCTCTTGTGTTTTTGTCTGATTCTTCTCAGTGCAGTGTGTCTTACCTTAATCCCTGCTTCAGGTTTGCTACATCTAGCTAAGCAGATAGTAAAAAGGCTCTTGGTGAGTGACTTCCCAGTTAGAAAGATCATGAATATGGGAATATTCATTGTGGAATTTGTCTTAGGTTTTTTAGAGTTAGATTTTTGGTTTAGTTTTCATTTCCCTGAATCTCTTCTATGCTGGAGAATTGGGGAAAAGAGAGAGAGACTTGTGTGCTGGGCTTTGTTCTGGGTAACTTAGATTATCTCACTTAATACTTAACCTCACTGGATCATCACAGTAGTCTCGTGGATAGATACCATTATTTCTGATGAGGAAAATGAGAAAGACTGATGGAGACAGGATTTATCTGACTGCAGATCTCTTCGCTAATTTCCTGCCTAGCTATAGTCATCAGGTCTTGACATGCTGCCTTTCCCCTCTATGGTGCTACCTGACATTGTTAAGTAATTGATTTCTAGGGAAATTGTGTAAGTCTCGGGTTTCTAGTCCTTGGAGTAAAGGCGACTTTGAAGTAGGACGAATGGATGATACTTAGAAACAGTGATGTGCAGTTGTTGATCTCTGTTGTTTTTATGTGTTACAATGTGAAAAAATGTTGAAAGTATATCAGGATTAACTGTGAATTTTTCCTTTACAAGGAAGGAAAATTAGGAGAGTATTCCTTTAAATTATGAATGACAAGTAGATGATAAATGCTATATCCTTGGAGCAGATTTTTGTGGTTTTTGCTTTGTAGTAGATGTAGTTAAGCCACATGATTTTATTTGGATGGCCACGTGGTGGTAGAAAGAACCATCCCTTGTCCCCAGACAGCATTATTCTGTTAGCAGAAGGATGAGCAAAGCAGAATAAATCACTCAGTGAGTGTATGGATGTAACTGACAGGTACACACACAGATGTAGATTTATAGGTTTATAAGCCAATTGTACTATAAGGAATTGATCAAGTCCTGTACATTGTAATAATAAATAAGTCTATGTAGAAAAATTAAAAATAACAATTATTAATGAGTTACTAATATATGGGGAACAATTTACTCATGGAAATTTTAAATGGCAGGTTTTCAGAGTAAACAGGGTGCATGTGGACATTTTACTGTTAAGATAAATTAACTCTTACATAAATTTTAGAACAGTACTTTAGGTTATGTGGTCTTGTTGTATAAGCTCTTCTTCCAATTAGTATGAAAATTCTTGCTTTAATGACAGAGTATTTTCTGATACACATTTCACATTTTCAGCTATAAGAAAACCTGTATTTTGAAAAGAATGATTTTTACACTGAAAATTGTTTTCTTTGCTCTGTTTACCTTCTGTGTAGTGGGTTTTTTCATTTTTGATTTTTGTTTTAGAACTGGAGCTTGATGTTTCCTATACCCTCTTCCATAAGTTTGATTTTAGCAGTGTTGTTGTCCCATTCTTACAACCTAAAAGCAAACACTTTTTTATGTTTGTTTTATGTTCAGAGAGTACTGCCAAAAAGTCAATTATAGCACCTGAAGAATCCATCAAGATTTAATATTTGAAAAGATACTTCAAGAGACCAAATAGTACTTCACTTAATTAGGGAATGATTGGAAACAACCCAGTCTCCATGTACTGCCTTTCTTCCTAATAAATTATCTGTGTATGGTTTTCCCATCAATCTATTTAAAAATAGAATGCTTCTGTGAGCTTTAGGGAAATATTTTCATTTGAACTCTTTGCCATCTTAGTAATAGACATGGTTCTTTTGCTGCCTGAAAAAGAGGTCATTTAATCTTCTATTTATTTGTTTATCTATTTAGTAATTTTTTCATTTGCACTAATAACACATACTTATAAGAAGACATTTCAGTAGTCATTTTCATTTATATATTTTATTTGCCAATTTCCTTCTCTTATACTGTGTACAAATGTGTATATTTTTATACCTTTATCTTCATTTCTGAACTAGCAGAACAATAGTGACTATGTTCCAGAGTCCCTTCTGCCTGCTCTGGTTGTTTTGATCTGAGATTTATAATTCAGCTTTCCTCCTAAGAATTTTTGGCACTTGTGCATATTCTGCTGTACAGACATACACATGGATTTTCTTCTGGAATTTTTGGCTGGCAACTAAAATTTCTATTTTTACCTTATTTCTTTCACACTACTGCTTGGATTGCAATGCTGCAGGCAAACCGCATGTTTTTATCTTTAGTCGTTCTTTTCTTCTTTATAACATGTATCCATCTTTTTGCAGTGATCGCACATCAGTAATGTTATTTTTATAATTCTAAAAGTAATGTCTCTAAATATCACGGTGGGAAATGGTAAGTGTTCTCATTACTTCGAGAACATTGCTTGTATATTAACTTCATGTTTCTTCATTTAAGCACCTGTTCTTTAGAGCTCTACTTTGTGTTCATAGATACTTCATCCTCCTGATTTGATAAGGAAATTCGTATTTTTTCTATGTTTCTAGATGTATATATCTAATGTGCATCTCCATCTATATTTGATTTCTTTTGCATCTTGTTGATTCCTAGATCCAAGTTGGAAGAAATATGGATCTAGCCATGCAGGGTCCGCCTCTTAACTGCTTTGTTCTTTGTCACAGCTGCTACTTATCTTGCATCTTCTGCTACTGAATGCTGTACTTATAATCAAAATTATTTCTGCTCTGTGATATTTGCCAGGTTTTCATCCAGGCTGTGATCTGCCTTCTGATTCTCATGGCACAATACAAATGGCCATAATTATTCTCCTTTAAGTGCTAGAAGCTTCCAAATATTTTGAATTTTCTCTTATTTTTTTTATTAGGGTGCAGCATAGATGCCAAGCAAGTTGAGGAACAATCTGCAGCTGCAAATGAAGAAGTACTTTTTCCTTTCTGTAGGGAACCAAGTTACTTTGAAATCCCTACAAAAGAATTTCAGCAGCCATCACAAATAACAGAGAGCACTATTCATGAAATCCCAACAAAAGACACACCAAGTTCCCATACAACAGGTGCAGGGCATGCTTCATTTACCATTGAATTTGATGACAGTACGCCAGGGAAGGTCACTATTAGAGACCATGTGACGAAATTCACTTCTGATCAGCGCCACAAGTCCAAGAAGTCTTCTCCTGGAACTCAAGACCTGCCGGGGATTCAAACAGGAATGATGGCTCCAGAAAATAAAGTTGCTGACTGGCTAGCACAGAACAACCCTCCCCAGATGGTGTGGGAGAGAACAGAAGAGGACTCTAAAAGTATTAAAAGTGATGTTCCCGTTTACTTGAAAAGGTTGAAAGGTAAAGTGAATTGATCATTTCAGAACTTCCTCTTTTGTGATAAAGAAAATTCAGTCTTCACAGTTAACCAAAATACTCCTAGATAAATAATTATATGGTAGGAAATGTCAGCTTTTCAAAGCTCTGTATTTGCTTTCAAAGCAAGCCATACTACCCTTGTCCACCTCACTCATTAAAAACAGTCTGTCTTCATTTTCCTGCCAAAACCAGATTGGTTTCGTGCATTTAATTTATGCCTTTAAAAATGTTTCTTTTTCCTGTGGAAATAAAACATTCATTTCTGTTCACCAGCGGAAATCCCTAGAAGACAATTCTCATCGTTTCCTTGACTTAAGGAAAAGCTCTATTCAATTCTGTTCTTCTCTGTTGTGAGGCTTCCAGTAGAATGTCAGTGTCTAGATTTTGAAAGAAGTTACCAGCCATTTGATAATGGGCCAGAGGTTTGCATTAGTAATTCAGTGACATTGTTGGTAGTGTGCTTCCAGCTTTTCTCAGCAGTTACTCATGAAACAAAAACTTTTGGTCTAGAGATACTGCAAATCAATTGAATCAAAAATGTTTTTGATAGTAAAACTTAAGAAATCACTGGGGCACCTGGGTGGCTCAGTGGGTTAAAAACTCTGCCTTCAGCTCAGGGCATGGTCCCAGGGTCCTGAGATCGAGCCCCACGTCGGACTCTGCTCGGCAGGGAGCCTGCTTCCTCCTCTCTCTCTCTGCCTGCCTCTCCACAATTGGGTGTTTATTTGTGAAATAGTATATGCTCATTAGTATAATGCCTGGCCACAATTAGTCAAATATCTATACCTGTGTATCAAGGTATCATCTGAATGATTTTTCCATTGTTTTGGTAATTAGGTATATTTTAATTACCCTGTCTTAATTTTATTTAATAAGCTATCTTTAAGAGGAATGACTGCATGCTCATCTGGCCATTCTGTTTCTATACAAGGAGTTAATGAGCTTAAAAAAAATGCTCATTGAGGTTATTATATTTCTAATACTTAACCTGGGGACTTCATTATGAAGCAAGTGCTCAATAATTTGAATATACTATGAATGACTTCACTATCACTGTTCAGACTAACCCTGACCTAACCAGTACTTTATGCCCTGGGATTTTGTTTGGTCAAGTAATGAGGAAATACCTGTTCTGATTTACTTCTAAGACATTTCAGGATTACCTAATTCTTTGTTGGGGCCTATTAGTATATCTAATTATAATCATAAGCAGTTACCTGGCATATATACTTTTCACATGTGACTGTTCCCTTTTCATCTACCAAATAATACTAAATGTGTAACTGAGAACCATGTATGTATCTCTGTATCGGCTAAAGCTCAAAAGTCATTTCCCATTTGGAAACTGACCATTTTCATGAATTTACAAATGGTACTAATATCCTAGTTTAATGTAAAAGGTAGCATAAACCTTGAAAATTTAGAAATGACATGGTCTTTCTTAAACTACTCTTAATAAATGTCAAAAAATTAGTTAAAAGATTCTTTAAAAAGCTACCATTTTATGAGTGCTGTGAAGTGTGTAAACCTGGCGATTCACAGACCTGTACCCCTAGGGATAAAAATATATGTTTATAAAAGATAAAAAATGAATAAATTTTTTAAAAAGCTACCATTTTAAAGCACCTTTATGCCATTGTTTTTTTTAGTCGTCTATAAATATTTCTATATTAGCTATTATTTTAAGCCATAAGTTTTAGACATTCTCTTCTTGACAAAGGCCCATTGTAAGCCTGACTCCAGAGGTGTTCATGCCCATATTCACACTGTATCTACATACACATTAATGATGAGATGTTTGTAAGCTTTACCAGAAACTATACAAATTACTGTGGTCCCTCAAAGTTGGTTTATAGGTAGACATATTCCTGGATATTGTCATTGCTCTGAGCCCTTCTTTTGGATTTGCTTTCAGACCATTTTATAAACCATCCAAGAAAATGCCTTTATGAATGTAATACATTCTTGGTTCAAGTTCCATTTTCTTTCTCCAGACATATTTATAAATGACATTTGACTTTTCCCCAAAGGGAGATATGCCATCATTAGATAAAGATTTTCCATAATGTAGAATGTTGAAAGTGTATACATAGATTTTAAATAAAGGTAATTATGACAAATAGTAATTTTACAATAATTAGGCTTTCAGGAGTTATTTGAATCAGTCTCAGAAACTTGAAAGTAAGTAAAATAAAAGCAAAAAACTTTGCTCCTACAAGAGTAAAGTGCACGCGCTTTGGGACAGTGAAGAAAATAATGTTCACAAAGCCCATACACTTTTACCCTTTAGGAGAGTCGCAGCTTCTTTGAGCACAGCTTCTGACTTGGTGCAGCTAACCGACCCTAGAAAATACCTGACAGACTTGAGCGTGTTTGGGCATGGTTAATGACAGACAAGACAGACACTTGGTGAGGAGTTTCCTAGTGATTTGTTTGTTGTTGAGAACAAAGAGAAATTGCAGTTCTGATCAGATGTCTCACGTGGTTTAAGACAAATACAAGAAGGAATAATAATTTTTGAGAAAAAATAATGGCTAACCCATAAAGACAAGTTTTTAAACTAGAACTTAAAGAAAAGATGCTGAAAGGATCTGACACCGCTTAAGTGCCAAATTTTACATGTTGGTACAAGAATCAAATTCTGTAAAGTGGTGTTTTCATGTTGTGTCTATATGCAGCATAGGTTATTTGGTCTTACTATACAGGAAATAATTAGAGTTTAGTCATTTCCGGCTTTTACAGACTGGATTCCTTTTCAGTTTATCCAGTGCAGCAATGAAATAGGTTGTAAAATAGCATGTTTTTTAGTGAGTTTTATATTTGAATTAGTGGTTTAATTGGGTTTTTGAATTAGTGGTTTAATTGGGTTTTGCATTCCATCCACTATCCCTGATTCCTAGCTTAATTACCTGAGGGTAGGGATTCCATTAATGGACACCTGTTTTGTTTGGTTTCTTTTCGTACTGCATTTTGAACAGTTCCTATTTTGAAGAAAGATTTTCAGTTCTGCTCTTCCCTGATGTTGCTAACATGCATCAGTTTTACTCTGCTGGGAGTGTTTCCCCAAACCCCTTCATGCTGGTTCCATTCTCTCCCTTTGTTTCCACTGGCTGTTATTTTTTCCGAACATTACTGTTTTTGTGTGTGCTCTTTCTCTCTTCTGAGTCTTCTCACACCTTTTGTGTCCCACATTTTGACAACCAGTCCTCTTGTGTTAAATCATTGGCCCCAGTTGGTAACCTCTAACTTCATAAGAAACAAACCCATGAGTATTAAAACTCAGCTTTTTCCTTTGGACGTGTGCCCTCTGCCCCTCCTGGCCAACAGGTCTTCAGTTCTGATCTTTGTCTTGCTTGATACCGTGTTATTCAGCAGGTATCAGATTCAGATCTGTAACCCAGGAAAAGCTTAAACTCAGTCCTAGAAGCCAGGGCTCACTGCACCTAATTGACTCAACTCATTTACACTTCTACAGAAGCCGTTATGGAAGCCCTCATTTGTGATTCAGTCTAAAACATGCAGAGCTTAATTCTTGACTTTTCAGTAAATGTATGCTATAATAATAGAATTATCATTTGATTATTTCTTCTAATGGACTTATTTAAGTACTGAGAATTCTAAATGATTGAAAAATCATTCCCATAAAGTTTCACATTGACTCCCTAGTGGAACTACGAAGGGTAACAGAAAACCTCTGTTTTCTGTAGGAACCTGATGTTTCAAAATTCAAATGTATTCTAACTTGACTCTGTATGCTTTATAGAGAAGACAGATTTTAGCTGGTTATATTTAGCACCCTGCCATTTGCCCAGAAGGTGGTTACATTTATATAGGATTTCATAGACTATGCTTTTCTGTGATAGGCCTTTAGCATGCTTTATTTAACTTTTTGAAGCCATCAGAGTTTAGAGCACAGTTGTAAGTATGCCAAAATTCCCGCATCTAGAAAGACATTTGTAAAAAAAAAAAAAGTGTGTAGTTAATTGGTGGGAACTACCAACTTGTATCTTACTAACATTTTGCATACTTTTTATTGAACGTATGCTATACTTTTGCAAGTCCTGAACGTTGTTGAAAGTTAAAATTCATCCCATCTTTATCGTGTTTGCATTCACTTTTTACTGTGTTGTGATAAACCTCTCCCGGATCCCCCTCTTTTCTCTTTGCCTCTCATGCTAGAAGTGAATTTTTGCTTGCTCAAACAGAGTGTAAGGTTTGGAGGCAGGATTAATATTTATCGGTGTTACAAGTACAGACAGTCACAGCTGATACAGCATCGGTTATCTGTTCAGGCTTTGGTGAATCATTATAAAGTTAAAATTTGGAGAAAGAAAAGCAATCCCATTCAATTGTTTATAAAGGACCTCATTGTTGGTTGATAAAATTTGAATGTGAACATTGCAATGGAGGAAGTTTGCAGAGCCTGTTACTGAAAAGAACATATGACTTGGCTTGAAAAGGGGGAGGGGGCATAAAACAACTAGCACTTTTGTATATGTGTCTAATTTTCTACATGGGATTTTTTCCTCCTCTATTATGTGGTTTCTTTTCTGTGCCCAGGAAATAAACATGACGATGGTACACAAAGCGATTCAGAAAACGCTGGCGCGCACAGGCGCTGCAGCAAACGTGCAGCTCTGGAGGAACACTTACGGCGCCACCATCCCGAACAGAAGAAGCTACAGAAGGCCCAGGCTGCTGAAAAGCATCAAGACCAAGCTGTTGTAAGTCAAACTGCTTTTATGATTGCATTCTTTGATGAAGACAATCCCAGAAAAAGAAGGTCCTATTCTTTTACTCAGAGTGCGGGAATCTTGTGTCGGGAAACTACTTACTCAGCACCACATACAAAACTTGAAAAAACAAAATCTCCAACAGCAGATGCCAAAGTGGTTTCTTTGTCTTTACAGACTAGCTCTACGCATCACAGAGGGGGGCATGGTGTTCCACATGGGAAATTGTTAAAACAGAAATCAGAGGAGCCATCGGTGTCCATTCCCTTCCTACAAACTGCATTGTTAAGAAGTTCAGGGAGTCTTGGGCACAGACCAAGCCAGGAGATGGATAAAATGTTAAAAAATCAACCTACTTCTGCCACTTCTGAAAAGGATAATGATGATGACCAAAGTGACAAGGGTACTTATACCATTGAGTTAGAGAATCCCAACAGTGAGGAAGTGGAAGCAAGAAAAATGATTGACAAGGTAAATAACTGGAATTTGGGGATGGTGGAAGTTTTCTTTTGGTGTATGTGAATGTTGGAAATTACCGGAGGGTCAGCATGACGTGTTTTCATGTAGTCAGCGGTGTTGGAACTGTAGGGCTTTGCGAGGGGCCTGCAAGACTAACAATAAAAGCAAAGTGCCTTCCGGTTTTATTCTGCTTATATTGAGCTTTTGCCCGGGTTTCTTATATTCTGTAGGTCTTTGGACCTTTTAAAGTTGTGTAAATTTAAGATAGAATTTTAAACCATGTACTTTGGTGACTGTCTTCACTCTGCATTTATGTAAAAACTATAAAACAAAGCCAGGCTGCTGTGCCTCTGTTGATATCAACGTAAATATCAGCTGATGATAGTTAACCACAGGTTTCCTGCTTACTCATTTCATGTCAGAAACATATGAAAGTGTGTATGTTTTAGTTGGGTTTTGTTCTTTGTCTTCATCTTCTTTTCTTTCTGTTCCCTGCTGCCTTTGGAGATAGAAGTGTATGAAAACAGAACGAGTTTCATTCTGATACTCTGCATTCAGCCACTTTCAGTGTATGCCCAGCCATGATGATTATTTACATTTTGGATTTGTTCTTTGATGTTCTTGGTTAATGCGTGTAATGATTGTTGTATGGTTTTAAAAGCAGTTTTTATTAATTTTGCCCATAGAAATGGAAAGTTGACTTTAGGACAGCTGTTTATATTACCCCCTAGAAAACAGCAGCTTAAGTTTGGCTAAACAGTAACCTCTTGTTTAAGTTCTTATTACTCAGAGTGTGAACGGCATTTGCATCGACTGAGGAGCTCATTGGAAATATAAAATAATCTCAGTCTTGATCTAAATCCACTGAATCAGAATCTGCTTTAAAAGCAGGATCTTCAGGTGATTCACACACACCTTAATGTTTGAGGTGCCCTAGTTTTAGATGAGCTAAGGGGCAGGGCTTTCAGGAGGTAGACAAGATAAACCTTTGGGAGCTGAGAAAATTATTAGGACTTGTGTTTACTTCTAATTTTTTAGTTTTTATTTACATTTGGGGGTATGTTCTCCAGTGTTTGCAATCTGTTGTTACATTGGTATATGTCTATAATTTCAAAGCATGCGTTTATGTGAGGAGCACACGCTCAAAAGTCTTTACCATTGAAGCGTACAGCTTCAAACTTCCGGGGCCCATTAGCCTAGGAAATAGGTGCTGTGTGAGCAGTGTTATGACAGTTGTTAATAAGAAAAATAAAACAAGAAAGAAACAGGTGAATGAAGTGAGTTTCCTGATTATACTAAAAGAAGTCTAAGGGCACGGTATTATCACAGAAAATGCCGATGATTTTGAATTATTTTCATCATTGAGAATTAATAATGATACTTCTTTATTTTAAAGAAGGTTATTTTAAAGTTCTACATTTTCTCTCTGATTACTGAGAACAAGAATATTGCTATGTAAAATACTGTAAAATGCAAAATAACAGAAGAGGTTTTGGAAAGGAGAATAGTAAGAAGTTTTAAAATTCAGATTAATATTAATTTTATCTTCTTATGCCTTTGTTTGGTTTATGGATATTGTATTCATAGTGATCGGTGTTTTCTCTGTGAGACTATTTCACACTGAGCGATTCTGCTGTGGGGTTGAAGAATATCGACACTTGCAGGCAGAGAGATGAGGACTGACTCTAACCTTGGCATGCACTACATAGGTGCCCTTGCCCTTGAGTAAACTAACCTCTTTAAACCTCTCTTTTTTCTCTAAAATGGAAGAAAGTTCACCAGGTCTTGTAAAAAGATGAAATCCATAAAATGCATATCACAATGCCTGTTTTATAATAAGATGTCTAAAAATGTTAGTGGTGTTGTGTCCTTACTAGGAATCTCCACGTGTGGATCTCTACACAAGGTACTGATCAGTCCTGGAAAGTTCTTTCAGCCTGAGTCAGATCTGGAGCCCAAGGGGAAGTGACAGTGCAAGGGAGCGGCCCATGCAGAACAACAGAAAGCCAAGAAAGAAGTCACTGGTACACACGAGACTCTTAGGAAAATGCTGGATAGAGAGGGACCACAAAACCTGGGGCCTACCTGCTGTCTGTAATCATCATAAGCAGCTTTTTTTCAATGGCAAATTACACAGTACCACTCTGAACAGAGAAAACTAAGATTTTAAAGCAGGATTCATTTAGGGAAGTAATAGCAGTGTGTGAATGAGTAGATAATTCAGAGTCATTCCCAGTTGGTATAAACCAGAAAACAAAGCTGCCCATAACTATAGGGGATAGCCACTGCATTATCTTGTGAATACAAAGAAAAGAACTGAGACTCTGCGAGTTGTGGTTAAAGCCAGAAGCCAAATTCGGGCTAAAATCAGGCTCTGGGATACAAAAGCAGGGAAGCAGGCATCAAATGTCTGAAGGAGATGAGGTAACCTTGTGGGCATGGAGAAAACAAAGACCAAAACTAGCCAGAATCAAGGCCTTAGAAGCACTCAGGGAGGGTAGGAGCAATACAGGTGTCATATCAGATTGCTGGGACGAGTCAGGGGTGTGGACAGAAGTTGGGGCCTTCAGCCCCTTTCCACCTAGTATTGAATTGTTGATTGGCCCCGAAAACTTCTGTGCGGTCTTTCCTTTTTTACCCCATCATTTGAGAGCTGGCTTATTTCATTGATTTATTCAGTTAGCAACCTTTATTCAATATCCTTTGCTATCCTTTGTGATAGAGGAGAGAGATTCAAATTGGAAAGACAGAGTTCTTCCCCGCAGGACACAAGTCTATAGAGGAATGGAAATATACAAGCGAAAACATGAATTAAAATACTGTGAATGCTCTGATAGCCATAAGCTGTTGGAGGAAGGGTGCCAGTAGTTCCCAAGAGAAGACAGTTCCACAGAGACTTTCCTGTCTGTCTGTTCACCTCCCCAGTACCCTCTAACACACGCACGCGTGCACACACACGAATGCAAACTCCAGAATTGTGGGAACCTAGTGCCTGGTATTTTATATGTCCTCAATAAATACTGAATTTAATTGCCATCTGAGCTCATTCTTAAGTAGGTGGAATCAATCTTGTAACAGGGGTGGTTTTCCAGAAATATGGCGCAACCTGTTCCAGATACGGAGCATGGGAGTGTGGAGGACTCGTTCAGAGGACCCCGGTTATTTTAGAGAGATGAGATCCGACTAGATATTGAAGGCCCTTGTGTATCATAGGAAGGACTTGAGAGTTTTTAATGCTGGTGGGGGATCCCCGAAACTTTTAAATAGGGCAGTGACATCTTATCACCGTCAAAAGTGGGAAGAATGCATTGAAAATTGGAAAGACTGGAAGCAGAGAAGGCAGTTAAGGAACTGCTGACATGTCCAGTAGTCAGTTGGATAGAAAGGTATAGAAACATCAGGGCCTTAGGTAACAGATCTGGGCTAACTTCCTAATTTGGAAAATATTAGAGAGTAGCTCAGTGCAAACTAATAGATGAGATTACACAGAAAGAATGCGTGGAGGAGATGAGACCATGAAGTTCTTAGCAAGGTGGACGGGGGTGGACAAAGTGAGCAAAGGAGGCTAAAAAGAATCGCCCAGAGGAGACAGAGAAACCCGAGAGAAAACAGCGTGTTGGAATCAAAACAGTCAGAAGGAAGGGAGTAAGCCACAGCAGCACATGGTACAGCGCTGAATACCTTTTCAGTTTTCCCCCAAAATAACACTATACTCCTGGACCTAAAGAAGACAATGAAAAAAGGTATTTGCTTGTTAACTTTGTTAACTTAAGAGCAGTTGGATGCACTTAAAACAGGATCTCTCTAAAGAAATCATCAAGCTGAAATACCATATCTTTGTGGTGTTCTGCTGGTTGTAGTTAAAGGGTACTGAAGTGTCCCATCCCCAGACCTCAGGTTATGGGATTACAGCATTTTGGTTCATGTTTTTGTGCTGTGTGTTTGTCAGTAGATAACCTCATTTTATGCATTGTCCCCACATTCACTTCGTAGGATATTAACACAAATGCTTGTTATTTATAAAAACCTCTTGAGTTTTATGTCTAAGCTTACATGGACATGTGCTATAATAAGAAAGTGCTGTTGACTGCTCGGATTAAAGGTAACTGTTTTCCACGGTAGTAATAGCCTCCCTGGCCCTCCCTCCTTTGGCCTCCCTATGGTGTCTGGAGAATCTATTGTAGTGCCGGCTGCTTCTTCCCACTCCTCCATCAAAACAGACCCTGCTGAGGGCAGAGGAGGACGCGAATCAGGGCTGTGGCCTAGCCTTCCAACCTAAGGGAGAAAAACTTGTAGTGAGAACAGAAAGCTAGATATTAAATTAATGAAACAAATTTGGTCATTGTAGAGGGCTTGGGGCTCTATCTTGAAAAAAGTGTTTTCCATAAGCGTCATACCATAGACCAATTCTGCCAGATACTCTTCCTGCCCTGAGTTTCAGTTCCTGTCCATGTGTTCGTGGCAACATATATCCCCCCCAAATGCCTCTTAAGAGCATATTCTGTTCTCTCATGGGCCTTGACCTACCCGTGCTGCTCTGCAGGCAATAGGTGGTAGGGAGGAATCCCGAACGAGGAAAGCTCTGCCAAGACTGGAAACACGGGATGAAGAAAGTCAGTGCGGGATCCAGCTGCGAGCAGTTTGGGAGTTCAGGGCAAGAGTTTAGATTAGATCCAAGTTGGAGCCAAGGGAACCCTGAGAAACCAGAGTCAAAATCTAGGTGACCACGCCAGACAGAACACAGAAAGGCAGCAGGTCCCGGGTCCGCTCGGCCACAGATTCAGGTGTGTGTGGGAGGCGGAGGGAACCGAAGAACAGGACATCAATGAACAGCCTCAAGCAGTGAGAGAGGACCTTGATAATGGGCAGCATTTTGATTTGGGCTTAACATTTTCTTCAACTTCTTGCCAGGCCAGAAATAATCTGAGTTAATAGACCAAAGCAGATAGCAGTTGTTAGCTGGTGAATTCTGAGGGCTTGATTTTTCTTCCTGTTCTACTAATCTTTCTTGCCCTCTCTTCACTAAGGAATTTTTTTAAAGAAAAGTCTTTGTCAGTGTTGACTTTTGGTCACTCTGATTACTGCTCCTCTCCCCTTCTCAGCTCCTCTTCGGTGTGGGGAAACCCTCTCCTGCTGTGCTCGTCCCCAAAGCTTCACATCCGAGCCCTCACCTTTCTTCAGTCAGAAGCTTAACAACCCTTAGTAGGCTCCCCTTTCTTCCTTCCTGTGTTATTATATGAAATCTTACTTATTTTCCAGCTTGTAGGACTTTCCCCCTACCGTGCCCTCAGCCTGTAAGCTCTTCTTGCGTTTCGCATGCCTTCCTCCTTCCTTCCCCTAGTTCAGTGTTGGAGGCTTTCTCTCCCTCCCTATCTCCAGTAGCCCTGCTGCTCACCTCTTCTTTGTCCCTGTCACGTGCCCATGTCTTATTTTTCCTTAGAGAACTCCCTTCTAGCTAGTTTACTTTGTGCCTGTTCTTTCTAGAATGACCTTACTTGTCTAGATCACTTCTATATTTCTTGTGCTTAGAAGAGTGCCTGGTATGTAGTAGACACTCAGTCTCTTTTTAATGAATAATGAGAACAAAGGCTCTGTGCATCCTCTTTCATTTTTGTTGGTGTCTGTGTGTGGTTAGCTATAGATTAGCTAATTTCATTAATGCATTTATAAATTGATCAGATTCGGCCAAGCCTCCACAAACAGGTTTTCCTATATTTTTTATTTGCTGAAACTAGTTTGTATCTTGATCCTAACGTAAACTTGTTCAAATGCATAGTTTAAAACCTTCTATGTGTTAGTATGAAAGCTCCAAAAGAATACAGGTTTTATCAGAAGAAATACACGTGTAAGTTTCAGAGGAATTGCCTTGATAAGTAGAAGACTGGAGATGCCTTGGAGTTTCTAACAATACCCAGCTAGCAGCTTAGCGCTTAAAAATCTGTGTAGCAAGGAAAAGGTAAGATGGTCATGGATGAGCAGGCATATTTTAGGCATGAAAGGAAGGAATGCCTGTCAAGGAACTGAGCCCTAAAGAGAGAAATTGGACATTTTAACTGTAGATGCATGAAATTAGACCTGAGCATAATTCAAAGCTAGGAAAGGAGGAGCTAGTAGGAAGAGAATGCTAAGCAGTGCGGGAAAGGGAAGAGGGACAGATAGAACACTCCTAGGGCGTGTGAAGAATGAGGGACCACAGGTGGGCTCAGGGAGGGGACAGGTCCAAGCACGTGTTTACACAGGGAGAAGTAAAAGGGAAGAAGATCAAACTAGATGGTGCCTTTTTAAAAAAATTGAGGCAGTGTCATTCACATGACGTTCACCATTTTGGCCATTTAAAGTGTGTTGGCCTTTAGTATATTCACATTGTGTGACCGTCAGCGCTGTCTAATTCACGACATTTTCTTCCCCCAAAAAAGAGATTCCCTACCCACTCCATTTCCCAGCCCCTAGCAACCACTCATCTACTTTCCATGTCTGGATTTGCTGCTTCTGGGCTTTTCACGTAAGTGGACTCATACACCACGTGGCCTTTTTTGACCTACTGCTTTCACGTGGCCTGTTTGCAGGGTTCATCCATGATGGAGAATGTGTCAGTACGTCAGTCCTTTTTATGATACTGTTCCTCAGTTGCTAATTTAAAATAAGCCCAGAAAAGTTTAATGTTTAGCCTACCGTTACGTTTCTCATTTCTCTGGAAAGATGAAATCTTTCAACTGATTTGGAAATTTTTTTAACTAATAAGTTAAGGACGATTGCTGTTGAATTATCATTTTGCTCTGCATTTGTACCTATTACTAAATTTATATGCAGAGGCAATTCTTCCCCCTTTCTCCACACATTTTCACACTGGTCTCTACTTTGCCACAATAAGCAAAACCCCTTACCTGATGTCAACAAATAGAGTTTGATCTCTCTTTACAAGTATTTAGTCAGTGGGATATTTACCCCCATGAAAACGGACCCTGTATTCTTTGTTTTGATATACCATTATTCCGCCCCCCCCCTCCAATTTCAGAATTAGACACTGTGGACATTTTCTGAGCAGTCCGAGCTTTTTAAATAATAGTGATGATGATAATGCGCCACGTGGTTTTTTAAAAAAAAACAAGGTCAACCTTTTCACAGGCTTGGTTTGTACCACACATACTGGCCCTTTTTCATCTGGAGAACATTTCATGTCTTTAAATTTGAAACTAAATTCTAAAAATATAGTCTGGTTCTTACAGAAATGTTGTTTTAACTACAGAGTGCCTTTGCAGGGTTCAGGTGACATTCTCTTTTCTTTATAAGCCTCCTATATTAGACCTCAGCTCTCTGAGAGCAAGGACTAAGTTATACATATTTTTGAAGCCCCTACAGTGGCTAGCCCAGTTGCCTGCAAAAAATAGTACATACCTCAGGAACAGGTCGTTAAAATTGTTTAAAAGAACCGCTGAGATACAGATGTGAAATCCCAACTATCATGATAGTGAGATGCCGAATATCATATGCACACATCCAAAGGAAAAGAGAGAGGACGTGTTCCGTAATTCTTGGAGTAGGATGGTGAGCAAGTACGGTCTTCTTACCCTAAACCTTAAGGCCACAGCAGGGGTCACAGTCACTCCCCAAAAGAGAGATGCGCATCTGCTTCCATCAGGAGACCTAGAGGCGTGAACATTCCCCACCCCCGAAGATGACTGAGTTATCTTTAAGCATCTGCCAGGCCCAGAGAGCAGATAGTGCAAGTTCAAAAGGAAATTTTCTGTTCCCGTCCACTCCTCCTTTCTTTTGGAAGGATTAGAAACCCGACTGGCGAACTTGGGGTGGGAGGCTCTCTGAGAGAGGAAACATAATACCTAGACAGGTATCTGATCTCTCTCTCTCCCTTCCTCAGTCTAGACTTTTAGTCTTAAAAATGAATATCTGAATGAGAGAATCTGATTTTGTACTAGATCAAGTTGGGGGCTGTGACTGAGCCCGGGGGGGACACACACTACACTGCATTTGTGAAAGAGAGAGGACAGGGGAGCATCTGCCTGTGGTTGGAAATGGAAGGGAAGCCTCGGATGTGGATGAAATCATCCAGGGACGGAGGCTACAACGAAAAGACGGGAAAATCTAGCAAACTTAGGTTTCAAGTCTCGTCCCAACGATTGGATCCTGTGTCAGATTGTACGTGCTTTTTGAAATGTGAAAAAACCCAATAGCTTTAAAGCACACAGACACATTATAAGATGTTTACATCCTCTTTGTTTTCACATGAAAATTCTCACAAGTGGATGTTTTTGTAGCAAGACACGAAAAGGATAGGGTTCCCAAGATGGGCAGTCATTGCTACCATGAATTTTTCAAAACACTCAAAAAAATACAGGTAGGAATTTGGAGACTTCTTCCCCCCACAGTCATGCCTCAGGCCCTGTCACTTGTTTGGGAAACAGACGATGATTTAGAAACTCTGACAGGTGTATGCACAGCTGTGTCTGATGCTTTACAAGGCACCTGTAGAAAAGTCATCAGAGTATCCTCTCTGTACAGGCTCAGCCCTTTTCCCCCAAAAGCATCACTTCTTTGCATGTATTTTGTTATCATTTCAAAGGAGTATCAGTGATTTGGAGAGATCTGTTATGTTTTACTTGAAACTGGTGGTGCTTAAATGTTTGAGGAACACAAATTTTGCAAGTCCATTTTGAGTATGAATTCGAAGTAATTATCACCAAATCAGAAAATCACATGAGCTCTTTTATATGTAACATACCAGGTAGCACGTGCACACACACTCACATGTGTGTGTTTTTATCTTTACTTGCAAACTGGAGTTAGATCCCCCCTCCCCCGTAATTATAAAAATAAGGAAATAAAGTCCAGTAACTTTGGAGGTCAGAGACTTGAGTTAGAAATAATGCTGAGTTTTTATTCTAAGGCAGTCAGAGGTAACTCAAGTAGCTCTGATTTGCTTTCTTTACAACTGGGACTGGAGGCAAAATGCCTCCAGAATGCTGTGGAACGGTGTCCACAGCATTCTTTACTGTTGTGGTTAAACTTAACAATTCTGCTGTTTGACAAAATGAAACAGGTTTGTTTTTTCCCTTCTGTAAACTCTGCTTCTGTGTATTATTAAAATCCACATTTGATTTAAAGTTAGCAATATACAGTTCACTTTTAAAGCAGAGATAATTCAAATATTGAGTGGTTCAGCAGTATTAAATCACAATTCTTGAAAACTGTAGTTATACTTGAATTAAATATTAAGTAATAAGGCCATCTAGTGGTAAAATTTCCAAGTTTTAGTTAAGAATTTAAAAATCTGTTATGTCTTTAATTAAATGTGGGCTTTAGAATTTATCAGGTATATTGTATAATCATTAAAAAGGTTTCTAGAAAAGAGTTTAACCTAGGGTATTTCCCCCTTTTTATAGCAAAGAAGGCCCTTTGGTTATGTTCTAAAGACCCTTTCTACAAAGCACGAAATTCAAACACCTAATATTTTTCTTGACTGTAGTAATTAGAGCCACAAATAAAGTCTATAAGTAATAAGCATTGGGAATGAAGAAACTTACTAGTAAAATGGAATATTAAAGTTTACCTATTATAACCCTTCTCCAGTCTGTTTGAAAACCCTATTCTCCAACCTGTTACCGTACCAGGAAATCAGTAAGATCAGATCCTGCCCTTGATGGAGCACATGATTACTGGTCTCTGTGTTTCAGTGTCCCACAGTATTGACAGTACTCCACCTGCTTATTGAAAATCCTGATCTGTGAGAGGAGACCCAGGATCTGCCTTTCAAAGGCCTTTTGATGAATTTTTAGGCAAATAAAATTTGAAGATCATGCTGTACTCTATACCGAGATCACACAACAAAATCTGATATTTGGGACCTTAAAAAATTCCAAGTATAATTTGAATTCATGTATATAAATGTTACACTTTTGTTGGGGAAAGAACCAGTGAAATCAGGCATATGTTTACAGTTTTGCAACATGATTCTCAAAAATAATAGAGCAAAGAGACAAGCTAGAAACAAGCTGAAGTAGTATTCTTTCCTAACTCTGCATTATTATAATATTTAACGTTATTAACCTCTTTTAACAAATCAGATGTAGTATCCTGGCTGTTTATTATCAAACAGTACTTGGCTAAATATTAAAAAGGATAATCTCATTTACTGTGAAGTAAGCTGCCACAGCCCAGTTTTTCTTTCCAACTCTCACTTCAGTTGGACGTTACACTGTCCTTAAACATGTTTTCCTCACTAGTGAATTACCCATCGAAATTAATTCAGAGTATTTTTATTTGCCTCTGAAGTTACTGATACTAGTCCTGGTAATCTGGTGCTCAGACTTCTCATTTATAAAATAATTTCTCCTCCTAGGTATTTGGAGTAGATGACAATCAGGATTATAATAGGCCTATTATCAATGAAAAGCATAAAGATCTGATAAAAGATTGGGCTCTCAGCTCTGCTGCAGTAGTAATGGAAGAAAGAAAGCCACTGAGTACACCTGGATTTCACAACTCAGAGGTATACATCCCTTCCTCTTATGTAACTTTTAGACAAAAATGTAAATTTTTTATCATTTTTGTAATTACATTATTTTAAGTAATTGATACATCCCCTTGAGAGTCCTTCTAAAAGCTAAATTCTCACAAATTAATTTGTTTCGAATAAAAGCCTGAAGCAATTTTGCAGTAATTCTGTTTCAGTTTTGTTGTTACGTTCTTTTCAATTACATTATTATATTCATCGGTGAAAGGAAAATGTTAACTTCAGAAAGCAGTTAGTAAATTACATGCTTACTGCTCTGATTGGTATTATGAGAGAAAACAAAAAAGCATACATTGCTTACACTTCCTAGGAGGGCATGTATTTAGCATATCAGGCCTATCATGCCAGACAGAACTTTCATACGTCAGTACCTGCGGGTATGGTGCAGCCCCGGATGTGATTTGGGTAACATGAAGTTAACCGAGGTTGCCTTGACTAACAAAGTCAGGGAGTCAGTCTGGTACAGTAGAGCCAGGAAGACCTGAGTACAAATCCAGAGCAGCCACGTTTAACAGAGTGCCTTGGTATTGGGCAATGCCCTGTTTCAGCTGCAATTTTCTCACAAACAGGATTGTTGATAAAGCCTGTTTACGGGGAGTTAAGTCTGACCCTCTTGGCAGAGTAACTGCCCAAGATTTATGCCCTCAACAAATAGTTCTTCCTGTACTGGAAATGATACTAGAATGTCATTCCACATTGTTAAGTCAAAGAGAAATGTGAAAATGTATGTAACTGAGAAGTATTAATTCATTATAATTTACTGAGACAGTAAGAGCTAACAACCAATAGGAGCTTTCTTGTGCCGTTTCACGAATAAGGAAAATAAGGTATGTAGAAATTAAGTTGACAAAGGTCACAAAGCGTGGTACCTGTGGAGCCAGAATTTGAACCGTAGGAGGCCTTATTTTCTTAACTCATTCTCTTACTCATTGTGCCATACTGTCTCTCAGGAAATTAGGTGATTTAAAAGCTACAAGTGGTAAATAAATATACAAATGGTAAATAAAACAAAACCTAAAAATATAAATAAATTATAAAATGAATGTTACATTTGCATGAGTTGAAATAAAATATTTCAATAGACAGGTGAATCCACCTGTTTTATGTTAAAATTGTCCCTTTTAGTGGTCCGCTGTTCCCTGAAGGCAATTATGTATTTTAGTGTTCTTTTTTCTTCCTCAATCTTAGAGAATTTTAATTCTAGTTTCGTTTTATAAGATGCCAGATTTCCTTACTGAAAGCAAATGATACTTATCAAGGCAGTGTTTGGGTTTTCTAATTGCTCCAGCAACAATTCTGATGAACATGAACTCTGTAAGACCCCCCCCTTCCTTCTCTATCCCCTCCACCCATGCAAGTGGACTTTATATGTAGCCCCAGTATGTCGCACCAGCCTTCGAAAGAGTCATCCAAGAGGCCACGAGAACCTCTTGACAGAATAGTTTTACTATCAGTGAAGGTGTGAGTGGCTCTGGTACTTGCTTCAGGCTGAGAGCTGTGGGCAGTTGGCACAGACTCTTGAAAGGGCGTTCAAGGACTCAGCAGGCTTTGGAGGACTCCTTAGCTTCACTGTATGTATGTCACTAAATACCTACTATTTGAACCTATTCATGAAATCGTGTATGTAGTCTGTGTGAAATAGTTCATCAGTTTTTAGCCTATCATCCTTAGTAGTAAATCCGATACTTAAGGTATGTTTTGAATAATTCGTAATACGATTTTGATTATATTACAGTCTCAAAGTGAAGCCTGAACTTAGATTTTTCATGAGGTAACAGGATTTTTTTCTGTACTTCCTAGATCTCCCACATTAAATGCTTAGATTGGCCTGGTATTAAAAATTACCAGTATATGCCCATGAGCCTGTGGAACCATATCATGAATTAAATTCCATTTCACACTTGACTATAACGATTCAAAGAGCACTCACCTTAAGGCCAGATCTAGTCATGCACAAGTCGAGATTCAGACTAGTTAACAGAAAAATTCTTAAAGGCTGAGTGATTTCTGGATTCTTCTGGAAACAGTAAAGTGTTGTAAAAAGAAGTCTTAAGCTTTGGGTTTGTTTTTGAAATCCCCAAAGACATGATCTGGCAGATTTAATACCCCTTGGGACTCTGGATCCAGTCTGATTCCTAGAAGCACCTAGAGGGCTAGAGAACCTTCAGGCTCCTGTTGCAGAGAATGAAGTAGAGCCAGCCGCACTGTCGTGGCCCTGATGCTGCAGAAGCAGACCCAGGTTCGTCCAGCCGCAGTGAATTTGAAGCTCCAAGTGTTTTAGTGCCATCATTAGTATTTAATAAGTCGAGCAAATTATACTATGTCCACAGTAATAATAACATGTGGTTAAAGGGGTACCTAGAGAATCTTCATTCTAAATATGAGGAAATTTAATTAACGATAATATGGCGACATGAGATTTGAATATGGCTTCCTATGATAGGATTATGAGACTACATAGAACTGACTAAATAGGCTCTGATTTCATTCCCTTATTTTTCTCCTTTAGGAAGGCACGTCTTCATCTGGAAACAAACGCTGGGTTTCACAGTGGGCTAGTCTGGCTGCAAATCATACAAGGCATGATCAAGACGAAAGGATAATGGAACTGTCTGTACCTGTCCCTTTAGAGAATGGTATTTTCTTTCTCTCTCTCGCTCTTTCTTTTTTGTGAATCACACATGGTTGTTGTTTTTTTTTAAACAATCTAGGGGTGCCTGGGTGGCTCAGTGGGTTAAAGCCTCTGCCTTCGGCTCAGGTCATAATCCCAGGGTCCTGGGATCCAGCCCCGAATCTGGTTCTGCTCAGCAGGGAGCCTGCTTCCTCCTCTCTCTCTGCCTGCCTCTCTGCCTACTTGTGATCTCTGCCTGTCAAATAAATAAAATCTTTAAAAAAAAATCTATAGTGAGAAGTTAGTTAAATTTAAGTAAACATAATCATATATTCTCATGCTTATACTACATACATATGTTTGTATTTGCACTAATAATGCAAATACCGTTAAAATATAACTGAAGATAAGAGATAATTTGTAGGTGAAACACATATACAAATTCTTATCTATGACATATATATATAAATGAAAATTTTAAAGTAAGACTAACAATAGTTCCAAATTATAACATTTATTAATATCATTAATACAGCAAATATGTTAATACTTTTGCATTTAAGTAAAAAAAAATACAATTCAATAAAAAGAACTAAGATACTTAATTTACTTTTTGCAAGTCTATGCAATGTGATTTTTATTGCCTTCTAATATTTCTGTGAACTGAAATAAAAAGTTTCTTTAAAAAAAATGAAATTTTATGCCTCTAATGATTTTATTATGTTCAGTTGATTACCTTCTTAATTAGAAATAAAACCCTCAAGGAGAATTTCCATGTGGATTTTTATCTGTATTCTTAGTTTTATTATTGTTGAACATGGAAGTGGAAATTTATTTTGTCTCTGGCTTATGGCACCCCAAAAATATGGTTTAGGAATTTTGTAAACACTACTCTGCAAACATTTGAGCAAGGTGCATAGCAATGTACTAGAAAAGCTTTATCACTGATTTACTATAGAAATTAGAAGTAATTGATAGTATTACCAAATATCTTTGGAAAAGACCGAGTGATTTGGGCATTGATTAAGATAAACTGGTCACCTGTTGGGAAACAAGAAACCCGAACAGAGGGGTCAAAGGAGCTAGGTAAACTTACCAATAATCCATTATGAATTAGTCAGGTTAGCTGTAGGAAGCAAAATTCAGCCCTTGTTATATAACAAACCAGCTGCCCCTTCATTATCTTGTTTCAACATGTTTCATCATCTTCTAAATTATTTAGATAAGCTGATAAATTGACTTGAATCCTAAGTACTCTTTTTTTTTTTTTTAAGATTTTATTTATTTATTTGACAGATAGAGATCACAAGTAGGCAGAGAGGCAAGCAGAGAGAGAGAGAGAGGAGGAGGAAACAGGCTCCCTGCTGAGCAGAGAGTCTGATGTGGGGCTCGATCCCAGGACCCTGAGATCATGTCCTGAGCCAAAGGCAGAGGCTTAACCCACTGAGCCACCCAGGCACCCCTGAATCCTAAATATTCTTGTTAAACATTCATCGCATGCATGTTAGGAACAGGACAATGTGAGCAGTGCTAGAAAAATACAAAAAGATAAAACAGCGAGTACATTTTAGGTGCTTCTGGCAGCACTACAGAGATGAGACACCGTAAAGTCACTAATGGCTAAAGTTGAATCAGGAAATTTAGTGGCAGTTTTCCTGCATCATAACCATCATATTATTGTGAAATTTAAATGTTCAACTTTCAGAATTATGAAGTGATAAAAGACTCACAGAAACTATGCCTTGGGCCACCTGGGTGGCTCAGTGGGTTAAAGCCTCTGCCTTCGGCTCAGGTCATGATCCCAGGGTCCTAGGACTGAGCCCCGCATCCGCATCCGGCTCTCTGCTCAGCAGGGAGCCTGCCTCCTCCTCTCTCTCTGCCTGCCTCTCTGCCTACTTGTGATCTCTGTCAAATAAATAAATGAAATCTTTAAAAAAAAAAAAAAAGGAAAGAAAGAAACTATGTCTTGGTCATCTTATCTCCACTTACCCCCAAAGATGAGAATGCTTTATATGTTAATTTCCTTTATCTCAGAAATGCATTCCAGGTATAGCAGTCAGGAAAATCCTTAGGAATTCTCAAATTCTCTCACATAGAAACATCAAATCATATATTTTCTCATTGTCTTCTACTTGTATCTAATGACCTTGTATTCCTATATGAGGCATTAATATACTGGAAGACCATAATTTTAAAATCCCTCAGTTTGTAAAAGTATGATAAGTCCTGTTCTCTTGTTTCACACTTAAAATTTTTTAAATTCTTGGGGTACCTGGATGGCTCATTCAGTTAAATGTCTGACTCTTGATTTTGGCTTAAGTCATGATCTCGGGGTCCTGGAATGGAGCCCTGCTCTGGGCTCTGGGCTCTGAGCTCAGCCCCTCTCCCCTCTCATGCTCTCTCTTTTTGTCTCTCTAATAAATAAAATCTTTAAAAAAATTTTTTTAATTATTTTAGTCAGTGTTAAATTTTTATTTAGAAAACCTTCTAAAGTTGTGCATTTTCTGTTTACTTAGGTTATCCAAACTTGTAATTCTCTCATATAGCTAACAGTGCTCATTAAAAACTCAACTAGAGGCACCTGGGTGGCCTAGTTCATGATCCTAGGGTCCTGTGATCAAGCCCCACGTTGGGCTCCCTGCTTGGCGGGAGACCTGCTTCTCCCTCTACTACTACTATAATCCATCTCTTGCTGTCTCTGTCAAATGAATAAATAAGATATTTTTAAAAAAACAACTAGAACTAGATAGAGGGGTGCCTGGGTGGCTCAGTCAGTTAAGCGGCTGTCTTTGGCTCAGGTCATGATCCGAGGGTCCTGGAATCAAGTCCCACATCGGCCTCCTTGCTCAGCCGGGAGCCTGCTTCTCCCTCTGCTTGCCACTGGCCTGCTTGTACTCACTCTCTCTCTGATTTAAAAATAAAATATTAAAAAAAAAAAACTAGATATATTTCTCTTTCTTTTTTAAGTTCAACACGGGCTTGAACTCATGACCCTGAGATCAAGACCTGAGCTGAGAGCAAGAGTCAGACATTTAAGCCACTAAACATCCTAGAAATATTCTTCTATACTATGTAATTGAAAGTGTTTATTAGGCATTCTCTGTGCAATTCTGCAAAATTTTCTTCAGCAAAATTTCACGGACCTTACAGAAGCAAGAAGGAACATAAAGTACATTGAGAGAAAAAGGAACAGATGGAGGATTAAGAACAGATGACCCCAATTTTCATCTCCTAAAACACTCCCCCTATTAATAATCTGCTTATTTGTACATCGTGGCCTCATACTTGCTTTTGAAACTACTCTGTCACAATGCTGGTGTGTTTATTCAAAGTTTTCTTGTTATACAAAGCCGTTTCTTAACAGACACTGCAGAAGCTAACGTAACATGTTACTCTTTTTGTTTGTACTTTTTTTTGCCCTCATAATGTCTCCTTTGTGGTTTTGTGTTATAGATGCAGATATCAGTGAGTCTGGCATTTCAGTGAGAAGTACAGGGTCAGCCACTTCCTTGGCTAGCCAGGGAGAGAGAAGGCGACGTACCCTTCCCCAGCTTCCAAATGAAGAGAAGTGTCTTGAGAGCTCCAGAGTCAAGGGTATGACACAGAGGTCAGAGATCGGAGAAAAACAGGACACAGAACTCCAGGAGAAAGAAGCACCAGCACAGGCCTACCAGAAGGACAAACAAGATGCCGACAGAGCCCTGAGTAAGATGAGCAGGGCTGTGAACGGGGAGACCACCAAACCCGGCGGAGATGGTAAAATCCTGCTTCACTTGGGCAGCTTGTCTGGGAAGGACAAAAGCGAAACCGAGAAGGAAACTTCTTTGGTAAAGCAGACATTAGCTAAAATTCAGCAGCAAGAACAAAACGACCAGGTCCAGTGGACACCTACCAAGTTGTCCGCTTCCAAGAACGTTTCAGGTCAGACAGATAGGTGCCGGGAGGAATCTTTCAAACAGGAGTCACAACCTCAAGAAAAAATCCCAGGACACTCTACAAGCAAAGGAGAAAGGGTGACACAAAACGAGGGCAAGCGAAGAAAAGCTGAGGACGTTCTCAAAGGTCAGACTCCAAAGGGCGGAGAGAAGAAGGAATCCTCCAAGTCCTTGGTGCGGCAAGGAAGCTTCACCATAGAAAAACCTAGCCCCAACATCCCCATAGAGCTTATTCCCCATATAAATAAGCAGACTTCGTCTACACCGCCTTCCCTGGCGCTGCCAGCTGTCAGCAGAATACGGGACAGGAGCGACTCGATGGACACAGACTCTAGTATGGACACCACCCTTATTCTCAAAGACACAGAAGCAGTGATGGCTTTTCTGGAAGCCAAACTGCGTGAAGATAATAAAACTGACGATGGCCCTGACACTCCCAGTTACAACAGGGACAACTCGATCTCCCCAGAGTCGGATGTGGACACCGCGAGTACAATCAGTCTGGTCACGGGCGAGACCGAAAGAAAGTCAACCCAAAAGCGAAAGAGTTTCACGAGTCTCTACAAAGATAGGTGTTCCACGGGTTCTCCTTCGAAGGATGTGACAAAGTCATCATCTTCAGGTGCTAGGGAGAAAGTCGAGAAGAAAACCAAAAGTCGTTCATCAGATGTGGGCTCAAGAGCAGAGGGTCGTAAATTTGTACAGTCCAGTGGACGAATGAGACAACCTTCTGTGGATCTGACGGACGACGACCAGACCTCCAGCGTCCCTCACTCTGCCATCTCCGACATCATGTCCTCGGATCAGGAAACTTACTCTTGTAAATCTCACGCCAGGACGCCACTTACCTCAACGGACGAGCATGCACATTCCAAACTGGAAGGAAGTAAAGTGACGAAATCCAAGACTTCTCCCATAGCGCCGGGATCCTCCAGTAAGTCAACCACCCTCCCCAGGCCACGGCCCACCAGGACTTCCCTGTTGCGCAGAGCCCGACTCGGCGAAGTGTCCGATAGCGAGCTGGCTGACGCCGACAAGGCCTCGGTTGCTTCTGAAGTGTCCACAACCAGCTCCACGTCGAAGCCGCCCACGGGAAGGCGCAACATCTCTAGGATTGATCTGCTGGCTCAGCCTCGGCGAACGAGGCTTGGCTCCTTGTCCGCCCGCAGTGACTCTGAGGCCACCATCTCTAGAAGTAGCGCCTCCTCTCGGACTGCGGAAGCCGTCATCCGAAGCGGGGCCAGATTAGTACCTTCAGATAAATTCTCACCTAGAATTAGAGCTAACAGTATCTCTCGACTGTCCGACTCCAAGGTCAAAAGTATGAGCTCAGCACATGGCTCTCCTTCAGGTAAATTGGGTCCAGACTTTTTACAATAGTAGCATAATATTTCGTTCATGTTTTAGGTCTCCTTTTTAAAAATAAAATTAGATGTCTAGTGTGACTTCTAAAAATATTCAACAGAAAGGTTGTGCTATAAGAGGGTATTTTCTCCTATAAAAAGTATTTTAGTTAGCTTATTAGTAAATGGAAAATTCAGAACTGACCCACACTTCCAATGAATGCCCTGGAGCAAAATAGTGATTTCAAAATGAGGACCTATTTTGGAACCTTAGTATCTGTATTCATGTGTCAAATTAGATGAGGAACAATATCTGTAGTAAATAATAGGGATTAACATTGTCCTGCTGAGAGCAGTGTTTGATTTTTAAATATCCTCACCTGGTACAGAACCCTTAATCTGAAGAAGGGCAGGATACCCTTTATTATTCCTTGAGAGCTCAGTGAAACAGTATCTGCCTTACACTTGCTTCCCCATATATGCAGAAATGTCTCACACTTTTTTAAAGTTCACTCTGTTCACAATTGGGGCAGGTGAAAACTAATTCTTAATTCATTTCGGTGGTAGAAGATGAATTTGTGAGATGAGCCCTAGGCACATACGGGTCTAACCGGGCTACAGAAATGTAACTGGCTATGAGAACTATCTCATAAAGCACTCTGCTGTCCCTTAACTCCAGTCCTTAGCTGTCGTTGAATGCACTTCCAGAAGGTACTTCCTCCCCGCCAGAATCTTAATGGCTCCGGGGTGCTGGTCAGCTGGTGTACTTCCCCCTCGGAGCTGTAGCGGGAGAGTATGTGTGTGACCAGGGTCCTCGCCCAGATCCCTGTGTGTACCTGTGAGCCTGGGCTCTTACTTCATAATCAGCCTCACACCTGGGTGGGGCCGCAGAACCCCCCCCCCCCCAGCCAGCTGCTCAGGGACTTAAAGATCTCTTAGCAAGCGTCCAAGTGAGTCCAGAGGCTTGAGGGAAGAGTGGGGGATGGTTGGTATGCAATCCCGGGCTCCGAGTTTGATGTCTGCGGCATCGTAACCTCCAGACTCAAACCTAACGCTGCTCCTCGCGTTCTGTTTCCTCTTTCCCCCCCCCTCTCCCACCCTCACTGCCGCCTCCCCTCCACTCACGTCACCCTCTCTTCGGGTCAGTGGCCGTGGTGGTGATGGGCAGATCCGTGGTGGGAGTGGATGTGGGCGGAAGATAGGTGACATAGAAGCCTGACTCCGAAAGAGGAGCTGGCATTTCCCGCGTGCCCCCCGCCGCCAGCCCTGGCTTCTGCACGGGCAGCTTTCCCTGCCGGTTCGTGCGGTTACCGCAGGCGTCGGGAACTGACTGCTGTCCGTTGGTTGATGTTTACCAAGTGCTGGTTTTCTGTCTTCTTATGGCTCTACCTCTTCAATTCACATCCCCTTTGTGCTGCATTCTATGGTGTGTTCCGTGGTAGCATTTCTTCCACCACGTGGCCTGTTCGGTCACCTCCTCTCTCCTGTACATAGAAGTGTTAGTTTCCTCCTGTCTCACCTAAGCTGTAATGCAAGCCGTATGTCACCAAGTAGCATGGGGCGTTCCTTCTATACTGGGCGTCTGGTCCGCAACGCACGAGCGCGCTGGTCGTGTCCTCAGTGTTAAACGCGAAGGGCTTCTGTGAGAGGCAACCCAAGTAGGACTACTTAAGCAAGTCCGAGAAACCGCTGGAAGATGCTGTGTTGTCTTTAAAGATAAGTTTTGTTTTCTGCTTTGAATCCAGAGCTTGATAAACACGCACTCTCCTATATCCAAAAAGTACCTTGATTTGCTTATTGAAATTCCCTAGGGTCCACTGAGGTACGGGATGTGGACCTTTTTCCTACTTAACAGCAGCATATTAAGTGATTAGAACCATAAAATTGAAAAGCTGGAAGGGTCATTCAGTTTAGGTAACTCAGGCCAAAAGAAGTAGTGACCTGCCCTGGTCCTGTCATGGTGGCTAGGACAGGGTGAGAAGCCCCAAGGCCTTTTCATTCCCGGCCTCTTGCTGCTTCTGCCACATCTGGTCTGGCTCTCGGAAAGTCTGTATCTGCTTGCTTGCAAGCTTCCAGAGGACGGCTGGAATTTATCGGATTTTTTTCAGGCATGTATACAAGGACAACTTAAAATATATTTGGTATATTGTCCACTATATATAATTCTGATGTTTTACTAAATTCTTGAAGCCATATCGAAATCCAGGACTGTATGTTCAGTTTTCTCAAGATGCCCTTTTATAGTATTCTGTTCCATCTAGAAGAATAACAGCTGGGCTCTCATAGTGACTGGTAATGTACTAAAATAGTTATATGGGTACACAATAAAAATAAATAAATAAGCAGACAATTTTTTTTATCTATTTGCTAATTGGCGTATCTTTGATGCTGTGATATTTCTACTTAAGATAATTACAATACATTGAATGGAAGAAAAAAAATTCTTAGCTTTAGCTTTTGAATTATGATTTAAGAGGCACGTGGGTGGCTCGGACATTAAGCTCCTGCCTTCTGCTCAGGTCATGATCCTGGGCTTCAGGGATCTAGAGCCCCATGTCAAACGTCCTGCTCAGTGGGGAGTCTGCTCCTCCCGCTACCTCTCCCTATTTCTCCACTCACGCTCACTGGCTCTCAGAATAAATAAATAAAATCTGAAAATACATATATGACTTAAAAGAATGTAAAGCTATACTGGTCAGGGTTGTACAAACTGTAAACTTTAAAGGACTTAGAGATCTTTGAACCTAGAGCCTGTGATATGTCCAGATTGGCAAAAGTAAATCTGTAATGTTTCAAATTTCATAATTTAGGCCATGTCTAAAGAAAGTTTTTCGAAGAAAGGTATATGATAAAAATAGAAGAGTGGGATCTCTGACTTAGAAACATTTAGAAACTTAGGAACATTTATGCCTCTTTCATTCTGATATAATTTGCTTTTAGGAGAGTATAGTTCCCTCTCCCCACTCACGCTGCCATGCCTTCAGTGATCCTTCAATACCAAGTTACGTTATTTATTTTGATAAGCTACATTTAAAACTAAGTGTGCTGAATTATCAAAATAAAGCAGTTGGTTTTCATTATGTCTTAGGTGCACATTCTAAAAAATATCATGTTAACATCCTTAGAAATTTTTTAGACTGTCTGCTTTCTCCTTTTTATTCTAAATCTCAAGTCTTACAGATGGTAGGAATCAGATCTTGGGCATTCATAGCTTCAGTTATTTCTTCCTCCAGGTCAGAGATCAATACAGAACATCATCAGAGATCTTTTTCCCCAAATGACCTTATTGCTACTTGCTTGTAAATGTACATGTAAAATGTGTTTGTGGTTTTGTTTCCCACCAAAGTATTCTGATATAAAGTGTGAAAATGTAGTGTTTGTTTCCTGAAATGTGTCTGTTACATCTATAGATATGGCTGTGTTTTAAGGCCAACAAAGTTTTGGGTAGCAGTAGAAGAAATTAGCATTCACAAATAATCCTAATAACTTCCTTTTTCAATTTCTTGACAGTACATCTTCGTAATAGAGTAGTTTCTTACTTCCATAAGAGGGGGTATTGCATAATTTACAACTAAAATAAGTTTTATAATTAATGTAACTAAGATAATTTTCAGATTAGCTATAAAATTAATTAAGCTGATCTTAGAACTTTGATTTTACTCTATGTGCTCTCTAGTACCTTACCAGCCAAGAAAGCCTCCCTAAGGATTGACATTTCAAATACCTTTGACATAAATTTTCAATTTAATGACTTATCTGAAATGTCTTACTACTAGTACCAATAATATATCAAATAAGCCTAATGCTATAAAATTAACTTTAATTCTATGCAGGATTTTACCTGAACAGAGTAAAATTCAAGAGGAATTTTCCTCTTGAGTAAAATTCAAAATTCTCTTCATGGTTAGAAATCACAAAAACCTTCATTCCGTGAGAAACTGAGGATTATTTTCAAAGAAGAATTAACCTAACTGGAATTATAAAAATAATTTTTTTAAATAAGGATTTTCTGACAAGTAATTGTGCGGTCCTTGGATTAGCATAGAAAGAGCTTTGAACTCTGGGAGTCCGTAGACCTAGGTTAAACTTGATTTAGGTAAGGCAAGACCTTTCTGGGCCTCTTTTTCTCTCCATAAATTGAAGAACTGATGCCAATGTCTAAGGTCTTAATATTCTAAAATTCTGTGCAACAAGTAAGCAATAGGGAAAATTGAAAACATGCTCACTTGGAGTTTACTCTGCAGCAACTAACAGATTGTAGTAGAAGGAAAGATTAAGAAAGAAAAAAGTACTGAAGGAAGTTGTTTGGGGAATCCCAGACCCTGGTCCCTCTCCCTGGGGTTAGTGATCATTCTGCTGGTGTCCGCGCCCATTTCAGCTGTTCCAAGGCCGGCGGCATCCAGACAGAACGGGAGCGCTGCTTCCTGGCACACCCTGTGTGATTGCTGTGCCATTGGTAAAGACAGCCCTTAACTTGAGAATTTCATCTCTCAGCTATCCCCCTACTTATTTTATCCCTCATTTTGCTCTCAATTTAAGGGAACAAACCTAAAAATGTTACCTTTCAGTTTTTAAACAATGCTTTATCCTTATGGTTGCTTTCCTTTGTAAAGATAATTATAAACTTCACCAATCGTCCTGGCGTCTAGAAAAACTTGTAAAAGTAAGTGGGAACTTTACGAACGTCACTTGAAAAGGGAATTTTTCTCTTTTTTTTCCGTCCGTATCATTATTTTCTGTTGTTGAAACTCAAACTACGAAAAATTGGTTTTAATGTGGCTCTACTTACCTATTGTCACCTGACGCCTAGTATCGCTTTTCAGTTTCTCGGCCTGTTTTCCTGTGTTGGGCCACTCAGGAGATAAGCGGCCATCGATGCCTGCTCTCTGAGTGACGTCCAAGTGGCTGACAGCTCCACCAGGCCTACCGATGTTTGCACATCTCCCACAGTTTATTAAAACTCTTCGCCTTTGGTTTTGTTTTCACTCCAAACAACTTTTGGTTGTTTTGAGTATGGTTTCCATAGTTTCCAAAACACAAATCGGGAAATTTAATCTAATGAATCATCTTTTATTTATTTGTGAGCTTGTTTTCTATGAATAATAATTCTGAGGTAGCAAAATGAATAAACATTTAATGTTTAATGAAATGCCTTTATTAATTTAGTCTAAACATGGCAGTATTTCTAATTTTTTCCTAAAGCCTTTTTGCTCTTATTCCTAAACTTTTTCTGAAATTGTTTTCAATTCTTAGGGTCAGTTCAATTCATAAGATTTTTCAGATGTCTAAAATAGTAATTTTCCACTGTGGTAAGAGTATTTTTATATTAATGAACTGTCTTACAAAGATAAAACTAGAAAATATATTGACTACTGCCTTCAAAAGATGCGCTCATCTTTTGATTACCTATAGTTCTGTATACGTATTTGCATACACTTTTCCAGAAAGTCAGGAAGCTTCTTCCATCTTCTTACACCCATAAATCTTGTTCCAAGCTCCACAAGCTTCAGATGAGAGTGCGAATCAGGGCATATGGGTAGGTCTGATTTAGGGCATGTTCCCGATCATAGTTTTCTCAGCCAATTCTGGTGGCAGTGTTTATCAGTTTATCTGACGGCCACCTGAGACTAACCAGAGTCTCAGAGGCAAACTGTGGTTTGGGGAGGAAAAGATAGGAGAGGCATAAAATTCCAGTGAAGTATGAAGCAGTTCTAGGCTCCACCAACCTACGCGGCCTAGGGTCCGTTTGTGTTTTAAAAGAGGGGAAGAGAGAGAGGGGGGAGACAGGGAAAGACAAAGAAAACTCTTCTAGTATTAATAGCAGTTGGAACTTCTGGCAGGTGCAAAGTTTTTGTCACTTCAGCCACCAAAAACATCTCATGCTTTTCAGTAGGTTTTTCCTAATCTGAGAAAAGCAAATGGTCAGTATCTATCTATTCATTTGTTCAAAAAGAGTTATTAAACAGACGCTCTGCCAAGGCTGGGTAGGCAGGAGCAGATCAAACAGGCATGGTTCCTGCCCTTGTGACATTTACCGTGAATCAGCCTCTATTCTGTGCCTCACAAATTACTTGTATGTTTGCTTCTCCCATTAACAGTAGTAGTGAAATTAATTTGTCTTCTGATTTTTCAGATGTGTCAGCAACACCGTCTCTTGAATGTCTTTACTAACCTTAAATAAGAAAGTGATTGTCGCTTTCTTTAATGTGACTATTCACAGTATCTCCTGTGCCTTCAGTGTCAGTGGTTGTGAGACCAGCTCGTAGAGCTTTGCTCCTTGTGGGTCTTAAGCCATCGTCTGTTTTCACCGTATGCTTTCAGTGTCAAAGCGGCAGACAGTTGTACTGAAGATGCTTTGTTGTGCTTTTACCATGTAAAAAGATTTTTTCCAATCATAGCATAACAGGATGTTGAATGACAGAGGTAATGTTTTTTTTTATGCCATAAAAGCATAATTTCCACAGCAGGAATTATGCGCATTTGTATGTTGGGAAAAGAGGGATTTACCATCTCCATGTTGGAAGTCTATGTGGCATGAGGACATCTTTTCCCTTATTTTTATTTTGTTGTTGTTGCCGTTACTGTCATTTAAAAAAAATCCATATCTTCACTCAAATGAGAAATATTTGCAACAAAAAAGTAACCAAATTAAACATTTATGAATAGAGCTTGTTTAGTTATCATTAGTGAATTTTTCATCTGAATGTTTTATTCACCGTACTATGGAAAACATGGTCTTTCGATTGTTTTTTAATTGCTCATTGTTTTTAATTCACCAAAATGTACTGTTTCTATTTTTGAGAAGTAGTAGAATTATGATTTCTGTTAGGTATGTGTATGTCAGTTATTGAAAATTGTGCTGTGTGTGTCTCATGGTGTTTTTGAAATCATGATTTTTATCTCCTTTAAAAGGTAACATAATAATTCTTTTTTTAATAATTAAACTAATTTAGTAAATTCAAGATGGAGGCGCTTTCCTACTGATTATGCTTCCACCTCAGAAGATGAATTTGGATCAAACCGTAATTCCCCTAAACATACTCGTCTGCGTACTTCTCCAGCCCTGAAAACTACTCGGTTGCAGAGCTCTGGGTCAGCAATGCCTACTAGTTCTTCGTTCAAGCACCGGATCAAAGAACAGGAAGATTACATCCGAGACTGGACCGCTCATCGAGAAGAGATAGCGAGGTTGGTTTTTAATGGATCATCTTTAAAAATTGAAATGTTTTGTCAGCGTTTCAACCTGATAACAGATTTCAGCTTTGATGTGATTTGTACGAGTAATCCTAGAAGTGAGATCTGCAGGTGGCTGTGAACTTAGCTGCTCTCCGTCCAGTTTCTCTCAGTTTGTGTGTTTAATGCCAGTGCTACTACCATATTGTACAACTAATTGATTTCGGTTGCAGCCCCCCTTTCTTGTTTCTAGATGCCGTTTCTGAAACGTAGCGTCGGCTACCTCCATTCTTCCACAATTAAGAATTGTGCAGCTGAACCTTCTATTACTTTCCCTTTGTCTTCCAGAGAGGGCATAGCAGTGTCCTTGATGGAGAACCATTGCTCGTGTTCTTGGGGAGAATTAGAGGAGGTGGATTTTTACTCTCACTTTTACGAGTTCATTAGGCACAATTTAATTCAACCCTTTATTATTTTGATTTTTGTTTTGTGTAACTTTTAGGTTATAATAAAAATTAATGCTGCAGATGCGATTTTTAATCACTACCTTGTCATGACTGAACATTGAAGAGAGGCTGCGCTCAAACAGATGCTCTTGTAGTTAAGATATGTTTTGTTAAGTTTGTAAGATACTGAATTTTACTGCAGTGTTTTATACCATATGTTACCTAAACATCTTCACCATTTACATGCCATAGTTACTTCCGCCTTCAGTTTAAGACCCTGATCTTCAAGTTTTACACTTGGCAACATTATTAAAGAACATCACATATAGTAAGTCCATAGATGCTTTAAAAAAATAATAAATTCTTACCATAATTAAATGGTGTTTATCTTTTTTTTTTCCTTCGTTGACTTCTGTGAGTTGTGTTTTTTTCCTGGCTCATTTCTTTGAAGTTTATGTTTTTTGGTCTTTAATGACCATTTACTTATAGTTGCTTTCAGTTGCTTATAATTCTTTAACAGCATGTCCTTTTAATCTCACTGTGGTGCTTAAACATTTTATTTTGCCATATAAATAGCTTTTTTTGAGCCTAATTATCAAAGCCCTGCAAGCCAGTTAGGGGACAGGCCTATATGTGCTTCAGGATCCATGAATTTTTATGAACCCGCAGGATGCCTGCAGTGAGAGAATTTCCACCCATTTTTTATTCTTGTGGGCATGGCAGGCAACAGCAGGCCTTGTCCTCGCATCGTTTCCTGTGGGGGAGAGGGCTCAGTGCACCTGCTCAGGAAGTACCCGAGGGAACTGGAGGTGTGTCTGCTTCCCCTTCCTGGGCCACTCCCTTGAAGCTCTGGACCTCAGACCAGAACACCTGAACCCCTTCTTTGGAGCTGAACCCGCTTCCCTGCCCCCACACAGAAGGCAGATACTGCAGAGGGGACAGTGTGCAGGAGCACTAGGTGACATTCTCACTTGGTTCCATCATGCAACCACATGAGTTCTATCACCACTGTCCCTGTGTCTCGTTATCCGTAGCAGGACTGCCGAGTGGCCGGGCCATTTAACCTCTAAAGACCTTATGCCTTTTCCCTCCAGTTTGTTAGCAGCACCATGCTTACAAAACTTGCCTTTGGGATTTTAATTTTTTAAGGAGTATTTTTCGGCCATATATCTGAAAGCAAGGAAAACAAGTGGATTGCAAAAATCCAAATAAAATGTATGTATCATTTCAGAATGTCCTCCTCCGGCAGATTTGGTGGGGGTAGAGAATGAGAATAAGAACAAGGATTATAAGCTCAGAGTTTAAAAAAAAAAAAAAGCACACAGATACGAGATTATAAAATATTCCAGTGAGCGTAATCTAGAAGCATCATGACGGAGTTAGTAAGCTGAGATTTAACAGCTACATGAATAGAGTCACACTCTCTGTTGAATTATAAATCTGTTCCTTCTACTTGAAAGGTATTCCTTACTTTGATTTTCTTGATAATTTTGCTGATTTTTAGTAGATGCTGAGACTTCTAAGCAGTGTGGACTTAAGCCAATTTTATGGTCTGTATTATTGAGTCAACTTTAAGATAGGAACTGGCACCCAGAGAAACAGCTGGCAGGTACACAACAAACTTGCAAATTAGAAGGCGGCTTTGGGGTGCTTACTGACTGAGCAGTTTACGTCGTGTGTACATTAGTTATTTGTGGTAGTTTTAGTTTTTACTACATAACCTGTTGAGACTGCTGTTGTCTGTGTATGTGACTTGTTTTTTCTAATTAACTCCCACTGATGTCTGCAGATATCAGCAGCTTCATTGTATAAATGTCTGCATAAAAAAACTTAATACCAAAAGTGGATTTTTGGATAAGCGCATGCTTATCTATTTTTTTGTGTGTGTGTCTCTTTTAAGTTTGGTTATTCTGTTTTTCACCCTAGTTCATTTATTTCAGAAATGCAGGAATTGAATATAGTATCTAAAATAACACTTTAAACTCTTTCCAGAAGAATCCTATCAACAGTTAACAAGTTTTTAAAAATTACATGTGGAATGATAATGTGAGATGTAGCATGACATAATAAAAATGATCTAGTTAATACCACTTATTTGTGATTTTAACCAAAAAAAAAAAAAAAAAGCTTATATAACTTCTCCTAAGCCTTATTTTTCCTCATCTATAAAACAAGATGTAAAGCAAGATGATGACTACCTCTCCTGCAGGGGGGCTGTGAGAATGGAGTGAGTTGACGAGTATAAAGCTTCTTTCTAGGGGTGTTCTTGATAACGTAGTGGTTTTCATTCTATTATTATACACATTCCATAATTATATATAGTATAATGTGCTCTTTACATTTATTCTTAAGTTATGAGTGATGAGAACATATTTATTGGTGTTCTTCCTACCTTTTTGTATTGGTAAATAAAGGAATTGACCACAGATTGTGTCTGCAAGGCCACAAGCTTCCATTTAGCTTCTCTTTTTAAATTTGTAGCTAAATTGTTATGCAGTGACTGCCTTCCCTGGCAGTGTTTGCCCAAGTTAAAAAAATAAAAATGTTACTTTGTACCTGCTTTCAATTTTAAAGTTGCAGAAGTTTTCACATGTTGCTTTAAGAATGTTCTGCCATTCCAAAACCTTCCCTGTGGAAGGAGCCAAATTGGGTTCCTAACTTAGGAAACTTTCGGATCTCATTGAATTGAGATCTTTTTGAGGAAAGCAAGAGTATCAGTGGTAGATGATTAAGTTTCTACCTCGTAAAAAAAAAAAAAAAAAAAAAAAAAAGTAAAGGAAAAAAAATCCCATTTTGTCTTTTGCTTATCACCGATAAGATTTATTTAGTTCTTCAGTCCATGTGGCTGATAACACAAATAAACGGCTCTGTGGAAATGAGCTCCACCCCGGGATCTGGCCCTGCCTGAGCAATCAGTAAGTTGTGTTGTCTTGATCAGGCCACTCGCGTTCTCTGGGAATGTGTCCTGACTCACGTTCAGTTAGAGAGGTTCTACCTCACAAGAACGCTGTGGCTCTCGGGAGAACTAACGTGTGGTGTGACATGCCGTGCGTAGCTAGAGGTCCTGCATCCAGGTTCCTGACCTCTTTGGCCATCTGGGGAAGCTTTGGAGCTCCTCTCAGAACAGTGTTTCTAAATGCATAACATAGTTAGTTGTATTTATTTAGTTGTATTTCAGTATGACCGCATTTCTTTGTAATGTTACCAGAACATTATTTTTTTTTAAGATTTTTATTTCTCTATTTGACAGACAGAGATCACAAGTAGGCAGAGAGGTAGGCAGAGAGAGAGAGAGAGAGGAGGAAGCAAGCTCCCTGCTGAGCAGAGAGCCCGATGTGGGGCTCAATCCCAGCACCCCGGGATCATGACCTGAGCCAAAGGCAGAGGCTTTAACCCACTGAGCCACCCAGGCGCCCCTACCAAAACATTATTAAAGTGACAATGTAATATATGGTTCGGGAATATTCTTGCCGCAGGCTGAATTTTGAAATAGTAATGTCTGATTGTTTTGAGATACCTATAGCAACTATGATGTGACTCCTATTGGTGGAAAAAAAAAAAAAAACCAGTATCACTAATACATCTATTGTTTGTTACTCGTATTTATAATCAAAAGAAAAGCTAAGCTTCATTTGAAGGTTAGTGAAAATGAAGTTGTAATTGCTCTCTTTTCCAGGGCCAGCGACTCCTTGGGTTCTGCTCACTGTTGTTCTCCGTTAATACTAGTCATCAGCATTGACGCTGTATTTTAAAAAGATATATCACTATGTCTGGGTGTTTAACATGTTTTTCAAAGTGACGGTGTTTTGCGAAACTTACTTTTACTAACTTCGGGAGTTGAAGTTCAAGACTTTTAGTATCAAAATAGTTCATAGGATTTCCAAAAAATCTTAAGTTTTTGGTTCAGATCTTTAATTAGACACACAGCTGACATAACTGATTCTCTCTCAAATGATTGTTTCTGGAGCTGTTATTTAAAAGGGATTAAACTTCTTTTCTAAAATCATCACCAGGATCAGCCAAGACCTTGCTCTCATTGCTCGGGAAATCAACGATGTAGCAGGAGAGATAGACTCAGTGACGTCGTCGGGCACTGCGCCCAGTACCACAGTAAGCACTGCCGCCACCACCCCTGGCTCTGCCATAGACACTAGAGAAGAGGTAGGAGATCTTCATGGAGAAATGCATAAGGTTCTTTCTTTTCTTTATTTCTTTTGCTTTTAGCTTTTTGCTTCGTTTATTTTAGTTCATCCACCCTCCCCGTCTGCATGCAGCACTGCTTCTTCCAACTTTGGTTTGAAAAATTTCTTTTTCTGTTTTTGTAACAAAACTAGCAAAGGCTAACATTTGGTCTACTATTAGCATGAAGTTGTAAAATTGTTTAAAACAAGCACTTTGTCGGCCAATTCTTGGTGTATGGTTTCACTTTAAAATGTGAATATAAATGGCATCCGAAAAGCAAATCACAGCTTGATAAACGATTGTATAATGTTTCTATAAAGTTTGGCAATGAAAATACTTCAGTTACAAAGGTATCTTTATACCCAGTTAGCTAGTAGACATCCCTACTAGCAAAGGAAGAGAAAATGCTACAGTGTCCACTACTTTAAATAATTCTGTTTAAAAAGACACATATATACTCAAAGATACTTTGAAATATATGTGTTTATGCACACAGACAAAATACATGTATATTCAGTTTTGAAACATTCTTGTAAATTCTGGAAGGGAAGGCAGCATATGTAGACTGTTGTCCTTCCCAAACCAGGGCTCCTGCTCTCCAGCTCCAGGGGCCAGTATCATGTAACTGGCCCCAGAAGGTACCTTTGCTGGATCATATAAAGTTAATGGTACTCTGCCACACTGGCTCTCTTGAACTGGCGCAAGTGAAAGATGGGCATTTGAGAGAATGAATTAAAAGTTTTGTTAGGACAAAGCCACATTCTTTATGTATCTGTCTTCTGGCTGTTTTGTGCTACAGTGTCAGAGATGGGTAGTTAGACAACCACTATATTGGCCACAAAGCCTAAAATATTTATTATCTAACCTTTTACAGAAAAAAAAAAAAAAATGCCAGCCTCTAATAAGCTTCCTTAATTTTATGAAGTAACATTCTCAAAAGTAGCCCAAAATGGCTAGCCTTTTTGACAAATTTGATTCTGATAAACTGTGTTAATGATATTTTCTTCCTCTGCTTTTTGTCACATTCCTTTTATAATCTAGTTCTTTAATGGTCATTTTTTTGTTGTTGGTTTTTTTTTTTTTCCCCCTTCATGTGTTGTCTGATTTGGTAAATGAGCTTTCACGAATCTGTGTAGAGTTTTGTTACCACATTGATCAATTGTAAATGTATATAAAATCATCCTCATTGGTGAAAAACAAAAGATCTTCTTGGTGGCAAGACATACACAATTCTTCTGGTACATTTAAAATGATAAGATATTATTTTCTCAGCTCTCTAACTAAATTGTACCTAACATGCTTATATATTCACTCAGATCCAGTAAAATTATTCAGACATTTCATTGAATAGACTTTCATTTTTCCTTTTTTGTTTTATTTCTGAATATTGTACTAAAGTTTATTCCTTCTTCAGTAAACCTGAGTTACTTTGTATTGTATTTGTATAATATGTACTGTAGATGGCAGTATGTCATTTTTACTAGAATATGTAATTTCTATAGCATTGTTCAAAGCTTACCTAAGACCAAAATATACTTATTTTGTGGATTTAAATTTTTTTTCTTTTGTAAACTTAATTGGAATTTGCAATTTATATATCTGTGAAGAAATTTGGCACCTGGATTTGGGGAGGAAAAAAAAGGAAAAAAAAAAGATAGGAAACTAAAAGGAAAAGAAACATTATTTTACATTGGTAAGGCAATGTGAGTAAAATAAACTTGTCCATTTACATGGCTCAGCTTTTTCTGCTTATCATCTGTTTTCCATTTGGGGAAAAGCTTATCCATTGAAGAATTGAATTCAGCATAATTCTGTATTTTGGATTTTAAAAATAAAATATTTTGTAGCTGAACATCTTATTAAACAGGTACCTTTTTATAAAAAGAAAGAGTAATTGGTTTATTGAAGACATCATGCTTCTGTTACTACCTGACAATGGAATAACTTCTGTCTAATTTTAAAAAAATGATAATGCCAGGGTCAGTTCCTTTCCAAATTATTCTCATAAGGATCTGCTTTTGTCCTATTAGTTGGTTGATCGTGTTTTTGATGAAAGCCTCAACTTCCGCAAGATCCCTCCATTAGTTCATTCTAAAACACCAGAAGGAAACAACTGTCGGTCTGGTGATCCAAGACCTCAACCAGCAGAGCCCCCTGATCACTTAACAATTACAAGGCGGAGAACCTGGAGCAGAGATGAAGTAAGTAAACCACAAACTTTAACAAATGTCAGAAGAGGCATGTCCTGTTGTAGGAAAAGGAGGAGCTGTTCGATAAATGGGGCTGGGAAAGAAAGCACTTGTCCTTATTAGGAGTAGAATGAAATTTCATCCTGACATCACATCATGTACAGATGATTAACTACAGATGAATTAAGTTCCTAAAGGGTGCAAAAGCAAAACTTTAAACTTTTAGTAAAAAATACAGGTAAATGTCTTTCACATTATAGTCAGGGGTTATTTCTTAAAAGACACAGAAAGATTTGACTTTTATAAAAGATTGGATAAATTAGAGTATATTAAAGGACTTTTGTGAAACATACAGCCAACAAAGGATTAGTATACAGAATACACGAAGAAGTCCTACCAATCAACTTAAAAAGGTAAAAACCACCCAATGGAAAAATCTTCGAAAGACATGAAGAGAAATTACCTAAAATCTTCAAAATACAGAGATGTTCAACTTCCTGAGTATTCAGAGAAATAACATTTCAGGACTATAATGTGATTCTTGTTCAACTGGCAGCAAATTAAAAGTCTTAAAATATTAAGTGTTAGAGAACACAGATACATTGACCAGTGTGTTAGCGGTGGAGGTTAAATTGCTGCAGTCACTTTGGAAGAACGGTTTAACATTATTTCTTTCTTTCACAGAAGAAGTCATAGCACTGCTGTGGACAATAACAAAAACTTAGTTTTTATCAGCAGAAAAGTGAATGTATAAAGTTGTATGTGTATAATTTGTATGTGTACAAATGGAGTAATTACAGAGTAATCAAAATAAATGAACTACAGCAGTATGCCACAATGTGGGTGAATTTTAGCCATGTAATATTAAATGAAAAAAGTGATTCTCAGAAGATTATATACAATGTGATTCTGTGTCATAAATTTTTAAAATGAAAATATATACTTAGGACCAGAAATCGATGTAACGGAAATGATATGAATGATATGAAAAGGAAAGCCAGGGAATGAAGAATGGGATTCAGGATATTGTTTAACCCGGGTGGAGGGTGGCAGGGAGATAGAATGGAGGAAACCAGCTGACTAGTGGTAGGTTACATAAGTCAGCTGTTTCTGCATAACAGCCCACAAATTCTCAGTGGCATGGAGTGGTAACCGTGTGCTTATTGACACCTGTGGGTTAATTGGAATGACTCAGCTGGTCAATGAGAAGTCAGCCGTAGGTTGACTCCAGGCCTGCCCATGGGACTCTCATATTGCGTGGACAGGCGGGCCAGCCAAGGCTTGTTCTTATCGTGGTTCCATCAGAAGCACGAGAGAGCAAGCCCCACCATGCAGGCACATTTCATGTTCATGTCAAGTCTGCTAATATCCCATGGGTGAAGCCAAGCCATATAGTAGAGGTCAAAAGCAAGTGTCCTCTTCCTGTGGAATACAGAATGAGTATTTCTGGCCATCTCTTCTGTAACATGGTTAGTGCTGCATTCTAGCTTTTGTTTTGGCTGTTAGATTTATCGTAAGTTTCTAATTTATCAGTTATCATTATTAAAGAGAAAGAAAAAGTGGTCCAGATTAGACTAGTGATTTATATCATGAATCAAGAATTGTGATTAATTCTTGTACCTGTGAACCAATGCAGATAAAAATTGTTTAACTCTCTTAAAAATAAATGTGGCCATGACAAATAAGGTATGGAGAGGTTTATTAAAAAGATTTATGATAATGGAAGTTAGTTGAAATGAGTTTGGGGGAAATTCAGGGATATAGAGGAGTTTATTCACCAAAGAATGGTTATTTCACACCATAGCACCATGGAAAGAGCTAATTGAGGAATGCCATGCAGCGGCAGTAACAGGCCAAGGCTTAGGGTGTGGGTAGGAGAATAGAGGAGGTAGCAGTGCCCTGGAGAGTCTGATTGTAGGCTGGTATCCTGGACTTCAGGAACAGGAACTGCAAGTTAGTATGTAAGAATGTGTGTGTTCGCAGTAGTGCTGAGTAGAGAGAGTCCAGTGGGAGAGCTCGTAGCCTGCTGCACAGTTGCCCCTGCCATGCACCGGATGGTTTTAAAACACACTCTATCCTCGCCTGAGTAATCGATGTCTTCCACTCTTGCTCTGGTTTGTTTCCTCAAGGCCCACAAGATACCATTGTGTTCGTTTAGCCTTCCATTGCCAGTATGTTGCTGATCACATCCTGAGTAACTTTTCATCCTGCACTAACTTCAAACCCTTGACATTCTCAGGTTCTCGTTTTCCATGGTGCCTTCCTTACTGACCTCACCCATTCCATTAGAATTTGTGTAGCAATGAATCACAGAATTCAGCACTTACTTCTTTTTAACAAAATACTTAATAGTGTTGCCTCCATTCTTTTAACACCTGCACTGGACTTAAACAGCTTCTTTACCTCCAGGGCCATGTCTTATTTTCTGGACGGTCTTGCAGAGTCTAGATGCAGTTCTGAACTACAAGGAGGTGATTTGCGAACCCACATCTAGCCCCAGTTCAATCCCTTTTCTAGCTTCTGCAGAACAAATCCATCCGGCTACCTGTTTTTGTAGATAAAGCTTTATCTCAGCACAGCCAAGCCCACTTGTTGGTGTGTTATCTGTAGCTGCTTTCACAAGAACGAGTTTAGCAGTTGCGACAGAGACCAGATGGCCTGAAATCTTCACTTTCTGGCCCTTCACGGAAGAACTTTGCCAAACCTAGCTTTGCCCATAAATTTCAACTAGGATGCTATGAGCCTCCATCGTAAACATTCATTCTTTTGGGCAAATTTTTAAGAAGTATCTCTCAGGGGCACCTGGGTGGCTCAGTCATTAATCCTCTGCCTTCCGCTCAGGTTGATCCCGGAGACCTGGGATCGAGTCCTGCGCTGGGCTCCCTGCTCAGTGGGGAGTCTGCTTCTCCCTCTCCCTCTCCTGCTTGTGTTCCTTCTCGCTGTGTCTCTCTCTGTCAAATAAATAAATGAAATCTTTCTAAAGTATCTCTCCCATTAGACTCTGCCCCAAAAAACAAGGATTGTAATCTTCTTGATCTCTATACTCGTATTATTTGGTGAAAGAATAAAGTATTCTAAATTACTTGTATTTTCCTTTTTTGACCATTTGAATTAGAGGCATGAGAGATGGGATCATGACTGTGATTGATGATAGGGATAATGTGGATTGTTCTTTGTAAGTGATATGTGATAAGTGATACGACCAAAATAGTATGGAAACTGGACAAGTTATTTTTAAAAAGAAACTCCTTTATTGATATTTATTTCTCTTTCTCAGTTTAGTTATACATAACTCTAAAGACATTCCTCATTTTTTAAATTAAAATTAGCATAAATACTAAATGCCCCTGAATCTAGTGATCTGTGACTAGTGTTCTCCGTGGTTATACAAAACAGAGATAATACTGTAATTTCTTTGGATGTTCCAGGTCATGGGAGATAATCTGCTGCTGTCATCCGTGTTTCAGTTTTCCAAGAAGATAAGACAGTCGATAGATAAAACAGCTGGAAAGATCAGGTACTGTTCTGCACTCACACCTCTGGGCTTAGATTGTCAGGGGACACCTGTTCCACTGCGCGCTGGGCTACCCCCACCCACGGCCCGTGGGGACGAGTGAGGGCCGCAGTACCGAGCCCACTGCCGCCACTGTCGTGTTCCGTCTCTTTTTTAGGTGTAAGTAATAGCCAGAAGCTAGGCCACATGAAGGGGGCAGAAAAGGAACCAGAAGACTCAATAATCAGCCCTTTATAATGGAGAGTTAACAGCTATAAAATTACTTAGATTAATTTTATTAAGAATTAGATACAATTTACTCCTGCACAGAATAACACTAAGTATTTTAAATTAATAGACCTTTGGGGTTTCTTTTATAAGACCTGAAACTTGAGGCTAGTTTCGTCTTCCTCATCGGTAAAGACAACAGTGTGCGCAACCCTGTAAGACCTGAACGCTTGCATACTTGTAGCCGTGCGCGCTCAGTCTTGAGGGCCTCAGAACTGTGTTGGGCGAGTGACACACAGTCAGAAATCATTCAGTCTGATTAAATTTGGAGACTTCATTCCCATAAAAGGTCTGTTTATTTCACTTACTTATTCCTTTGGTTAACAATCCTTCCACTATGTCCTAGTTTTAGAATATAATTTTAGTGGAAATAAATTGAAAATAACAGTTTCATCACGCTGCACTGCATGCTTGAGCCAGACCTGAGGCATGTGTGACCTGTGATTAGACCTGTGGATTTCACTGGGCGGCCTTGGTCTGTCTGGCTGCCTGCTGTGTGGGCAGCTCCAAGGAGCATGGGTTGTCATGGTGAAGGGAGCTCAGTGACCATGAGAGAAGATGGTGGCACCAGCAGACTCGGAAGTGACATCGTTGCTGGGGCACACAAGACAGGCCTCAGCTACCGTGACATTAGAGTGCCGATTGCTTAGGCACTGCGTGTGTTGAAAATAGAAACAGTAGGCTCATTTAGAAGCCCAGTCAGAAATTACAGAATGTGTTATTAAAAATAGCATGCAACTAATTTAATTTCCTTGAAATCAAATGTTGAGCCTGAAAATGTACACGTTTTTTAATTTAGAAAGGATCCAATGAAATTGCATTGTTATTATACTTTTTATCCTGTGTAACTAGTGATTCTAATAATAAAAAGGAAAAAGGGGTGATCGGGCTCAGTTGGAACAAAAGTTGTGAGTAATAAAATCAGTTAAGAAAGGCAAAAATAATGAAATTAAGACAAATCACATAGAGATAGCAGAACATACAGGTGTAGGTACTGAAGTACACGATCTAAAATGCAAATTCCATGAGAGCAGTGATTTTTAATGTTAACATACCTAGAATAACTATGTAACTACTGGTTAATGAATGAATGTTAAATTAGTATTTTATAGGAAGTTAAGTTTACTTAAAACTCATAAGGATATGTGAAAATTGAGAAGAGTAAATTATCTTGAAAAAATAGCAGATGTCAACATAATTGTAGTTATTAAAATAACTAATTATATATACAAGGTACTCCTTAAGAAAAGACAAACATGTGATCACTTTTTAACTTTTTTTTTTTTTAAAAGATTATTTATTTATTTATTTGACAGAGAGAGATCACAAGTAGGCAGAAAGGCAGGCAGAGAGAGAGAGAGGAGGAAGCAGGCTTCCTGCTGAGCAGAGAACCCGATGCGGGACTCGATCCCAGGACCCTGAGATCATGACCTGAGCCAAAGGCAGCAGCTTAACCCACTGAGCCACCCAGGCGCCCCACTTTTTAACTTTTTAACTGTGATCACTTTTTAACTGTTAAGGGAATAAATAAGGAAATAAGCCTCCTATTTCCAACTGCATTTGGAGGGGCTGTTGATATACTTCACTGATACTCGTTTGAAAAAGTAAAGATACCATTATGTGAAAAGACCAAGGTGTACAAGAGTAAATACGTTATGAGGTCATTTGTATAGACGATTAAGAAATGAAAGGAGGGAAGAACTATATGTGTATATATGTACACATGCACATATAGTAGGTATTCTGTATAATATGTATGTTTTTTCTGAAAGATTTGTATTTTTAACCACATTCTGTATTACTTTTGTCAAAAAAATTTAAAAAGTAGAAAATAGGACAAGACAGTGTAGATGACATTATCCTTTTAAACTAGAGAGAATCTAACTTAGTATTTTTTAGAAGACAATGAAGAGATAAACTGGTACATTTTTAAGAGATCAAGGTAAGGGTTCAGGGAATACTAGAAGGCTCAAGGTGTAAAATCTATGTAAAAATACTTCAGAAATTCATCGATGCTGTGAATTAATTTCTAATTCCTATAATTAAAATTTTAAGATGTACTGAAACCATGTTTGAATATGGTTTGTGAATTATAATATTCCACACAAATATAATTTTATATTGCTTATGTGATGAAATAATACATTTCATCAGTTTTTGATAAGTACCTAGTCATGGTAAAAACACATTGAAGATCATATTATTGAATCGTAAGGCTATCTGTTTAAGAGAATTCATTTAAGTAATTTTTTCCCAAAACTATTTCAGAACAGACAGTGAAGGACTTAGAATTTGACCTGGAGACTTTTTAGTCCAAAACCAACTGCTTTTGCAAAACGAGTTTTTGGCTTAATGGTTCAGTTGCTGAATGAAATTATCTTTGGCATTTCCTGTGTTTTCCATGCTGACATTTAATCTGACTATGATTTTGATTCCATAATGTAATACGAAGATCACTCAAAAGCTGTGAATTTTTTTCAGAAAGATCTATAATGACCTTTAAACAAAGACAGTTAAGTTCTAACCATTATGGTCTGGTCTAAAGCCATGTCTTGATCTAGTTTTCTGCTTCCTTAGTATTTAGATAGTGTATTTGAGTTCTCTTCCTCAAGTCAAAATGCCACGTTTGGCTTCTTAAATCCATACCACGGTATTTACTCTTGTCTTTAAAGTAAGTTTTTTATCCCTTCAGTGGCTTGGAGCTCTGGGGTGCTTTGTGTGTATGAATCAGGAACCTCTGGTGAACACTCTGAGCCACTGTCAGCAAAGGTGATAACATGTGTCCTTTAACAGTTTGAGAAGCCCATGCATCTTACCCAGTAACCATGTTCTGGCAAAATTCACTGGATTTTGAGCGCAGTGTGGCTAAGCGCAGACTTTCTGTATCACACGAGTTCATGGTAGTTCTCAGGTGGTCCATGAAACAGTCTTTGCTTTTTCTGCACCAGTCCTAATGCTGCAAGGGACTCTTAGAAACCACATAATTTACTTACCTGTCTTAACGTCTTGGCCATGATGATATCAGGTCTTAGACAGCTGGCAAGGAGGTTTATTAGTCTTTTGGGTTTAGAAAATTTAACAGTCTGAGAAGAATATCTTTTATCAGTTTCTAGAACCATCGTTGCCCTTTTAAGCGTGGCGATGTTTAATTTGTAGATGTTCCAGACTTGATTTGATGTTGATGAATTTCATATTTTTCAAAAGTAAGTTGAACCTGGCATATTGATCTTCGAAGAAATACAAATAATATGTACTATTTAATCCTTAAATACTGATCAGCTTCCAGTAGTAATAACTTACTTGTACAGTGTTGATATTTATATAAGGCAGATATTATCTAATTAGATTTCCAGGCTCAATACAGAGATTTTAAAAGAAACCAGAAAGGTGCCTTTTATTCACATCTCTCTAAAACTGCTGAGTCATGTCTCAGAGATGCCAAAGTATTGGGAGAGAAGGATACCACTTTTAAAAGACACGTGAGAGGTGCCAGGGTGGCTCAGTGGGTTAGAGCCTCTGCCTTCAGCTCAGGTCATGATCCCAGGGTCCTGGGATCCTGGGATCCTGGGATCGAGCCCCATGTCAGGCTCTCTGCTTAGCCGGGAGCCTGCTTCCCTTCCTCTGTTTGCCTCTCTGCCTACTTGTGATCTCTCTCTGTCAAATAAATAAATAAATAAAAGACAAATGAAAACTCTGTTACTTTTTTTTTGTAAGTTAAGACACTTGAGTTTAGTTTCTAACGTAAGGATAATTATCTTTATTGGCAATTGTTTTTATCAAACGGATAGTGTCTTAACTCCTAGTTGGTCATTGTATACAAATATACTAACATAAGTTAAGACTTTTAAAGACACAGTAAGTACTCCAATTTTTAGCCTTAGAAAGAATGATCAGACTTTAATCAATTAACGATTTTTTCATACCTAATTCATTTTATTTTCATCTTACGTTTATAATGCGTATATTCCATCTGAATAAAACTATGTTTTAGTAAGTGGTCATTTTATGGTTGATTAAAATATTAGATAAAATGTGGGGGTTATATCACCTATACTTTATATTTGGTTTTCAGTAACAAATGAGATAACTATGAAAGGATTTACATGTGTATTCATAACCACTCACTTGCTTTTTTAATACAGATTTCTCACGTAAATGAGTTTATTGGTAATATTGGTTCAGTATTTTATTTGTAGCTGATGTAATGTTTAGTGGTTTCTTTATCCCTGGGTAACTTTAAAAAGATGCATTGCTTTTATATTATTGTTAAACATATGATAGGTTTTTAAAACATGGAAAGTAAAATGCTTGTTTTTTTTTTTTAATTTCTAGAATATTATTTAAAGACAAGGATCGGAACTGGGATGAAATAGAAAGCAAGCTAAGAGCTGAGAGTGAAGTCCCTATAGTGAAAACCTCAAGCATGGTATGGCAGTTGTTCTCGAACATTGAACATTTAATGGGTTTATCTTAAAGGAGCAATATTCTTTTAAAGTGTTCGTTAATTTACATTTTTAAAAAGATAGAAATACACAGATTTGGGAAGTTTTATGCCTTCCACTATCTCTCATGGGGGTTTAAAATGTTGATTGCTTCAGAATTATAGATGGTATAAAGGAGGAACTTTATGTTTCTTCACTAATACTTTCTTGTCCTTGTAATGAGTAGACATTGTAAATAGGCAGTTTGAAATAAGAGCTGAACTGAAATAGAAGTGGACATGAACCGTTTCCTCGGGAGATCGCTTGTCTCCTGCTCAAGAATCTATCCAGGTTTCATGGCTCAGGGAGTCATCCTAAAACTGAGGTCATGGTTCATCCATTTCTCAGAGAAAATCCTTATGCACTTTTTCAAAGTTGTCAAAAGATGTTCAATGCAAGTATTTCAAAATCATTGCTTATACACGTATAGTAGTATCATCTTAAACTTGTCGTCTTTTGTTATCTTGTTGAAAAAATAATTGCAGTTAAACATTAAGAATTTTAAAATTTGAATCTTGTTTTTTGGTATCATAATTATTTCCTGTCTTGTTGCTGCGGATGTAGTGCCATGTGAATGATGTTAAGGTTCCAAGTAAGAGGAGTGTGAGCGCCATTGCTTATCAAATAAACACGCTTTTCTTACAGGAAGCTGATTTTTGTCATTGCTTTCCCTCCAGGAGATTTCTTCTATATTACAAGAGCTGAAAAGAGTTGAAAAGCAGCTACAAGGTACATGTACTACTAAATTAAGTAGGAAGGACTAACAGTTTCAGACAAATATATTCTAAGTGGTATCTCTTAAAATATTCTACTAGAACGTAATTTGGTTAACTATAACAAATATAACAATTGGTTAAAAATATAGTTCTTCCTGTCCAAATTATTCATAAAAAGGAAGCTTGGAAGCCCAGTATAAATAGGGGCACCTAGGTTCAGTGTCTGATGCTTGATTTTGGCTCGGATCGGGGAGTTGAGCCCCAGCTCAGTGTGGAGTCTGCTTGAGATCCTGTCCCTCTGCCCCTCTCCCCCACTCACACGTTTGTGTTCAGGCACACGCACACGCGTGCTCTCTCTCAAATAAATCTTAAAAAAAAAGAAATAAAATAAAATGCAATACAAATAAAAAGGTAAAGTTAAATCTTGGGCATATAGGCTAGCTATTGTAGACTAATTCGCAGTATGATATTAACTATTTTATATGTAGATAAATATTAATATATGAAAAATATGTAAAATAATGCATTAAAATTGTATGCAACTCAGAATGCTTATTGACAGTTGGCTTTATTTATTTGATTTGACACTTTTTTATGTAACCCAAATGAACTTGTATTCTGATACAAATCACAGTTGTTTGGGTGAACCACAGAAAAGAGCGCATATTGGCCAAAGGGTCATGATTTCCGTGTGTGCCAGTCTCCCTTAGGCCTGAGTGCCCGTGTGTGTCTTGAACTAGAAGTCTGCAGTAGCACAACTGGCCTCCAGAGTCAGCTGCTGATTCTACTCCATGTTTGTTGCTTGAACTACCATAGGCAGAACATGTTGGCCCTCACTAAGTGATTCTTAATGTCTGATCAATTTCCACATCCCAAAGGGTTATATTTTACCACTGTGGGGACACGAGTCTTGCTAATAACACAACGACTGCTAGCTGATAGAACAGCAGTGTACTTTGAAAAGGACCTCTTGAGAGTGATTGTTATATCAAAGCTGCTTCCTTCTGCCAACTCCCCATTCTCCCCGTGCCAAGCTGAAAATCACTGCCTAAGATTTTTCCTTGTCCACTCACTCCAGGATCTTTTGGATGGAAAGTTGCTCTTTCACTGGCCCATCTCATAGAGTAGCAAGGTCTGTAGGGCTTGCTGGAGCCGCCATCGGGTTCTGAGGGCATCCCCATGGCTCCGGGGCACACACACCTTGCACACGTCTGACGACCCCACACACTGAACGACAGTGAACGACAGTGTGCCATGGTAGCATTCCAAGTGGGACGATGTCCTCCTGGCCTCCTCAGCCTTCCAGTTCCTTAGAACCCCATCTTGGCAATGAACCCCAGTCCTCTGAGTGGTAATACAACTAGGAGGGCTTATTAAAATCCCGCCCAGCGTTTTCCCGCCTGTCACAATGATGGAAGCAAATTTCAAAAAGGCCTTTCTCCCAAACCTCAGTCTTCCAACAGACTCCAGAAGGCCCATATGTGAGCCTGTGCAGGACACCAGAGAGCTCATTCAGATCAGGGTCATCTACAATAGAGGTCAGCCCCTGAGTTATTCAAAATGGGTTCTAAATACGGTATTCAAAAGGATTAGCCAAATTTAAGCTCATATAAGCATCCTTAGTTGAAATATTACCCTAGTCATAAGTAGTGTTCACATCCAAATTTACCTGCGTCTACAATTATCTTTTTTTTTTTCCTTTAGCAATCAATGCTATGATTGACCCTGATGGAACTCTGGAGGCTCTGAACAACATGGGATTCCCCAGCGCCATGTTGCCGTCTCCACCAAAACAGAAGTCCAGTCCCGTGAACAACCACAGCAGCCCCGGTCAGACACCGACCCTTTGCCAACCAGAAGCTAGGGTTCCCCATCCTGCCGCTATGTCAGTGTCAGCTGAATTTGAGAATGCCGAGTCCGAGGCTGATTTCAGTATCCATTTCAATAGGTTCAACCCTGATGGGGAAGAGGAAGATGTTACAGTACATGAATGACTTTCTCTCGATTGTTAAAAATAAGAACCTGTGGAATGACTAGAAATATTGGAAGCAGCATAGTGTTGACTTACACTAAACAAGACAGCTTGGTCAGCCAATCTCGTTCTCTCGGTCTTCTTAATTTTATTTATTTACTTTTTTACCTGTGATGCGGTATCCTGTTAATCCTTTCGGGCCGTTAGAAAACCACGAGAGGCACGTGTAGGAAAAAACAGATTGTGGCAGTGTTGCCTTTTGTGGTTTTATGATTTTCAAATTGAATTCTCTGATTGCATCCTTTCCCTTCATAGATCTTTGTTTTTTTTCTTTAAGCCATGCTGTGACCTACAAGCAAATTAAATACCCAACATTTCTGACCCCCATGTCTCCTGTGCCAAGCTGCTCCCCGAAATGGACTTCCTCTTCATCTGTACAGATTTGTTAAACACTTATATTTGCTTCTTAATAATAGGATTTATATTAGTCTTCATTACCATTGGATACAATGACATATTACTCTCCACAGTCCAACTGACCTTTCCAGACAGTCGTTCTTGTGTTCTGAACTTTTCCAGCATATATGTGATTTCTATAACTTTGTTGCTACGTAAATTGTCTTGGGTTGACGGAGATGAACTATTATGTTTGCACTAAGATTTGCCGGGAGTGGTAGGTGGGCATAGCTCTATATCGGTAAGGACTAACCGTCTTTTTTGTACATAGGAGATTGATAATACTGTATTTGTTTTAACCCCTCGGTGTTTTACTCCACCTTCAAAAAGCTCAATTTGGCACTTTTTTCCCATTTTTTTTAATGGAAGTAAGATTTTGTCTCATTTTAGGGCAAATGATAACTAGAAAGATTAGACTGTTGAGGTGGAGTATATTTTTTAAACTGAGAACACGTATATTGGTCCTGTGTTACCAAGTTTATATGTGACAGTTGAAAAAAAAAATTCCCTTGAAATGATCATGAAGTTAAAATTTTCTTCATTAGGAGACTTGGAGAACCAGTAGTCATAAGGTTAGCTGATAGTTTCGCTCCCAAGCAATGAATTGCTTCTGTGTGTTTCCCTGTAGAACCCAGTAGTAAATCCTGCCCGTCTTACACAGTTATAAGGACCCTGCAAGACGGCAACGATGAAGGCTCAGGCCTGTGCCACTAAAGAGGAAGCCTGTGGAAAAATACCTTCTGTAAACTTGTTTTTTCTCTTTCCAGTAAGTTCACATTTGGATAAGTTTTAAAAGAAAGTAATTATCTTTGTGTTTCCAGAACACTATAATTTGGGTGAATCGTAATTGCTTTAAATATTACTTAGTAAACTTGGACTTCCCCCTGACCCCATCAGTCTATAAAGGTTAAAACAGTGGCTTTTGTAACTTTTATGAATGGTCTTTAGTATTTCAGCAATAATCCTGTACTACATTGGTTTCAAAAGACAGACTAACTCTGTATGCTTCAAAACTTTACAAGATTTAAAAACTCCTGTACTTTTGGGCCAGTTAATAAAGATGCAAAAAAAAAAAAAAAAAAACCCTTTTTGTAGAGATGTAAAAACAAAAGTCTGTTGTGTAATGAATCTCATATTTTTCTTTAAATTAAAAAAACAGTAAATGAACTATTCTCCTTGTAAAGCTAACTTCTCCATTCTAATAAAGGAGGACTGGAAAAAAAAAAGGTTTTAAAGAACATGAATGGAATGATACAAATGCTTTGAAGGAATAAGTGAAACATTAAAACAGGGTCAATCCATTTGAAGAAAAAGTCAAACAAAATAATCACCATTGCTCCCTCTTTTATTTACTGTTTGGGTACTGATTATATCCCCATGGAAGTAGAAGGTAAGGAGTTGTCTAGGAAAATATTAGCATCTACTCAACTTACATTATCCTTTAAGTGTTTACACGGTTTTGTTCAATTATAAACATTTGGCCTTTTACTATGTTATTTTTATTTTGTATGAATACATTATCCTCCTTATTTATTTTTGTTACCTTTATTACTTATGTTATTTTGTTATGCATTTACAGCTCCATTTTTAAATAAAGTGTTTCTGGAACTTTATACATTGATTGTACATTTTATTCTACCATCTGGATTGCCAGTACTTCATCAGTTTACCAGATAACTCTACACCATTTTCCAAGGCTTAGCCATACAAGGAATCCTTCAGTTCTAATTAATACACGGTAATTGTGAGACTTCATGGTGCTTTGACTAAAGAAGAAAAGATTTTCTGAGCAGATTTTGTAAATCTCCTTCTCTTCACTTAGTACTCTAATCGTAAGGTGCACATAGAAGGCCTTTATTTCTTAGCTCCTGGAATCCTCAGAAGGCTTTATGACCATGATACATTTGGCGAACAAAGAAATTTAAAGTATCTTGTCGGACATCCTAAATTTGAGAACTGCCCATTCAGATCCCTTTTCTCTCACTGTTGGGTCTATACCCACCAATCTCGAATCTCTGTTACTGTCGAACATTCTGTTTCTTAGCTTGGCCTTTGAGGCTTTCCACAGCCCGTTCCTTCCCTCAGGATTCTCGGTGCACCTGACTCAGACTCTCCACGAGTTCCTCGCCGCCCTGAGCGATTCTTCTCTACTCTGGGCCTTTGCCTTTCTCCCTCCTCCCTCCTGACCCACCGCCCCGCCCTTTCATTTCAGTACAGAGCAGACCCTGTACTCTCAAACATCTTGCTTCTTCCCTCATTGCCTTTGGCTTTGCTCGCCGTATCTCTGCCTGTCAGGACCCTAACTTTTGGAAGGAAACTAGGCTTAGAAGCCTGGGATCCAGACGCCTCCCTCACGAGCTAACGTGGGCCTCCCGGTTCCGATCGGCACACTGAGCGGATCGTCGTTCTCTGCGTGCCGAGTGGAGTCCGCCAGAGCTCGGTGGCTGGGAAATGGCTCCCCTTCCTCTTTTTCTCCAGAAAGCCTTCTCTGGTTCTTTGTTCTTTCCCCATGTTCCAAGCCCCTGTCCTCCACTACAGGCCAGATCCTACCTATTCAACAAACAAGTACTGCGTGCCTAACCGACTGGCCCGGCGGCAGCAGTTCCCAGCAGAGAGCAGCCATCGACGGTCGCCCTCGCAGACCTGTTCTAGAGTCACAGAAAAGAGAAACTAAAGATACGTCCACTGATAATGTCAGGTGGAGAGGTGACTATTCTGCGGTTTCCCCCAGCGAGTTGTTTACACAGCTCTCCTCGGAAGGATTTCTGTAGGCTCCTTCTATAGAAATGCAAATTTGCTGAGAATCCCTCATTTCTTGGTAAGTGGTCTCCTAGAAGTCTTCCTCATCTAAAGGGGGAGCAACATCCCTGCTGAGCACCAGGTGCTGGCGGGGCAGGGGGGAAAGGTCAGCCAGACCTCACTCGCACATTTCGCCCAAGAAGTGAGGACTGTCGCTTTTCTCGCCACGTTTCTAAGCACATACTCCCAGACCAGCCCCCTCTGGCTACCACGGCAGACCATGACATGGGGCTAGTCATCCCGGGAACTCCTTTCCTATGTTTTTCTGGAGCTGGTGTCCACGGAAATGGACATGTCTGCCATAGTGGTGACGTGGCCGAGGCTGAGTGGAAAATCCTCCTCACTGGGTTGTACTAACCTGTTTGGAAGCAGATAAAATAGATTTCGGGGAAACAACCAGAATCCAAGATTGTTGGGAGCCCGTGGCTTGGATGTGGAAACTGACATTAGTATCAAGGTTCCATTCGGGAAAGAAACAACATTCTAGCACACTAACCTCGTGAGTTTTCCATATTTTATGTCTTAAGAGAAATCGCACACTAAACACACAGTCCGTGTGAGATAAAAATGGGCCATGCAATGGAATGTTATTTGGCTGTTAAAGGAACGGAAGTACTGAATAATGCCTGGTACAATGTGGATGAACGTTGAAGACATCCTGACAAATGAAAGTAGCCAATCACAAAAGGCCACTTGTATGAGTTCATCTGTATGAAAGGTCCAGAGTGGATGAAAGGCCTCTACCGAGGTGAACTGCTGCAGACAGCTTGACACAGTGTGGAATTCTGTAGCCTATTCTGGGGGTGATGGGGTATCTCCGAAAGAAAGTAGACTAAGGGTTGGCAATGGCTCGGGGGCAGGGGATGGGAAGATGAGGGGGTTATAATTCATGGGTACAGGGTTGCTTTTAGGGGAATAAAAATATTTAAAATTGACTGTGCTAATGGTTGTACAATTCTGTACATATACTAAGAATTGTTATTATAAATTCTTACATTTAAAGTAACAAATTGTTATAAATTGCATTATAAATTGTTACATCTGTCTGTATAAAATAGGTAAAATAGAGCCTTGAGTCAAATAAGAGGCTCTGGGAGTCAAGCTCTGAACCTGGGTCTAACTGACTTCTATCCTCTTTATTCTCAGTCGTGGAGAGACAGGAGAGGACAGTGCCAGTAGAAAGCCACTCAGTGTGTTAGAAATCCTGCAACTAAACTTTACATGTTGTTGGCTTCAGACAAATGATTTCAACTCCAGCCTGTTTCATTATCTGTAAAGAAGGGGCAGGATGGTCGGCGAGCTAGAGGGTCTCCAAGCTTTCTTCCTGTTATGTTAGTTTTTATTCTCTGATCTTCAGATAGGGTACTCTGCTCTCTTCCCAGATTTGTGGCAGAAACATACCTTGTTGCCTTTATAATAATTCTGCCTCTCTCCTCAACCCCTTTAGCAAATGACTCACCTCTCTCTGGTTTTGAGATTTTTTACAACCACAACCCTTGGGAATTTATATGGCTTTCAGAGAAATGAAAAGCAGATTCTCAGGCTTTGACAGAATACCTTAGCTGGAATTTAAAGAGAGACGGATGTCTTCTCTAGCAGAAAATGAGGACACCCCCCACCACGTCCTGGGAGTTGGGGGGAAGGGAGGGCAGTTATACCAACTTTGCCACCGTACCACTTGAGAGAGGGGCAACATCCCCCGGGACAACTGTGGCACAGTGTATCCGGCAAGCGGACTGTGGGCAGGGTGGAAATTTCCTCATGACTTGATCTGCACCAGGAAGCAAGAGAGACTTAGCACCAAAGTCTCCAGCTCCAGGATGCCAGGCCTCTGACAGGTGACTTCTGCAGACAGCTTGACATGTTGTGGAGTTCTGCAGCCTGCTCTGGGGGAGGTGGGATTATCTCCAGAAGACGGAAGTCAGGTATCGTTTTGTGTTCCAGGGCATCTCAAAGCTATGCTCAAACTCTACTATCGTCTGTTAAATGTGCATTAGCATTATGTCAAAAACACACTCTATGTACCTTAATTTTATTTTTTTATGATGGGATGTTAGTCACCATACAGTGCATCCTGAGTTTCTGATGCCATGTTCCATGATTCACCCCAGTGCTCCCTGCAGCCTATGCCCTCCCTCAGAGCCATCACCAGTCTACTCCATCCCGCAGCCTCCGCCTGGGACATTCCTGGCAAATCAACAGCAACCCCTTCCATGCTCTGAGCACCCGCGGCAGTGAGGAGCCGGGCATGCGCACTGGGGGCTTGGCCTCCCTGTCCACGAGCCGTGCTGGGCGCGGGACGGCAGACCCGGTGGCCCAGCCAGGCTGTGCACCCTAAGCCTGTACTGCTGAGAGAACCATTTTAAGGACAAGGAATAGAAAATTATAAATACAAATTGTGGCACTGAAGATTCATTTAGAGTGAGACGAGAAATTACAACTAATTACAAGTTTCGACACTATAACAGCATCGCCAAAGCCAGAAAAAGAAACCCCCACCACATTTGTGGCCTGTTTTGGGGGGATGTATTCCCTGTGATGACCTTCCTCCGCCTACACTGCTCTGCAGACCTGCCTGGAGCTCCCAGCATCGCCCACCTGATTTTTCTCCACTACCCACCTGTTGCCGGTGTGGGGCGCTGTTGAGCACGTTCGCCCTAGGCCTGCCTGCTCCTGGCAGGCTCTGCAAGGGGAGTTGGCGCCAGTGGCTGGGAGGAGAGTTTCCAGGGACCATCCCTACGCTGCAAGAGGTGGCAACAACACTTAGCTATACTGAGAAGAGACTAGGAACCACATAATTATTCCTAAACCCAAACAAAATACATCCTCCACTCAAATCCCCCTTTTTCACGCCATGACAGTTTCTTTTATAGTTATCTATATAGTAGCAGCGCAGGTGGGGGTTGCGCCAGGGTCCCTTCGCCTGGGACATTCCTGGCAAGCTATTTGCTGTAGTCCCCTCCATGCACAGCCTCACTCCCCGGGAGCCCAGAGTGCAGGTGGCAGTGAGGAGGGGGGCACGCGCATGGGGGCTTGGTCTCCCTCCCTCCCTCCCTGACTCCCACTTATGCTCTTTGTTTTCACCAAGAACTATATATATATATATAAATAGAGAGAGAGAGAGAGAGAGAGAGAGAGAGAAAGAATCTCAAGCAGGCTCCGCATCGGGCATGGAGCCCAACCCCGGGCTTGATCTCACCACCCTGACATCATGACCTGAGCCAAAGCCAAGACGGGGATACTTAACTAAGCCACCCAGGCACCCAGCCATGACCATTTCTGATGTCACCTGACACCAGGGAATTGTGTGTGGGAGGGAAGTTCAGAATGGAAGAGTCAGTAGCTTTAACAATGGCAAATGAAAAACCTGTCTGGAACCTTGCCCTCTTCCCCTTCGCCTCACCTCTCTCGCCAGAGCACTTCAGGCCCCTGGCAATGTCCCAGATTGCGTATTCGTTCAGGAAGTAGTCACTGAACATCTACTTATCCGAGGCACTGGGATTAGCACTGGAGTGCAGCAAGGATGTCAGAAAACTTGCTGACCTGGAACTTTGCGGGCTGCTGCACACTGAAGCTGGTTTCCTAACCCTGCGCCAGCCCTGATACAAAGCCCTTGGACTCACAAAGCAGCTTGCGGGGGAGGGGATTGGGAGCTGGAGAGAAGCTTTCTGCCTGTCAGAGGCCCTTTTGTCCCCCTCCTCCCAACCTACCCCCAACCAATCACTTAGCAATTTCTGGAATCAAACCTCATGATCACCTCGAGGCGTTATCTTAAGTTTACTGCAGGCTATAAGGAAGGTCCTTTCTGAAACTCTTCAGGAGGTGAGTGATTCATGCCTTGACTGCAAATGCCAACATTTTCTATTCATAAGCTATAATAGTAGACCAGCAAGGTACTCCTAAACTTAGCTTCTGACTTTTGAGCTATTGCATTCTCTTAAGACCCGGGTAGAGTCATCAATATATTGGGAGGGAGACAGCAATCTGCAGAAATATATTTTAAGATGTGTTGTCCTGGTGACCAGGGGCTTCAGTGCAGGGAAAGGACATGAGCCTCATGCATGTACATGCGAGGCAATCAGAATGGAGATTTTCGCATGAGCCACCTCAAGGAGGGGGTGACTGAGCATGAGAAAGAGGCATTGTCCAAAGAAAGAATAGAGGATCTTTTTCCAGAAATGGCACGGATCCTCGGATTTATAATTTGCGGTCAGTCTCAAGACTGATATATTTTTCTTAAATACCTTGTTACCTTGTAGTGAAATTGTAGCACACCAAAGTTAAAGATAAAATCTTAAAAGTAATCAGGGGCACCTCGGTGGCTCAGTCATTAAGCGTCTACCTTCTGCTCAGCTCATGATCCCAGCATTCTGGGATCGAGCCCCACATCAGGCTCCCTGCTCAGCGGGAAGCCTGCTTCTCCCTCTCCCACTCCTCTTGCTTGTGTTCCCTCTCTCTCTGTGTCTCTATCAAATAAACAAATAAAATATTTTTTAAAAATCTTAAAAGTAATCAAAGAGAAGAGTTTTTTCACCAAGAACTACAGCTAGACTTCCCAACAGCAGCAGGAGCTAGAATATGAGGGACTACCCAATTATTTTGGGGCACATACGCATGCGGATGGACAAAACACGGATCAGAATGACTCAGACTAATACTGTATCGAGTTTATCCCTGAGGATGGAGAGAAGAAGAACACTGAAAGAGTCTTTAGCTGGGCTGTCACGTTTCATTTATTTAAAAATAGCATTTTTGTTTACTGAAATGGTAGGCTTAAGGCAAATAAGATAAAGTATTAACAATACTATGTAATTTTGATGGGATGCCCTACAAACTTGTTAATTTCTGTGCTAATTTGCATGCCAGAGTGGTGTCAAGTTCAAAAAACAATGTTTTCAGATCTATTTCCTTTCCCTCCTTTATCTGACCTGTGCTCACAGAACGTCGATCAGTTAGAGTAAAATTGATGCTGAATTTCCAGCATGTCTAACAAGGAGAGTCATTCTTCAGATCGACTTGTCACACATTCGAAGGAGACACAATGTTAAGAGACTGGAATTGGCAGTGACCATCTCTTTGGAACCTGAACCAGCATTGCTGAAAAGAGCAAAGACCACTAAATTCATTCACTGGTTCATGAAATTACAGACCCTGAGTTGACATCCAACACCAAGGCATCTGTTACTTAGGAAAATTTATATATAATGAAGATCTGAATACCTAATGGAATTACTAAAGAAGATTCCAGAGTTTCTTTTTTCAGAGGTTGTGGCCTTTTTTTTTTTTTTTTAAATTAACATATAATGTATTATTTGCTTAGGGGTACAGGTCTGTGAATCATCAGTCTTAGGCAATTCCTAACATTCGCCATAGCACACGTAGTGTCCATCATCTAGCTCCCCTATCCCACCCAACCTCCCCAGCAGCCCTCAGTCTGTTTCCTGAGATTAAGAGTCTCTTATGATTTGTCTCCCTCCCAATCCCATCTTGTTCCATTTTTTCCGTCCCTTCCCCCCACGACCGTGCCATGCCTCTCAAATTCCTCATATCAGAGAGATCATATGGTCGTCTTTCTCTGATTGACTTATTTCCTCAGCATAATACCCTCTAGTTCCATTTATTGATTTTGTTATTAATTGGTTTATAAAATTGGCTGCTCCCATATTAGGGCATAGATATTTAAAATTGTTAGATCTTCTTGTTGGATAGACCCTTTAAATATGATATAGTGTCCTTCCTCATCTCATATTATAGTCTTTGGCTTAAAATATAATTTATTTGATCTAAGGATTGCCAGCCCAGCTTTCTTTTGATGTCCATTAGTATAGTAAATTATTTTCCACCCCCTCACTTTAAATCTGGAGGTGTCTTTGGGCCTAAAATGAGTTTCTTGTAGATAGCATGTTGATGGGTTTTGGTTTTTTATCCATTCTGATAACTTTTGATTGGGGCATTTAGAACATTTACATTTCGGGTAACTATTGAAAGATATGAATTTAGTGCCATTGTATTGCCTGTAAAGTGACGGTTGCTGTATACTTTTTCTGTTCCTTTCTGGTCTGTTAATTTTAGGGTTTCTCTTTGCTTAGAGGACCCCTTTCAATATCTCCTGTAAGGCTGGTTTGGCGTTTGCAAATTCTTTTCTTGTTTGTTTGTCCTGGAAGCTTTTTATCTCTCCTTCTATTTTCAACGACAGCCTAGCTGGTTATAGTATTCTTGGCTGCATATTTTTCTCATTTAGTGCTCTGAATATATCCTGCCAGTCCTTTCTGGCCTGCCAGGTCCCTGTGGCTAGGTCTGCTGCCAATCTAATATTTCTACCATTGTATGTTACCGACCTCTTGTCCTGAGCTGCTTTCAGGATTTTCTATGTCACTGACACTTGTAAATTTCATTATTAGATGACAGGTGTTGACCTATTTTTATGGATTTTGAGGGGGGGTTCTCTGTGCCTCCTGGATTTTGATGCTTGTTCCCTTCACCAAATTAGGGAAATTCTGTGCTATAATTTGCTCCAATATACCTGCCTCTCTCTTTCTTCTTCTTTTTGAATCCCAATTATTCTAATGTTGTTTCATCTTATGGTATCACTTATCTCTCGAATTCTCCCCTCGTGGTCCAGTAGTTGTTTGTCTCTCTTTTGCTCAGCTTCTTTATTCTCCATCATTTGGTCTTCTATATCACCAACTCTCTCTTCTGCCTTATTTATCCTGGCAGTAAGAGCCTCCATTTCTGATTGCAGTCATTACTACCTTTTTCTATTTCAACTTAGTTAGATTTTAGTTCTTTTATTTCTCCAGAAAGGGATTCTCTAGTATCTTCCATGCTCTTCTCGAGCCCAGCTAGCACCTTGATAATCGTCATTCTGAACTCTAGTTCTGACATCTTACTAATGTCTGTATTGATTAGGTCCCTAGCCATCGATACTCCCTCTTGTTCTTTTATTTGAGCTGAGTTTTTCTGCCTTGTCATTTTATCCAAATAAGAATAGATAGAGAATAAAATACTCAAAGTGTAGCAACAATCCTAGAAAAATATACACTAGCCAAATTGGAAGAGACCTGAGACTGGGGAAGAAGAAAGGAGAACAAAACAACAACAACAACAAAACAAAAACAAATAAAAACAAACAAACAGGGGCGCCTGGGTGGCTCAGAGGATTGTCTCTGCCTTCAGCTCAGGTCATGGTCCCAGGGTCCTGGGATCAAGTCCTGCATTGGGCTCTTTGCTCAACGGGAGCCCACTTCTTTCTCTCCCTCTGCCTGTCATTTCCTCTGTTTGTGCTCTCTCTCTCTGGCAAATAAATAAATAAAATCTTTAAACAAACAAACAAACAAACAAACAAACAGAGACTGGTGAATAGAACAGAGCCAAACACTTGATTTTGATTTTGAGTGTATTTTGGTCTGTTAGGAGAAACTGCCTCTCAAAATTTTAAAGAAAGAAAAACTTATATATACAAAAATAAGAGTAAACATGATGAAAGGATGGAATATGACTGGAAAGATGAAAATTTAAAAAGTAATTGATAAGGTAAGAGGTTGATTGAAAAAAGAAAAAAAAAAAAGAGGAAAGACTGTAATCAGGTTGGAGACTAGAACAAAGCCATGCACTAGATTTAGGGTGTATTTTGATCTGTTAGAAGAAACTGTATCCCAAAATTTTAAAAAACTAAAAACCTATATGTATACAAAAATAAGGTTAAATACAATGAAGAGATAGAATATGACTATAACAGTGAAAATTTTAAAAAGATTTTTAAAAAAGGTATTTATAAGATGAAATATTTTTAAAGGATTAAAATAGGAAAGAGGGAAAATTTAAAAAAAAAAGAATAAGAAAAAAATAAAATTTTAAAAATTTAACTTTGAAAGACTAAAGAACCTGGAGAAAATGCCATGAATTCTATGTGCTGCATTCCCTTTGCTCTTGAATTCCTCAGTTCTCATTGATCAGTAGACTTGGCCTTGGCTGGATGTTCTTGCTGATCTTCTGCAGGAGGGGACTGTTGCCCTGATTCTCAAATGACTTTGCCCGAGGCTGAACCAAACCGCCCTTGCCACGGGCTGGGCTAAGCGATCAGGTTCGCGCTCGGAGCTTTTGTTCCCTGAGCGCTTTCCGTACCGCGGTGGAGGACGGGAATGAAGATGGCGCTGCCCGGTCTCCAGCCGAGGTGCTGAGAGCTTGTGCCACACTCCTCAGTGCGACCTCAGAGAAAAGCCGTCAGTCCTTCCCGTCTCCCTGGGCTGCGCTCCGAGCTCACCCGGGCTATGACAGAGCGTCTCTGTCTCTGTCGCACGCCCCGTTTGGAGTTTCCAAACCCAGCAGATTCCTTCACTGCACTTCCTAGAGAAGGTGAGTCTTCCCGGATTTGCCACTTGTGGGGTCCCTGTGCAAAGAGCAGTGGCCTGTCTGTGCCCCAGATCATGGTTTAAGGTAACCCGAGCTGAAAGCTCCCTCCTCGGCTGTCTCTGCTGCCGGCCTCCCCCCTGCGATACCCTGGAGCTCTGCTGCACTCAGACACCCCTGGTCTTTCTGTGACCCCGCGGGTCCTGAGACCACACTGTCCCCGTGAGCTCCCCCTACCTCGCTTAGCATCTGGAGTGACTCCGGGGAGCCTCAATAGAGCCTGCTTCTAAAACTTTTTAAAACTTCCGATTTTGTGCCCTGCTGCTCTGCTGCTTGCCGGGAGCTGGCCCCTCCCCCACGCTGTCTATTTGCTCTTGGATTGACCTCCCTGCACGTCCTACCTTCCAGAAAGTGGTGGCTTTTCTGTTCCTAGAATTGCTGCTATTTTTGTCTTCAATCTTCTGTTGAATTTGTAGGTGTCCAGAATGGTTTGATAACTATCTGGCTGATCTCCTGGGACCCCACAATATTTAGGTCTCCTCCTCTGCCATCTTGCTCCTACTCAGGCTTCTTCTTTTTTTTTTTTTTTTAAATACAGTGGTTCTTTGGTCAGTGACTTAGCTGTGGGCTCAGCGGGATTGGGGTGGGGAGGGTACACAAGGGACTCCTCTGGGGTCCCTTGATAATCCTTCATGACCTACTTAATATATGTGTCTAGCTTATTATCTTAACTGGATTCCAAATTTTCTCATTTGGAGAAGTATTCCTAGAAAACAGGAGTGAAGAATTGGGGAGAGTGAAACAGGAAGGTTAGTGATGCCTTCTTGGGTCATCTCTTCCAGGCCACCTAGGCATGATCCCACCAGGGCCAACTAAGTCGCTGTGTAGACCACACTTAAATAGACCAAGCCCTTGAAGGGTGGGAGCGAACTTTGCTCACTACCTCCTGTTGTTGAAGCATTGCCTCTTGGGGAACTGAGTTCCTCATGCATGCAGCCGACACCTGTGTGAGTGCCGGCCCGCTCGCGTGGGCTCGGGAGGTCTCGCCATGTGACATTTGTTTGACACTATGGTCGCTGCAGCTCTGGCTGGAGTAAGGCAAGGCACACATTTTGTCCCATGCAGGCGGTCACTGCAAAAATGGCAATCTCCTGGGGTAGGAGATACTGGGAAAATCCATGTGGAGCAAAACTATGCATCAAGGTTGTTGGCTTTGGACAGTGGAAATTATTATTTCTCATTCCTATGCATTTGAATCAAAACAAGATTGTATGGAATAGGTCATGCCCTGGTTTTCAGAGGAAGCAGGGAATCCATCTCAGAATCCCTCTGAAGTGCACTGATGGTGCATTTGGAGAAGATGCCATTCACTGAAGGCCGTTAGGGTCATCTCATTCTTTAAGTCATAAGCAAAAAAGAAACAATTCTTTTTTCCTCCTTCACATTCTGTGTTTTGAGAGTGTGTTATAAGGATTATAATGTCACAAAGCTCCCTCAGAACAATGCATTGCTTAAATTGCATTATTTATCTCAACATTCAACTTTGGGTTCTCTAAGTAGCAAAGATTCACCCTCGTTGGGTTTGGGGAGAAAAAAAAATATCTGAAAATATTTTTTTTCTCTTAGATCCAAGATCCTAATGAATAATTAAAGCTTAATTTGTAATTAAGCCTGTCTTACAAATAAGTGAGATAACCTACCAGAAATGTCAGTCTCTAGGCATGTGTGCCCCCATCTACTTGTTGTAACTGTTGGCTCCTGGAAAAGACCACAGAGGAACATTTCCCAAAGTGCATCTTCGAAAGTGCAAGAAGCCTGACCAAGTATACCAAACTCCAAATTAGCAGGATGAAGAGAAGTTCTTGGAGGCTTGATTGCGGTAGTTTCGAACACAACAACAGGGGGAATTATTTTATGCTCAAATAGGATATATAAGAGCCTCATTGCACTAAGGAGGTATATAGAATGGAGCTATAACTTGTTTAATAGTTCGAAAAAAAAAAAAAAAGAATTCAGATTATCCATGGATGACCCAATCATAAATGGATTTTTGAGAGGAAAGATAATGCTTTGGGGTACATTGAGTTGACATGTGGAAGGTGACTGGACGCTGTCCCCGCAGTGGGATCCCAAAGACAGAGATAGCCCTGGGTAGACCAGGTGCCTGAGCTGAGGTGGGGGTGCGGGGGGGGGGCAGGACTAAACTTTTCAGAACACCCACCATGTGGCGGGTGTTTGCTTGCACCATGTTTCCTGTCATCCTTCCTTCACAACCTCGGTCACATGAGGTTATCGCTGTCATTTTGCAGAGGCAGAAGCTGGTTCTCAGTGTCGCTGACTCTGAGGGTCTGGGACCCAGATCCAGCTGTCAGCTGGTGTGGGATGGCTTCCAGGCACAGTCATGGTGCTTTAGGTAATTTCTGATTTTATGATGCACCAAAAGAGCTTACATTGCTTAAGGAACTCTACAGGGATTTGTTCCAGAATGGACTAGGCTGGAAGGAAAAATTAGCCTATGAAAGGATGAAAAAGGTTCAATGATTTCAGTATCTCCAAACTGTGGTTTTAGATACCTGGGATCTTGAGACTCTGGTTTACTTTATGTCCTGTGTTTCATCCCCAAGCTGCCAGCCGACCCCTTTGATGAGACAGCCCCAGTGAATTAATTAGCAGCTATAGCAACAGTGAGGCCATTTTCAACCCCATGTTTGAGTTTATGGCCAAACACACAGTTCTCTGAATGCTCTTATATCCCCGTGTGCATGTTTTATTGTCCCAGTGCCTAGATGAGGAGAGACCAGTGGGCTAGTGACCTTCTCAAGGTCAAAGAGTTTCCCAGTGGTAGCGCCAGCATTGCTATCTGCTTCTGGAAATTTGCCTCTCTGCCCAGAGACTTTTCAGATTTGACATGTTTTAAGTTAAGCATCTGATCTTTCATTTTACATGGAACGTGCTAAACCTAGAGCCTTCCCCACCTCAGTTACGGGGACTCTAGTCATCCAGCTGTCCTGATGAGCAAACAAATAAGCACAATCCTTGGAAGGATCCTTGCCCTACTCTTTCTTTCACACCCACACCCACAAAATCCTCCTGACTTTACCTTGTAAACTATCCAGAATCTGATGGCTTCTCACCCCCTCCACAGCTGTTCAGCTGGTCTGAGCCCCCCTCATCACTTGCATGGATTCTTGCAATTCTTGCAATTGGTCTCCCTGCTTCTTGCCTTTGGCCCCTAGATAACAGTCACAGTGATCTTTCTAAGATAGGACGCAGGTCATAAGTCAGATCAACTCTTCCTCTGCCTAAAACCCTGCACTGGCTCCTCATTTCACCCAGAATAAAGGCTGAAATTCTTGCAGTGACTACAAAGTCCTGTCTCTTTGCTCCAACCCCATTGTCTTGATCACCCCCACTCCAACTATGTTCTTCTGTTCCACTCCAGCCACACTGGCTTCCTTACTGTTCTGGAATTCCAGGCACATTCTGACTTCAGGGCCTTTATTCTAGATGCTGCCTCTCCTGAGGGTGCTATTTCCCAGATTCTGTGTGGCCAACCCCTTCACCTCCACCACCATTTTGCTTCCCACCAAGGGCTGCCCTGGGAGCTCTTTGATCCTACATTCTGCTCCATACCATTGTGTCTGACTTTCTTAACTCTGTTCTATTTTTTTTCTTTTCTTCCTTCTGTCTTACTATTATTATTATATAATCTTATAGTAGGCAACAGAAAAACTCTGTTATTATTCAGTTATATTCCGTGACACTCCCTGGGGGAGGATTAGACCTACTCCTTTCCATTGACATCTAACATTGCTTTATGGCTTGCTCTGATCATTGACGAGTGAGCTTACCAGCAATATCCAGGTGGTGTGAGTCATCAATGAACTTTTGTAGTGGAAGCCACTGAAGTATTTGGAATACTTCGTCTATCTTAACTCATAACTGTTTTTCTTGCTCACTGGTATATCCCACGCCTGGAGAATAATTGGAAAAAGTGCTAAAGAGTCAGCCATTCATTGGTCAATAACCCATGTTATTGACTAATCATTGTTTCTAGAAGCTGGACCATGGAAGAGTTGGACATATTTTCCTAAAACCATTATGTCACAAGTGATCTATCTTTTACCATTGAACTCGTGCCATCACCAACACTATTTTTTTAGGATCATACCTTTAAAATAGCTTTACTGAAGTATATTTGCATTAAAAATCCACTTATTTTAAATGTTTAGTTTGGTGATTTTGATATGTATAAGTAGTGACAGACCTCTACCACAGTCAAGATATTGAAGAGTTCCATCCCTTTATCAAGTTTTGTCTTGACAGCCACAATTTGTTTTTCCATTCACAAGCTGGTAAACATTTGAGTTGTAGGTAGGTTTTGGTTAATTACCTTATTGTGTTAAAATGTACATAACATAAAATCTACCATTTTAACTCTTTTTGAGTCCCAATTAGGTGGCAATAGATTCACGAAGTGTTACCACTATCACCACCATCCACTTCTAGAATGTTCCCATCATCCCCCAAAAGAAACTTCTACCCAGAAGATGCTAATTCTCCATTCTTCCTTCCCTGAGGCTGTTTGTATGAATGTTACTACTCTCAGTATCTAAAAGAAGTGGAATTATAAGTATTTGACCTTTTGTGACTAATTTATTTCGTATCGTCATAATTTATTCAGTGTTCACTCATGCGGTATCATGTCTCAGATTCTCATTTTTTAGGGCTGAATACTATTCGATTGATTATATCTATCACATTTTATTTACCCATTCATCTATTGATTGACATTGGATTATTTATACTTCTTGGCTATTATGAATAATGCTGTTGAGAACCTTGGTGTACGAGGATCTGTTTGACCCCCTGCTTTCAATTCTGTTGGGTATAGGAGTTGAAATGGAGTTGATGGATTATATGGTAATTCTATGTTCAACTTGAGGAACTGCCAAACTGGTTTCCACAGGGTCTGCACCATTTCCTAAGGGCTCCAATTTCTCCACATCTTCACCAACAATTTTTACTTTCTGTTTTGTTTTTTTTTTAATTTTTAATTTTTTTATATTAGCATTATAGTGGGTGTGAAGTTTGTGGTTGTAGTTTGATTTGCATTTCCCTAAAGGCTGGTGATGTTGAGCATATTTTCATGTGCTTATTGGCCATTTGCTTTTCATCTTTGGACAAATGTCTATTCAAGTCTTTTGTCCATTTTTTTTTAGGTGGACTGTTGATCTTTTTGTTGTAAGAGTTCTTTCTGGATATCAAGCCCTTATATGATTTGCAAATATTTTTTCCCATTCTTTGGGGTGCCTTTCCACTTCCTTGATACTGTCCTTTAATGCTGAAAGTTTTTAATTTTGATAAGGCCCAATTTATTTATTTTTTTCTTTGGCTGCCTGTGCTTAGGTGTCGTATCTAAGAATCATGACAAATCTAATGTTATGAAGATTTTTGTTTTCTTCTAGGAGTTTTACAGTTTCAGAATATTATATATTCTACTTATATTTAAGTCTTTAATCCATTTTGAGTTAATTTTTGTATCTGATATAAAGTAAGAGTCCAGCTTCATTCTTTTGCCCAAGGATATCCAGTTTTCCCAGCACCATTTGTTGAAAAAACAGTCCTTCCCCCACTGAATAGGCTTGGCACCTTGTCAAAAACCAGTTGACCATGTATTTGGGTTTATTGCTTGACTCTATTCCATTGCTTTATGTGTGTCCTTATGTAAGTATCATACTGTTTTTAATTACTGTAGTTTTATAGTAAGTTTTGAAACCAGGAAGTGAGTCCTCTAGCTTTGTTCTTTGTCAAGAACATCAGTGCTTCATGGTCCCTTGAAGTTCCATATGAATTTTAGGATAGCTTTTACTATTTTTGAGAAACAAACAAACAAAAACTACTGTTGATATTTTTTAGGGGTTGCATTGAATCCTATGAAAACTATGTAGATCATTTTGGATAGTCTTGTGACCTTAATAATATCAAGTTCTCCAATCCATGAACTTGGGATGTTTTTCTGCGTCTTTAGCTAAAGAAGATGTAAATTCAGCAATGCTTTGTAGTTCTGGTACACAAGTCTTTTGCCTCCTTGATTATATTTATTCCTATTTTATTATTTTAAATATTATTGTGATGAGTTTTTTTTTAATTTCTCTTTTTGGGTTGTTCATTGTCAGTGCATAGAGATGCAACATATTTTTGTGTGTTAATTTTGTATCTTACAACTTTACTGAGTTCATTTCTTGGCTCTAATAGATGTTTGTGTGTATGTGTGTGTAATCTTTAAGTTTTTCTACATATCATATCATCTGTGATATCTGATCAGAGATAAGTTTATTTCTTCTTCTGCAATTTGAATCATTTTATTTCTTTTTTCTTGACTAATTTCTCTGGCTATAACCTCTAATACTATGTTGAATAGAAGTGGTGAAAGCAGGCATCTTTGGTTTTGGTTATAGTTTCTTTTCTTTTTTTTTTTTAAGATTTATTTATTTATTTGACAGACAGAGATCACAAGTAGGCAGAGAGGCAGGTAGAGAGAGAGGGGGAAGCAGGCTCCCCACCAAGCAGAGAGCCCAATGTGTGACTCGATCCCAGGACCCTGAGATCATAACCTGAGCCAAAGGCAGAGGCTTTAACCCACTGAGCCACCCAGGCACCCCTTGGTTATAGTTTTTGACTGTCTTGGTTTTGAATAATGCTGATATGACTTATGTGTTCAAATATTTACATGGACATGTTACATATCTCTTGGGAGATACCTAAGAGTTGAGTTGGTGGGTCACATGGGAAGTGCATGTTTGATTTCATAAGGTAATGTCATACTGCTTCCTAAAGTGGCTGCACTATTTTGCCTTCCAACCAGCAATGTGTGAGACTTCCATTTGGTCCACATCCTCACCAGCACTTGGTTTAGTCAGTCTTCTAGCTTGAGACATTCTAGTGGCTGGGTAGGGCTTGTGTGGCAAGTGGCATGGTGGGGCTTGTGTTTTTTTTTAGAAGGGCTCATGTGATTTTAAACTTGCATTTCCCTGATAACTAATGATTCTGAGAATTTTTTAATGTGCTAGTTAAATTTAAAAACAAACCCCAGGATGAATATAAAGTTAGAAACTTTTGTTATCAAATATATCTTTCTGTGAGCTTTCCAATGGGATAGGTCCCTTAGATCATGTTTTGGTAGAAAGAGTGAAGAATGGCTGAGGGCAAATTGTTCTTTCTATATTTTATTTTCTCTTGAAATCCTCTCCCCACCATTTTTTCTCTGTGGCCTTTTTGGAAATGGTATCTTATTACTCTTCCATTTCTTTCTGTCTTTTTAAAAAAGTAATTTCCATGCCCAGATGGAGCCAAGCATGGGGCTAGAACCTATGATCCTTAAGATCAAGACCCAAGCCGAAATCAAGAGTTGGACGCCCAACTGACTGAGCCACCCAGGAGCCTCATCAATCTTTCATTTCTTGATGTAAACTTAGGTTTAAATGTTACCTCTTCCAAACTTATTTTAAATCCTAAAAAAAAAAAAAAAATTAAGGATAAAAGACTGTGTTCTTTGTTAAAGAAATTGAAGGGGGGAAAGGAAGAAAAATTGAAGGGGAAAGAGAATGAAATGAGTTTGATGAAATAAGGACTTTATGAAGGATTATAGTGTTTTGAAGGAGCGAGAGAAGGAATAGAATATTTACTAAAGGTCTGTTGAGGACCGACACAGTCACAGTTCTGAAGGCTTAAAAATGAGTGAGAATTCCACATGACCAGACCATCAGCCATGTCACATGTGCCCCTCTTCCTCACCTGAATATGCCTCCTCACCCAGGAATATGCCTGATGGCTCCTTGGGGACATTTGTCATGGCTTTCAGTGTTTGTGACAAATGCCAACTAATAGAAACATTTTACTGTCTTAAGAACAATTAATGTTGCTCATCTCTACTTTTCAAAGCTGTGATAAAACCTTCCTTTTTTCCAAGGAGACACTATCTCTTTCGTTTGCCATACACATACTCCGGAAGAAAGTCCCCTGTTCTCAACACGTGTGGAAATGTGAGAGACCCATAGAGAATCGTCATCCAGCACTAACTGCCCCAGGACTATCACCACAGACATGTTTGCTCCAACATTAGCTTTATGACAATGTTATCTATTGGGTGCTTGCTAATATATCTTCCTTACCACGCAAAAATATTTTAGGGGAGTGTTACATGACCAAGAACTAGAACATGTGTCTGCTATTTGTAGTGCTGAAAAGTCATCTGGATGGCTTGCAACAATTAAATTAAAAAATCTCATCCATGGTGTGTTTTCTTCAGAGTCTATTTTCAACAAAATCCATAGATTTATTCCTTGAGTGGCTATTTTCCACACAGAATCATGAGAGCCCATGTGATAAAAGACAAAATTCCTAAGAAACAGAAACTCTAAGACAGTCCCTGACTTCAAGGAGTTAAAAACAATTTTGATCCCATGAAGTTGTTGCCATAATACATGACATTAACCAAGAAAAGAGGCTGAGTTAGGTTAAAAATGAAAGCATTTATCTGGATCTCAGAACTGCAATTTGGGGAACACAGATTTGGGCAGGAGCCCAAGTCATGCCAATATATTTATTAATATATTATTATTATTATTATTATTATTAATATATTATTATATTTGCTAATAGATTTATTCCCTGCCCTAAGGAATAAATTCAAGGGTTTTTAAAAACAAAAGGGGATGCCTGCCTAGGTTGTTTATAAAAGATTTTGATTGGTGTTGGTGGCAGAGCAGTCATCTGTGCTGAAGATCCTTGGTTGTTAAGGCTGTCACTAAGCAAAGCCTCGTGACAGCAAATTGCAGGTGTTTGGACTGAGAATATTGGAATATTGGTGGTTGGCTCAGGTCAAAAGTTCATGGCTTTCCAGTCAGGACATGCATAAGGCCCTCTCCTTAATGGCCTCCCAGCTCCATTTCACAACTCCTTGATATAAATCAGCCCGTTTCATATCACCTCTTGCAGGGATATGCTATTAGGTGACAGGACAATAAAGGTTTGTGAGGAAAAGCGGGCTTACCAGATTGCAGGAAATAGTTATATGTTATTTGTGCTTACAGCTAATGAAATGGTAAATGACTTTGAGGACCTAATAATGCAGAGAATACCCAATGTTTAAACCCTTGTTTTGCATCATGACAGATTCCTTCTCTGACAATGATACAGGGACATTTTACAAGAGAAAAATGTTAGCTGCCCTCTAAAATTCAGGGCAATGTCATTTGGGTAATACCATCTTTGGATCCAGTAAAGCCTTTTCAAGGTTGAATCATGTTTTCAGTGTTGTTTCCTCTTGGTAGCAAAGAGAGGCATTTGTGCTGGTGGCTATCATAACATCAACTGTGCTCTCCAGATCATCTCTCAGGTAACAAATGCGGGTGCCTGTTTTGCTCAGGGCATATGACAGGTGCTCACAGAACTCAAATGTTCGGAAGGCCCCTGAGCAGAGAGTGAGTAGACTAGCCAGGGTGTAAGAAAGCGGATACAAAGGCCAGAGCAGATAGAAAGCAACACGTGTATGCAGAGAGGTATGGAAAAGGGTTCTGCGTGCTCACGTGAAATTCGTATTTATCCAAAATAATGGAAAGGATAATTATCATTTACTACTTTAAGAGAATCTTTAGTTTTACGAGAGAATTTGCTGTAGGATTCTGCTACATGGCAGCATTCCTGATTGAATTAAAACTGTCATTTGCTTGGCCACAGTGGAATATATGTGCAGCTCTCTGGCCACATATTTACTGGGTGAAAGATATCACTCCAGAAGCTCTTCACTCTTTACATTTGCTCTCAAACTGCACTGAATTTCATAATTCACGCCAGCAGCATCTTACCAGGTAGAATCCTAGGGTTGCAGGGCTCTTAAATAAAGAATTGCATTTACCAAACCAAACCAAATTCCTGCTCTATGCATGAGAGTAACTCGTAAAATGCAGACCAAACTGGAATGTCATTGTCTCTTGCGTGTTTTGTGTTCTCTCCCACAATGTCCTGGGATATTGTGAAATTCTTTTAAATTAGGCAAGGGAGAAATGTAATGACATCAGGTGGCTGGTTTCTAATCAGCCCATGAACATCAAGTTCCAGATGGCAGAGCAAATTTGTAATTTTGCTGTGTGGTGGGATTATTTATCGATACCTATTAAACAGTCAGCGGCTCCACATTCTGGACTGTACCCCAGTGATTCTAAATGACTTACATCTGCCTTGTAAACATGCCTGCTTCCCTGAGACTGTTGACATTTCTGGAATGGCATTTGATTCTGTTTTGCCTTGGCCTGTTCCCAGGAGGCTGTCGTTATTTATAGACCTAAACCAGTTTTCTACTTCCTCCATCTTCCTTCCTCTCTAAGGTGTGCTGAAGCTGTTGGGAGTTCAGGTCAGTTTTAATGATAGCAGAAGGTCTTGTCTTGGGTCTGATCTTCCAGCTGTGCTAGGTTCCAGTACACATAAAGCTCAGGGGTGCCTGGGTGGCTCAGTTGGTTAAGCATCAGACTCTTGATTTCAGCTGATGTCATGATCTCAGGGTCAGGTCATGATTTCAGTGTCACGTGCTTGAGCCCAACATCATAGCATGGAGGAGTGCTTGAGATTCTCTGTCCTTTTTCCTCTGCCCTTCCCCACTTGCACACTGTCTCTAAATAAATAAATAAATAAATAAAAATTTTAAAAAACAAAAAACAAAAACAAAACCCTCCCCCAAAAACATAAAGCTAAGAGACTGTTAGCCCTGAGCATGGGTGGTCCAAGAAGACAAATTATTGGGGTCCTTCATGAAGGGAGGGGTAGGATTCCAAACCACAATAAGGGACGGGGCAACCCACCTCATCAGACCAGCGACAGAGCTAGAGGAGTCAGCTGGGCAAGGAGGAGCTGGCAGGGGCCTTGGTCCAGGCAAGTGACAGGCATGTGGCTCGTTCATAAAATGGTAGTTGCACACCTGCTAGGTTCAGAGCAATATCCAGAACCCAGGATGACCAGGTCAAGAGGTAGGGATAGAGATCAGGGAAAAAGGTGAGATGATGAAAATGGAGCAAGAAGGCTTCCAGAAGTTTGGGAACTGGCCCGGGCTCTGCCAATAAGAAACTTGAAACAGGATCCATTTAAATTCACGGCGGAGGATGTTTTGAATGTCCCAAGAAGCTTATAATTTTGAGTAGAAATTCTCAAATAGTGGTCTGTAGGCTTATAGCATCATAATTGGATGGGCAAAAAGGAGGTAGGGCATGAAAAATGCAGACTCAGGTGCCCCATCCCAGACCTACTGAATTGGAATCCCTGAGGAGTCTGAATTCACAAAGAAAATGAAATCACTCACTTCTAATCATGAGTCCTTTTTTTTTTTTTTTTTTTTTGGTGGGGGTGGGGGACAGAGGAAAAGAGAGAATCTCAAGCAGGCTCCATGTTCATTGCAGAGCCCGAGCAGGGCTCAATCTCACAACCCTGAGATCATGACCTGATCCAAAACCAAGAGTTGGATGACTAACCAAGTGAGCCACCCCTAATCATATCTCTTACACAGCTTTTTTGAGAACCATAGCTTTAAAAAGATCTTTTGGTGAGCATTTTTTGCAAATTAAAAAAAAATCTATCTGACTCTATTTTTCTCTCTCTCTCTATCATCATCTATATAATCTATCTATGAACATTCTTTGAAAAGTAGCTGCCAAGGTTTGAGCTAAAGCCCACACTTTAATAAGAATTCCCTCTATTCTTTTACTAGATTTCTTTATTGGCACTGTTGCTGTTACTATTTACATTAAAACTTCTGGGTGGAATGAGGCAAAACTTGAAGCTGGAGTCTGAGAGTCTGGGGCTCTCTAGTCTCGTCCCAGTTAGAGGAGTATCTTGTTGTGAAGTGACTAGACTTCCCTTGAGGGCAAGAACTTATGTTTTGCATATCTCTGACTGCCCCGTTCTTAACCCATTTCTAGAATACTGAGGGGGCTCAATAAATGATAGATCACCTAGCTTTTGCTGCTTAACAAACCATTCTCTATCAATGGTTTAAAACAAGTATCTTGGAGTGCCTGGGTGGCTCAGTGGGTTAAGCCTCTGCCTTCGACTCAGGTCATGATCCCAGGTCCTGGGATCGAGCCCCGCATCGGGCTCTCTGCTTAGCAGGGAGCCTGCTTCCCCCACTCTCTCTGCCTGCCTCTCTGCCTACTTGTGATCTCTGTCAAATAAATAAATAAAATCATAAAAAAAGTAAAAAAAAATATCTTGCTTGGAATCCATGGGCCAGCTCGGGGTGGGCTAATCTACTCTGGGCTCAGTTGAGTTTGGCTCTTTGCTGCAGGTGGGGGTCAGCTCTGCTCCACATGTCTCTCATCGCCCTTCGACTACCAGGTGACCTGGGGTGTCTTGCCCTCATGGCAGAAGCAGAAGTCTAACAGGGGAAAGGAAAACACATGTAACCTCTTAAAATTCATGCATAGAATTAGCAGACAATCACTTTGACTCCAATCAATTAGGCAAAGGAAAGTACATGAGCAAGCCTGAAGTTATGGATTGGGGAAAATTGACATCTTTAGTGAAAAGAACTGCATATTTACATGGCAAAAAGTATAGAACCAGGGAAGGATGGACAATTGGGCCAAAAGTTGAATCTACAAGTTAGTGAACATGAACAAAGCACATTTTTATATTTGCCGGAGTGCAGAATTGTGGAAACGGGGAAGCAAGACAGTTTCAATATGACGGTGAATTACTGATGTTACAGATCAATTAGGAAGCCTGATGTAAGACTAATTACAACCTCTATTGGCTTGATGAAGACTGTTAGGTAGTTCATAACAGTTGACATTCTCTAACAAGCTAATGCAAAAATTTAAAGAGCCAAACATCGTTTTAAGCCCAGAGGACAGAAAAAGAATACTTCCAGTTCACATACTTTGTAGCTCTCTGGGATTTGCCCAAGCAGTGAAAAGCAAAGTCTGTCCATAATCACACCTTTCCTCTGAGAACTGAAGTGAAATCCAAGCATTGATGTAGTTATGCCTGCAAATAACCTGTCTGCAATTTGGCACTTGATGAATGTCACCAAATTCTCATTAATTTCAGGTATCCATAAACAGGCATCTCACATCTTACCACAGTTTTCTCATCCTGAGAAACCAGTCGTGGTTTCTGGGCAAAGGCAATTATGTCAACAGACAGAACTCATCGCACACTTAAGGGCGGGTCTCCAGTCCATAATGGTGTTTAAGATGCGGCTGCCTGTGCTTCTTGATTGAAGCTGGTTGATGATCTGGGGCTACTCCATCCTGCAGGGAGCCTCAGCATCTCTCCACGGCTGCTTGTTTCAGCTTGAGAGTTCTGAAAATCTCACTCCCTGATTATTCTGCAGGGGTTTGCAAGGATGAAAATGGTATGTCCATCATTATTACAGAGAACAGGAAGTTGGGGGAGAATCTTAAAAACCTCCCAGAGAGAAGAAATGGGAAGTGCGGAAATATTTGTATATGTGCTGCTGAAGCAAGCACTGAAAATGCAGAAATATTTGGAATTCAGGGTTTGGAAGGTAAGATTCCACTTGAGCTTTATTGGCTCAAAACTCCCCTAAGCGTCCTTGGATCTCTTACAAACTCAGTGAACTTTGAGTGAACTAATATGGGTTTTTATTCTATCTTTATGGCTTTTTAAATCTTTTTAATGAGGGGAATCAAAGTAGAAACAGAAGTGCTAAGTATTGCCAATACTTAGAACTTGGAAGCCCTTGTTACAGTGTTCTTTCCCCGTGAATGGAAGTAATGGTGGTGTTGGTGATAGTGATGGTGATTGTGGTGGCGATGATGGTGGTGATGGTGATGCTGATCATAATAGTGGTGGGTGTGATGGTGGTGGTGCTGGTGGTTATGGTGGGTGACAAGGATGGTATATATATGGGTTTCCAGAAGTCCTATTCCTAAAGAGAAGTCCTGGACCCCTCTCTGTTGCCAGCTGCTCTCCTCTTTGGACTTATTTCCCTCAGGTTTTTCTTTACCAGATTCTGTATTGCTCCTCTCAGATCACTAAGCATCGCTCTACATTGGTATTCACTGGAGATTAATTGGAGTTTGCCTGGCTCTTGCAAATGAAGCCCCTTTCCTTCTGTGTCTGTGAAGAACTCTGGCAGCCATTCCCATTAGTTTTTGGTACCATAGAAACACTCTGAGGTTCTAAATAAGCTGCTCCCAGATCTTCACTTCACCAGGGAAAATGATCTCTGGGCCCCCCTCAGGAAAGATTTTGTTGCCTCTTATTTTGTCACCATTGAGCTCTTTTCAGCATCACATGAAATTAAGCTCAAGAGCTCATGCTTGGAAAATCATCTTTTAGAGGCAGCCAAGATTGAAGTTCGTTAACTACCAAATTCCATTCTGGCTTTTTCTATAGTTGGCCAGCATCTTCCTTTCTGAGAGCAGATACCCTTGCCTCTTTCCTGTGACCTCAAGTATTGAGGGGGAGTTTCTCAAGATGAAGACTTTCCTTAGCATTACTTAATAGTTTGTATTCTTGTAAATCTTTTTACACACTCTCTGGTCTCTCCATTGAAAAGGCAGCTTGAGCTGCTTATACCTGGTTCATTCATCATAGTGTTCCACCAGGATTACTAAATACAAAGAGAAGTGACTATACAACAGTTCATTAGGCATAAGCTTAGATAGCCCATCCATAGACACATTTTGATGATCAGTTTTAACTAGGACAGAAAGAGCATGGATCATTGAAATTCTCTGCTAGTCCATAAATGCTATTTTTTAAAAAGATTTTATTTATTTATTTGACAGACAGAGATCACAAGTTTGCAGAGAGGCAGGCAGAGAGAGGGGGGGAAGCAGGCTCCCCACAGAGCAGGAAGCCCTATGCGGGGCTCAATCCCAGTACTCCAGGATCATGACCTGAGCTGAAGGCAGAGGCTTTAACCCACTGAGCCACGCAGGTGCCCCCATAAATGCTATTTTAGTTGCTGTGGTGCTTTTTAAGGTGTCAATGTGGTTGGATTATGTTTCCTAGAAATCTCTTTCCTATTGGTTTCTGGTTAAGATGGACCACTAGACAGATTTTTATAGGAGATTTTGGGGAGCACATGAAGTGGCAGCCACTTTAAAGCTCACACACCTTCTTGACTGTCTTCTGGTTCACCTTGTTAACATGAGGCAGGGGTCAGGCCTAAAACTGTTCCTCCATCCCCTGGATTCTCTCATCAAGATCATATGCAACAAGAAGTAACAAGGATTCCCATCTGTTTCTGTGGGTTTGAGCTCATGTGATTGGGTTTTTCCTTGTTCTGCACATACCACCCCCACCCCCGCCCTTCATGTTTGTCTTCCCTGTCCAGGTGCCTTCCCGAAGGCACAATATCTTCTATAAAATCTACTGCTTCTTCTTCTCTGACTGACCTTGACTGATGCAGTGACTTTGGTCAAATATCTCCCAACCAAAGCAGCAGCTGAAGGGAAGAAACATGTTGAAAAAGAAAGGCAAGGGTCATATTTTGGAGCACATCAAAGTCTGGATAAGGGCGAGGGGCCTGGGCAGATGATGTGATGCTAACTGTACTTGCCTGAGTTTGGGCTGGATCTTCTTCCACTTCCTGGTTCTTGGACGGCTTTTAAGATTTTTTTCTTTAAAACTAGATTTAAGAGGCAGCTTTGGTGGCTCAGTTAAGTGTCTCACTTCAGCTCAGGTTATGAACTCAGGATCCTGGCATGGTACCCCTCACTGGCTCCTTGCTCAGCAAGGAGTCTGCTTGTCCCTCTCCCTCTGCCCTTTGTCCTTCTCATGCTTTCTCTCTCAAATAAGTAAATAAAATCTTCTGAAAAAATAAGAATAAGTTTAAAAACTGGATTTACTCAATTTGATTTTGATGTGCCTTAAAGTAGTCTTCTTCACGTTTCTAGTATTTGGAGGTTTTGATCTTGGGTCTATGGGTTTATGGTTTCCACCAACTTGCAAATTTTGGGATATTTTTTTTTCAAATCATAGTTCTGTTACTCCAGCTCTCTCATTTCTTATTCTGGGATTCTAACTTACATGACATTAGGTTAATTAAAGTTGTCCTGATGCTCTGTACATTTCTTTGGTCTTTTTTGTTTCATTTTAGCTAGTTTCTATTTCTGTCTTCAGGTTGACTAATCTTTCCTCCTGCAACATCTAATCTTCCATTAATCCAGTGTATTTTTCATCTCAGATTTTATAGTTTTCATCTTTAGAAATACAATCTGGGTCTTTTGGGGATTCCTGGGTGGCTCACTTAAGCATCTGCCTACAGCTCAGGTCATGATCCCAGGGTCTTATGGGATCCTGCTTCTCCCTCTGTCTGCTGCTACCCCTGCTTGTGTGCTTTCTCTCTCTCCTGAAAAATAAATATGTAAAATCTTAAAAATATATATATAATCTGGGTCTTTTAAAAAATACATCTTTTTATATTTGTCATGACTACTTAACATACTCTATCTTTCCTTTACTGCCTGGAATATATGCAACATAGTTTTAATAACAGCTCTATGCCCTTTATCTATAAATTATATCATAATTGTCATCTTGGGGTCTGTTTCTATTGATTAATTTTTCTCCTCATCATGGCTCATACTTGCCTGCTTCTTTGAATGCCTAGTAACCTTTGACTGGATCCTAAACATTTTGAATTTTACCTTTTTGACTGATGAGTATTTTTGCATTCTTATAAGTATTGTTGGTCTTTATCCTGGGATGTAGTTAATTACTTGAAAACAAGTTGATTCTTCTGAGGCTTGCTTTTGTTAGGTGGAATCAGAATGCTCTTTAGGTCAGGACCAATTTTGCTCCTTTATTAAGGAAATGATATTTTTATTGATCTACCCAATGTCCTATGAGTTAGGAGTTTTTTCTACTCTGGTTGGGGGCAACATAAACTATAAGCATACCTTGGAGATATCGCGGGTTCAGTTCCAGACCACAGCAGTATAGTGAAACCACAATAAAGCAAGTCAAGTGAACATATGAAAGTTATGTTTACACTGTACTATGGTCAATTAAGGGGCAATAGCATTATGTCTGTAAAAGCACTGTACATACTTTAATTTTAAAAGACTTTCTTGCTAAAAAATGCCAACCATCATTGAAGCTTTCAACAAGTCATCGTCACTGATCACAGATCAGCATAACAAATACAATACTAATGAAAAAGTTTGAAATACTGTGAGAATTACCAAAATGTGACACAGAGACACAAAGTGAGCACATGCCATTGGAAAAATAGCTCTGTTAGATGTGCTCATCACGGAGGTGCCACAAACACTCAATTTGTGAAAAACACAATAAAGTAAAGTGCAGTAAAACGAGCTATGTCTCCATTTCCAGTCTTACGTGAGCTCTTAGGGTAACATCTCCCACATATGTGCCAGTCAGTACTCCTTAAAGAATCAAGGGGACCCTCCCCAGATTTCTTCTATTCTTTCTCTGTTCATCTGTTTCTTGGTATTCTGTTTTGTGAACTTAAGCTATCTTGGCCTTCCCAGGCTTCCAGGTCTGTCTCCTCGTGTCTTGGAGGCTGCTAGGATCCCCCTCTCTGAGCTGCAGCCTCAAAGCTCTCTTGGGCCAGTAAGCTGGGCCACCAGTAGGATTCATGTTGTATGCTCCCCTCTCTTGTGCTGCCTGACATCTAAATGACCGAAAATCTCAGTTTCTTATATTTTGTCTGTGTTTTTAGGTATGTAGGAAGACTAAATCTCATCCCTTTTACTGATCTTGACTAGAAATGGAAATCTCAATTTATGTAAATGAATTTTGAAAGGAAGTTTTTCTTGCTGAGTCTGCTTAAGAGTATCCTGTAATTAATGGCAAGTCAGCCACTGAGAAAATAAAACAAAATACACAAAATGCTCTCTTTCATATACAACTACTTACAAGTGTAAGTCATTTTTAAAAAATATATTAATTTATAACCAAAACAAAACCCAAAAATCAATTACATGATGAGAATGACATAAGATGCCTATCACCTTATGTATCCCCCAATGAGAAATTTCTATTATTATTTATTACTATTATATTATTTACTATTGACAAATTAAGGTAAAGGTATATATCTAAAACACATTTATAGTAACGAGACACTTTTTATCTGTTATATGTAGAGACTGTAGCATTTTCTATAAGAATTCACTTTTAGGGGCGCCTGGGTGGCTCATTGGTTAAGCGGCTGCCTTCAGCACAGGTCATGATTCCAGGGTCCTGGGATTGAGCCCCACATCAGGCCCCCTGTTCATTGGAGACCCTGCTTCTCCCTCTCCCTCTGCCCACCACTTTGGCTGCTTGTGCTCTCTCTCTATCACTCTGTCAAATAAATAAATAAAATCTTAAAAAAATAAAAAGAATTCATTTTTAGAGTATGTTCTTATGCTTTAAAAAAGTCAAAAAACAACTGCTTTAGACTGTCGTGTGAACTATTTTGTAGCTGCAGTCATGAAAGACCATAAGGTGGGGCAGTTGAGGGTCAGGAATGAGGTTTGTATACAGACAGAAAAAGGGAATCAACCCAGAAATAGCAAACAGCATCAAGTCCTAATGTTGGGTCTGGACATAGGCTCATTTCAAACACACGCTTTGCTTTGTTGTGTCCCTTCTCTCCACATCAGCATTTCTCAAACTGTGTTCCAGGAGATTTCTCAAACACAGGTTTCAGATGTGAGTAGGCATTTTGTGGGCAAAAGTGGTTCTGGAAGGTAAATAGGTGTGGGAGAAATATTGAAGAAGTCTGAGTATAATGTCCCATACCTGGATATGCACAACGCATATTAACAGTAAAGATCTGACAAGTCCTGTTTTACTTTGTTTAATCAAACATTTTACTCCCTGATGGAAAAGTGTTACTTGCAAAACTAATTTGGGAAGCTCTGATGTAGACGTTCAAATTTTTTATTAGACTAGTAAGTGCCATTGTAATGGTCATTCCCATTAGGAGTTCATTTTAAATCCTGAATTTTCCTATTTTGTCATTGTTCTAATGCTGCTTCCTGTAAGATGTGGTTAGCCACATGTGGCTATTTAAATGTAAATTAATTAAAATGAAACACAATTTCAAATTCTGTTCCTCAGTCACAATGGTCACATTTTAAGTGCTCCAAAGCCACATGCGGCAGGTAGCCTCCATAGGAAAGGGCTGTTCTAGTTTGGTTTTTTTAGGTACAAAATAAATACCTTATTAATGCAAATCTTCATAAATTTCTAAACTGTGCAAGGCAGACACTATTATCCAGAGTTCTCAAACACCTTGAAAACAGCAATTTATTAATCTTCATAAACGCTTTGTGAAGTACTAAGCGTAATTCCTTCCTGGAGAGAGGACCTCAGGTGTTTTCATTTAAGGGAAATTTCAGGTGCTGGATTTGACTTAATTGCTCAATTAGTCATTTGTAAAAGCTCCCTGTGGTCCTCTGATGTGCCATGTGCAAAAGCAAAGGATATACAAAGCCAGGGACGAAATCCTCACCATTTCAGGTTAGTAAAGTGGGGAAAGCCAATGTTTTCTGGGTATCCTAACGGATACAAGTAAGGATGGCCATGAGGCATCTGCCCCTCATCTTGGGGTATAACTGGAGCTTTGAGCACTGCTCTCAGTAGGGGACGAGGAGCTCTTCTTGGCTTTTGTTGTTAGGAATGGTCCATATTCCTATGCCCAACATCATTCAGTCAGCATAGCAGAGTCGAACTTTAACACCCACACTGTTAGGACGTATGTGCAAGAAAAACGGAGCTTCTGACAGGGGAGTTGAACTGGTCACCCCCAAGCATGCCTCTTTGGCATTGGGATTATTTTAAGCTGGTTATTTTATTTATTTATTTATCTATCTATCTATTTATTTATTTATTTTAAGATTTTGTTTATTTGACACAGAGAGAAACCAGAAGCAGGGAGAGCAGCCGGCAGAGGGAGAGGGCGAAGCTGAGCAGGGAACCTGATACTGGGCTCCATCCCAGGACCCTGGGATCATGACCTGAGCTGAAGGCAGATGCTCAACCAACTGAGCCACCCAGGTGCCCCACGCTTGTTATTTTTAAGAAACTGCAGACACCAGAGGAACTCTGAAAACAGGATAAAAGTTACAGGATAAAAGTTACAATTTCTCATAAGAGACAACTACATTTAGAATGGAACTCTTCATTTGTAAAGATGTCTTCACACCAGAAAGAGAAGGATGACTCTAATCTCCTGAAACTCTTATCAGCGAAGAAAGCAGAGACTTAAATCCACCTAACAGCCACAACCTCCCTTACTGTGCTTTGCCTGGAAACTTCCCACAACTGGCTCCACAGCCCTCCCCACCCCCAGCATCTTTTGTCTTTAGCTGGAGATAGTATTTTGGATGGTGGCTTGGACCATTTCCAGGAGTTACACAGTTTTCCTGGGTCTCTCCTATGTATACAGGAGGTATACATGTTATTAAGCTTCTGTTTGTTTGTTTGTTTCCTGCTAACCTGTCTTTAATTTGGTGCGGGGCAGGGTTGGAGTGTCTCAGCCAAAAACCTAGAAAGGTAGAGGGAAAATTATTTTTCCTCCCCCACATTTATTTCTTTATGACCAATGTAATTAATCTTTTCTAGGAATCTGAGAGAAAGCAAAATACATGACCCCCAAATATGTCCACTTTGGCATGTAAATTATTTTGAGCTGAAGGCGATCAAGACCCAGGAGACTCAAGAAAACTTTTACCTCTTCCTTAACTACCTAAAAAAATTTAGTTACTGAGCATAAAAAGAAAATCCCAGGCCAAAATGGAGTCCCTTATGCTAGGCCACAGGACCAAAATGAGACTTAATTGCAGTTTCAACCTCCCCCAGAAATGTGGTCTTCACTGGTCAGTCAGGAATTTTCTGGTCAGCAGCAATGAAGTAATTGGTTGCATGGGCCCTTTCCAACCCCCAAAGGAAAAGAAGGTCCTCTGCATGGTAAGAGCCCATGCTCATCCCACTAAAGGAAAGTGACCTCGTCTGAAACAAACTTTCCTTTTGCTAATAACTTCCTTGTCCCTCCTTCCTTCCTATAAAAACCTTCCATTGTGTACAACTCCTCAGAGCACCTCTCTGCTTGCTAAGTAGGATGCTGTCTGATTCTCAAATTACTTATAAAGATAATTAGATCTTCAAATTTATTCTTTGAGCTTTTGTTTGTTAATAGGGGCCTCCCCTAGAAAGAAGGCTATTTCCAGAGATAACTTTTTTTTTTTAAAGATTTTATTTGTTTCTTTGACAGACAGACATTACAAGTGTTGTGGTCCATTATCAAAGGAACGAGACTGAGACAAAGTGAAAGTTATGCAAAGCTTTATTCTATGCCAAGCATTAGAAGTCAGACTGACCGGCCAGCGCCGCCTCCGAAGAGAGCGACCCCGTCCCGATCACACAGTCTGGTTTTATAGGGCATAACCACAGACTTCAAGGTATGTAGCTTCTATTGTTACGGTGTTTACTCCTGGAATCAATAACCAGAACCAATACCAGGAACTACTGGGATGTTTGGAACTGCTGGGGCGTGCTGGGGCATTTAGAACTGCTGGGGCATTTATTCCCAGAATGAAGTCCTTGGATGTAAACAACAGTATGGCTACCTAGGCAATATGGAGTTGCTCTGGCTAAGCAGGCCCTAATAGTTAAACAGGTTTTAACATTAAATCAGCCCTAACACAAGTAGGCAGAGAGAGAGGAAGGAAGCAGGAACCAGGTTCCCCACCGAGCAGAGAGCCCGATGCGGGGCTTGATTCCAGGACCCTGGGATCATGACCTGAGCTGAAGGCAAAGGCTTTAACCCACTGAGCCACCCAGGCACCCCTCCAGAAATAACTTTTTATCTGAAAGAACTATTTGTATGGCAGTGCAAGTATCTAATTACCAAACAGCTGCTTTTTCTTGTCCTGTAAATTACCCCCTCCCTTCTGAAGCCCAGATCCCTATCCCATCCTTAGCTCAGGATGGCATAAGCCTCAAATGACCAACTTGTTGTTTGGTCTCATATTTTTTATGGGGTCCCACACATACATAACTATATTTGTTTTTCTCCTGTTAATCTGTTTAATGTCAATTTGATTATTGATCAGACAAAAGAACTTATAAATATAGAGGGAAAAGTTTTCCTCCCCTACAAATTCTTATCTGCAAGGATGGAAACAATTTTAAACCTGGAAATTGAAAGTAACAACCTCATCCCTTTTAGATGATCCTGTTTGGATTGCACTAGCTTTCAGACTTCTGCTTCCAATTGTCTCTACCCAGTTGGGTGTCTGGGTGTATGTTTCTGGGACATCCATGATGGTCGGTTGGAAGGAGCTTCTGGGTCTGAAGGCTCTGGAAAGCCACTGCACTCTTGTTGTTCTCTGCCCGGAGGAACTGCTCTGTTGTATTGTCTGGCTTTCTGATGATTGAGTGTGATCGCTCAGCTGAGGTTATGAGACTCAGCAAATAAAAATATGGGACACCGGGGCGCCTGGGTGGCTCAGTGGGCTAAGCCTCTGCCTTCGGCTCAGGTCATGATCCCAGGGTCCTGGGATCGAGTCCCACATCAGGCTCTCTGCTCAGAAGGGAGCCTGCTTCCCCCCCACCCCCGCCTGCCTCTCCGTCTACTTGTGATCTCTCCCTCTCTGTCAAATAAATAAATAAAATCTTAAAAAAATATATGGCATACCCAGTTCAATTTAAATTTCACATAAAAAACAAATAATGTTTAGTATAAAGATGGAACTAAAAGTATTTAAATTATTCATTGTTTTTCTGAAATTCAAGTTTAATTAACTAAGCATCCTATATTTTATGTGACAGCCCCACAGCACTGCTCTGTCCCTTCCCAAGGGTTCCCAACGGGAACCTCCAGATCCTTTCCTCAACCTGCACCTAGAGCCATTCTCCCCTTCCCGGCATCATTCCTTAGCACCTGTGTGAAGTTGAACATGGATTTCTAAGAGGAGTGTGGGGGTCTCCCTCCGTCCTGCAACCAGGGAAACTGCCTGGTTTTCTCGGGTGGCTTTTGTACTCACTTCACTTCTTCCTCAGCCGCATCACCACATTAGGCTCAACCCACCTCCCTTTTCCTTCCCCACGGGAAAAGAGCCGGGCTTTCCCTCTTTCATCTTCTTCCCAGGGACACGAGCTTCAGACGCACAGCCTAACTCTTCGTGACCACTTTCCATGATGCTGGAAAGGAACGATGACTGGGGGTAGGCTGGGTGAGCTCTCATTATGGAGCAGTTTGCAACTAGGCACAGCTAAAGGTAAAAATATATTTAGAAGAAGACAAATCATGACTTTCCTATAAAATGAACACACATCAAAGATTTTACTTAACTCATTAATTAATGAGGGAGCCAAAAGTTGTTACAAATGATTCAAAGGAGGAATCCAAAGAGAAGACAGAACTCTAAGCCATTAAGAATGTGGACATGTATTTTCATTAAACAAATTAAAAAACAAAGTGAACTGGCCTCCTCCACAATGGGGAGGGAAGACAACTGAACTTCTTGGGACGGAATTTGCATTTCTATAGCAAGAATTATTTGATTACTGTTAGGCTTCTGCAGCCAATTTCCATTTCCACAAAGCTGTAATATAACCTGGTCAAACACCATGAAAGTTGAAGATACCCCAGATGGACGGACTGAAGGCACTCAACGAAACTTCAAAGTCTTTCTCAGTAACTTTCTTCTAGCAGTGTAATATATTACAAGCACTACCCTACTACAGGTGTTTCCCCACCTTCTGGTGTCACTTACTGGCCCTAGATTGACCTTGTGTGTGACTGATTTTTTTTTTTCCTCTGAGAGACACTATATAAGAAGATTAGTGGGCCTAAAGTGGTGAAAATATCATGAATTCTGGAGTCATATCTGCATTTGAATCCTGGCCCTCTCACACTAGCTATGACTCTGGGGTACTCGCATCATTTTGGAACCTAAGGGAACTGAGTGAGATAATGGGTACCAGGTGCCAAGGTCTCCTTCTTCCTGGTGCCTTGCTTACTCTGTTCTCAGGACAATGAGTCTTGCCATGTGCCTTCTCCCAGCTTTCCCAGACACTGATTCTGTGATAGATTCCTATGCCAGGGCTATAGACTCAGAGGGATTAAGAGATGTAGATCACTAAAGCCAGTCCTCTTATTCTGCAAAGAACTGAGACCCAGAGAAGTTAACAAGAAGTCCAGGTCACCCTGATGGCCAGAGGGAGCATGGCATGGGTGACAGCTGGAGAGTGCAGATTCCAATCTGGGCTCCAGCACTTGCTTGTCTGACCTCGGCTGCTGTTAATAGTTGGCAGGTACTGACTCCCTAGTCTTTGCTGGGTGCTGTCCTGGGTATGTTATAGGCATCATCTCATTTTGGTCTCTGATGAGCCTGTGACAACCTTGTGATGTCAGTCCAGGACTCCCCTTCTCATCTCTGGCTCTTAAGCCAAAGTTACCACACTACCCTCCCTTAAATTGGTTAAACTGTGGATCTCTTCGCTTCTGTTTTCCTAGAGACCGTAGAGAAGGTTAAATGTCAACACACACAACTTCCTCAACTCTTTCCTCCAAACCTGCATGTTCCCACCGTTCCTCCCTTCCTTGATTCCTACACTCTGGACTTGGAAGAAGACCTGTCGTCAGTTTCTCTACCTGACTCTTGACCATCCCTCTTCTCATGTCTTCCAAAGCTCTGCACCATCACTCATACCTTCTCTCTCCTGGTTCCTGAAACTGGTCCCTTCTATGGCCTCTTTGCCTTTAGCAAGTAAACCTGGTTGGGTCTCCATCTACCAGAATCTTGCTTTTTTTCTTTTTTTTTTTTTCCTGACCAAATTTCTTGCAAAGTACTGCTGTTCTCTGTCCTTATTAACTCTTCATTCTCTTCTCAACTTACAATCTTGAAACAGCTAACTGCCAAATCTTTAAAAACAAAAACAAAACAAAAATAACTTTATTTCAGATGGTATCTTTATTTTATTTAAATTCAATGAATTCATACAGTGTATGATTAGTTTCAGAGGTAGAGGCCAATTGCCTATAATACCCGGGGCCCATCACATCATGGGCCCTCCTTAATGCCCATCACCCAGTTACCCCCTCCTCCCAACCACCTCCCCTTCAGCAACCCTCAGTTTATTTCTTATAGTTAAGAGTCTCCTAGGATTTTTCACCCTTCTCATTTTATCTTATTTTATTTATCCTTCTCTTCCCCTAACGACCCTCTGTCTCGTTTCTGAAATTCCACATGGGAGTGAAATCGTCTGAAAATTGTCTTCCTCCCGTTGACTTCTCTCACTCAGCGTGATACTCTCTAGTTCCATCCATGTCAAATGGTATCTTACTTCAGTGCTTGGAGGTGCCACATTCACATGTAAGGACAAACACAAATTAAAAATAAGAGGTTTAACTCTTCCTGTTGGAAATAAGAGACTTCTTCGAAAAAAATTTACTGGGGCACCTGGGTGGCTCAGTCGGTTAAGTGTCTGCCTTCTGCTCAGGTCAGGCTCCTAGGGTTCTGAGATCGAGCCCCACACCAGGCTCCCCACTGAGCTTTTCCCTCTCCCTCTGCCTTCCTCCTGCTCGTGCTCCCTCTCTCTCTTTCTCAAATAAAAAAAATTAAAAAAAAGAAAACTTAATAATAAATTTTTCTCCTCTCTGAGATGCATTTATAAATCCGTCTGAAGACTTCACATTCCTTTTGTCAGCTCTGTTCCCCAAAAATGTCTTTTCAAGGACACGGGAACCATCTCTCCTGGATAGAAACATCAAGGGAGAGAGCACCGCTCCCTCCTAGTTTCTGTGGGAGGTGAAGAGCCTACCTTGGGGGACAGTGGGTGCCTTGCTCCAAACTTCAAAATACCTCCTGCTATGAAGAAATGAAAAGGTTATTTTCCTTTGCAAAGAGCCAATCAGCTAACACAGCTGGGCTAAGTACAGCTGGGATGAACCGCGTGTGACAGTGGAGCCGTCGGCTGTCTTACTTGAGGAGTAGTTATTGCTTATCTTAAGCACATGATGTAACAGGCCGTACCTCCCTGGCTGTATACGAGAGTGAGGTTTCTGTCCGTCTTGGCGATCTCCGAGCAGACTGCCAGTAAGGTGCCTCACATTCTGGCTTGGCTCTTCCTCAACAAAAACCCATTTTCTTTCTCTACTGCCTTTGAGAAGAGGAATTCTGGGTTGGGAAAGATTCTGTATTTAATTCTATTTGATCAGCACATACTCATGAGGGCTTGCTGTAGCTGACATGTCCCTTCGGCTCTGTGACATTATTCCGTCTTGTGTTTCGTCCTGGATCTCTGGCACACCTTCGTCACTCGCCCTGTCTTCCATTCCTCAGCCCATCCCTTCAACACGGTGTCCTCCCAAGGTCTCCTTCCTTCTTCTTCTTCTTTTTTTAAAGATTCTATTTATTTATTTGACAGAGAGAGAGATCACAAGTAGGCAGAGAGGCAGGCAGAGAGAGGAAGGGAAGCAGGCTCCCTGCCGAGCAGAGAGCCCGATGCAGGGCTTGATCTCAGGACCCAGAGACCATGACCTGAGCTGAAGGTAGAGGCTTAACCCACTGAGCCACCCAGGCACCCCAGTCTCCTTCCTTCTTAATCTACGCCATTTCAGCCATGCAGCCTCTGTGCTGATGAGAGCCAATTTCTTTAAATACCTAGTCCTGAAAGGAGACTTGAAGACTTGAATTTTCAATCATCGTGAAGCCCCTTTGCTCGTTAGCACATCCCATACCACATGGCAGAATGGTGGAGTGGATGGAGGAAATGTTGGTTTATTCTAAGAAAATCTTTGTTCTTATACCCGAGCAGAGTCGTGGTTCAAACAGTTAGCTCTGTGACCATGGAAAAGTTCTTTCTAACCAGTCTGAGCCTCATTTTCTCCATCTGACAAATGAAAATAATAAGAACAGTGTTAGTATGAGTATTACAAGAGGTAATGTACATACAGAACTGGCACACAATAGGCACTTAATAAATTGTAATTGTCATTATTATTTGTTTGAAAACAAAATAGCTTCCCTCTTCCCAATGTAGGTAGTTGTCCTTTTGCTTTGCTTTGCTTTGCTTTGCTTTGCTTTGCTTTGCTTTCTTTCTTTCTTTCTTTCTTTCTTTCTTGTCTTGGCAAATAGTAGCATCCTTTTAATCTCTGAAGCCATGACGCTTGTTGACATCAAACAAATCATCAAACAAATCATTAACTCTACCTTCTAAGTATCTTTCAAATCTGCTATGCCCTCCAGCTTTCCTGTCTCTGTCCTTTATAATCTCTTGCTTAGATGATGAGTTTTTCTCCTAGTCTCTATGCTATCCCTCCTCCAGCTCATTCTCCATATTCATCACAGAGCTGATGAGTGTTGTTGCTAAATAATGTAATCAGAGTGTTCTTTCTGAAATAAAAATTTGTCTCTATTAGAAATCCCGTAACAGTTATCCTTCTCTGCAAGATAAAATCTTCACTCTTTGTTCTGCACACCAGGTCCCTCTGGAGTCTTCTCTGCTACTCTGAACTCCTGCCCTGCGCCAACCTTCCTAGGACATCTGCTGTCCCCTGCCCACATGCTGTGTCATGCTCTGAGCCTTGGTGTTTGTCCTCTCTGCTGAGAATCCCCTTCTCCGCACTGCTCTCTTGCCCAGAGAGCTGCCCCACATTTTGCCAGCTTTGCTCAGACACCATCTCCACCTGCTTCCGATCATCCAGGCAGGGCATCTGTATGGGTTTTCTATCATGACCATAATAAATGATCACAAACTTCGTGGCTTAATGCAATGCAAATTCAGTGTCTTATGGCGCTGGAGGTCACAAGTCAGAGAAAGTCTCACTGAGCTAAAAGCAAGTTGTTGGCAGGCTGGATTCTTTCTGGAGGCCCTGGGGGAGAATCTGTTTCTTGACTCTGTCAGCTTCTAGAGGCTACCAACACCCCTTGCCACGTGGCTCCCCTCCTCCCTCTGCAAAGCCCGTCAGGGACCAACTCAAAATTTTCCTCTGACCCTGAACTTCCTCTTCCCTTCTCCCTCTTTAGAGGACCACTGTGCTTAGATCAGACCTGCTCAGACAACCCAAGATCATCTCCCTACTTGAAGGTCAGCTGACTAGCAAACGTTATTACATCTGGGACTTTAATTTTCTTTCACCATGTGACCTTATACATTCACAGATTCTGGGGATTAGGACACCGACATGGTTCGGTGGGCGGGGGGGGGGCATTTTTCTGTGTCTTTCAGGGTCCTTGATGCTTCGTGGCACTTTGCACCAACCCACCTACAGTGTTTAATCACATGGTGTGGTGGTCCTGCGGAGGAGTCTGGGGAGGGTGAGAACGAGAATTTCAGGGACTTAACTGCCTTTTATGAAAATGTCGAAGTGATTTAACTTCTCTCTGCATCCGTTTCCCTGAAATTAGATGATAACAATAATATTTATGAAATGTATCTATACTATAGAGTTGTTACGAGGATTGAATTACATCTCCTAACACCCACAGGTCACTTTGTAGAGGGCTTGGAAGGGACTAGTTGCTAAATAAATGTAATATTGTTCTATACGATCATATAGCCATAAAGAAATCTGACACCTAGTGAAGTCTGAAGGGTATGATTGCATTCCCTTGTCTTCCCTCCTTCTCAGTTTGATCTGTTTTGATCAGACAAGAAGGGATAGAAGAGTGGAAAGGAGGAAGAAAATGTTCCATATGCATTCTGGAATCCAGATACAAGAAGCAGCTACCTCCTAGATGAGCTGTCCGTGGGACTGGCAGGAGACAGTGCAACCCCACGGGGCTGTCTGACTAAAGTTGAGACGGAGCCCTGCAAATGGGCCTTAATGGGCTGCCAGTGGGGATGGCCGGAGGACCTGGGCAGGAGAATAAACCTAAATAAAATGAGGAGAAAGGGCCCAGTCTTCAGAGTTCCCAGAATGTCACCAACATCCAAACATGGCTGGGTTCCCTATTTCAAAGTGAACTTAGGTTTCTTTGGTGATGGGCAAGGGAGAAACACTCAGTGTGCCTTCAGTAGCCCCAGAACAAGTGCAAAGACAGGAATTTGATTAACCAAGTGGGCTATGCTGGCCAGTTGGTCTCAGAACTTTCATTTAGAGCTTTCAGGGTAAGTCTTTGGCAGGGAAGCAAGGTCGTCTCAGAAAGAATGTCTGCCCTATTTTTGCTGGACTTAGAGAATTTCTTAGTAGAGTCGGGTCAGTTTTTGATTTGAAGGCAAAGCCCTTTGCCCTTCTGACACTTCCAAGTTCCATGGAGATGGTGTGCAGTTGCCTAGGAAAATAACTGCAGCTCAAAGAAATATTAAAATCTGCCTGAGCAAACGAACTAACTGTAATATCTTCCAGAAGTCAAAATATCTTCTAAAAAAAATTTCCTGTCCATGTGCGTGTGCGTGTGTGTGTGTGTGTGTGTGTGTTTGTAGGCTGGAGAGGAGGGTTGTGCTTTTTATCCTCTCAAAGGGAAATATTTGTTCCCTTTTTCTATGGATGATTTAGAAGAGATTCAAGCATGCAGGATGAAATTTATGAAATCAAATGACAAAGCAGGTTGATTCTGTCCTGAGCAGAAACCCCTCTGTGGTTGATCCATGGCAGCTACCAGCAATTCTCAGAATGTTCTTTGTGAAATCAGGTGCTTCACTGAGAAGGAGATATTTTTTATAGTCCAGGTGACTGCAGGGGCCCCTGGGTGGCTGGGTTGGTTAAGCATCTGACTCTTGACTTTGGCTCAGGTCATGATCTCAGGGTCATGAGATCAAACCCAACATCAGATTCTGGACTGTGCATGGAACGTTCCTAAGATTCTCTCTCTCTCTCCCTCTGCCCCCCACCTCTCTCTCTAAAAAAAAAAAGAAAGAAAGAAAGAATCCAGGTGACTGTCTTTTGAAAGTTTCTATCAGCGTTCTGAGCCCAAACAGGGGAATTTGATTCATCTTTGAGACAGACGTCCTTTAAAAAAAAAAAAGTATAAATTCTGTTTAGCATTGTATGCTGATTGTACTTACTTTCTTGGTTATACATAGTAGAAGCCAAGTCTTGTCAGCAACAGGAAAAAAGGAATTAGAAAAAGTTAGCTAGCTCAAGTATCTAGCTCTTGGAATTAATAGAAAAGTTGGAGAATCAAGGTTGAAAATGCATATCTAAGAACTAAGGAAAATTAAAGTAGTTGACACCACAGACAGGTCACGATGCAAGGACACTGACACCACCAGAGGGCCTGGGCACTGCCTGCTGCCCCCACTGCTCTGGACAGTAGTCTCTAGAGGTTGCCTCTCTTACTGCCCGAGTAAGGTCTGATAATGCTGCCTTGTCATTTGCTTCTGATTCCAAGTTCTGGCAAAGATATTCTGTAACTTACCAAGCTTAGAGCATAAGCCCAAGTGCCTGCCTATGCCCTGTCTTGCTCCAAGACTTCCACAATGGTGGGTTTCCTAAACATAAATGGGTTTCAGATCCTGGGAAATCAAGATAACAACATCTAGCCAACCACCTAAACAAAGAACGTCAGATATTAAGTATCTACCAAATACAGATTTTTTCCCTCCGCGTTTGTTTTACTCTACACTGTTCCCAGTGACCATGTAATTTATAGTCCAAACTGGGGCCACTTTGAGAGTGAAAGCTGGTGCTGGGACAACAGGTGTAAATGAGGACTGTCCGGGGCAAACCACCATAAACAATCCCCCTACCTATATCTGAAAAATTATGACTTGCCTTTGAGGGCTGTGTCTTTGTCTTACCTAAGAATTTGCTTCTGGGGGCAACAACATACTGAAATCTAACAACAGGGTTGTAAAGGTCTGATATTTTCTTTAACTCAAGGTGAGGGAAAAAACCCTTGATGAGGAATGGAATTGGATTTGATGCAGCTTTATATCACTGGGAGTTCAAAAAGTAGAAATATTGCAGACTCTCCAGCCTTCGGACATCTACCATGCATTTTTGTGATCGAGTTGTCTGGACCTCTGGGCTGTGGGCTTGGAAGTACCCTGACTAATATGGAAGTCTCGTTCGTCAAAGTTCCTGAAACAGCAAAAGAGGAAAGCTTTGGAAGGAAAAGGGAAGGACCTTTTCCTCTCGATAAAGTGAAATGTCTCAAGGCATTTATACCTCCAAGATGAAAAGACATTTGGAAATTCCTGTTAGTGGGTGTGGGCATGGTGAGAATGAGACCTACTGCTGGGAGCTAGAAGGCAAGGTGAGGTCAGGTTTTATTAGGATGAACCTGAGTACAGGGTTTGTTTTTTTTTTTTTAAGATTTTATTTGTTTATTTGACAGAGAGAGGGAAGCAGGCTCCCCACTGAGCAGAGAGCCCAACGCGGGGCTCAATCCCAGGACCCTGAGATCATGACCCGAGCCGAAGCCAGAGGCCAAACTCACTGAGCCACCCAGGTGCCCCAGTGAGTACAGTTTTTTTTTATATCCTTACCACGCTTGCGTGTTACAGCACTTTTCAAATCTGTGGTTTGGTATCTTTCACTTATTTTGGAAAATCTCCTTTTTTGAGAAATAGTCACAAATGTACAGGAAGTTGCAGTAACACTACAAAGACCTTTTTTTGGAGCCTTGTAGGGTAACTGCTGATAAGATATTCTATGACCCTTGGAGAGTTTGGTATGCATTTCCCGCAAAAAAGACATTCTGCAAAACCACAGTGCAACCACCAAGCCCAGGGGAAGACCTTCAGTTTACTACCTATCATCTGATCTTCAGATTCCATTCAAGTTTTATCAACAGTGCCAGCAATGTCCCCATAAAGATGAGGGATTATGCATAAAAATTCCATGTCTCTTCAAGCAGCCTACGACAACTTCCTGTCCATTCGGGTTTTTTCTTGGATTTCATGACCTTGATACTTTGATTACTGGCATTGTTTTGTAGACTGTCCTTGGTTTGGCTTTATCTAATGTTCCCTCATTGTTAGACTCACGTTCTGAACCTTTGACAAGAATGTCACGGAAGCAATGCTTTCTTTTCTCATTGGATCCTGTTGGTTGGCTCATGATTTTGACTTGCTGTCTTCAGGATGACTAGAGCAGTTTGGACTGAAGTAGTTCTTCCAGTTTCTCACCCATTAAGCTGTGTTTTTCCCTTTTGTAGTTAATTTGTAATTTGTGGGCAGCTATCTTTTTTTTTTTTAAGATTTTGTTTGTTTATTTGACAGGGAGCAATCACAAGTAAGCAGAGGCAGGCAGAGAGAGAGGAGGAAGCAGGCTTCCCGCTGAGCAGAGAGCCCAATGCAGGGCTTGATCCCAGGACCCTGAGATCATGACCTGTTCTGAAGGCAGAGGCTTTAACCCACTGAGCCACCCAGGCACCCCTGCGGGCAGCTATATTCAGGCTATGTAAATATCTCACCCCCCCCCATCTCAATTATTTTCAGTTATTATTTATATTACTATAGTGTCACAAACCTGTATTTTATTCAGTGGCTCTTAACCTGTGCCGCCATTAACAATGACCCCCTCGGTGAGTCCGATCCCTGACGGAGAGGTCATAGGATTCCCTTGCAATATTTCTATACCATTAGGCAGAACTTATTCCAAGGGCTTTGCCTAACTACAAGGGATCCTAGAAAATTAGCTTTTTATTCCAGGTGTCTGGTGCCCAGCTAAGATCAGGGTTCTGTTAGCAAGAAACATGGAGAGAGTGGATATTGGCATCAACCAGCAGCCTTTGCCACTGTGGCTTAGGACAGAAAAATTCTTCTGAGGGTTTCTTGGTCTATTGTGGAGCATGATTTCTCAGTGACATTCATGCAGATAGGAGATATGTATATCAATCACAACTTTAAGGCACTCTATCCAAAGCTTTTTTTAAATAGTTATACATTTTTTTCAAATAAACAGTATCCCATGAGTACTTGAAGGACTGGATAAGAGGTAAGGAAGTGTAATGGATCTGCTTTGTAACATTTGGGAAAGTCACTTGAAATGTCTGCGTGGTTGTCTATTGATAATGAAGGAATGCCTTTATAAGGAGGTATTATTAAGTGTAGAAAATGAATAAAAGAACTCCTGTCATTATTGAAGTATGTTCTCATGGATAAAAATAGCTCATTTTCCTCATCTTTTAAATCGCTCAATAATGCTTACCTCCCAGAATTACTGTGGGAATTAAATGTGACGGCATATAAAACGTGCTCAGTACAATGTCTGGCATGTATTATGTGCCCAATAAATGGTATTTATTAATTTTATAAGAATACTATTTTTATTATTAGAGGGGACCTGTACATGTGTCTGTCAAGGAATAGAGTGGTATCAAAAGGGAGATTATTTTTGAAACTCTCTCTGGGATAACTTTGAGGCTTTGGTTATTTACATTATCAGTCACTATGCCAATAAAAATTCACCAAAACAAAACTTTACAAAATAACTTTGTTGAAAACATATGGTTCCACTGTATTACTGGTTTTCCTGTCAGCTCAGTTGCCTTGGAGCCGACGTGACTTGTACCTCTCTATAGCACTTCCCTTGATTACCTGATTATACATTTGACCCTGGGGAGAACATCATTTATTATCTACAAGGAACACTGAGAGAAACAATGCTATAAAAGTTGATTTTTAAAATGAGTTAAAACCAGGTAAAAAAGGACCTCATGTTCTAGCATTTTTTAATGCCCTGGTCTTTCCCACTGCTATGTGTACATCATCAGAATTCTGGAGTTCATACAAGTCTATAAATCAGAATGATTCCTTTCTGTCTCAATTGCATTGTGGTTTAGATGAGATAAATCCAGTTGAACTAGAACAATAAGATTATAAGAATAGCATTGCTCCTTTGGATGTTTCCTCAGTACTTGGGATTCAACAACCTGAAAAGAATTTCAAAACTAAAAATATCATATGAATAAAAATGGAGAGTATATATTATTAAGGTATTTCAATCCCCATGAAATTTATATACATATTAACCATACACAATCAGAGATGTAATGCAGAAAGCAAAGGCTAAGGTGGTAATTCTAACAGCACATGGCATAAAAATATTATATTACACCTGGCCTGGAAAGTAATATATAGTATATAAGAAAATTCATCTAAAAAGTATCCTTGGGTGAACAAGCCCTAACACTTACAGAAAAGCTCCATATAATTGTAGGAGTGAAGAAAAGAAGAAAAAAAGTTTAGTTCTTCAAAGAACTAAGGAAATTTGGGGACAAATGTTGCTACTAAATGAAGAAAAGACAATATGACCTTACAATCCAGTTAAGGTGGGATGTTTTTCTAGGGGTGCCTGGGTGGCTTAGAGGGTTTAGCTTTTGCCTTCAGCTCAGGTCATGATCTCAGGGTCCTGGGATGGAGCCCCACATAGGACTCCCTGCTCAGCGGGGAGTCTGCTTCTCCCACTGCCCCGCCCAAATCCCCCACCCCCGCTACTGCTCATGCTCTCTCTTGCACAAGCTCTCTCTCTCTCTTTCTCAATTAAAATAAATAAAAACTTTTTAAAAAGAGAGAGAGATGGAATGTTATTCTAATGAAAGTAGCAAATCAACAGAAATCATCCAATCTTGACATCTGTCCCTTGATAGGGTTTTGGGACACAGGTGACTCATTGACACTATTTCTATGTAAAGGAATTCCTGTCTTCTCTGCTCTTCCCCAGTCCTCTCTGGGCCACACTACCCCATCCCACCCCGCAATAAACAGAAAGAAAGAAAAGGAGTTAAGAAAGGAAGCAAGAGAGGAAGGGAGATACATACCAAAAATTCTTTTTTTTTTTTTTTTTTAAGATTTTATTTATTTATTTGATAGAGATGACAAGTAGGCAGAGAGGCAGGCAGAGAGACAGGAGGGAGCAGGCTCTCCAAGGAGCAGAGAGCCCGATGCGGGGCTCGATCCCAGGACCCTGGGATCATGACCTGAGCCGAAGGCAGAGGCTTTAACCCACTGAGCCACCCAGGCGCCCCGTACCAAAAATTCTAAAAGGTTATTTTCTTCAAGGCAGGAGAAGAAAATCCTTTGTCCCATCCATCTGGGACAGTTGTAAAGTCCTCAGTGACATTCCAAGGGAAGGGTGACATTGCTGATAGTGATTTTTGAAATGCAGACACAGTTTTACTCAGTTTTATTACTATTTCTAAATTCTCCAGAGACACTGCCCTCTTGCTTCCACGGGAGCTAATCACGCTCCACTCTGCCGTTGGTACGTCACTGGAGGACCTTTGGGCTTCAATAAAACAAGTCATTTT